>NC_140912.1:10514042-11166338 GCF_045865225.1 Trachurus japonicus | reverse complement strand
TGTTGTAATATATATCTTAAGTGTTTTGAAGCTCTGATCAGATGTACTGTAATGCAAATAAGTGCTTTTCTTAATTTCAAGAATAAAATTCTTGTTTCGACAAAAAGAAAAAAGAAAAAAAAAGAAGAGAGACAGACAGATATACCCTGCAGAGGCCTTGGACGCAGATGTCATAAGTGTCTGGCCCACATGGAGTGCCGTCGATTACGCGGTCCTTCAGCTGATAATATGCCATAGTCCCGGCAACCCGGCAGAAGAGTTTACAGCGATCCTTCATTAGGACTGTATGGAGAGAGAGAGAACCCATTTACATTACATCTCATTGCCAAAACCGTCTGTGAGTTTCTTGGAAATAATGTCTTGACATTGCATTGGCTCCAGGGTTTTGGCCTGCTCGCTTTGTACAACATCAATTAAATGAATGAATCACTTGCAGTAACTTAGACATGGTGGTCTAAGCCAGATGGTAATCTCGTGTGGCTGGTCGAGCCAATCGCAGCAAAGGAATGAGATACGGCTGCAAGAGGGACAGCTGCCAGGAGGTTCGTATGGAGGGGCTGCGTGCTGCTTTCATGTTGCTGTTGTTTAATGTCAACTAAAGGTTTACCCACAGGGCACTGCATCATGTATTAGCATCAGGTATTGCATCCAAATAATGACAAAGAGAAGAAACACAGGTGTGCTCTACCTCACACATTCACCCATTCACCAACAGCAATTGTCCATGTATGTATGAGTAAGTGAGTATGTATTGTATGAGATAATAACGGAACGTTATGAGACGGAGTTGTTTTTGAGGTAAATTCATACAAAACCGCTCAAAAACAACTCCGTCTCATAACGTTCCGTTATTATCTCATAGTGTGGTGAATGTGCAGGTCACAACTGGTCCACCAGAGCGTTTTGGAGTTGTTGGATTGTGTATTTGATGAGTTTGATGAGGGAAACCAAGAAATCCCATTAGTCTCCGTAGCGTAGCTCTGAGCAGCTCACGGCTTTGGGATTATGGCAATGGGCCAATTTGCCAAAATGTTGAACTATCCCTTTAAAGTCAACATACCTGCTGCTACATACATTACAGACTCACTGCATGAGAGGGTTACACAGGTCTAAATGCTGATAATCATTAGTATGATGAACAACTGGTTGCAGCCTTTACATCCAGTGCAGCAGTCATACTGCATCACTGGCCGACACTGGACTGTGTAGTTGGATGTAAATAGTATCCTTCTTTGTTGGTGCAGGACAACTAAGTGGCATGTTTTGGGATGACGTTGGTGTACTCACTGCCACTGTACTTGGGCACCCAGCGGACGGTTGGAGGTAGACCGTTGATGTTGAAGTGCTTGCCGTCGAAGTGAGAGCACTGCTCTTCGCGGAAATCTTTGCGCCCTCGCGGACACGGCTCAGTGTTGCAGGAGCGAAACTTCATCCTCCGGCCCACGCAGAACTTACCGCCGTTCCTCGGCCTGGTGAAAGAGAAGACGGATCACAGAGGCACAGCGCTCAATTCTCAATTTAAAGACCGCGCTTGCTCTTGTTTGACTGGTGCTTTGTGACTTCAAACAGGCAACGTTGACATTGAAATTCACACTGAAAACATGTTTTCTTTGGGACTCACTGAATCTGACACAGGTTTGTTCACAATTCTCTTGCTACTGTTCTTACCAGTCCAGAGTCTTACACAAATTTACACTCTGTAATCACTTTATTTGTCTTGAACTGTCTGACTCCTCCTTACTCAGGCTTGTTGCAGTCTCTGATGGTGCTCCTGGTTCCTCCACCGCAGGACCTGGAGCAAGCACTGTAGGGCCCCCAGGGACCCCACTCTCCATGAACTGGCTGCAGGTCCAACTCCTTGTTTACACACATTCCATGTCTGCAATACTGCATGCGAACACACACACACAAACACACAAACAGACACAGGGATCCCGTTAGAATCGATGACTACTGCGGCTCCTTCTCAACACAGACGTGACCTGAGCACACACAGCTGGGAGTGGTGTTCTTCTTTGCCTTCTTAATCCTCTGTTTGGATCTACGGCTACATTTGAAAAGAAATCCTAATTCGGCTTTTGTTTATACCCTCAGGGAATGTGTCCAACTCCTCCAGCTGTCAAAAGAGAAATGGAAGCGCGAGGGAGAGACGTGGATACAGAAAGAGGATGACAAGAAAAGACATGTGTCAATGGGAGAAACCTAAAACTGCTATCTACAGTGTGTGCCTCCATTATTTGCACTTTCAAATGCTTTGTGTTTTGGAAAGATCTGACTTAATAGTTGAGTTTTAGGGCTTTTCAAACTGATTCCAAACTGAAACCAATCCAGTGATGAGGAGAAGAAAGGATCCATCAATACAATATGGAAATCTACAGTGCGTTGCAAAAATAATCTAATGAAAACAATGGCAGTTTGAGACTCACAGAAGCAGTCAAGTGTATCACTACTTGGCGAAACATTACCATTCCATGAACTCCCTTTGTTTCCTCAGTCTTAGAGTTTTTTCACATGGACTGTGTTTTCACATAAGCCTGATTCAACAAAATTAGTTTAGCCACAAAGAGAGAGCATGTGAAAAACAATATGAAATCCATCTCTTAGGCCAGAGACGATGGAGTGAATCAATCTTCAGCTTAGATTGTGAATATAAAATTACGTAATATGCATCCATAATACAGCAGACCCAGAAAATAATAAGGCGCCTGGTATCAAACTGTTTTTACCCGCTCGCCAACCTTTGCCAAGAAGTGCTAACACTGCTTTCATAAGCGAAGCACGGCAGGCCCATTTCCCTTTGTGTGTAACCAAATCCCCATCCCAGTGACTAAGATATCGGAGGGTCCTGTTCACTGAAGGAATGCAGGACAAGACGGCGTCTGTCTGGGTACGTAACCCGTCATCCGGGCACACAGGCACGGGGAGCGGTGGCACCACGATAAGGAAACTCTAGAGTCGTGATAACAAGAGGAACAAAGTTCATTACTGGCTTGACATCAGGAACTCCAGTCTCCTGTTCAGCTGAGGATCTGCTGAGGTACACATCTTTAAGACTGTGAGGAACAGGAGGATGCTCCCTGAGTTTGCTCAGTTTCTGAGTTCAGTTTGTTAAAGGAATAGTTCACCAAAAAATGAAATTGAGTCATGTCACTCACCCTCATGCTGTAATTTGGGACATTTTTACACTTGCCTCAATGACGTTGTTTCGGGTAAACTCTGGACTATATCCCTTCAGGACATTTGGATTGCCACAGACGAGCAGTATGGAGGAATATGAAATGGTTTTTGTGTAGTTTTATGGGCGTTGTTGTGTTGGGCGCTATTAATCTCATATAAAGTTTTTGTTGGACTACGAACCAGCCTCCCAGGGCTCCAGATGCACTTTGAGGAATAAAAAACTACTCCAGAGTATTCATCAGCATGAGGTTGAGTCACTAATGACAGAATTTCATTTTTTGGTGAACTACTCCTTTAAGGTCGATCCAGATGGGAAGTACACCTGCTATCATTCCAGCTGGCCACACGCCAAGATATTCAATCCTTTAAAAAAAAACAAAAAAAAAAACATAAGACTCCTCAGAACTGAGAGCAGAACCAGAACCATATGAGATCCACTTTAGTGGATTTTCATAATTATGCTAATAAAAGGATATCAATCAAAGCCATCACCCGGCCGGCATCGTTAAGCCGGCCAGTTCCTGCTCTGAAACTAATTTGCAACTTGCCGTCATTATCTCAGGTGAACACCTGCAAAAGTGCAAAGTCATACACACAAACACATGTAAACATACACAGAGAATCTGGCACCGCAACCTCGACCATCCCTTGTTTGCATCTAATGATGGAGTGTAAAGTCTGTGCACAATGACAGACAGGTGTTAACAGCTGCAGGCTATGGGCTAAACACACCACAGACATTTCCATAATCCAGACCTGGTTTGAGTAACGGCCTCGGCCTTTCTTCCTCTCCCAGTCAACTGTACATGCAAACTGAAGGCACTGATCATTTTGCACGTGCACAAATGATGAATTAATAGAAAGCACTACAAAGAATGCGATAAAACATCCATGAGAGGAAATGGATTCCACACCACAGGAAGGCAAACAGGTGTCTGTTAGTTGAGCAATGTGATCTGGTAAAAGAGCTAAACAATCAGAGGTCATGATATTATCACAGAATCACATTTAAAGAAGTAAATCCTGAGTTTTCCTTTGTCACAACAAAGAGTTTCCCTCCCCTTATAGCTCTCACATCCCCCTCCCCCCACCTCATCTCCTGGACCGACAACCCAGACCTGGGCATCCCCTTCTATATACGTCCTCTCCACTGCCACCCATCCCCCCCTTATCCCCTTATGGGAAATTGCAAAGGGCCACGACGCAGGGACCACCGCGGTGCAACCGGGAGGCGGGACCCGAGGAGCTGTCAAACACAAGGAGGACTGTCTGTCAGAGAGGACCAAAGCCTGTGTAAGCCTCTGAGGCATTCCACTCCCCCCGCTGGCACTCTGTGTTTACAACCGTTTTGTTTGGCTTGAAAAGGTGATGTGGGTGAAAAGAAGAAAGAAGGAGGGGAGGAGGGCGGGGGGGTGGAAGGAAAAAAACATCTGTGCGAGATGATGTATGTGTGTGTGTGTGTACGTATGTGCACATATGTGAATGTGTGTTAAGTGGGAGAGTCATTGCTGTGTGTGTGGAGGCATCTGGGGGCCACGCTCATTTCCAATTAGCCTCTCTTTCCGCAGTGCACAAACACACTCTTGGGGAAACACCGAGGTGAGAGGTATAGGTCTTGACAAAAGCTCAAACAAGCATTAAGGACACTGGCAGACCACTTTCCTAGAAACATTGTCCAAATTTGCCCTCAATTGGGAATGTGGTGAGACATTTGAAGCTCTTGTGAGAGGAACCTGTCCAGCTGTGACCAGCACGTGTTTCAAATTAGGAATTTCACAAAGACACACGCTGACTCACCAACACATACTCAGACATGTGCATGCACACATATATCACAGGCACGCACAATACTGTATTGTACACCTATAACGACACGATGCCCTCGACTCTGCTCTCTAATCACACTCCCACAGACCAAACAAAGTTTTCAAAAAACTCACACACGAGCACAGAGAGCAGTCACCGGCGAGCTCAGCTGAGGACAGCGGCATCTGCTTGGAGCTCTTCAGCTGGCTGCTTTAGAGGTTAGCACCCTGTAATTGTCAGGAAACTGTTGCAGAGAGCACCTCATTTCTGAACTCCAAGCCATACATCACCGCAGGAATGAGAAGGCAGAGGACTGATTTTAAAAAGCCACCCCGCTCTTTCATTTTAACACGGCCATTTCCAAAAGGCATCGGCTTTCATGTTGCGGTGTCTTTCTCATGGCTCTCTGGGTTCGGAGTTCACTTTGGCCTTGGCCTCTTGTTGGGGGTTTGGTTCTGCGTCTGTGATGCTTTGCGGAGAGTCCTGTCTTCTCTACATTGCACGTGTAGAACAGGCGCCGATCCCAAAACTACGTCACTTGTTAAAAATGGCACAATATGGACCCCAGCTGGTCATTTTCAATAAGTCAGGATTTCCAGTCACACATCTAATAACTTGACCTTGAGGTGAGAGTTGATGAAACGCTGGTGAAGCTATACATGAGTAGTTAAAGGGATAGTTCAACATTTTGGCATGTTTGGTAAATTCATGCAAAACCGCTGATGCGCGTTCCCGACAGGGCAGTTTTTTGACAAGCAATCTCTGCATTTACCTCTAAAACAACTCTGTCTATAACGTTCCATTATTATCTCATAACGTGGTGAATGTGCAGGTCACAACTTGTCCACCAGAGCGTTTTGGAGGTGTTGGATTGTGTATTTGATGAGTTTGATGAGGGAAACCAATAAATTCCATGAGCCTCCGTAGCATAGCTCTGAGCAGCTCACGGCTCTGTTCCACCGTTCTAAAAATAGCTTGCACCGACAATTGAAGGTAACGAACCTACTCCTAAAACTATAGGGATTATGGCAATGGGCCAACTTGCCAAAATGTTGAACTATCCCTTTAAGGATTCTACACATTGGTCTCTTTACAAATAAGTCAGATGACAGTTGCTATTTTGAACTGGATCTCCACTGACTAAATTCTCAGCCAAGGCATAAATACAGTACATCACTGGGAGCGCTCCAGATTTCCTCTCCCCCTTGTGATTAAAGGCTGTGAAAAGGGGGGAGGAAGAGAGATGATGAGAAGGAGGAGAAGGTGACAAAGAGAGACAACATGATGCAGCCGTGACCCTGACCAACCTCTCCTTTTTACTGTATCTCCTCACTGCGTTTCCTACCCTCTCTGTCCTCTCTGTGATCCCTCCTTTCCTCACATGTTTCCACGAAGGGTGGTCATTAAAGTGAATGAGTAGTTTGGTCCCATCAGCTGTTTCATTCACCTGCATTTAGACACTTTTACTGTCGGCTTGTCTCGCTCAGTAGAGTACAACAGCTGAGACACACACACACACCTCTTATAATCTTTCAAAGCTGTACTCATTCATGTTTACTTTTAACTAGCTTAATATCATGACAATTATTCACAATATTATTAGAGGGGAAATACACAAGTCTGGTCACGTTTTCTCTGTTCTGCTAACCCTCCTTCTGTCATGTGCATTTGTTTTTAATGAAGCCGACGAGAAAGCAGTCAATGGAGCGGTGGATAACGTTATATATCATTTACGATGTTACGATGTGTATGTTTGTGTATCTGTCATAAACAAAAGATTACGGGTTACAGGGCATGTTTGTGTTGCGGTGTTGCCGAGGCGAGAGCTGGGACACCGGGTCAGAGGCACTGATCCTGCAAGGTTGGTTTTCAGCCAAGACACGCTAGGTGGAAGGCAGAGAGCCTCCATTCTCCTCTCATTTATTAAACCATCACAATTTATCGAAAGCTGTTTAATTAAGGTAAAAATGAAGCATAGCTAAGTTAAATCCTGCATAGTTCCTCTTTAAAATTAGCAAAATATTGGCACATGGTCACCACTGGCAACATTAGTTTCATTTGCAGTCCTTTTTGTGTCTACCTGATGAATGTACCTGTATATCCACAATGCACTCACATTTTAGCTCCACTTAAAGCTCCACTATGCTCACCAGCTAATCATTAGCCTTTGCAAACTGCCTTTTATTGCAGGGGCAGGTAATGTACAGGCAGTAATAAGTGAATCAAAACAGTAACAGGTCCTAAAACTCAAACAGTGACCTAGAAACTGGGATATATCAAGAAATGTAACACATTATGTATGACACTTTTTGTGCGTTTGATATTGCAAGTAGCACCTTTAATGCTGGCTACCATATCGGTTTCAACCATTATAAATATTAATATAAAACTATTGATTATCTCAAAAGCCTGAAAGTTCATCACTTACTGTATCACTTTGTTATTATTCACACCTTCTGCTGATTTTCAGTGAACAATTCATGGGTACAATAACTAAGTCGTAAGTTTTGAAAACACACTATAATGATGCAAATACAAAATCTTCTTCCTTCTCTACATCCAGCAATGAAAGCACCACTCACTACCTACCGGACACAGTAATTCCGTCAGCAAATTATGTGAATGCTAAAACAACAATCCTCTTGTCAGCCCAAATCCACAGATACGTCTGTGACGATGGCAAATCAAAGTGGCAACATCCTGCAAGTATCCAGAGATTAGCTGAGAGTGACACCGATACCAGTCTCACAACCCCCAAGCTCCGGTGCAGACACATGCACATGCACACGCAAACACAAACACAAACACACACACAGTCACATTACACACAAACACACACACACCCTGTCCCAGCATCGTACGACAAGTCTGTCAGGCTGCCAGGGAGCTGCAGCCAACACTCACCGCCTCAGCCAGCAGACTCCATTCTGCCCGGGCTTCACTTTTCAAGACCTCACTATCTCGCTCTAATTGGCTGAAACCAGAGCAGGTCGTCATTCCTTTTCTGAGGAATGTTCTGGAAATGGAAAACAACTTCCCGTGTATTCACTTACACTAACCACTCAATTAAGTCCCTATTAAGACTATCTGACAGACCTTTTGAGGGTTTTACACATATACAGTGTGTGCTCAATTGAGAGCTGGTATACTTTGGTCTTCATATTGAGCCAGGCAGATATGTTGGCACAGCAGAAAACGATAGAATTTGTAATTTATGTGACATCCAAGAGGTGGAGAATGAAATGCATTTTGTGTTCTACTGTCCTTTCTATGACTCTATAAGACAAAAATTGTTTAGTAAGGTAGATCCAAATAACGAATTTGTGTGGTTAGACGATGCTGAGAAGCTAAAACAACTTTTTCAGTTGAATATATTTGCATTTTCTTTATTTCTTGAAAAGGCTTGGGCAATGAGACGAAGAGCGATATATAGTTGAGTACTGAAAGTAATCTTAAATTGTTTATTTATGTGTCACACCTGTGTGGCAGGTAATACCAACAGGAAGGACTGTCTAGTCTTTGTTTTTGTATTTGTCATTAAATGTGTCTTGTAATCCCATATGGGATGGGCCACAGTGGTGGCATGACACGAAAATAAAAATTCATTCATTCATTCATTCGTTCATATTCATAATCAGAAGCTGAGCAGACACTGTACTGAAATCATGTCATTTTTTTTGCAACAACTTCCCTAGAAAACATCCAATATGACAACAAAAGTGAGAACAATGAAAACTTTGACAAGAAAGCATCACAGTTTATTCAAGCTTTGTCACCACTTTTTCTTTTTTCTCTCTGCCACCCACTGAGCTATGACGTAGTGAGAAGCAGCGCAGGGATCTTCAAAGGGTGGGGATGTGGACAGAGGACCAAGCGGTCCCCGGCTGTGGCTTGACAGGCACTTATTGATCAAGCTGGCTGGCCCCTAATCTACACATACATGCACACAGACATACACGACTGGATGTATATGTGTGTGTATGTGTGTATGTGTGTGTGTGTGTGTGTGTGTGTGTGTGTGTGTGTGTGTGCATGCTTACAGTTAAAATGTGCATACGTACAGTTAAAATGAGATAATCTTGTAAGCATGCAAATTACAACACACAGGAGCATCCACACGTGTGCACTTGCGCACAAAATCAAAGACACACACACAAACAGACGGACAAAGACGCACAGGCAGGGTCCTTTTGAAGAGTGAGAGGGACCGAAAAGGGGCGGAGGGGAGGGAGGGAGTTTGGGGAGGGGGGCGAGTAAGGGAGAAAGAGAGCAGGAGAAGAGAGGATGGAGGGGGGTGGGATGGGGTGGGGGGGGTGGTGGCAGTATTTATAGACAACAAGTGATGGGATGCCCTCATTAGCGCACGGCCCACTGAGCTAGATGACATACGCCGCCAAGAGGTCATGTGACCGCATTACTCACTCTGGCGCCCTGTGAGAGCTTGGGCCCGTTGAGCAACAGAGAGGGAGTGAAGGGAGGGAAGTGAAGGGGTGGTGGTGGTGGGGGGGCGGGTGGAGAAGCGGAGCGAGTCAGAGGAGAAGGGAACACAGGGGGAGAAAAACTACCCATGAACCCTGCAGTGCCTATTGCCCTATTTCAACTAAGCTGTATACAAACAAACATTTTTTTTTCACTCTTTATTTAGGGGACGTGCCTCTCAACTACTTTCTGAGCGCTGACCTCAATTACCCGCTTTGTTTCATAACCCAGTAGAACAAAAAACTGCTCCGACAGAGCCGGCACAGGAGGTGACAGCCGCTCCAGACAATCTACTTTTTTTTTTTTCTTTTTTTTTTACACAAAAAAATGTATTTCCAGTGTTATCCTTGAGAATGACATGGCAGCCTTTGGGCTAATGATAGGCCTGAGAGACAGATCTTTAAAGGGGAGCTTTGGTTGCTAAGACAATACCTGCTGCTAGTTTTTTTTTCCCCCATAGAGGCCATAGCTGTAATCCTCCACATCTGACACTGCCCTTCCTACACACACACACATATATACACACACCCCCCTCCCTCAGGGCCCTGCAGACACCTCAGAGCCAGGAGCTCGACCTAAGAGCCGGTAAAGCCTCAGACCTGAACCTCATGACTTCTTTGTAGAAAGAATGAGAGTGGGGTCAGGAGAAGTGGCGAGAAGGTGTGATAGGTGGAGTGCATTAAGAACGTCCATGGAAAGAGTGAAGGAGATGTTGATTTAAAAAAGTTGAATTTACATGTATGACCCATTCTGGGTCATATTAGATGTCAACTTAAAGTCAAAGGAAAAAAGTTTTTACTGTTCTCAAATGTAAAAATGTGTCATATTAGACCCTCTACATTATTTAAGGCTTATAACCTGCTACTGAAGACATTTTTCATTGTGCTCCTGAAGTAAACTTACAAATGGTAATGTCAAGCGCCTTTAATAAGCAATGTTCAGCTTTTATATACTGAGGGAAGTT
This sequence comes from Trachurus japonicus, assembly GCF_045865225.1. Classification (NCBI taxonomy): domain Eukaryota; kingdom Metazoa; phylum Chordata; class Actinopteri; order Carangiformes; family Carangidae; genus Trachurus; species Trachurus japonicus. The sequence goes on along the minus strand of NC_140912.1, from coordinate 11,155,912 downwards.
TAGGTTCGCAGCTCCCACATAAAACATATGATTAGGACTGCCTTCTTTCACCTGCGCAGTATAGATCCTCTCTCAGAGTAACTGGTAAGCTTCATTATTTTGGTAGATTTTTACTTTGTGAATGCTTATTAATGCTCATCTTATCTATCTCATGATGTTACAGTATCTTTATTTCTTTCTTCTTTATACTTCGTATGTCAGTCCGCCTTACAGATTGAAAAACATTAGATCCCTGATCATCATTCAAACTGAGAAACAATCCTGAAATATTGCAATCATATTACAAATAAGCTGTAGATAACATCCAGGAGCTGAAGGCATTATAGTTTATAGTGGACATTCTAAATGTGTTTTTAGCATGTGTTTTCTTAATTTAAAAAAGGCATATTTTAGCTCAAATTGTCATGGTAAGGAGAACATCATTGTTTTTTTAGTCTTGGAACCTATTTGATTGGATTCCACCAAATTTGTCATTATAGCTACAACAGAAGCAAAGATATGGGCTTCTCAAGTATGGTCAGCGGCCATTTTAAAAAAACATGTTTATTTCGGATACAAAGTGTGATCTCATGTGTGTGACCCTAAGGTACTTCCATGCCAAAGGGGACCTTTGCATAATGACTTGAAGTCAAAAGTTGCTTAACTTCCCTACTAAGATACGATAAGATAAGAGAAGATTGACACTGACATAAAAAAAAAATCAAGAGGAATCATCTGGGTTTACAGATTACCAGACTTTTGAGTCTGGCATAACAGTGAACACACACACAAACACCCCCCACACCCAAGGACCACATAAAAGCACTCCTGTACGGGCAGGTGAGCATCAGAGTAGGGTCCCCCCCTCCTTCTCTTTCAACTCATGCTACTTCAAATAGCCCCCTGCATGAAGAGGAAACCAAAGCTCCGTCACTACAAACAAAGGTGGTGCCACCGCTCACACGCACAAAGAAAAATAAAACTGTTGGTGAATCTGTTCAGACAGAAAACAACCGCCGCAGAGAGGCTAGCAGAGTAACTTTCAGGGTCTGTTGGATGGTCAACCACTTTGGTCCAGACTGAAATATATATTTTGGATGGAATTACATGAACAAACAAAAACAATCCCAAGGCTGGAGGTCTATGAGTGAAACAAATCAGCAGATATATATTTGGTGGATTAGCAAAGTATTTGGTAAAGGAAATCATATCATGACTGATCATTATTTGGCTTATAGATTTACATAAAATTATTGTTTTATTTGAAATGTATGATTATATACCTGTGTAACGACTGACGCTCCCCTCAACCTCAGCTGTACTTTATGCTTAGTGCCAACAACTGGCAAATGTACTACGCTAATGCTAACACACACAACTAAGTAGGTAGTTTATTTATACAGCACCGTTCACAGGTAAGAATCACAAAGTGCTTTACAATAAACAGTCAAAGACAACACAATGGGGAGAGGATCAGACAGCCATAAAGACACTAATCTAACTACAAACCTGTTTGAATAACAGTCTGCAACTGCTTTTTAACAGAATCAACCACTCTGATGGTAACGTTGCACATGTTAGCACACGAGCATTCAGGTCAAAGCACTGCTGTAGAGCCTTATAGAGCGACAAGCAGACTCTTAATATTATCAGTAAAACAAGGACTCTTGGACACTCTCAGGACACTTGGATTGCCGCGGACGAGCGGTGTGGAGGAATATTAAATGGATTTTGTGTAGTTTTATAGACGTTTTTCTCTCAGGCCCTACTTTTCTCTTATAAAGTTTTCGTTGGACTACGAACTGGCCTCCCGGGTCTCCAGATGCACTACTACTCCAGAGTATTCATCAGCATGAGGGTGAGTCACTAATGACTGAATTTCATTTTTTGGTGAACTATTCCTTTAATAGAGGATTTCAGTGTAAGAAGCAGCGCCCAACTATAAATGGTCACATGTCTTAAAGTAGTTCCACTTTCAAACTAATTTAACCTGGTTTTAATCGACATGTCTTGGTCGACTTGGACCTGCAAATTACCAAATGAGTGTTTACAAGATTCCAATGAAGACCAGACGTCCATGTTGCTCAGTCAGCCCAAGTTGGGTTAAAGGTTTGTAGCTTATTAAAGCGAACCCCTCGCTGTGATTAAACTGACACCGTGTCTTCTCAACCGTTTCTCCCACATACAGGCTGAGAGCAGTATGGGAGCCACAACCCCGGGACCATTACTGTTTAGTCCGGTTGTTGTGGTTGGATTAAGATGTTAGCCATCCCCTGTTAACCTCTCCTCGCTAGACAGAGCTGATCCAAGGCCTGACAGGATGAAGGAGGGTGATGGAGCCAGATGAAAGGATATAGGGGATATAAGACTTACATGGGCCCACACTGCAAAAGACTCCTGGAGGGCAGGAGGTTAAGGAGAGGAGAGAACCCTCCTCCTCTTCTCTCTCTCCCTCTTTCTCCCTCTCATGCATGTTCCGAATGTTAAACACCAGCCCACCATATCCTCATCCCCCTGTACCTCCTCCTCACCCTCCTCCTCCTCCTCCTCCCTCTCCTCCCGCCTCCTGCTCTTCAGAATCACTGATGTGAGGTCTTTTGTGAGAGCGCTGGCTGGCCTCAGCCTGGGCTCTGTTACGGCCTGACCACTGACCCACTCACCCGCCTTTTAAAGAGGTTTTAGGGTCATGGGTTCACAACAAGGTGACTCAACTGTGAACGGCGGGCGGCATCCTCTTTCAAAGGGCCCACGTCTTCACCTTTCCCTCTCAAGACTCTCTCTCCCTCTTTTCTCCCCAGTCTGTCTCTCTTTTCTTTCCTCTGTCTGTCTCTCTCTCTCTCTCTCTTTCTGACCCCCCCTCCCCTCCCCTGCAGCCCTTCTTTCCATGTATCCTCAGAGACTGACCCGCCGTCTCAGCCCTAATTAGCATAGCATCCCAGAGCGAGGAGAACATGAAGGCTAATGGGGGTTGGGGCCCTGTAACAACACTGAGGGTAAAGCTTCCAGTTTCTAACTAGGGCCATCACCTGACTACATATACATGGGTTTCTGTAACCAGAATTGCAGGCAGGAGAGTAATGCATGATAAATTATTCCTTTTTCTTGGTAGAGGAAGTGAACTACAACAGAAAGGCATTAGGATTCAAAGCAGCACTTTGAATCCTGATGCGTGAGGGAGGTATTTTGTCTTTTGCAGCCAGATTTAACAACTATACTGATTAGAGAAGAAGAGGAAAAACACTCAGTGTTGCAACACAATGATCCGAAACTAACATTCAAAATCAGCCCATATTTGGGCTGAAAGATGTCAAGGTCTGGTTTTGTGGTGGCATGAACTGATTCCTCGCTTTAGTCTTATAATGCTTCAAATACAAGATGGGTGGGCTTCACTGCGTCAGGGTAATTCATTGTGTCAATCCTGTGGCACGCTAGCCCATAAAAACAAGATAAGGAGTTTCTTATGTGAGATATATGTGCAATTTTGAAGCGATCTACTACATACGATTTGCAACAACAACAACCATTTGATTGCAGCTGTGTGGAGAAACCAGCAGGCCCCTCCAGCATCAACTGGAGCACAACAAGTGTTATTCTATTAACTAAAACATTTGTGAGTCATTAAAACTGTTTACTGTTCCAGCGCACCAAATGGAATCAAAATGATCTGTCCATTAAGTAACACAGATGCGCATGCGGACCAGCTCACCATTCCATGTCCACAGTCCGTCCCGTCAGCCAGCGGCATGTGCTGTGTACGGCAGCCCTTATGGTCCCCCTCCGCACTCGTACACCACAGCCTCTTGCACTGTTTCTGTGGAGGAAAATGCACACAAGCAATTCATTATTTTGTCTGATTTGGAAAAGGGCTCATCACTCCGCAGACAAAACTGTGATTATATATTTTTAATGAAGTCTTTTCTAAGACTCTTGTTAGGTCCATGCTATTTCCTTCTTTCTTATAGGGAGGAAGAGTGTGTAAGAGCAAGTGTGAAAAGAATATTTCATTCTAAGTAGCCAGGAATGACACTTTCTTTTGTGCTTCATTGCTTCCCAGACTTGTGCACGATGCATTTTACATCAGCTTTTAATTAGCGGCTGTGCATTCAACAATGGGTCGAGTTAATCTGGCCCTTTGTGTCTTGTAAGCATGCATGTTATACATCAGGCATGGGAATTTACAGATTCAATTACTGCACTTTATATTACAATAAAGAGCCTTAGACTAGACACAATTAACTGACTTTGGTTTCATGTGTGCTGACCTGCAGCATACGGATAACAGCTTCACTCAGCTTTCCCATGGTTTGAAGAAACAAGGTTCTCCTTTACATCTGGGTGGAAAAAACATCTATTGGAGATCTACTTACCCCACTTTGATAGTGAGCCAACTTACCATGTATGGGCAAATTTGGGATCCAGGTCCAAACATCAATTCACATTGTCTGTTGGCATTGTAGATCTGACCAGGGAGGAGGGTGGGCAGCTCGTACGTCCGGCCCACAGGCTCATCAAGCAGGCACTCTCCATAGCCAGTGCTTCAAAAGAAAAAAAAAGTATGTGTACTGTAAATGCAAAGGAAGTACAAAACCATACAAGTCTGTTTACAAACAGACAAATGCACATATGTACACACATTTCCTCGCAGTATGAACGTTTTCATCAGTATTTTCTGACCCTACAAAGTATCAACAAATGTCATCTCTTTCATAAGAGGAAAGTAAACAGCTCTGCGTTATTGTCTTTGATCATCCTCAGATGTGTTTTCCCTTGTGGGTGGTCTGTAAAGTTACCTAACAGACTGATACCACTTCCCCTCGATGGCCTGTTAGTTAGTATATAAATGCTGAGCTGTTTTATCCCATGAAACTGGAGTCGGGCGCCACAGACTGAATAAAGCAGCGTTTTGATACAGACTGCCGAGGATCTGCGCGCTGACCACATCTTTATCCGAGGTGTATTTCACCATATGCTTAAGACAACAACAAGAGAATTTGGAATCATAAAAAGCACCTTGATTAAGTTACACGTCGGTGCCAGCGCCAGCGCTGCAGTATAATGACAGATTGTGCTGTACATCAGCCACACCCTGACTCACGGCACAGTTAACAAGACAACAAAAGCACAGCTGGACTGAATGTACGCACCACGTCGTACGCCAACGCTCTGCATGTAAAAATCAAACTCGTTTTTACGACCTTGAAAACAGGCTATAGACAAACATTGTTAGCGGAGCTTCAAAAAGATCTCCTCTTTACTGTTTACATTTTAAAACAATGAGACATAGATGAGGCCTGTATAGATGTAATTACAGAACAAGTCTGCACAGATTTTACCCTGGGCCGAGCGCCTGAAAGCACCTGCTCCGTACGGCACCAGCAGATGTGGCAGGTCAGTAAATACATAAGATTATGTAGTTAGCATCACTTTGTTTCTTCCCTCTTTCATCCCCAGGTGAACTGGAAGAAACTGCAGCCAACAGTGCTGTGTGGCAGGGGGATGATTTCATAACAAGAATATATCAACAATGGAAAATACTGCAAAACTATGGAGCGAGCTGTCAAAGAATCATACAGACAGTCCCATATTACAGCGTCTTTCAGCAGCTGGCCATCTGTCTAATCAGTGCCCTGGAACCTAAATGGAAGGATTATTAAGACCAAGACAGACAGAAGGGAGGAGAAGGGGTCACTGTGGTCACTGTTTTAAATGAAATGTCTACTTAAAATTAAAAAAAGGAGAAGAAAAAGGGAAAAAAAAGAAGAATATCATCTGTGTGGATTTTGAGACAGCAGAGCAGGTCCTCTCTCCAGCACCACGTGTGATCTGACACCTGGCAGCCGTTGGGATACTTGAAAGTGAGTTTATATTTATACGATGACTTATACTTTGCCTGTTGTGCGCTTGTCATAAGAGACTAAACACTAATAGTTTCCATGTACAGTACACCACACTGGGGCTTCCCTCGGCAGACGCAGTGCAGGGAGTCTACTCATGTGTCAGACTCATGGTTTCTGCAGAGGGCTGAATGACACAGAGCATCACGGAGCAGGGTTTGATCAAACGGCCCCAGCTGAACTGCAGCGATGCCGAGTACGTCCCTGACAGCATGTAGCTATTACTGTACATGGAGATAGAGATCAAGATAATGATAGAGGTTTAGTTGAATTTGGAGAAACAGGCAGTACACGAAGATCTGTGTCCATCCATCTTGTTTTTATCAAGAATATAGAAAATAGGTTAAAAACAAAAGATTTCACATGGTGTTTTCAAGAGTGGTTACTGTTCAAGTGGTTTGGCAGATTTTTGGGATATATAATGGAAAATCTAAGGGCTGGCCCACTACTAATGATTATGTGGTCAAACCTCCACCATACAGAACCAACAGTCAAAAATTAGCATGTTGCATTTACGTCAGGGTTTCTGAGGCTAAATTCAAACGGCACAGAGCCAGGAAAGGAATGAATGGTTGCTTTATGCAGCAGTTGACACATAATAACACTGCACAACAGCAGGACACTTTTCATCAGCCCTCAGGTGCGGGAGTTCAGCGCACATTATTACAGCAACAGTGAGATAAAAGGGAGAGAGGGAGGAGAATCCTTCGCCTTTTTTTTCTTTCTTTTTTAAAATGGAAGGAGAGTGGTGCAGATTGAATTTGCTCTTCAGGGAAAAATGGGCAGTCAAAACACCGATGTACTTGACCAGGTCAGCCCACTGTGCAGGAGTGGTACTGTAGAAGTGCTAGTTTGAATCAATGCTTCTCATTGTTGGCTGGAGACGGACTTCAAAAGCACTTGGACGGCGGTCTCGAGGGCCGTTCCCACCGCTGCGGCTCCCACACTTGAACCAAGTGCTTGCTTTTACTCTTTACATCCCTGCATTGTTAGTTAAATATCCCATATGATGAACCACGTTTAACACGAGTGCATCTCACTAGTACTGTACAGTGGGTACGGAAAGTATTCAGACTCCATTCAATTTTTCACCATTTGTTATATTGCAGCTATATGGTTAAAATCAAAACCATTCATTTTTTTCCTCATCAATCTACACTCACCACCCCATTATGACAGCACAAACACAGAATGTTTTGCATATTAATTAAAAAGAACAACTGAAATATCACCTGAACATACGTAAGTAGACCCTTTGCTCTGACACTCTTCAGGTGACGTCAGTTTCTTTTATCCATCTTTGAGATGGTTCTAAACCTTCATTTGAGTCCAGCTGTGTTGAATTAAATAGTTTGGACATAATTTGGAAAGGTATACACTAAATGGCCTTACAGCTCATTTGCATAGGCTATTAGAGTAAGATGAGATCCAGGAGGTCGAAGGAACTGCCCCAAGAGCTCAGAGACAGAATTGTAGCAATGATGGGATGGTGAGAGTAGATTGATGAGGATAATAATAATAATAAAAATGTACATAAACTTGCAAAATGGTGAAAAACTGAAGGGGGTTTGAATACTTTCTGTACCCACTATACCTCATACTGCTCCTGGTTCTTCTGCTTTTTATCAGCCACACACACAAACACAGAAACCCAACACAGCTGACATGGACCCGTCCAAATAATGAAGAGATTCATGAAGATGCTCCTCGTCTTCGGCCGAATGTTCCGACCGCTCCGTGCTGAGGTCATCGTTGGCTGGAAACTATGTGAAGCACAACCTTAAAACCTCCATACGAGGCATCGCCTAACACAGCGCTCACGACATCTGGTCCACAAGGCCGTCCTTTGTGAAGGCCTCCACAATCAACAGAGGAAAAGGAGGCAAAGATTAAAGGGTCATGTCCAGGGAGGATCTAATTATAAGTGACATTTCCCCATCTTAAAGTAAAAGAGCCCTTCACCAGTCATCAGTGACCACGGTGCGGGTTAGGAGCTGGTGAATGAGCCGACTCCCCGTGTTACGAGTTCCGCCGTGGAGAGCAGGCCGGTGACTGGATGACTGTTTGCCCAGCATCTTGAGAGCAGGGTTCTGTCTGAGAGACAGCTGAAGGGGGGGGGGGGGGTGTGGGGGGGGGGCTGCAGAAGATCCATGGCTCAGGTCAGCCAAAGGAAGACCCCCGGATTCAAACAGGAAATACTCTTTCAACGCCAGGCAATAACAACTCCACATAGTTTACATTGCGCTGACCTGTCTACGGAGCGCTGTGAGAAACGTAGAGGCAGCTTGTTTAGCCGGCCATGTCACAACAAGTAAAAGTTAACGGCACACTTTAAATGTAGATGGGAAGGAGATGGAGATGCATCACTTTGATTTCCACAGGAAGAGCCTGTAATACAGTGTTTTTCAACCTTGGGGTCGGGACCCCATGTGGGGTCGCTTGAAATTCAAATGGGGTTGCCTGAAATGCCTTAACCTGGTGCTTTACGTGCAATTTTATTCGCTCTGCAAGTCAGCCTGGGAACCATGGACCCATTTTTTTCTTCAACGAGGGAGCCAATCACAGAACGGGGGAGGGGGCATACTGAAGCAACTGTGTTGATAGCTTGTCGATCCAACATGGCGGCAGACACTTTATCTTTCCATGCAGCGCTAGAAAGTGTTTTAAGTAGTGTAGTCCGCAAGTTTATTTTGAAAAAAGAGGTCAGTGGACGCCATTATTTCTCCGACCCATTGTTTTTTTCCTCATCACACTTCTGTCACTCTACATACGTCATCGGGTATGATTGATATGATTGGCTATAAGACATTTGTAGCGCCCCAATAAACAGCTCTGGGTATTCGACCACGCCTCAAATACAAAAAAATGAACGGGTGGTTCCCAAACTGAATCTCCATCTACATTGATATGAGGTATGGTGTTAGCCAGGCTAGACATGTCTAATGATTAAAAACACCACACACAATCTTAATCAACTGTATTCTAGACTTTCACTTTCTCGAATATAAATCATGTTCAAATAAAATGGCACATCTTGATTGACGGGGTCGCCAGAAATGTGTGATGTCAAAACGGGGTCATGAGCCAAAAAAGGTTGGGAACCACTGCCATAATCAGTCATATGCTTTGATTAATAGATCTATTTAAGAATTGGAAAGAGGAGCTGGAGGTACTCTACTCACTCTAAGAACTCTGTGATGTACTTGCGACTGCACTTGGACCAGGACCAGGGATTGGTGTCGTAGTTGAGCGTGGGAGCCATGACATGGTATTGGTGCTTCATGCCTGCGTCACGACACTTTGGGTTATCATCATGAGGCATGTTGAACCTAGTGCAGAGAGATGAGAGGGGAATAAAAAGAACACATGTTAAGTGATTATCAGCTGCTTAATGGCTCAGTTATTGGCGAGCGGGATAAATGTTAACACAGGATCTCCTCACACCATCTCTCACAGATGCAGCTTCAGACACATTTGTGTGCGAACCCGCACACTCCGCACCTTTCCATCCACTTGTCTGTTTGTGTTCGTGTCTCTTTACGCGTACACCTCCCTCTCCTAAATATTTACGCGCTGAAATCCTCGAAAGGCTTCAATGACAAGGATAAACTTGACTTCAATGAACCTCGTACCGGCCGGTAAAGTGTCTGCAACATTTTCTGTAAAGCGTCTCTCTCTCTATCCGTCAGCATCCCTCCTGTCCACCATCACGGCCAACAGGTTAGCGAAAAATCATCTCCAGCTCACCACTTGGACGTCAAAGGTCACCGTCTCACATTCTCAAAGGGCTTAATGCTGAGGGGAAGGTAGGGGCAGTAACACCACACACACCAGTACACACACGTGTGTATGTTGCTGCAGTGCTGACATGTAAGATTACAAGTGTTTTTTTTTTTGCTTTTTTTTTTAGTTGCGACTGATGATTATTTTAATTATCATCTGTCAGGGTGATATCTTCATCCTCTCATCATCGTCTTCATCTTCACAAGCTGGAGCCAGCGACTGTTTTGTATTTCTGCTTCATAAATAACTTATTAATGCTTATGAAAATAGCTGTCATTAATTTTCAGTTGCTCCACTGTGCAATTAATCAACTCATTGTTTCGTCATTAGTCGCAATAAACAAGCAAGTGAGAGTCTTCAGAGAGGAACAGCTGTAGAAAGTGAAGTACACAAAGCATGACATCTGCAAATAAATGAATTCATCCCGGCTGTCTGCGGTTGGCAGTCTCATACAGCCGTTTTCTTGATGGTGTCCAGAATAGTTTGGTCCGATACGGATATCCGCTTTTTGCGCCGCGGTTTGGCGCATATTCATAAATACGTGTAGCGCATGCACATATGACAGCATGAGTATTTATACACACAGGAACTGCATGCAGCTGTATGATGTCTGAGATGTTTACAACAGGATATGAGCAAGTGTTGTGCTCTGGTTCTGTGGCTGAGGGTCAATCCATACCACCACACACACACACACACACACACACACACACACACAAAGACCTAGCATGGCTGGCATGAGGCCCACCCTACAGGGGCCAAGGGCCTGAAGGAAAACACCCAGGAATAATTAAGCTTCTGGCACAGTAATGAGCTCAGCGCACAGTACACAAACCAAATTGTTGAGTAATGCTGACAACATCTAATCTGGCTCAGACAGTATTTGCAAATTACTCTCTGTCACTTGTGACAGCGTAGAGGTACATCAGGGTGATGCAGACAGATTTATGAGGTGGTTCAACACACTGCAATTTAAGAAAACACAAGCAGATTCAGAAATCATCTTCATTAATCTGACAGGGCATGCTGCAGATTTTCACAACTAAACACACAAACATGCTGCAAATAGCACAAACGACAACATACAGTAGCATGCAAAAGTGTGGGCACCCCTGCTTAAAAAAAGTAGGAAAGATTAAAGGGACTACGAGGAGTTTTGGAAAGTGAAGTGTTTTCACACATTTCACATGAGCCTCCACACACTCGCACGGTTAAGTTGTTGGACCGGCGCAAGACGGAAGAAAGCAAAAACATTTGCCAAGAATGTTTTCATTGATCAAAAACAAAAGTCGGATGTTCGAAGATGTAGTTCCAACCATAAACAGCGAACTGGCGGCGTTATTCCCATGACCCGCCGGACAGCGTCCTGGAAAACTAAACTAGGAAATGCCGGGCGAGTCAACCACTAAATAATAATATCAAAATAATTATAAAGACAAAACGATATATTTATCGAAAATGGACCCATTAACAAGTGTGAGTCATGTAGATTCATCCACATTAATATGAGGCTTTTTTTATAACCAAAAGCAAACTCCTTGGGGTCTCTTTAAATAATCTCCAAAAGGCATAAAGTTAAAACTAAACACTCTTTTGCAATATTTTAAGCAATACCAGTGTATTCTTTTTGTTTTCTACAATTTTAGAGTGAAAAGGGGAAAAAAAGTAGCAGCCTGCAAAAGAATGGGAAACCCAGGAGACTTGAGCTCTCAGATAACTTTGACCAAGGTATCAGACAAGCTCTTTACTATTACACACTGTGATAATTTCCAAGGTAGGTACTATAGTATCTATGCAGGGTGCCCAAATGTTTGCTGAGGGCCCTTTTTCCTTTTCTGTCATTTTGAAAATGCAAAAGATGAAAATAAAATATATATTTATATTGTTTAAAATGTAAAGGGAATGTGTCATCTGTAACTTTACGCCTTTTGGAGATCATTTCATCTTCGACTTGCTGAACTGTTCACATTAACAGACATTTTGACCAGGGGTGCCCAGACTTTTGCATGTCACTGCATGTGTTTCCTGTGCTAAAGTGCACAGAGCCACTAGGTTTAAAATAAAAATGAGCAGCTCAGTGTTTTGCTGCCGTGACCTCTCTTTGTGTCATGATCGTTCCAACCTCTTGAAACTCTTGAAACATTTTGCTGATTCAGCTCATACAGGTTTAAGGATGACACTGTTTAAGAGCCTTTTAGCAGAATGAGGTCATAAATCAGGAGGTTTTGTGGTTCTCTCTTTGGCCTTAAGAGACAAATCAATAAGAGTCGATGCTGGTGGGAGTGTACCACCTGCAGCACTTAATTATCAGCATCCAGATTGTTATACATTTTCAAGTTTGCCTGCTTTTTCTCAAAGCTTTCATCATCATCACCCTTGAATGCCATGCTGTCATCGCGCTCAGCTGATTTTCAGCAACACATTCACAAATATTTGTGCTGAAATGCCCATAAATAACTGAGAGGGAGACAAACTCCTGGATTCCTGTGGGTTGGCTGAAGATAAATAGGAATCGCAGCAAACAGAGAAACGATCTGTCACAGGCACAGAGCTCTGTAACATCACTAAGCACCAACCTCTGTGAAAAATAGATATTTGCATTGTCAGAGGATTATATGTATCTTATCTCCTCCACTTCCCCACAAAAGAAATCATCTTTCACAATCACAGTCGAGTCTGTTTGCAGCCATGGATTCTAACTCGAAATGTCAGGAAGATGTGTTTGTGATCCATGACATTTGAAGTCTTGGCATCTACTGTCAAATTTGATAAATCCTTGTGTGTTTCACCTTTGAACAGCTATCAAGTGGCACAGCCTGGCCTGAAAATCCCCACCTCGGCTATTAGCAATCACACGTCTTCATAGTCATCTGAGAAAGGCCTCCTATCCATTAGTCTAAATCTTTCTGTAATCTGCGGTGCTCTCGAGTGGCTCCCACTACCTGACACTGGCTTTCCCAGAGCGCTAAACACTCGAGAGCTTGCGCCTGTGAACGCAGCGATTAACCACGCCAAGAGGCAGAGCCAACTGGGCCTCCAGCTGCTTGAACTTTAGCATAAACAGATCCACATGAGATGCAAGGGGAAGAGGGTGAGGGGTGGGGGGGAAGGGGGTGGGGACCCGTAGACTCGTCCATCTGGCTGCTGCTCCAGTCCCGTCTCTCCACTGGAAGAATGTGTGAGCGGGAACGGAGGAGGTGGAAGAATATCTTCCATTCTTGCACCAGTGGCTCACAAGCTCGCAGTGACACTGGTTCCTTTTTTACAGTCCACACAAATGGACGGGCAGACCGGAAAGAAAATCTCTCACTCGCTTACACAATTATACTCTGCGGGGGAGGTGGGCATGAAGACAGAACAGAACAAACGACAGAAGCTTTGTCTTTCCCGAAAAAAAAAGAAAAAAGTCCAAAAATGAGTGGGTACAGTGTTCAGATACTGCATCTAAAATTACACAATTTAGAAAACAAACTGAGGTGAATGAAAAGACAGATGTGGTTCTTAGTGGTTTACTATAATTTTACCTCAGATAGATGTTTAGAATAAACAGAGACTCATAAGGAAAGATAAAGTCATGTGTTTTGACTTGGTCATTTGGATACAGATTATGCATGAAAGTCTCTTTTTTCACTTCTTACATGTGGCGATACTCGCTTGTTGTGAAAACACACTGTGGCAGACAAGCGTGTTGTGATAACACTGCCATACTCGCTCACAGATGACTTAGATATGACGACACCGTGACACGTTCGGGTTCTTTTTATCAGCGTTCGGGGCACTGATATTTCAAAGAATGGGGACAGGAACGAGTCTCTTCAAATACTAAACATCTCCAGAACACGACGCACAGCATATTTAGCCTGGTCTTGATAAAATCCTGTGTGCCACGTGCAAGGAATCTTGTGCGTGTATTTTACTGTAAAGGACAATTCCAGGAAAATTCAACTCGGGGCTGTATTTTCCTAACGTTTTAGGTCTAAAAGAAGGAATCTGAAGATTTTCAGTTTAATTGCTCCTGTTTTGCAGTAGTTGTGTGTCTGTCCCCGCATCGCCACGGCAGCCATTCATCGCTGCCGTGGCGATGCAGGGACAGACACAACTGAATACTGAAGTTCTGCTGTTTAGACTGTTTACAGCCCTCAAAGCCGCAATTTTTTTCCACAGACAGCGTCCGATGACTACTCAAACATGCACCGAGAAGTTTATTTGCTTCAAGCAAGCTGACTTGTTTGTAAAACTAGATCTAATTCAAAGTCTTGCGGAGTCTCGCGCGAGACCCAAGTTGACGCGCTCTGTGTGTTCACGTGCAGTCGGAAGCTCCCGTTTGTGTCATAAACACAGAAATATCAACTCTTGACTTGCTTGAAGTAAACAAACTTCTCGGTGCATGTTTGAGTAGCCACCTGACGCTGTCTGTGGAAAAAATTGCGGCTTTGAGGGATGTAAACAGCCTAAGCAGTGGAACTTCAATCCACTCCATTCATCGCTGCCGTGGCGATGTGGGGACAGACACAACTACCGCAAAACAGGAGCGATTAAACTGAAAATCTTCAGATTCCTTCTTTTAGACCTAAAATGTTAGGAAAATACAGCCCCGAGTTGAATTTGCCCGGAATTGTCCTTTAATTAGGGAAACCTAGAATCACCACAATACTACACAAATACATTATATTGATATTTTTCTCTTCCATATCTGTGCAGAATTTCATCTGAGCTTCTCCTGTCCGAGCCAAGCTGCGACACACACAGGGTTAAGTTCTTTAGCAGTATAATAAGGTATTATAGGCTGGCATGTTATCAAAAGTCAAGTTTTCACTTTATTATGTTTTGCACCTGTGCCTGCTGTGCCCTACGTCTCTTGATAAGAGAGCTTTTGTTGGTCAAGTTAGGCCGTGAGTGTGTGTGAGTGTGCATACAGTATGTGTGTATGTTGGGTTGAGTGTGGACAGGGGTGGAGTGGGGGGTGGGGGTGGGGGGCAGAGGTTCCTAGAAGCTCTATTCCGCAACTTACACATGCCCCAGCTCATGAGCGATGGTGAAAGAGGCACTAATTCCATTTTCCTCGCTGATGGAGCAGCTCCGGTACGGGTCGCACATGGTTCCCAGCTCAGCCAGCCCTGCAGAGTCACGTACACACACACACACAAACACAGATCTACATAAACATATACAGCATAGTGCTAGTTTGCAGCTTGAGCATTAAAGGCGATTAAACCATTAAAACTTCTTTTCCCTATGAGAGATTAGCACTGCCACCACCCCCCCCTCTTCTCCCTCCCCCACTTTCTACCACTCTGCTCTGTCACTATAATATTATTAGCTGACAGCTTGCCATAAACTCATTACTGCACAGTTTATGGGCTGCGACTAATGGAGTGGAAAGTTAATTGAAAGGGAGCTGAAATGGAGATATTTTCCGCAAAGCAAAAGTTTACCTAACGTGTCACATTTATCTTTCGCGCGGCAGATGTCCTCCCTGGAAGAAGAAAAAGAAGAAAAAACACAAAACACACAATGCTGTTACCTCCTTTTGAAGATGACGTTTTTTTTTTTGGGGGGGGGGTTGAGCAATTTGAATTTGCTGTGAAAACACGAGTGTGTATACCTGGTGATGAGAAGTGCTGTGTCATGGTGAGAGGGATGGCTGTCATCCTGGACGTTTTGGCCTTGCTGCCAAACGCAGAAGTTGTGAAGCGTCGTGGCAGCGTTGAAGCTCACCGTGGGCCCTTCCTGTTAGAGGTGAAAGAGTGTGTGTGAAAGACCAACAGAGACAGTTTTTATCAGTTTAGTTTATTTAGTAATAACTAGGTCTTAAAACCTAAAGGGATAGTTCAACATTTTGGCAAATTGGCCCATTGCCATAATCGCTATAGTCATAGCAGTAGGTTTGTTACCTTTATTTGTCGGTGCAAGCTATTTTTAGAACGGTGGAGCAGAGCCACGAGCTGCTCAGAGCTACGCTACGGGGGCTAATGGGATTTCTTGGTTTCATCAAACTCATCAAATAGAGATAATACTGGAACGTTACGAGACGGAGTCATTTTAGAAGTAAATTCATGCAAAACCGCTGATGTGCGTTGCCTTCAGGGACAGTTTTTCAGCAAGCAGTCTCTGTATTTACCTTGAAAACAACTCTGTCTCGTAACGTTCCGTTATTATCTCATAGTGTGGTGAATGTGCAGGTCACAACTTGTCCACCAGAGTGTTTTGGAGTTGTTGGATTGTGTATTTTATGAGTTTGATGAGGGAAACCAAGAAATCCCATTAGCCTCTGTAGTGTAGCTCTGAGAAGTTTGCGGCTGCGCTCAGACGTTCTAAAAATAGCTTGCACCGACAAAGAAAGGTAACGAACCTACTCCTAAAACTATAGGGATTACGGCAATGGGCCAATTTGCCAAAATGTTGAACTATCCCTTTAAGGGGTACCGTTTAGCTCAGTGGGTAGAGCAGGCACCCCATGGACTGACAAAAACATGAACAACAGGTTGGTAAGAATATAGAGAGTCAGTCCCATTGGCCAAACAAACCACAGTGAGTCTCTTCAGCCTCATCTCATTCGCAGGTGGCTAGCTGCCTCACTATAGTGCCGTTTGTTTTCCAAGGAGACCTCTCTGGAGACTTGAGACTGACAAGGAAAGCAGTGTCCTTTCACACAGGCCCCACAGAGAAAAGGCCAGGCCAGGGACACCTGCGCTGACGTCAGCCATATTGGATACCTGGATCCAGGTAGCATTCAACGAACCCAGCGCTCACCTGTTCATTGTGGACGATGACTAGCTTGACAATCATGATGTTGATGAGGTTTCCTACGCTGGGATCCCTGTACACCGCTGCTACCTGTAACAAAGACAAAACACACAGACAAAAAAATATGCAAACCTCCACCAACCCGAGCCAGAGCAGATAGACAGTATGAAAGCTACGCTACCTCTCTGAGCTCAATACTTGGTAAGATACAGTACAGCTATCGCTTTTTTCTGGTAAGCTCTGTGGGGTTTAATCAAAATAGCGACAGTTCATTGAAGTCAGAAGAAAAAAAAAAGATCTCCTTCAGGGTAAGTTTAATAAACAGGGTATTAAAACCAATTACAGACCTAAGGAAAGAAAAAAACAAACTAAAACTTGGACCTAGCCACAAATGTGAAACTTCAGCAAAGCTGGAGCTCATAGCCCCTCTGTGAGGACACTAAAACATTCCCTCTAGTTTCTCCTCTTCACTCCTCTTGCTTTTTTTATGCACCCCTGTCACAGTCGGCCAGCGGTCTCCTGAGGCCGTGTGCAGCCTCCTGACAGGAACTCATTAGTCCACTATAAACATTTAGCTTGTTTTAGCCTTGGGTGGGTGGGTGGGTGGGTGGGGGGGGGGGCTAGCTATGGTCTGCCCTCAGTGGGCAAAGGGATCCTGCATGTCTTTGTTTGCTTTTATCCCGCCTGTGATGCAGGACCTAGTTATACGTGCTCTTGCCCAGTGTGCTATTGCATGCATCAGTGTAAAAGACCAGAAGTGAGGAGGACGGCAGCATACACTGTGCCATCACTGCAGGATCTCACACCAAACACAAACATGAGGGCTGAAGGCAGGAAGAAATGTCAGCAGGGCTGTGGACCACCGAGGACACCTTCTCTCCAGTCATATGAGCTGTGGTCTGACATCACATGTGGGGTTTTTAAGGCTAGAAGCCATAATTAATAACAGGAAATCTCTCAACTAAAGGTAAAACAATGGGGAGTGTTTTTGAATTTTAACAGAATTGGTACACTTCTTTAATTGAAATTGTCATATTTTTTACTAGTTTAGTTAAAAAGTAGCTTCAGTAAAACAACTCTGAACACGGGAGGAAAAATAAATGGTTCACCACCACCACTGCTCTGCAGGTAGAACTAATGTTTTGCCCTGGCACATTGCTATTTAACACTGACTGTGCTCTATCAACCTCACTGAAGGACAACACTCCACTGACAATCATTACTCCTTCAGTTAATGAGTGTTTGGAAACATTCAGACTGTCACAGTAGTGGAGACAGCAGAGGGTACACACAGTTCTGATAATCTGTCCTGCTTTGACACTAAAATCCCCCCGGACGCTTTTGGTCTGGATGCCAGGCAGCTCTCCCTAGTCCAAAATAAAGAGATGGATGTGCTGAGTCAGGATTGTACCAATTAACTGGACAGTGACATGCTCAGGTCATACCGGGGTTTACAACCAAAACGTGAGTTAAACAATAAAATATGAGACAACTAACACACAGACTTTAGTTGGAGGATTGTCTCACATTTTAAAGGCTGTGTTCACCAAACCACCCCCAAAACTGTTCTTTCCACTTAGTATAATGGAAAGCAGTTATGCAGATGGTTTGATTTAATGGTTTAATTTGTCCTGGTTTCTATAGTATCCGCACCTACCCACTGAAATCTATATTTTAAAAAAACAACCCCATGGTTTTCAAAGGAAATATTTCTTCAGTGGGGTCTGTGGACAATCCAAAGTAACCTGGACTATTTTTAAAGGACCTATTTCTCTGCTGACAAATGCAGTTTTTTTGCCAGGGGCGGGAGGTGGTGATAGTCACTTGACAAGAGCTACAGCCATCGCTGGGATTACAAGACCAAGAGGTTATAAGACACTCTCTGTGCAGCGCTGCATCTTCAGGGCAAGAATGAGTCGCTATGGAGAAGTAACAAGACAACCCAGGACTAACATGCTAACTTGAGTTAACTCTTATTACATTCCAATGGCACATAAAGAAAAGAAGTTTAACACTGAACTTGCAATATAGATGTACAGTATCTTCTAGACTAATAAATAATGTGTAGCAATAGCAAAACGTCCATATACAGTAGCTCCTTTAAATGTAATTTGTGTAATGTAAACTAGCAAAGCAAATCTTTCAAGTCAGGCTTAACTGTGGTGAACTTTATGAGTTCTTGCTGCAGATGGTGAGAACTTAAGGGAACAGCATTGACACTACAAAAAGAGGTGAATGTGAGTTACATTTCATGAATAAACTATGTGAACATTATTTTCCTGTAGGCAATCTAGCTAGCTCCACTTTGAAGCTGACACTTTAGCATGTTGACCAGCTTGGATAGCCATTGTGACAGGGTAATTATAGCACATTACCAGTCAATGTTTCACAAGTTTGAAAATATACCGATGAATTTGGAATTTCAATAACCTGGACACAACACCAAAACTATCATGGCCAGATACC
This sequence comes from Trachurus japonicus, assembly GCF_045865225.1. Classification (NCBI taxonomy): domain Eukaryota; kingdom Metazoa; phylum Chordata; class Actinopteri; order Carangiformes; family Carangidae; genus Trachurus; species Trachurus japonicus. The sequence continues at coordinate 11,137,043 of NC_140912.1, read as the reverse complement.
AATAGAGGGGGGAAAAAAAAAAAAACATGATGGGAATTTTTATTATTACGGAACTCACAACACTAAACAAAATCTGAACTAATCCTCAACACTTGAGACAAAATAATAATTTTTAGAAACATTGTTTTACTTACTACTGACATGATTGTTAGGATGTAGTGCTCTAGGTTGCGTCCATGGTGACGAACCATTTTGGCATCTGCTGTCACCATCAGCTCTACGTAGCGAGGGTAAGACAGGAAGCGTTTGCGCCTGCGCGGGGATTTGTCAGATGTGCCGGTGGAGTTGCTTTCATAAACATGTTCATCATCTATTGTGGATCTGAGAGAGTCCAGCTCCTCTCCCATGTTCCCTCTGCTTTCCAAAGACACCGGCCTCCTGGAGTTCTCTGTTGTGGGAGAAGAAGAAAAAAAAGATGTGAAAGTGGAGTGTTTACAACAGATTCCCAAGACCCTTGTCTGATTTGGACTGTAAAACACTCACACTGGACACCACTTGGTAATCTGAAAGTATTTCAGGAGAGAACACGGTACATCTACAGTTAAGAGCCAAGGGTTTGAGCTTAGCCGAATTCCAATGACATAACAGAAACACGCACGACTTCTATTGCAAAAACCTGCCATAAATGATTGTGTCATTTCAGTGCTCAGGGAAAAAAGTTGTACCAAGAGACACAGGCCACTGCTGAGCTTTGAGACTAAGACTTTTCAAATCAGGTAATCTGCACTCCCTCTTTCCCCAGTGAAAGCCATACAAACAGAGAAAATCCCATGATGGCATTTTACTGACTGGCAAAGAGACTATAGCCTCAATATAAACTGTATAGGACATAAAAAAATCTCAAAATAAACCACTTTTGTGACCTTGGCCAGTATAACATCTGAAAGGCAACAAATCAAATATGTTTAATACCAGATTGAAATGACTCCATTTATAGACTCAAGGTGAATGCCTTCAGCAGCAGCCTCAGATGAAAACAGCCATATACCATGCATACTCAACCGGCATTCCCTCAGCTGAACTGCACGTGTTGAGCTGGCTATGAGTTATAGATTCCATCACCATGACCAAGAGAAGTTAAAAGAGGCAGACAGAGGAAGAGACCCAGACTAGGTCAGCAGAACAGCTTGTTTCATTGGAGGAAGGAAAAATATGGGTATCTAAGAAAGTTAAGGCTGATGCAAACTAATTTAGATTAATAAACATCACTAACATTTTTCATGATACCTCCAAAAACCATTCCACTTTGTTTAGTGTATATTGTACCTTGGTATGAGACATGATCATCAAACATAAAACACAATAACAATATAAAGCCGGGATATATTGAGTATATTCAACATATCGCCCACCCGTAGGCGTAACCATATAGGCTAATATTTACAAAAAAACACCTTTGCAATGATGTAATTATATATTATTATTTTTTTAAACTGAGACACAAAATATTATAAGCCCCACATGAAAGTAAAATCATGTATTTCAGCAGGACTGTATTGAGATATTACATTTTGGATATGGCCCATGAACTTACAAGGCAAGTACCAAACAAAACAGCCGAGGCATGTTACTGAGCACCAGGCCACCTCTACTGACAACTAAGTGATGGATCTTTGATCACAGCATTATGAATCAAGGTAAAGATGACCATATCAAATATTTTTCTGTGTCAAAACCACTGTGCTGCATGGATTAGCAGTGATTCATAGCGGCAGGTTGAAATAGTTTTTGACGTCTCTCAGCTGGAGAGAAGATATTTCAAACAGCCACCAGGTTGCCACCTGAATGTAGGACTGGGACACAGCAGCACAGTCTCGGATTCCATTGACAATGTGACTCCATTATGACTCAAATGCATTGAACCACTTTTGGCAAAAATATAAAGAAATAGCTAAATTTTTCACATGTTATGTGGTTTATGTTACTGTTTAAATAATATAAAAATGAACAACTTCGAGAAAACAGCTAAATAAATGAAGCATCAAATGACATTCAGTGAATAAATGGCTGTCAGTGATTACATGACTGACAGCGTTCACGAGCCAGCATAGTTTGGAGTCCGTCATCCTAAACAACCTCCTCAACTTTGGATAACCCGATTATGGTGAAGAGTTCCTTTGTCTTGTAGACACTCAGTCTTTCCAGATTGCCAGACAGAGAGAGATTGTGTGTAAGTGTTCGGTCAGAGAAAAGCAAAAAAGAGAGAGAGAAAGAGAGGGAGGAAGGAAAACTCGCAGAGCGCGGCGAGATTATTCAAGCGATGCCCCCAGCGGGGACACGAGGCGGAGCGTGACTCCCTGGCACAATGGTACACAACTCTTGACGCCATGAGGCCCTGCCCCATGCCAGCGCCAGCATCCAAGTCAGCGCCAAGCCGGTCTGTGCCCGTGCACACAGCCCGGGCAGCTGGGCCAGAACAGAGCTTTGCAATTTCCAGGAAAAATCTCTCCAAGGCCTAACCCACTACACTAAACCCATTAAACAGACTCATCACCACAGACAGTCCGACATCAAAGGGATTATCAAAGCACAGGAGAGTATGTACTGTACATGTCGTGCATCCACAGAAAGTGGACTCAGAGCAAGCAAGTGGGAGATGAAGAAAGAGAAGATGAGAAGGAGGAGGAGGAGGTGAAAATATGGCCTGTTATAATAGCCTTTGAATCGGTGCAGATTAGCCACACACAACCTTTCCCAAATCGCCTTAGGTTCAAATCCCCCTCTCACTGGGTAGTGAGCTGCTACTTACACCATGAGAAGACAGGGGTGACTGGCCTGACCCGCCATGACATCACTCTTGGCACTGGGCACTAAATCAACATCATCAACACGACCACATCTCTGGAACCCATTACCTAAACTTCGTATACTGAATTTCTGTGCTGGCAAAAATCTAATCAGCTGGAGTCTATAAAATTAAAACTCCAGCAGTTCTTCTTCATAACAGAGAAGAATAAAGTGAGCGCTGCACGGCACGAGTGTGAGCATTTAAAAACGGCTAAATCTGTTGCTGCTCCAGAGTGGACGTATAGCTCAAAAACAGCTCCACACCACTTTGGCTTTTCTGCTCCAACACCTAGTTGACTTGCCAACTCGCCAAAGGATAATCAAACACCAGTAATATAAACAATGCTAATCCATTCTTTCAGTAAATCGTTTAATTGCACATCAAGTGCCTCACGCAGTTATAAACCAATAGTTTCACACGTGTTTCAAGATTGCAGCTGGTTTGGCTGCAAACATGTGCTTCCACTTAAACATTCATAACAACATTTAAGCATGGGAGCGTTTTGATGCTTGTATATTGCACTTGGTGTGAGAGTCCAATTCCTGTATATGAAGACTGTTCAGAGCAGATCAAAGAGCTGCTCTTTAACTCTCCTTCACTTCTCTGTCAAAAGTATCAATGCCAAGAGCCCAACAATGGGGGAACACACATTTCATTGTTGAACTAATTAACATTCTTTTACAATAGCCTGCTGAGAGTTAAAGCGCACCCCCCCCACCCCACCCCACCCCCTTTTCTCCAGGTTCCAGTTTAATAGAGAGTATAGTATTGGTAGTGCTTGACTTCAATATGAGGTCACATACTGCACTCTAACCGACAGTACGACAAGTGAGGATAAATGTGCAGACTCGTGCAGACAGAGGCACAATTAAGTGCAATTCTGTGGCTAGACAGAGAGAAGCAGAGGCAGCTAATTGTTGCTGCTGAAGAAGCCTTTTAAAAGTGAAGTGGCATGGCTTTTGACCTGACTGGAAGACAGAGGGAGGGAAAGAGGGAGGGGTGCGTGGTTTGTACACGTACAGTGCTCCCAGAGTTCAGTTGTTATTTTCAGTTCAGAGACATGCTCGAGACAGCATGGTGGTCAGCTGAAGAATGTGTTTGGAGTAGCAGACCTCCTTTGAGGAGACAAAACACTACTAATGGATTTGGACTCCTAATGATGGTCAGGGGCCTGGAGTGTTTTCCTTTGTCAGGATCAAACTCTTGACATTCATTTTCAAAGAGAGTCATCCACCGGCGAGCTCCCTCGAGGCTGCGCAAATCTTTCAGTTTGCTGTTTGAGTGATGGTAACTGTGTCAAAATACACACGTGGATCTGGAACTGCATCAAAGCACACATGATGTTAGATAGAGGTGTGATTTGCAGACGGGGCCGAGGGCTGCCGTGAATCACTGAAATTCAGTTGCATCGGTGCAACTCATTTATGTCAAAGGGGGCCATATCTCCAAGAATGTAGCAACTGGTTTAAAGGAATAGTTCACCAAAAAATGAAATTCAGTCATTAGTGACTCACCTTCATGCTGATGCATACTCCAGAGTAGACTTTTATTCCTCAAAGTCAGGGGTAGACAGTAAGGGAAATTTGACTGGCCCTCTGGGCCAGTGGCTTTTGAAGATCACTGGCCCCACCATTCTAACCACTGGCCCAGGACAATGTCAGGTATCGATCCTCATAATAACGAAAAAGAACATACTGTATCAGCCAATTCCTGCGATCTCGCCATCAATGCTGGAACTGTCTTATATACCGATAGCAATACTACTGTAGTAAATTTCTAAACTAAATGGCGTAGTTTCGAGTAAACTCTGGACTATATCCCTTCAGGACTTGGATTGCAGTGGACGAGCAGTGTGGAGGAATATTACAAGTTTTTTGTGTAGTTTTATGGACATTTTTGTGTTGGGCTTTATTACTCTCATATAAAGTTTTCGTTAAAGACCCGGGAGGCCGGCTCGTCTCCAGATGCACTTTGAGTCACTAATGACTGAATTTCATTTTTTGGTGAACTATTCCTTTAAGGAACTCACTATGGAATATCAAAAAGGACAAAAAAGGCAGTTTTGAGAAGCTCGTATGTACCAAACTTTGGTGAAGATTGGACGACCTAGCTCCAGAAAAATCAGATTTCAGTGATTACTTGACTGAGAAAACATGGCAAGAAGATGAAACACTGAATAAACCATAATTGCCATTTAAATCCATTTGGAGCATGCAGTAAATAATGATTCATATTTCAAACAAAGACAAATAGGGATACAAATGTGACTGTAAGTCAGTATAACAATATAATTGAGGGATTAAGTGACGTTACTCAATCTCCCATATTTTCAACACTAACAAAAGCCTATTCTAAACCCTCAAACAGTGGTTTCAATAACAGTTCTCCCTACACAAAGTGGAGGCAGGTCTATAGTTTTGAGTCTTTACCCGGCCTCTCGGATGATAAACAGCCTGAGCCGCAGGCGATGACACTGATGTTTCGCTGGCCGCTGCCTCTCCCCGGTCCACCTCAGTGGGAAACTGTCGCTCACCTGTCACCCCCTCTCACCTCTGACTGTCACCCATGCCACCACGCAGTCAGTCACTGTCACTCAACTTGCTCTAACCATTCCAATCGGCCGCCATCTGCTAAGAATGCCCAGACAGTAGACAGTGGCAGAAAATAGCCCCAGCTGGAATCTGTCATGGGAACTCCCGAGACAACACAACACATTGGGTTCAATGGGGCTAAGGCCTCGGGGGCAGGCAGACACATGGCAGCTATTAAAGTTATAGACCGTCTATTGCTGCCCAGCCCTGTCCGGAGTATCTGTTATCTTAAAATCAGACACTGACACTGAAAGCAATGGGCCATATTATTAGCTGCTTGCACTATCTGGCATGCACCATTATGAAAAATGAGGCAATGACAGGACAGAGCATCACGCCTGAGGGGGAAACTTGCACATTACGCAAAACTAATGTTGGCTCAAGAAGAGTTGGTGCATGAGTTGGTGTATGGAAAAACCTATCTTTCAACTGATTTGACAATGAGGAGTTTCGAAAAAGCGAAGTGTTTTCACACTACATTTCCCATGAGCCTCCGCGCCACGGTGAAATTCTTGGACCGGCGCAAGACGGACGAGAGGAAAACATTTGCCAAGAATGTTTTCATTGATCAAGAATGAAAGTTGGAGGTTCGAAGACGATCAGATACCGTCGTAGTTCCGACCATAAACAGCGATTTGTCCGCAAAACCTAAAGTAGGAAATGCTGCTCGACCACTAAATAATAATATCAAAATAACGATAAAGACAAATGATATATATTTATTTATCGAAAATGGACCCATTAACAAGTGTGGGTAACGTGGATTCATCCACATTAATATGAGACTCTTTTATAACCAAATACAAACTCCTTGTTGTCCCTTTAAGATTAATATTGTTATATTGTTTCTCCAAAGAAAATGCTGTGTCTTTTCCAATGGACAAACAAAAGGCAAAAGACATTCTGCTTCTTTTTTATATCCATACCATAACAAGGCAATGGGTGAGAAAGCTACTTTAAAAAAGCAGGTGTAAAAGCAGAAAGACAGGCAGTGGGAGCTTGAGAAAATCCTGGGGCCTGTGCCAAGCTCTGGAGCAAGACCGACAGGCACATGCAGCGCAGGCCAGGACTGCTCAAACACATGAAGAAAGAAAACTCCTCTCTCCATTCCTTTGCACTGCTCAGTCAGCAATTCCCAATACTCAGTGGGGTACTTGGTCCACTGACTGGCCAGAGAGATGACATGCTCTTCTTGATGGATGCAAACACACACATTCACAAGCAAACCACCATCTATACAAGCGCACAAAAGCCCAAAACAAACTTTTCTGCCAAGTAACAATAGGTACTTCCTGCACTGGGGGGGTGGGGGGCAGGCTAAGTCAGTCCAGGGGGCATGAGGACAAACAGGACGCCTAAGCCTTTTTGGAGCCATCTGACATTCATAAGATCCACACCATCTAAAGCCAGGACCCTAAAGGTGAGAGGGGTTGTCTGAGCGATCAGCGCCCGCCCATCACACCCCAGTCGGCCACCTTTCCTGACCCCTGTCAAGAGCTGGAGTTAAGAGGAAAACAAAGAGCTTAATGCACACATGGGTCCCCGCAAACAAGCCGGCCCGCCCGATAACCACGCACCTCTGGGAGGAGAAAAATCTCAAGGTCATATCCAGCCATCCAGTGAGTGACTCCAAACAAAGAGGGAAGTGAGGTCACAATCAACAAGTGCTTCCATTCACATACATGAAAGCGCAAAAGGGAGAGCGGGCAGCGATTCAAGTCGGCTAGTTCAAACCCCAGGCGGGGGAGGGCATTTTTTCCATGTAAATGAACCCATTGACCAAAAAACCTGATGCTAGCATTTGAACTACCAATGTATACACAGTGGGCACCAAGAGGGGGAATCCTATACAATGATTGTGCTGAGGGGTCAGGGGGGCACAGATGCCATGTGTGCCAAGTATTGCGACATCAAAGGAAGTCACTTCACTGGCCGCGCCGGCTGCCCCTCGGTTAGCCGTGGTGAAAATCAGGTGAAACGTTTCACCGGAGCACTGCGCGTCGGGGTTTATTCAGATGGTAACATTTGCTGTCAAGCTGTCTGTCTGCGTTCGATAAAGTGTTTCCAATTCCGACGAAATATGACTCCCCGCAGCTCCAGACTGTGAGAAAGAGATACTGTGGCTCCCTCTCCCTCTCCCTCCCTCCGTCTCTCGCTTGTCTTCACGTGGGGCTTCAGGAAGCATGAGGGAAGACAGCCAGAGAAGAATCTGCCCCTATCTGTAGCCGCCCTCATCCTTGTGGATATCTCTACGCAGGGAAGATGCAGGGATTCACATGCGAGCTCAGGGAGAGAGAGATACCCGTGGTAGAATGTGTCATTAAGGGTCAGAGCTGTGTTGTGATTTGAGCCCGCTAAGCTTCTCCTCCCCCTCCCAAGAAGCTTTTAAAAGCCAGAACCCGGCACAACAAGGCACTCTGTGACTTTAAAACATTAATCACCCACTCAACAACTATCTACTCCAGAGGTATTCTAAACAGCAGGGCAGCCACCCAGGTTGGCCGACACAGAGAACACTGACACAGTTGCTAGTCAGTGTAGCTAATTTCAGGACGTTCACATAATTTCATTGACTTTTCTATTTCTAATCTACAGTTAGTCTGATGCTTTGTGTGAAAACATATTTAAAACTCACATCCACTCAACAGCACAGAGAAATGGGCTCTATGCAGAGCTCCACTACTTCCTGAACTTAATGCTGCTCCTTTATTTCCTGTCTTACATTATTGGACACACTGATTAATCCAGGTGTGTCTGAGTAGTCACATTGGTCAGACACACCTGGATTAATCAGTTTGTCCAATAATGTAAGACAGGAAATAAAGGAGCAGCATTAAGTTCAGGAAGTAGTGGAGCTCTGCATAGAGCACATAGTCGGCGGTTTGCTTTACGAACAGCACATGAACACACACAGCGAGGAAAAGCAGCTGAAGACAGGTATATGGCAGTGTCATGACTGCTGAAATAACAAGACATCATTTTCCATCAAGGTTAACACTTTAAAAAGCCCTCATCATCACACTTCTGCTCCTGGCACAAGTGCGAAAAAGTCAAGTATTTGTACATGTCAGAGAAGACAAGCGCAAAACTTCATCTTTGTGGAAACGCTGCCTTCCTCTCCTTTCAACACATTTTTGGCAAAGGTGTGCATGAACTGTACAAACTTTGGAAACTCTTACTGCCTTCTGATGCAGAGGTTCCACTTGTTTTTTTCTGGTGTCTCACTGGAGAAGTTCTGTCATATCTAAAGGGGAAAAAAAAGCTTATCTCGCTGGAGTTATCTCTCTGCAGATAGACATTTTGTTTCCTGGAGATCGCTGATAAAATGCAACTTGTTTCATCTTTTGTTATTTTCAAAAAAGATTATTTCTTTCAGGGCACAGTGAAGAGAGAAAGGCGGGTAAAGGAAGAAAAAAAATATAATAATCACAAACAAAGTCTTTACACATGGGAGAGGCTGCCTGGCAAGCAGATTAGAGGCACTGCTGGCTATTCTGAATTTCCATGCGTTTGAACCCACAAGGCCTTTCAACCTGCAAAAACCTCTTCAAAGTCCCAAAACTGCCAAACTCCTCTGTGCTCAAATCCAGCCAATTTTGATTTAAGACAAGAGTTCTCTTGAGTGGAGCATAAAGTGGAGAAAGAGAGAGAAAAAGAGAGAGGTCCATGAGATGACTGACCTCGACAAAGAGTGCTTTTATAGCTCCTCAAAAAAGAGGAGATACTGGGAAAGGAATCTGCCCCCCTCCCTCGAACAATACAGGTCTTTGGTTCTATCATCTACACGGAGAGATAAATCACTAACTTTTGTTTCTTTACTTGCTGGGAATCAGGTTCCCTGGGAGGATACATTAAATACTGTACTCATCTTTTCTATTCATTAGGTACACCTAGAAGAAGTGAACACAACGGCCAGACAATAAATTGGTCCCTTGTGAATGAAAGACTTTTGAGAAATGTCGATTTACCTCTTATTTCATAGTTTGTTTTGCTGATTGTATTGAATTATTCTAGAGGTTAACAAAATGTAAAAACATCTGTGCATGTTGCTCATTAATAAAAATCAGTGCACACAGAGGCACTTTAGAATCTGCCATAGATTATCTGTGAGCATTTAGGACACATCCAGCCTTATAAGCCTTAATTCCTCCACTAACAAGGATTCTACTTGGTGGTCCTGTGTTTTTTTTTTTTGACACTTTTTTTCCTCTTTCTCAGCAATTATGCTGTGGTTAGGAGCCCTACATTTACAGGCTGATTTAGTCTGATGAGAAACATAAAGAGAGCCTGTAGAGACAGGCATACGGTAAAGAGAAAGGCAGACCACAGAGTACACAGAGGAAGTTGAGCCATACATCCAAGAACAGCCTAACATCTGAATTCACAACCAGGAGCAGCGACTACAAGCAGAAGGACACGCGCCGAGCCGGTGTTTATATCTAACCTGCTAGTAGCAGCGTGTACCTCTCTGCCATAAAAAGACAGGACAGGCCTGTTAGTCTTGGCCTGGTGGGGCCTTCAAAGAGCCCATTTATCACTGCATCTGGAGAGGAGCCTATCTGATAAAGCTGAGGAGCCGCAGCCGGGGACACCTCACTGTCCAATAACCCAACCTCAGGTTCTTTTAATCCTGCTGCTCATTGTTTACCTACTGCTCTTTGATGAAGCTACAGGTGTCAGTACCATACGCACATCCTCCTCCCACTGAATACAATTTCTACCTGGAGTACCAGTGTTATGACTGAACGCGTTCAATGAACGATCGTTCATGAACTCGTCCATATTTTGAGCGAACGTGAACTGAACTTATTGTATCTCCGCTTGATGAACGTTATTGTGACTGCCGTTTGTGAACGGCGGTCTCTTACAGTATAACTCCATTCAAGAGTGTGCCAGATTTCCATAAAAACCCAGCTAAAACACACCATGAACAGGCGTTAATATAGTGGAAAAACCACCCGAATCTGCACTGAAAAAAGTGACTTTTTTGTGCTGTAAACTCTATTAGAGTAACTGTCATAATTTATACCTTATATTTTTAAGATTCAGTGAGAACTAGAGTTTCTTAAGTAAAATTAAACATTTTATTAACGTAATACATGAATTATGGGGGAAGAGTAAGTTTTACGTACGTTTCCCCATACTATTTAAATGTTTAATAGTTGTACGTACATAAACCTAAAAATATTACATAAACTTTACTCTGAAAATCTAGTGTTTTGAAACGCATGCACGACGACGCATGCGCACAGCACAACAGGCTCTGGCCGACTGCCTCTGCTCCGGACGTTACGAACAGGATCACAGCACAGAGCACTGCAAGGTGTAGCGCGCGCAAGTCATTCCACAGGTAAGTTATTACGTTCTGTTTTAAATTTGTGATAATATACGTCTGCATGTAGTTTGACGCAAGATATGTCACTGTTCATAAGTTAATTTAAAGTTAGCATAACGCTACATTGGTCCGTGCTGGCCTGTAGTGGGAGGGCTGCAGTTTTTCAAAAAGTTAGGAGGATATTAAAAAAGCACCAACCTAACGGTATAACGTTAATCAACTGACGTCAACATAGTAGAACATGGTTTTGTTCTCTGTAAAACTTTTGGCGGCGACACTGAAGTAACGTTAACGTTAGTGAATTAATGTTGTGCTTTGGGAATGAGGGGGCGATACTGCTGAATGTTTGGGAGAAATGCCCCAGAATAGGTTTTTAAAACACACGTTTACTGACAGAAGCGCCAGAGGTCTTTGAGAGCATCAGCTTGGGAATACAAAGTTTTCTTTCTTTTCTTTTTTTTTTTGACAAGAAGCTAGTTATCGTGTGAAGCCCACAGCAACTTCGTGATGTGCGGACCGATACTTTCGATACCAAATGTGTCCGTTTTAGTGTCGATACTCTTAAAAAATTGTCTATATTTTCACCAGTCTGCACTAATTTGAGTTAACAACTTTTTTTTGTCACAGTAGACAGTTATTTCTCTAGTTATAGGACCTATTTTCCGGTTGTCTGCTTCCGCAACTGAGGCAACTACAGTTGCATACTGTAAATGTGCCCGTTTGTATGCACACATGCACACAGCACAGCTCACTGCAGGTATAGCTAGTGTGTGTGTGTGTGTGTGTGGGGGGGGGGGCTTTGTTATTTTCCCTTATTCATCCATCATAATGTAATATTAAAATTGTGGCTGAATATTTTAGACCATTGTTTTAATACCACAAATTGTGTCTCTTCATTTTCAGGGTGCCCTTTGGAGGAGCCAGTGGACTTTGTGGACAGTTGGAGTTGAGGGCTAGGGAGAGGAGGTCGAGGAGAAATTCATCAGGGAGAAAGAGTAGGCCTTTTGTGGTATGAGATGGTCGTGCAAACGATGCAATTTTAGGTCATCAAAACGTTTAGAGCTCATAAAACATTATAGGTTGAAGCATCCACACACTAGTCAAGGCCGATCACTACCCTGCTTGTACTCAGATTGTCCTTGTTTATTTAAAAGTTGGGGGGCACTTCATGCACATTTGTCTAGAAATCATACACAGACTCAACAGTTAGGGCAGATAGTTTCATTTTCGTGTCTTGTATGTAATTCATGTAGTTTTAACACAGAGAAGCAATATTTTGAACACCTTGGGACTCATCTGAAAAAGCACGAAACTGTTAATTGTGTTTTTAAAGATTGTGACTACAGTACGAATATATATTCAACTTTTGCTTCACATAAAAGTAGGAAGCACAATCCTCACTGCATTGAAGATTTTAAAAAGACTGTATTCCAGACACATTCAAGTCAGGCAAGTGAGGTAACAGAGGATAGTAGTTTGATTGAAAGTGAAGTTACTTCTGATGAAACATTTGTCCAAGAGGGTGAAGATTTAGTCCAGGTTATTGTGGATGAGCTTGGTTCCTTATTGCTTAAATTAGACTGTATATTCAATGTGCCTAGAAGATGTATAGATGAGATTGTAGAGGAGCTTCAATTTATTACTTGTTCAGCATCTGCACCTGTTATTAAAAATATTGTCCATAGTACATTACAAAACCATAACTGCACTGTTGAAGAAGTGGTGATCACAGATTTAGTAAAAAGCCTTTGCCAGTTAAATCCTCTTAGTGTAGCCTTTAGTGAAGAAGGCCCTCTTGGCACGGCATACAAGAGAAATAGTTACTTAAAAGAACATTTCTCTATTGTTGAACCTGTTGAGTATATACTAGATGCGAAAGAAGGAAAGACCTTTCAGTATATACCTATTTTGCAATCCTTGTCACAAGTTCTGAAAAATAGTGACATCCAGGAGAAGGTTTTGAAAAGTGTAAGACATTGTGGTTCTTCATGTCAGTACACTAGTTTTCATGATGGTACCCACTTCAAGGAAAACACATTTCTTTGTGGAGAAGAGTTAAGGCTTTCACTTCTACTTTACTGTGATGACTTCGAAATATGCAATCCATTAGGAACATCTCGTAAGAAGCACAAGGTAACAGGTGTTTACTGGGTGTTTGCTGATATTCCGTCTGTATTGAGGTCTACATTATCATCTATTTACTTATCTGTTTTGTGCAAGGCAGACGACATTAAGAAATTTGGTTATCCCCAAGTGCTAGATCCATTGTTAAGTGATTTGAAAAGACTTGAAGAAGATGGTCTTTTTGTGCCCTGTTTAGGAAAAATAATAAAGGGTACTGTATTTTCTGTGATTGCCGATAACCTTGGTGCCCACTCAGTTGGGGGGTTTATTGAAAGTTTCAGTGGGTCACACGTTTGTAGATTTTGTGTAGGAGAGAGAGCCCAGTTTCAGGAATTTGAGGTCAGGACAGGAGCATTCCCAGGTAGAACAAAAGAGCATCACAAGTTGGACATTGAAGCAGCATTCGCTAGTAACACTCATAGTCGTGGAGTTAAAAGACAGTGTACTATTACTGAAAGATTAAATCATTTTCATGTGACAACAGGTTACCCACCTGATGTATTACATGATTTACTTGAGGGTATTGTGCCTTTAGAACTGGCATTGTGTTTAGATATTTTGATAAAGAAAAAATATTTCTCTCTTGAAGAGCTCAATAGAATAATCAAACAGTTTCCATACAAGTGGAAAGACAGGACAAATTGTCCCCAAGTTATACCACCAACATTTGCCTCCCGTAAAACCATTGGTGGTAATGCAACTGAAAATTGGTGCTTATTGAGGCTACTTCCACTTATGATTGGCTCCAAAGTACAGGAAGAAGAACAAGCATGGCAGTTGTTGATGACACTCAAAGATCTTGTTGAGCTGGTTATGTCACCTACTCACACAGATGAAAGCATTGGTTTCCTCGATAGCCTGATTTCTGAGCACAGACAGAGATTTAACAGTGTTCTTCCACAAGCGAACCTGATCCCAAAACACCACTTTGTAGAGCACTATCCCCAGCTCATCAAATCATTTGGCCCACTAGTGTCTTTATGGACAATGAGGTTTGAAGGAAAGCACCGATTCTTTAAGAAGATTGTAAGACAGACTAGTTGCTTTCGTAACATTTTAAAGTCTATGGCAAGCAAACACCAGTCCATGATCGCATGCCATCTCCATGCTTCAGTTGTAAAAAAGCCTGCCGTGTCTGTATCAAAGATGTCAAGAGTTCCATTAGAAGTTGTAAATGAGAACGTACAGGAATTTCTATCACATAAATTTCCTGAGGAGACAGGTGTTAATTTGACCAACCGGGCAGAATTTCAGGGCACCAGTTACAGTGTTGGCATGATGTTGGTATATGGCTCCACATCTGGGTTGCCTGACTTTGCTGAAATACTACAAATCATCATTGTTCATGACACCTTAGTGTTTGTAGTGAAACTGCAAAGTGCATGGTACTCTGAGCATTTTAGATGTTTCAAGTTGGAGTCCACAAGAGTTGTCAAAGTAATTGAGCAGTCACAACTCACTGACACATACCCATTGGCTACTTATGCAGTGGAAGGCGATCGCATGGTTTCTTTGAAACACCACATCTGCTTGTCAAACTAGGTAAAGTAACCCAAGTCCTTCCTACATGTTTTTCTATTTATTCCTTCAGTTGACAGTTAGAGCTTCACTGTGCAGAAGCAGATGATATTTTAAGATTTTTAACAGAAACTGGAATTTTTGTGGGGAAAAAAAACATCAGACACAAATAATATTATTTTCTGTTTTTGTTGTCTTTCTTTACAGCCTCAATAATCAACATAAAATGGAATTTGATTTTTTTTTTTTTGACGATTTCCTGTTTTGTAAAAATATTAATTTTTTATTCTTTGTCTGATTTGTGAAGGTCATGTATTAATCAGGGTGTGAAAATATATGATTTGTTTTTTAGTACTTTGTTTATTATTTGTTATCACACCATGTCTTCTTTTTTTCTCTCTTGCAGTTCTGCTTGCCCAAGACTGTGATCATGTCTGCCCCAACTCAACTACGTGTTGTTATTGAAGAGACACAAGTTTACAAGTTAACCCTACCAGATGGAATCCCTAGCACTGTAGACGAACTTTTGGCAGCTGCGCAGAATCATTTTAAACTTGAAGGGAGTTACACTGTAATGCACATGGACAAAGATTTCGATAATCAATTCTTCACACTAACATCAACCGATGTGGTTCATGACAAGGACACAATCAAACTAGTAGAAACAGAACCATCTGTAATTTTGACATTGACTTCTATCAGTGAGCCTTCAGGTTCCTCCACTCCAGTGCCGCTGGATCAGTCTTCTCAAGATGAGAGTTCCTCAGCCAGCTCATCTGACACCATTATTTTACAACCTTCAGCAGAGTATCGATCAGAGCCATGGCCAACCAATTTTGTGATACCCATCTTTTCATATGGTGTCGAAATGATTCTTGAAGCTGGAAATCAAGCTTATGAACGTGATGGCTCACTCCTTCAGGATCCAAGTATCTACTCTGACATTCTAGAGAAACTTGCAGAAGCAATCTACCGCTACCAGGCCTATCCCAGTGCTCTTCAACAACTCGAAGTTGTAGAAGCTCTACTAAACAAACACCCATGCTTGAGGGAGCCTGGAACCTCATATTCAGGCACATATGGGTGGCAGAATCGTCTCAAAATGAAGATGGCCAATTTCCGAAGCAAACTGAAAAGGCGCAATGTCCCTTGTCCCGAGCTTCACATCAACTCCTTGAAAAGGAAGGCCCCTGGCGAGAGATATCCTGCAAAAAAATGCAAGAAACCGAAGAGAGCCGAGGTGAACTTCCTTCCCCCACATCCAAGTGGAGAAAGCAACGACAGTCTGGAGAGGGACAGACAGGAGCTCCTTAACGAGGTTAAGAAGAAAGACAACGCTAAAATAATTAAAGAAAAAATGGCCAACACATTTTCCTATCGAAGACTCGAGGTTGTGAGTGATAGTCCTGCTGCTGCTGACTTCAAAGAGAGATGGCCTGCTTTGTTTTGTGAAGCTGAGGTAGGTGATTCTATAAAGCCTTAAACATTTCACTTGCTTTATTGAGCTGTAACAATAATTAATGAATGAATTTTCTTTTCAAACATGTACATTTATATAAAAATAATATTGATGTACTTGTGAATCTTTTGTCCATTCAGATCAAGGAGGAATTCAGGAGAATAACTACCATTCCCCTGGAGCGAACCTTCATGCACAAACTGGACGAACACACACCAAAACTTATTACCCTGATGAAAGCCAAGGGAGGTGCCGTGGGGATCAAGATGAGGCCGCTCCTGGACAGACTGAGTCAGGTGTGCTTGTTTTGCTTGTTCATAGTATGTTTTACAGGGAGCTGGACCTACTTTTTTTCTCACTCACAGACACATACAGTATACACATATACAGCACAAGCCTCACACTTGGTAGATTCCATGCCCTTTCACGCTCTGGGTCCATGCACTTAAAACACAAGAGCAAATATATGCACTTGTCTTTTCACTTGACAGTTCATTGTGTATGTATAATGGTTATGTTCATGTTCTTAATCTGTTCACAGAAACAGAGCATTGAGATGAGACGTGAAACCGTTATCCGCAGCCTTATACTGTACCTTGGCGAGAAGGAAGAGGAACTTTTTGAAGACTGCTTGGTATAGCATTATTTTAATCATTTAAAAATATTTTTAATGACACAGGTTAATTTAATGTTAAAGTTAAGAGGAAAGCAGACAAAGGAACATATATTCTTGTGTTCATTCTTCCCTGATAATGAAGTCACTTTGAATGATTCATGCAGTTCTATTATTTGTTTCTCAATAACATTCTTCTTTTTTGTTGTATATTGTTTGCAGGAGGACAGCCGGAGTGATGTCAGTAACCACATCCTCAAAATACTCGTCGTCCACGGTGCTGATGAGGATCCAGTCGATGTCTCCATCCTTGTCGAAGGCCATGAGATTTTGCCAGGGTGCAACAGTACTGCGAAAGCTTGCTCACTGCTCATGGGACTGATTTATGCCCTGAACTTGGCATACCCTCCCACTTTGCGCTACACTTTTGAAGTCTTCCAAAAACTCTTGCTGGAGCTGGATGGATTCAAACTGTCCCCAAAAGTAAACACCTTGAAGTTGAAGTTGCTTTCCTAAATGCATGTCATGACTTTGTCATCCTAGAGGAGGAAAATGACATAATTCATGGACCCTTGTTGAGGACGTAGCATCATGCATGGACTCTTGTGAAGAAATGCCAAGAATTAGCACTGAGTTCCAGTTCATCTTGGTTTACTAGTGGGTTGCCTGTCATAAATTTTTTTTCATTTTTTGTCAAATAAGGTATCTGTTAATTACAGTAAAGATTGTATTCTTCATCAAGAATGGTTAGACACCTTAAGCTGTTTATTTTTAGTTGATTCTGTTGATTTTATTTCATTAATGTTTTAATTGCATTCTTAAAAGTGCACCAGTCAGAGGACTGGTTTAAATGTTGAAATTGCACTGTTTCAGTGTGAAGATTTTAATTGCATATTTGAGAAGTGACTATGTTACCAGATCTATGTTGGATGTGGTGTATAATGTGTAATACTGTGTATTTGTTGTTTACCAGTCATACCAACCTTTGGATATTTTCTTTAAAAAATATACTTAGTCTTACTTTAAATACCTTTTGCTGGAGATACATCTTTAATTTACTGTACAAATTCTAATGCAGTACAATATAATGCACTTTTACTATTGTACAGTACATTCTGTTTTTTCCCCCATTTAAATAGGGGTATACATAATCCATACACCACTGCTCAAAGTTTAAGAGGCGGTTTCTGTCCTGACCCTCTCCCAGAAGTTGTTTTGAGCATGTTTGTGTGTGTTAAACGTTCTTGAATATCTGAGTATTATATTTCTGTAATGAATGTAGAAACTCTGTTTCAGAGGGTTGTAAGGTTTTCACTGCATATTTGAAAAGCACTATTCCAGATCTGTACTGCATGTACAAAAGTATTGGGACATCTACACAATCTAATGCAATATTTATTTCCAGTACAACCCAATAGTGTAAATTGGATGCAGTGTATACTGTGTAATACTGTCTGTTTGTTGTTTTTATGTCAGTCATGCCAATGTTAAATTTATGGCTGCCCCATAATAGATTGGGCAATTCAATCCACAATAGTAGTGGATTTACTTTGACATTTCTTGTTTGTTAAACTGTTTAAAATTAAAAATAAACTGTTTAATTGCATTGTAATTTAGTTGTGTGATATGTGATACATATATATTAAATGCATAGAGTATTGGTTAAATTTATTTGGTAACATTTATCAAAAGAAAACTGGCAATGATTACCTAATTTTAGTGAGTAATGTAACGTAATGCAACCAAGTAAATTAAAATGTCAAGCACAAGAAAATAATTAAAATCTACTAAATTACTTCATAACAGCAAATACTACAGATATATAAAATTTACTTAAAATTTTGAGTAAAATGATGTTCCTGCCTATGAAAAACAAGTAGACTTTACTTAATTTGTTTAAATAAATATAACTTAAAACTTGGATGTAATTAGGTAACTGTTACTTAATATCTTCACAACTGTTATGTTTTATGGTAAGTAGAATTTACTTGATACTGGCAAGTGAGTGTTACTTGATATTGCAGCATTAAATTTTACTTAAATCATTTGCGTGCAAATACTTACAATAATTTTTTTAAGTAAATCTTATGAGTCATTTTTTTCAGTGTGGCAACACCTATCAGCTGTTTGGATCAGTAGTGCATGGGCGAGGTGGAGTGATACAGCGCATCGCGTAGTCTGCCTGTACGGAGGAATACTGACCTAGTTGGTTAGTACCAGATTAGTCTCGCCTGCCAGACCCTCCTCCAGAAAAGAAGGACCACTACCAGATAAACAGGGGTTAGAGAGGGAAGTCCAAGTAATTTGACATATTTGAGAATGTTATAAAATAGTAACGGAACAGATACTTTTCCTGGTAGTTAATTTCTTTAATTGTGTTGTAACTCAGTTCCTTTTTGGGAAAAGTAACAAGTAACTATAACTAATACTGGTTAAAACTGATAAAATAATAGCTGTCTATGGTTCTGTATGCTGAGGCAATAATTTTTGAAAAATAATAGCTTGCAGCAACATATTGAAAAAAAAAGAAAAGAAAAAATAACTATGAACTAGTTCAAAATTTTGAATTATGAACTATAAACAGAACTAGTTCATTTTAAAATCTGTGAACTGAACTTTGAACTAGTTCATGTACAAAGTGAACTTTCCCAACACTGTGGACTATGCTGGTTTTTAATGAAGGTTACGGGATGAAAAAGTCGACATTTAGACATACATCTGAATGATAATTACCATTCCTGGGAGAATCAGGAGACAGGGGTCACTCTCCAAGTCCACACTCACCCAGCTCTTAAGGGTGGGAGTATATTCAAAAGTGTCTCAGAGTGGGGGGCTGAGAGACCCTCCAGATTTCTCAGTCTCTGTTTACCACACACAGACCGAGTGAGTGAAAGGGCAAAGCATATTAAGGAGGTAGTGGCCTGGCCCATCAGGTCAGTTCCAAGTTCTTTAAACTGCCGCCTCACACAATGGCCACCACCGGGCGACAATGGCCGGGTTCAGACAACAAGCAAATCAAGCGGCCTGTACATAAAAGATTTATTGCACCTCCCAACAAAGGCCGCCCACAGAGCTCCCCACGAGGACAACTCTAAGGCGGTGAACTCCACTCGGTCAGCCTGCTTTCTCTTGAGGCGCTCTCCGCCACCCAAAGGCCTCTACCATAAAAATTCTAATGAAACTGGGGGAACTTTCAAGCAGCCTCCCAAGCGGAAAACCTCTCCGCTTCTTTTCATCACAATCACAGACTATAAAGTAATTATTCCTTCCCTCTGAGCCCCTGCCGCAGACTTTGGATTGAATGCTGCAGCATAACACAAGTAAAAAAAAAAAATAAAAAAAAAACAGCAGGCAGTGCTGCAGCTTAATTAAGTAGAGGAGTTTTTTTAACACCCCTTAATCAAGGCTGAAATCGTCTGGGTATCTTGCAAGCCAAAGATCGTGACTGAGTATAATTTGCATTCAAAAAGTAAATGAAGGTCATCAGAGGGTAAAGTGTTTGTGGGTGAAAGTCAGACAGACAGTGGTTATGCGCGTGTATTTAGGCAGTCTGTTACCTGAGGCACCGCATGGCTCCGTGCTGTTGTCGGTCCTCGAGATGTTCCTCTTCCTCTCATGTCGATAGACCAGATGAGGTTTGTTGTGCTCTTCGTCATATTCTTCCCCCGCAGTATTTAAAAGAGGCTCCAAGAAATATTCACCATGTTGCGTTGTAAAAGTTCCAATCTACAGAAAAAGGAAAGAGAGAGATAGGTGTCATTGACGGCTTTGGTATGAAGCGTGTGCTTACATGTGTGCGTTCTGTACTGGTTTTTACTGATATGGGACATAGTTCCATTGAAATAGGTTGTGATCTAATTGGCCTTTCTGTTTTGCCCTTGAGCACCAATGTGCACATTATTTCCATGCCTTTAAATAAAGGTCTTGTCTTTTTGGCAGGTGCCTATGGAAAGAACATGCTGACTCAGAAATGTCACAGAACATCTGTAACTGCGGGAATCAAGGGCATTTTAAAGCACCGTTTAAACATATTATTGATGAACAGATAAGCGGTCATGACATAGTAAACCACTTCACACCTTTAAGTGCTGTGGATGTTAATGTGGAGGGCTTGTTGTAACTATAAAAATGCCCCCCCACCCCCACCCCCACGAGCTGACACTGGGAGGAGTGACATCATCATACATGGACAGAGCTGCTGACAGAGGAATGCTAATATTGATTTGGCAGCTCAGTCGCTCACAAAGCTTCTTAGCTCACTCGGCCATGAGGCACAATGGTGTTTGTATGGTAATTTCATACGCACACTTAAACAGGATATTGGACACTGGAATGTTATCTTTGAGGCGGCGTTATCCCATAACCGTCCCCACGAGTGACGGACGTTTGACGATGGAAAACATACAAATCGGATATGGAAAAACATGTACAAACTGTATGCGCGTACCTTCCCTCTCTTGTCTTTCAAAGAGTGACGGATTAGTTGGCTCGCATGTGTGTGTAGCATACTTCCTTGTAAGTGCTACAAGCCCCGAGTGCTGCATGTGTTCATCATTGCACTTGTGAAAACATGACATGAGTAGAAACAACCGCATCAGAAGAAACAGACTCCAGAGCCTCACAGTGGCAACACTGTGTCTGCTTCTGATGTGTCTGTTCAGTTAATCAAAGTATTGACAGAATCCAATTATGGTACACTGCAGAACTGCGAGGCGAGTGTGTGGTGGATGACAGCTGGAACAGATGTGCAGGGGTGGAACTGAACTCCCTTTATTCAGATGATGTGAAAAATACTTTACCTGGAGAGATGGCTGAAACGGGTTTACCATTGCTCACTACTGAAGTCTTTGCTTTTTAGAATACGTATGTGCTGATACATTGCAGGCCCATTGCAGTTAAAGGGATAATTCACCAAAAATCGATAATCCACAAATTGTCTCACCGTCATGCTAAGGAAGGGTTTGGAGAATTTTCAGAGTCATCAAACCGCTTTTGGAGCCCCAGGGGGGTTCCGGCTGGCAACAGATTTTTAGTCTTGTTGAAGTAGTAGCTCTCAATGGCTCTCGCAGCATGTGCGAGATTTGCACATTTTCTTCCGTGTTAACATCATACATCCAGTGGTTTACAACGAACATCTCAGAGCAAATCTCGCGCATGCGCACAAACAGAGCCACTGGGAGCTACTACTACAACAAGGCTAAAAACAGAGATCAAATTATTTTTTTCCAAACAACTTTTTCATGTGGCGGCTTCAGGACACTTGGGTCAGTACGGACGAGCAGTATGGAGGTATCTGGATGTTTCATAGTTTGTGTTTTGGACAATTCAAAATTGAGCACTATCCGGCGCCATTACATGAAAATCCGTTGCCAGCCGGACCCCCCCTGGAACTTCAAAAGCGTTTTGATGACTGCAAAAATTTTCCAAACCCTTCCTTGGCATGACGATGAGTAGACAATTGGTGAGTTATCGATTTTGGGTGAAGTATCCCTTTAAGTAGTTCAGTTAATTTCATGTATTTGAACCGTGAGAAGAAACCAGTCCATCCAAATGACACTGATAGTGGATCAAAATATATTCCAGTTGACTGCTATACACACCTAACTAATTATAAATCATCCAGGTTTACAGAGCATTTACCTGTGTGCTTTAATTATCAATGAGAAATCCAATCATGTGAATCATATGAGTTAAGCCAACATCCTACTCTGAGCCTCTTGAGTTAACTCTTGGCCTTTTTTTAATGTACTTTAGAGACTTCTCCCTGTGTGTTTAAAAAGATGACTCAAAACCTGTTTTGTCTCATTTGATTGCGAGACTTCTTAAGTTTTGTCTCAGATTAAATGAAACATGAGATTGTTACTGCTATAACTACTACTGTAGTGAGCTAAACGTAATAAATGACTCATATGGTGAAACAACTGGTGGATGTTGTCCAGTGGCTTGTAAATCACGGTGAGTTAACTTTAATTAGATGGTTATCATGGGTGAGCCTTTCTGAAGTTCTCATGTGGTGTTAACGAAAGGCTGAACAGACAAATGCTCTGTTTAGTCAATGGAGGGGGCAGAGTTTCAGGGTTTCCCAGCATTAGCTCAGCAGCAACTCTGGCAAAAAGTCTGAACGGACCACAATGTTGCTGTTCAATAGCTGGGTGCTGAACTGGACCTTACAAGTTGGGGGCTCCTATTTAAAGCAAGGTCGGACTCATGACATGGATGGAATGACTGTTGGCACACATCTGTTTGATTAAACCCCACGCAGGCGCTCTTCATTCTCCCGTGGGCGCTGTGTCACGCAAAAGTGACAGAGAGTTGCAGTCAATCTCTGAAGTTAAATAGGACATAAAGGTGTCATGGGCCTGATCTTTGCACAGAGGTACATCACTCGGTGCTGGAATGAAGATAGCCTCATTTCTCTCAGGACAGTGACTCACCACACACTTCTATTGTGTGGGTGAGCTAATGTTTCCCAGTGTGAGCAACACAACCTTCACTGGTAGACGTCTCCTCCTCACAGCGATTCCCCTCTTTTCTGCCCGTCACAGCTCACTTTGAAAAGGCCAAAAGCTCCTCAACCCCGCCTCCCCCCCTCCCTTCTTCAACCACCCCCCCAAATTCCCCCCTGGGGACGGCTTTGAGCAACTCTGGACGAAAGGGGAACCTGCTTTTTCTAGAATGACCCCTTTGTTTTAGGGCTTAATTATTCCTTAATGACCTCATCCCAACAAAATGTGCCATGGCCATTAAGCCCCAGTGATCAGATACGGACACATTTATGACCCAATAGCCTCTGGTGCTGTCTCCATTGTCCTGTCATTCTCAATGAGTGATGATGCGGATAAGCAACAAAGATTGCTTGAAAAAGGATGCAAACATGTTTGGATAAGCGAGTCATACATCAAAGTTGGCCAGAGGGGCAATTAAAAAGTTTATTACCCCGATAATTCCAGCATACCTCGTGTCTTAAACCGCTACACAAACATGACGGAACACTTTAGGTGGTCGTGATGGTCCCTTCTCTCAAAAGCCACGCTGGATGACGGCGGAGATCATTTACAATCACTTTATCATGCCAGGTTTCAACAGGAGGGCAATCACCACATGCATTGTCAATGCACCAGTTCAAAACAGCCTGAAAGTGCAGCTGACACCTATTCTGTGACATGCTATCCTGGTACTGTACACAATGCACCTACCTAAAATAAGGACAGGGAGGGAGTGGTTACCTCCTGTCTGTGTGGCAGTGGCCAGCCAGACACCCCCACCACACACACACACACACATCACCACGATCCGGCTGGCGCGACTAAGGTCAACCCCCTGCCCCCGGACCAGTAACCTTATGTGACCCATGAAGTCATCCCCTTCAGCACTTATCAGATTCTCTCACACAGGAGTCAGCAAATCAAATGACTGGGAGGGCGTCAGGATCCTCATATGCCACAATGGGGCTGTAAACTCATTACTACCCAATAAATCCATTACAGCCCCATAAGAAGAAGACGGTGATAAGGAGCAATCAGAAAGTAAACAGCTGCTTCATGTCTGTTTGAAGCTGCAACTAATTATCACTTTCATTTATGATTGATCATATTTTCTTTCCTTTAAAAAACTATGGAAAAACTAAATGCAAAGATATTAATAAAAGCAAGTCATTCCATTGGTGAAGTTGGAGTTTATGTTGGATTATATATATAAAAAAAACTGATCGATTTTCTAATATAGTCTACATCACTCTTCTTTTCTTGCCCTCTCACAGCAGAGTCAGCCAAAGAGCAGAAACCCTTGTTGGAGCTGTTTGGAGCTCTTGGTGTCTCTTGCTCAAGAGCACTTCAGCTGAAGAGTGGATGCCCCATTCACTAACACTACTACCCCCTCCTGATGCCCGGACTGCACCGTGCAACAGCAGCATCACCCCCACAAGGCAGTCAGTGCGCTCTCCTCCTCTGTGACATAACTCCAATAACACTCAGACCTGCATGTTTGATTGATTGAAATAGGAAGCAGCGTGCAGACACTGCCGACATCATCATCTGAACTTATAACATATTCAAGAGGTGGTTATAAGTCAGTACTCACAAGGCCAGTGCATAGGCTGAAGACGGCGGGGTGCTCGCTCTTGGCGTTGACGTGTCCGCGGAAAAAGCAGTGGCGCATATCGGCCGGGTCCTGGAAGTAGCTGGAGTCCGTGCCGTTGCTCTGTTCCGCTCCCAAGTGTGTCACTGTGTAAGAGGGGGCGATGAAGCCCGAGTCCGCGCTCAGATTGAGATGAAAGCGTTCCCCGAATGCATCAATCCTGTAGTGAACCCGTAAACCCGACAGGTCGTCATTTAAACTTCTCCGTCTCCTTCTGAAGTGCAATGTGTGGGGGAATGATTCTCCGAAGTCATTCACACGGAGCGGGGTGATGATTTCATACGATGACAGCTGCTGGATGAAGCTCTCTGCACGGGGGAGAGAGGAGGAGAAGAAGATAAAGAAGAAAAGTCAGGGGGAAAGTTGTGATTCGCGGACAAATAAGCAGAAAAGCGTCAATGCATTCAAGTCAGCTGCAGACTGACAACCCCACTGAACACCATGCATCACTTTCCAACACCACAAACTACTGTTAAAACACCTCCAGCCTCTCTTATCACTCCCGCCGTCTTTACTCATAAATCAAAAACAAAACACTACCTTGTTTTGGATGCAATCGATATTGCAAAGTGTCCCGGACAAGTGCTGACAGATGACACATTAGTCCAACCAGCCAGATTGCAAACTGCATGATTTGCTCCGCTGAGGAAAACCTGCAGGCTGTCGTCTCCAAGGCACTAACCCTCCGTCTCTCCCGAGCGGCTCCCCAGCTCCCTCTCCCCTTTTCCCCGGCTTGTCAGCAGCAACAGGTCGTGGGATCCGTGGAGGCTCTCTGCAGTCTTGCAAAGTGCACTGGCCTCATCGCATTGCTAAACGTGCATCCACTACTACCCTCTATGAAGGCGAACTATTTATGACACATTCATTCCCCCCACTGACGAAAAAATGATTTAAAAAAAAATGCTGCCTAATGTAAACTGCAGTCTATACTGAAAGGAGGGATCAGTGCCAAGTCCGCTTTCCCCTTAGCCATCCCTAGAACACCCCTTGCACCCTAAGCACTCACCAACTGCGAAGCAACGCCCCTATAGGCTCCCTGAGCCAATAGTGAGTGCGCCTTCGACCACCACACATGGGGCAGGCTCCAGTGAAGCCGAGAAATCAACTCTGGTGTCAACCACTATGTGAAAATCACCCAAAGCAACGAAATCATCTGAAATTCAGGATTTTTTTTTTCTCAGCAATGATTATGATTATGATTATGATTATGATTATAAAGTAAAATATGAATAAAACACAAAGAAACGGAAAACTATGCCAGAGTAACATAAGTGACCCAATGTCCTTATTTTATAGTAAAGTCTTTTAATTTGAGCATTTATAAAACAGCTGATCAGACTTTTTTTCCATACACTTACGATGCCTCTGATGTGATCATATAAAAGCCTTAGACTGTAGAGCTGGACTTGGATATATTGGTTGGGTCTGTATATCAGCTGCATGGATCATGCCATGAGCCAACTTCTGAGTGATAATATCTGTATTGGCTGAATTGCAGCCCATAAGTAACCCCAGTTCAGATATAACAAAGATATAAGGTCAGTGAAAACCATGTCCCGGTTAAATAGTTCGTCCACCAGAGAGCACTGACAAGTGGTGCTGGGTATTCAGTAATGTGTTGGCACTAGACCGCCTGAGTGGAGCTGGAACATCTGAGTTCATTCCCAGAGAGGAGAAAACTAATGAGAAAAATCCCACTGACATTTGTAACTAGATGTTAATGACTGAAAATCCATCTTTGGAGCAGAATGTCCCACAACAGTGTCACCTGACTTTGCTCCATACTGTATGTTTAGATGTAAGGGCAGCTGTATTTGTTGTTTGTTTTGAAAAATATTCATTGACAGATTCATGATTTTTGTTGTTTTTGATGTTTTTAAGCAGCTTTGAGTCATCACCATTTCACCTATAATCAGCTCAACAGGAGAGCTGAGTTCATAGGCAGGTCAAGGGGTCACTGTTAGCTCACATCTCTGACAGAGATACAACCACAGAGTTATGAATACAGTTAGGAGAGACGGAGCCTTGGTGCTTTTGATGAATGAAATCAAGAAACAATGACATATTTTAGTGGAGACAGATTTGTCTTAGACTTTGGATGATGAACTCCACATGATTCTTCATAATGACATAAACGATGTAAAATACCAGATGAGATATCTCATTGAGCTACATACAGAGGTTTGCCTTTTGTTTTGTTTTTTTCTAGTTATGAGTTGTGTCATATTTAGAATTTCAGTGATTAACTTACTAATTTATAGTTATCACAGGAAAACTCTGTTTAGAGGTTGTTTTTTTCCGCTGCCTTGCCAGGAGAGTGCGACAGGGAAATGATATTGTTAAGAGATGTTGGGTGTGTGAACCCTATGCACTCCCTGCGGATTGGAAATGTTTGTTTAAGTTATATGTGAATGTAACCCCATCAGATCAGCTATTTTTAACCCTCAGTACTGGCGTCAGAACGGAAAGCCCTCTTTTCCCTAACACTTATCATAATCAGCCTTTATTGAAGCTGTCAGAGGTACTGGGTCAAGACTTTGAGCCATTGTTATTTCTGTTTATATTGTAAACAGATCAAGAGGAGTTGTACTATAATGAGGATCATAAAGGAGGGAGTTATTTGAGAACTGACGTATCGGAACTATACTATGTATAGGCGTATCTAACTCTTATGTTCTTGTGTGATAAAGTTTTGATATCGGCTTCATAAGAGTGTATGATTGTAGTCTGAATTTAATACTGTTGAAAAGACTTAGTTACATAGTAACTCATGGGAAAATATTAGGCACTCGAAGCACAAAATAATTAGCACGCAGGGCATTATCAACCATTCTTCACTGTCATCCACTTCCTTGGCCATGATGTGGTCAGCTTCTCGTTAATCATTTGGGCACGTAAAGTCTAACACAAAGTTGATGGACGTGTGAAAGGAGTCTTGTTTTTCATGTCCTTTGAAGACTAATGTCACAGCATTGTGAGTAATTAGACTCGGTGGGCTCACCGGAAACACTTTTGGCTCCTGTAAGCTCTTTCTTAGACACAAAACATCTAGTCTCCAAGACATGGGTATTACTTCTTAAAGGTCTCTCTCTCACTCCTCTTTCTCCCACTGAACCTCGTGGTTTCATGGACACGTTTCAGCTAAAAAAAAATCAGTGTGGTCAGTGGTAGACCAACTGGTTTACCACTTCAGTTCTTATTCTGGTTTCGCATCATATCAGACATGGTCCTGGCATCACTGCAAATTATGCTCTGCTGGAGTTTCCCCTTCGCTCGGATTTTGTTTCTTTTTGTATTTTATGCGTCAGTTTGTGTCTTGGAGTAATTCTTATGTGGACACACCAATAGATTCCAGAGTTTTCATCGCAATGCTCGATTAAAGTCTCTAATACAGGAAGTGAAGCTGCAACAAATGGGAAAATGAAAAGCACATCTGGGAACAGTTCAAATAACACAACAAGATTCACATATTCCTATCGTAAATAACATGCATGAAAGGATGGACAGAACCACTCTGAATGCACCGTGGCGTGGTCTCAGTGTAGAAGTCAGGCTGGCTAAGCTGCATCTGCATTTCAGAGCTCCTGAGATGAAGTCATTGTTATTTTTGGGCAAAATCTCTCTACTGTAAGTCGTCTGATGCCTCCCTGATGTGTTATTCATCCAGTCTCCGAGCCTCCTGTGAGGCTATTCATTCCACTCAAACCACTGTCACTGGTTCTTTCATCGTTAAGATCCAAGAGTGACAATGTTCAAAAAGACATGAATTTGAATTTGACGAACATAAGCAAAGTCGTGAGGAGAAGCCACATTTACACAGAGCTTCAGTTTGTAGTGACGCCGATAAAAGCTGTGTTTAAAGAAAGGAAACGTTTCTCTGGTGACAGTCGGGGCTACAAAATGTCACTTTAAAAGAATTTGTAAGTTTTGCTATTGCTACATAGCCGACAAGTTTATTCAGTCTAGAAAAGTTCAGCATTTTCCTCAGAAGAGCTGTCTCCAGTGGTGGAAAGCAAACTTTGTGTTTTGCTTCCATTGCTTCTTTTCTAATACTGACAACAGCCTGCTCTGCTAGCTCCAGAGCGATAAGACTGTCTCATTTTCTGATATGAGTCACTGTAGTATCCAGGCTGGCTGGAACAAGTAGCTGTTCATGTTAATATTGGCTATGTAGCAATAGCAAAACTTACAAATAGCTCCTTTCTGTTTTATGGAAGAGGGAGTTAAGGCAAAAGGATTCTAAAAAAGTTTAAAGTATTTTTTTAATGAAAAATAATAATGGCTCCCAGATGTGCAACCTTTTTAATGCTGCAGACCTACATGTAATGGACCTTGGCATAGCTACAGGTGCCAAGGCCTCTGGCTATCACTTTAGCTTCACTTCACCCAACCAGCCGCAAACTAGCTCTTACCACCTACAGCACATTTTGAAGTTAGGAAAATGACTGGATAGCTTATTTAGGAGTGAGTGTGGCTACCCACATACTCATTATGCTCCACAGATGCCATGGTTAATGAATGAAACATCCCCAATTTCTGCCAGATGTAGGCTACAGAGTCATGAGTCAGTTTCAGCCCTAGGCCTCTATACATCATGGAATCCTCAAATTTGGAGCGTGCTCCCACTGCTAAAGGCCCAATCCATCTTGGTCGTGTGGATTAATGGTTAAAAAGAGCACTGATATTCACCAGCCCCCATTAAGCCAGTGACATATGCATTTCTTATATATCTCAAACAAAATGCAGCAGGAAGTTACCCCCCCAGTAGCCCCTAATTGTGGACATAATGAGGTCATTGCTTCACAGATCAAATGACAAAGTATTAATAACAAAGTGCTGGTCAGGGGTTTGTGGGTTTCCACAAATTATCTCATTGTCTTAAATAAGCAATAATACATCATGGACAGGCCCTCATCTGTTCTTGGCCCTTGGCCACAGTTGACCCCACTGGGTCAGGGGAAAAGGGAGAACTAATGACTGAGGACCTGGTTCATTCTCACTGTTAAGCAGTAACCTAAGTAATTAACATACAAAAAACAATGAGATGTTAGGATACATTGTGGCATTGATTGAGTACTCTCATCATGCTTCACCTGAGTTGTAGTTTCCACTTTCTATTAATTTTGCACCTCATCATTTGAGAATAGAGTAGCAGCTGCATGTCTGTTTTACTTGCTAGCACATCAACCACTGTTTAAAAGTTGAACTCCAGCAGCGTGTGAATGTGAAAAAAAAATGTGGCAAAGGTTTGTCCCCTTATGGGAGCAATCAATTGTGGTGAACCAGACATCAGTGGAAATCATGCATGGTACATTTGATTTTATGGGTTTTGATGGTTTGTGGTGCTGACCAGAAGGTATAATGACATGTCTGGCCTAATTCTCCTTAATATTTTTTATTGCGCACAAGTGTCGCACATTTCTCAGGTTTGTTTTCTCCCTTTTTAGTTAAGTCTGTGTTTGTACAATAAAATATTAGTTTTATTTGTCATTCTCTTTAATGTTCCCTTGTTTGATCTTACTCCATCAGTCATTAACTCAGTGTTTTGTTTTGACATTGATTATGCTTATTGCTAAGTTGATATTAGTTGGCTATTTTAATTCAGTGTGATACAACAGTATGACTTGACAGATTTGACTTAAATACAGTGGCTGTCATATTTGCATTGAGCTAAAACTAAATTACTATGTCATCACATGATCATATCATATTACACTGAATCAGCATCAGAAAATGAATACTGGAGATTCCTGATTTCCAAGAATTTATGTACAAAGCATCATTCACTTTGTCCTACTGTGCACTAACTAAATGCAGCAGTGGAAGCTCTTCCACTGACATGTCAGGTGATTTATCATCCAGGGTTCGAACCCCCCTCTTAACCCCGCCCTCTCATACCCCAAACCTGAGTAAAGCCCAGGCCTGAGAGCTCAAACAGCTCCGGAGTCACTCTCCCTCTTACGGTTCAATGGGTTTGAACTCCCCCAGTCATAACAGTGATCTATACCTCCTGATATACATCAGGGCCTTGTCTTTGCCAACCACTCCTCGCAGTGTCGCAACCTCTGCTTTCCTCGATGCATATTTGCACGTGTAAGAGGTCTCCAGTGTGCAGACTGTAATGTGACCACTCCTCCCTCAAGGGTTCACCAAAAAACTGCAACACATCACAGCGTGCTGTTGTAGTTGCGGTTGACAACAAATTTCGTCATGACAATTCGCAGATCTTGGGAAACAAGGAAATATGTCGCCTTAGCATAAAACAGGAGTGTTGCAACAAGATAAATACTGGTGCTGACCTCCTGATGTACATGAATCTGCATGGTGCAATGATTTTGAATCCTCAGAGCGTAAATAAAAAAGTCACTGGGGTGTAGACGGGAGGTTAGTGTGTCACCGGAGGAGTTACCATAACATACTGCCCCCCCGTCTCTGTCATATCTCTGCTCCCACTCGCTCCCCCTCTCTGACCGTTCAGGTGCTTCTCATGGTGCAGTGATCAAGGAGCTCGGCCACCTGAGACTTGTGTTGGCTTGCTCTGCAGATTAAGCCCCCCCCAACCTCTGCTCCATCCCCAAAGAGGCTTCCACCCCCCCATTGCCAAAACGAAGCTTCATAAGCTGCTGAATTCCAAGTGCCCTTTAAACACAGTGGTCTGTCAACCTCTTTCCTGCTCCCATTGAGTGAGGCATTGTCTGTCTCAGCCCTGCAGGCAGCTGTAAAACAATGTTAAAGCGGCGCTCTCTCACCACTCTGCTGAGTACTGTCTCGCTGACGAATCATCATATTATGGCAGGATAACAGAATGAGATTGACGGAAAAGAAAGAGATTCCCCGTTTGCTGAAAGAAATGAAAGAACCAGGTTTCCAGTTTTACATTGTGACAACCGTGTTAAAGACAGATGAGTAAATACAGGATGAGATCACGCTGCTTTCACTGATCCTATATTTTGACCTCCTCTTTTCATGGCAGGGTCCATGTTTTTTTATACTGCTGAGGTTATTTCACCACAGGAAAAAACAAGGAAGTTGATACATGTACAACAATACTATTTGTGGGTCTACACTTTCTTAATTTGTTCTTTCCTGACTCTAAATTGGACGCTGAGAGACACAAACTGATAACTGCAACAGAGCAAACGGAAACAGCAGAGTGAAGTCATAATTCTTCAGGAGTTAATCCCGACAAGAGGCCTCCTGGGACAATAATATGTAAGTCATTAAAGTCATTACTATTTTCTCTGACCAAATCAAACTCTGAAAGAGAATGTTAGCACACTTTCCAAAACAGATGTGTAAAACTAGATCATATATTTACCCCAAATTCTCTCTAAAGCTAACTTCAGACTTCATCCAGACACAACTCATGCTCAGCATTTAGATTCAACTATCTATGAATATTATACACTATTTTAATAACAGACTCTGTTGGAGTTTCTACCATTTGGAAGCAGCATCTCACCACCACAGAGGTGTTAAATGATCTCTTTTCTGTTCCTGGTCTGTGTCTTTTTGCAGACCAGATTTTTACCATATGTGAGCTCAGTCACTAAATAGTTTTCACCTTAGAGGCAACAGCCCGATTCCAAATATGCAGAACATTTCAAACTCCCTCATCTGTAGTTTGTGACCACTCAGCTGATCCCCTCCAGGTCCAAACACTTACTTGGCTCTGTAACTGTATACATTTCCACTGCTAATAAGGACCGTAGGGACACCGAGACGTGAGGAAAAAGGGGGCTGTGTGTGTGTGTTTTTTGGGATAGACGAGGGGTGTCATAAAGACCTAAATTAATGCATCACATGATGGTATCAATTACTCTAAAATGGGGAGACAAATCATACAGTCAAGTGAAGTGAGATCATGTTTAATGCTGAAAATGACTTTAAAAAGACCAGTTACCATGGTGAGGATCGGGGGTCATAAACTGTAATAAGAAATCACGCTCATAAACGTTACATAGAGAGGACGATGATCTAAAGAGAAGGTATGCAAGTGTTTCACGCCCAGGACATATCTACAGGGACCCCACTCACAAATGACGCCTGCTACGCAAGTCATGTGACCATGTGTGAGCGCTTAGGTTTCACTGAGGAGTGTATTGACTTTCTACAGTTGTCTGCAGGCAATCACGCATCCATCCCCAGGACAGAATTAGTGGGTGCTGATTTCTACTGACGTTTTTCTCACATTCCTCCCAAGTAGGTGTTAATTTCTCTTTTGTTTCTCTCCAGCAAATGGAAATAGTTTTTTTAATCCAATATTGTTATTATTACAGTATTAAAACCTTTATTTAAAAAGGTTTGTCCCATTGAGATCTCTTTTGCAAGAGAGACCTGGCCAAGAATGGCAGCACATAAAGTTTCAAACACATAGTCACATTAATCATAGACAAAAAAAAAACAAGAAACAAATGGAAGACAAATAACAATTGAAAATTTCAAGATTAGTTAAAATAATTTACAAGATTAGTCTAAAAATAAAACATTTGCACTCAAATAAAACGATAGATAGATAGATAGATAGATAGATAGATAGATAGATAGATAGATAGATAGATAGATAGATAGATAGATAGATAGATAGATAGATAGATAGATAGATAGATAGATAGATAGATAGATAGATAGATAGATAGATAGATAGATAGATAGATAGATAGATAGATAGATAGGTTCCAGCAGCAGCACAGCACCGACCATACA
The DNA here is from genome assembly GCF_045865225.1 of Trachurus japonicus. Classification (NCBI taxonomy): domain Eukaryota; kingdom Metazoa; phylum Chordata; class Actinopteri; order Carangiformes; family Carangidae; genus Trachurus; species Trachurus japonicus. Next base: position 11,103,773 of record NC_140912.1, on the reverse strand, counting down.
TTTAAAAAAAAGCACAGATCAATATAAAAATATAAAATATAAAGTGCATTTCAGGGCTAAAAGAACAGTAATAAATACTAAGTATATTAATCTTCCCCATCTCGATTCAGAGATACCAGACTTTGGAGTTTGAGCTCTGAATGCAAAATATGTGATTCCTCACACATCATGCCGACACAAATAAGCTTTTAAGTTTGCGCGGTCCTTATCGTCAGGCAGGTTGACAAGAGGAAACATTGTGACATCAGATGCCAGCACTTACTGCAGGACAGACATCAATCTGCCACCTGAAATGTCTGCAGACCGTGACTGAAAGCCACAAAACTCACCAGCACTCACCACGCTTTATTCAAAAGTATATGACCAGGAGGCAAAATGCTGACCACTTCATTTTGCAAGGCCTTGCATTTTTTGTGTGTCGCATTTAGTATAGTGGACTAGACTGATGCAGTGGTGATAAGTGACAGAGGCCATGCCAGAGACAGCTGCCAGTGTTTGGGATATTAACAGCTGTGAACTTTAAGCGAGCAGTGACTCATGAGATTTAATGACAGTCCAGCAGGGGGTCCTTGGATCTTTCTTCTGCTCTACTTATAGTATACACATAACATCCTGGAGACGGGGCCATGTGCGTGAAGTCATGGGTAAAGATGGCTCTGGTCCCAACTTGTGTGTTGGGTTTTAATAGTAACACTAAATAGCCTGTCACAACATACACAACGATCACGCCTGTTTGGGCCGGTGATTCCCACTGTCTGTCTTTTTATTGTTTCGCAAATTTCTGTCTTGGCTGCATTTGAATTGCCTTTCAGCCTTTGCCTTTGCCTTCCAACAAAAACATATGATTTCTTTTAGAAACATGAAATAAGGAGATACAATTTGAAATTCAGTTACTAGTCTGGGCATCACTTGGACACTTGTGGATAAATCATTTGTTTACTCCCAAGTTTGATCTGGAATTTGTCCATGGTGCAGATGCAGAGCTTGTTGCAGGAGCTTCTGATGTGAGCAGGCTTGTACTAAAGGAAAAGCCTATGTGATGGAAGCCTGTATCCAGGAATCACAATCAGCATATGGAACATCCCATTTTTATTGCATACATTGGTTTTCTTGTTATTGTAATTAACAATATTTATGTGAAATAATCTGTTAGTAACCACTGTATACATCCCTTACTGTTTGGGAAATTGGTATATTGACTGTCTATCAAGCCTAGCAAACAGCTTAGCTTATTGAAAGTGGGTGAGACAGTTTGACTGTAAAGGTTCCTGATAGACATATACAGTATGTTTAAAGGAATAGTTCAGCAAAAAATGAAATTCAGTTATTATTGACTCACCCGCATGCTGATGAATACTCCGGAGTAGTAAAAGTGCATCTGGAGACCCGGGAGGGGGGTTCGTAGTCCAACGAAATCCTTATATGAGAGTCAATAGCGCCCGATATAATATTCCTCCTTACTGCTCGTCCACTGCAATCCAAGTGTCCTGAAGGGATATAGTCCAGAGTTTACTCAAAATGACGCCATTTAGGACTATTTTACAGCCTCAACAGCAGTGGCTCAGGCAGTAGAGTGGGTCGTCCAATAACCAGAGGGTTGGTGGTTCGAATCCCGCTCTCTCCCAGTCTCTGTCGTAGTGTCCTTGGGCAAGACACCTTACCCACCTTGCCTCGTGTGAATGTGTATGAATGATCATGGTGGGTATTGGGTAACAATAGAAAAGCGCTATATAAATGTAATCCATTATTATTATTATGTATTGGGCTCTGATGTTTACACACATGAACGTGAGAGCGCGCCCCAGGCAAATTCAATACAGCACTGTTAAGCCTGTAAAAATGTGCTAAATGGCGTTGTTTCGAGTAAACTCTGGACTATTCCTTTTGAGGAATAAAACACTTATCCGGATGTTGTTTACACATTATTGTTAATTTAAAGATTGATGAAATTACGCACTGCATGTTAATTAGTTAGCATTAGAGGAGTACAATTAAACCTTCTAGACAACCAGGCTGGATGTTTTCTCCCTGTTCCTCCCATGCAGCTCTCGCTCCGTACTTCACCCCCAGAAATGAGAGTGGTATCGATCTTCTCATCTAACTCTTGAAAAGTATATACAGTGAGTGTGTTTTCTCAACATGCAGCCTTGCCTTGGCCGTCCCCTGCACTCTTGTCTCTCAGACTAAATACAGATATGTTCAAACCCTTCTAGTCCACCAACCTCTCATTTCGGTTTCCACAGGTCAGGATTAACAGGTGATGTTTGGATATCTTAGAGCTCAGGGGGAAATTACTTTACTCCATTTGCTTCCTACTTGATGGCTTCATGCCCCGCGATGACATCCATTCTGTTTATATACACAAAACACACACAAACATACACACACACACACACACACACACACACACACCCTTAAATTTCCTGTCCCCCTGTCCCATTAGCACTGTCATGTGGTTTGGCATCAATAAGCCTGTGGCAAGGGTCAGTTTTCATACCACCAGCGCTTCAGAGCGAAATGAAGTTTCCATACACAATATTCTCAAGGTTTTTAATCTAACTGACCTTTGCATTTGTCCATAAGTGTTCGGACATGTTATTGCACCTAACAATTGGCCAAAATTTTCCATGGTTTTGAAAAGAAGAGGAGAAATTAGAGGATAAACTAATAAATCCCCATGGACCACATGGCAGGACAACTGCTGCACTATTTGTGACCAGTAACCAAAATAACAGCGAGGTCACATGGGGAAGACATAGATAACACCATCCAATGAGAGCGTGATGAGAGAGAGAGGCAGAGGATGAGCTTCACTTGACTGCTCTCTATGTATGTTGTTGATCCCTCAAAATACCTGATGCATGGACACTATATGTTCCTGTATTGTGCTGGATTTCTCAATATGGTGGGAGCAATAATAGAATATAGCATTAGTATTACTTAGTGACCACTGATTCAAATCTGACATTTCAACCTATAGGCTCTTTCTCCTAGGCCTTACCCAGGTAACCTGCTATCTTCTTGTGGTTTAGAGAGCTAACCTCTTGTTTATCTCTGGACAAAATTTCTTACACTCTTAGACAGGAGGTATTTCAGAAAGTGTGGGGTCGATTCATCAATTACATGAAGGGCAATAATTTTATCTGGACTGTATGATGATGTATTTTCTGTGGACTCGTGATTATGTGCCTTCATTGGGGAGGCCCTTTGGCCACCATGTTTTTGTATCATTTTGTTGGTACTGTTGTATGGACCATGTGTGCCAAAAAAAAAATTGGCACTGACCGTGTCATTTTGGGTCTTTTTGTTGTTGTTGTTATTTGTTCTTGTCTTTTTATAAAATGAAAATGTAATAAAGAGATAGTTAAATAAATCTCGCATTTCACTTTTCATCTTCTCACATATTTCTTTGGCATGGTGTGTAAACTACAGACAGGTATGTTTGTACACACTGGGAGGAAAAGCAGGTCGGCAGCTTAGGTTAGCAAGCGTGTCCTGAGTACAGAGAGTGTTAAGGGTCAGGTCAGAAGAAGTGCTGTTAATCAAAATGTTTAAAGTCTGTATATCTTTTAAATTGCACGTTGTCTCTGAAGATACGTCAAACAGAAAATTGTTGTGTGTTGTCAACAGTAAATGGTAAATGGACTTGCACTTATGCACTTTTCTAGTCTATTGGACCACTCAAAGCGCATGTAGGTCACATTAACCCTTTCACACACATTCGCACAGCGCGGGAACTAACCATTCAAACACATTCATACACCCAGTGGACGCATCGGGGGGCAAGTGTGGATTCAGTGTCTTGCCCAAGGACACTTCGACATGTTGACTGGAGGAGCTTGGATCCACCAAAAATTTAAAAATCCTACATTTTAAATGTACATTTTATAATTTTTTTTAATAGAAAAAATGTAAATGAAAAAAATTCAGCTCCAACTGAAATCGCAATATCTGCCCACAAAATCACAATATAGTATAAACTACAATTTGGATTTGGACACCACTGAGCCTTATGGTCTCAACAAAGAAATTAACTTGTCTTGTTTTCAAGACATGCATGGCTGCTAACTGCCTGTATATTATTTTGTCTTTTGTTTCTACATTGTATTGTATTTGTAACATTTGCATTAGGCTGTCATTGTAATTGTGCTGTGAGGTGTCACATGAGCTGTTTTCGATGACATGGCTCTCCTGCCTCTCCTATCAGAGACACAGGCACCCTAAAGCTGTCATTCATAAAAATGCTATGTTTGCTTTGAAGAAGACTTTGTCAAAACATTAGCAATCGCACCCTAATAAATTGCCAAAATTGACCATGTGCTCCATCTTTACCTGCCTAGTCACAATATTGTATCTTCTGCATACCATGCAGCCCTACTTACTGTAGAATATGATGTAGAGACCAATTTCCACACTGAGACATAGTGCTGACCTACCTACCTACCCACACCTCTGTGACCAAACACCTGCCCAAATACTGCACAATGAGCAGCATCCTAACACCAAACAGCACCATCACCCTGCTGTCTACCACAGCACGCCTGTCAAAGTCATGTTTGAAATACTGGAGAAATGTTTCAACCTGTAATAAATTCCAATAGACTGTTTCAATTTGAGGCACACGTTTGACGAAGCTCCTCACTGGAAAACAGCTGTCTGACAGTCTGAAGCTGATCCTCCTCACCAGCCTCAGAGTCTTCACTAACTAAATGTATCTTAGATTAAAAAAAAACAACGATTTAAATGCATAACACAAGATTAAATCTCACTGGTTTGGGCTCATAGCTTTTGAACATAGTGCCATTGATGTTTCGTGGGGTCATTGGGTAACTAAAGCTTTTCAACAACAGATTCCCTTGGCCCAGGTGACACAGTTGGGTAGATCAGACCCTGGGTCATATCCAAGTAGCTTGTGTTGTATGTATGTCCTGCCACAGATCCTGATCCACAGGCACATTGATGCCTTCTGTGCAGCCATGGTTTCCTTGGTGGCTCTTCCCCTATTCCCAGTAACTTCAGTGAAGCTTCTGCATCCAACCTTGATGGGGTCCCCCAACCCTTGTTTCAGCATTCCACTTCCTGATAATGTCTCCCTTCCTCTCAAAAACACCCACCATCCCTTTTTGCTATCTGACCTTGGGTTCTGCTGTATCCTCATTCCAGTCTTGACTAAACTGATGAACTGCCTCGTTGTCTGCTGTGTGAGATCCCTGAGCCGATAACATCAGATATGACCGTCAGTATTTGGATGCAGCAGCAGTGGTACTGTACTGTAGCATCCCTGTCCCAGAGCTTGAGGACAGCAGCTCAGGATATGCTCCAGTGATTCTCTTCCCTGCTAAACCCATGGAGAAAAGAATTGATAAGCTGGGGAGGACATTGTAAACTGATTGGACGAGGGACTTCATCCATTGTGGCTGAGACTTCCAGAGTTCTGCTCTTTACCCTGTTCCCATTGAGTCCAAACACGCTACTGGAGCAAGGTTCCTCTGTCTCACCTCAGGCTTCTTTCTAAGCTTGCAAAACACAGCTGCTCAGCACAACCAAAATCTAAGATAAATTGAATCAGGTACAGATTAAGCACCAGCTAAAGAAGCTTTCATTTTTCAAACATGTAATCACTTATGACTGAATTACATTAAGGAGCATCTCCTCCGGTGAAGAAAGGAAAAGGAAGAGCATTAACTTTTCAAAAGCTCTACAGTATATGACGATCAGGATTATTGGAGGTCGCCCGCTGTACATGAGGCATGGCAGATCATTTGTAGGCTTTAACAGTGTCAGTCTGTCTAAAGCAGGGCTCATCCTTTTACACACCCCCTGAGCTCACTGCTATTCTACATTGTCACAAAGGATCCCTGTGCTTTTTTCGCCTCATTTCACTCCCCTACAGCAGGATTAGGGCCTTGTAGCACAAAGATGTTGTGCACACATACACAAATGCCCCCACACACTTTTTTTTTGTCTCCTGTCTTAGCGAAGACCAGATATATATGTTTTGTTTTTTTCCACTATTTTATTATAAGCCTTTGAACATTAAAAAAAATTCAACCAACACATCTATTTGTGTTTTATATAAGAAAGTTTGAGCTGTTCCTTTACCCCCAAGGTCTCCTCCTCTTACTTTTGTTGTGAAAGTATCTGGTCCTTACAAAGACACACACACACACACACACACACACACACACACACACACACTGAAAAAAACAACACACTGTGTTCACTCTCTGCTCGATCTGACTCTGTCAAAGGAGAGTTTCAGTGTGCCAAGGTGTCTCTTGATGAAGACCTGGTTCTCCTACAGAGAAAGATGGCAGGTCTCAGAGGGCCCAGAGAATAGCCATAGATAACCTGACTTCAGAGATACTAAGACGTCTAAAATTAGTGTTGTCAGAATGCTCCATGATAAGAAAGCTTGAGATTTCACACTGCACACCGGTGGTCACTTAGCTGTTGTAGTTTGATGGCACTGCTGAGTACAGTGTCTGTGAGTGAGCAACACAGACACAGAAATACAGTGACTGATAACTATGAGTAGTATGTATAAAACCAATGTGAACAATCACAGTCCTCCATGAGGGTCTGAGGGACCATGGAGATAATTCAAACTTAAAGTGAAACTAAGCAGAAATAGTCCATAGAGTTCACTCACACTGATACACACTAGTGAAATCATGCACAAAACAATTGAATCATATACACCAGTGAAACCTTGTGGAGATATGGTGCATGCACCAGGCACACAGAAGAAAGTGCTCTCAGGAAAGGACACTGAAAAAATACACTGCTGCATTTTCCAAATATGCATTCCTATACAATTTTATGGATATTTTTTGAAGCTGTATTGTAAACAACTTGTAACATACAAGACATTGCCAAACCATTATTCATTAAAACAATGCAGAAACAAACTCTGTTAGAGAACCATATCATTTCAAAGAAGCAGTATCAATGTACCATTTTTGTTGCCAAATCAAATCCATATGATCTTTCACTGTGGTGTAATAGGAGCAACATCTTGACTCTGAAACGTATGAACAGGAAGGGTATCTATGCATCAGTATCACAGTTTATGGAATTCATTCCTATGCTGTCACTAGAGTTAATAGCTCCAACCACAACACGTACACATTTAGACTCACCAGGATGTAAACCAGCAGTGTCTATAGAAAAATCAGTCCCAATGGTGGTGCTACTTTTAAATGATTCAAAACAAATCTCAAATTAACCAAATTCCCACTACTGACCAATCAGTTTTGAGTGACTGAAATAAAAGGAGGAACAGAGCAACAGCACTGCCCATCAGTTTGCTGATGATGAATTAGAAAGGTTAGCCTAGCAAACAAAAAAACATCTTATTTAACAAAATAGGTGCAACGGGGGGTGTCAGGGGAACCATGACTTAAGAGATGCTCTCGTGTGTAGTAATTAAGGAGCTTAGTCCATCGTCAAATATGCTGAATGTTACTGAATATGTATGTAGCTAACTCACAGCAGACATTTTGAATTAGCAGTGCAATAGCAAAAGCGCAGTTACAAATAATGCAATATTGATACTGTGATACTGTTCTGTTCAAGCATCCCAGTGGGCCATGACAGTGTAACAGTGAGGCAGCATATGCTCAGTATCAGGACCCTGAAACCACAGCAACTTAATCAAATTCAGCCACCACTTACAGAAGTAAACATGTTTCCATGATCACTTTTACATTGATGGATAGAGAGCAGCAGAGGGTTGGAAAAGGCTTTGCTGGATCACATACTATATGTCTGATGTTGAAGTGGGAAGATTAATTAGGTGGCACTGATGCTGTTACATTAATAGAACATCAGGCAATACTTGTTTTTGCCAATGCCGGTCCCACTACAATAATAATCAGTTCTCAAAATCCTTTGATTCAGAGACTTTAACACGACAACTACCTGCAGCCAAGAGGAAATGGGTCCAACATTTGGTAGTCAGCTGTCCACTTTCGCCCTATCTTGAGACATATGTAGACAAACAGTCTGCTGAGCTTATTTAATCATGTTATCTGTGTACGTGTGTATGTGCATGTGTGTGTGAGTGTGTGCTGTGTCTATGCAGTACAGATGTATGTGATTTCTGTTTGTTGCAACAAAGTCAAATCTGACGCCACATTATTGTTTGAGGCTACTTATCTCATGCTGAACTTCAAAAGATCCTGTATTCACAAATCTAATCTTGATTAAATACCACCACAATGAAGACCTCAATTCTCTACGCATTTACCTTAACAATTGTATGAAGTAATCCCGTGATTTGATAACAGGTATGATTTGGCAAGATCACCACACAGATGAAACTCTGGGGCAAATATGAAAGAGAAAGTAGATGCACTGTTTGGTAATAAGAGACATTTGTCACAGCCATTGAACAAACCTTCCAGATTACAAATACCTAATCCAGAACAGACACTAGGGATTGAAAGTTTGAAAATGAAAATATTTTATCATGACGTGTGGATCATCACTCATTGCAGCCTGTGATAGTTACACACTGTCCTACAGTCTGCATGAGCAATGACCTTCGGCAGCTCATGACATCAGAGCCTCACGAGAAAAGGTTCAGTACCTCTTTTTTCTCCACCACCTTCATCCGCTCTCCAAGCAAAGGGGGGGCGGGGGGGTCCATGGGCCTGTTTCAAATCCAAAACTGTGTAAATCCTGTGGCGTAAGCAGTCCAGGGAGGAGGATAGTGTTTGGTGGATTAACCCCAGTCCAGGTGGTCTTCATTTAGCCCTCTACGCTCATAAGAGGCCTGTGCGCTGCTGCAAGGGCTCAGCACGTGGTCATCACAGCTCCTACCTAGTTGGGATCACCCATCAATCCACCTCAGTTGGTTTTTTTTTGGTTTTTTTCCCAATGGTCCAGTGTGTAATATGGAGGTAAAACTGTGATATCCAGCTTTCAGATTCTAGTTTGCAGCATTCGCTCGCTCTCTCTCACCCCTCCCGTTGACAAAGTGACAGTGGCCTCCGAGGACAAAAAAACGACTGGGATGACGGAGTATTTCAGGAGCATGGAGCAATGAGGTGTAGATCAAACCATTTAACGATATGTCTGCTGTTTCCTACTCCTTTTCTTTCCTTACGCCTTCTTCTTCGCTGGTTTATTTATGCACACAAAACGCGCGAAATAAGCTCTGTCTGCCATACAAACATGGCGGCGCAAGACCCTTGCTATGTATATATAAAAGAATAATTATAAGGCTACGAAAACCAAACAAATTTATTTTATAGCGATTATACACTTATACAAATAAATTAATGGGTAGTATGTTCAGATTTTGCCAATAAACCTTGCCAATTATTACACACTGAACCTTTAATATGTACACATACGTTTCATTGGCATCTACCTCAGCACTGCAGTTCATAAAATACTGTTCAATCTCTATTGGGCGTGATGAGGACCACGATGGACTGCATCTCACATCTGTCTCACATCATGTCTGTTTTTCTGTTGTGTTATCAGGTTGTTAGAATTGGACAGATGTATAAAAGCAAAGCAGGTGGAAGAATAAATAGTAGCAACTTTGAAAGCAACATGTTATGTTACGTCACGTTGTTGTTTTCTGCAGTGAACAAACTTTCTCCTTCCATATGAGGCCCATGCCTGGGTCTAAGCTTGCGTAAGTGGTAATCTACACATTATTTATTGCATTTACGGCAGATTTTCCGATAATCGTGATAATACAAGGCAACAGCGCAATCGTCTTGATGTAAATGAACACTCTTATTCTCTGATGGGGCAGGAGTGTCCTATTGGAAACAGATGTTTGAGGCAGGACTACTCCGCTTCTGTGTGAGCTTTGTAAAGTCAGTAAAGGAAGTGTTACGCTTTCAATAAAAAAAAAAGAATTACGTTGCTATCATCTAGCGTTCCTGAGATAGACGCGAAAGAGTAAAACAGTACCCCTGCCATCGTATACGATGGCACCGACATAAGAAGGTAAATATGATCAGGTGTTTCGGGAAATAAAGAACAGGCAAAAGAAGAATAGTGAGCGTAACTAATAAGTACCGGAGGAAAAGGAAGAAGAAGAAGATGACAATCGTGATGACAGGTATTATAATGATGAACTATAAACCAAACAACAAGACAAACCCAGGTCAAACTTATTCATATATGTCTTCCTCTATACATCTCCCCCAGCTCATCAGATGGGTGCTTCAGGTATTGTCCCCATGCTGGTTAGAGCTTGAAGTTGTGTAAACAGGTCTAAATGGCAGGGAAGCTGCTGAAGATCTGAGAGAAACTCTGATCAAAGGCACCTTTACATGCAGCCGGTGTCAGTGGTGTGCGTTTGTTTGTGTGTATGTGTGTGTCCCCGCAATGAGATGACAGACATAGATCTGTCTGGTGTGTTTCCTTCAGAGAGGCCCTGTTGCATTTCCACACCCTCTGTTTGCACAACTTGAGCTATGGAAAGCGCGCTCACCTGCACTCAGCCTCGCACAACACCTCACATGGACTCCTCCTCCTCCTGCCGGACTCAAATGAGTTTTTAAAAAGCCAATCTGAATGCTGACATTTTAAAGAAACACACCGGAAACAAATCAATAGGGGCGTTGAGGGTACAAATTACTCGGCCTCCACTAAATGGACGAGTGGCAAGTGAGTGACAGACAAATTCCCAGGTAAAAGGCTTTGTGAGTTAAAGACACCTTTATCCTTGACACCTCTTGAGCAAACAAAGAAAAGGAGAGAAAAGAAAGAGGAAGGGTGAAAGAGAGAAAAGCTGAGGGGGGTTGAGTTCAAGACAGCTTCCCTACTCAGCAAGAGCTGCCTTTGAAAATCCCTTCAACAAAAAGAAATGGGCCAAAGTAAATGTCTTTCCAGGAAGTCCAAACTCTGGAGCATTTTTGCTGATTATTGTTCGAGGTGACATTGCATGAGAGCTCTTTTGGCTAGGCTGCTTCCATGCAGTCCAATCCCGAGGTAAAGGGACCACCCATTAGCCTTGTCTGAAGAAATGCCCATTCAGTCTCGGCGCCTATTCACAGACCTGCCTGTCTCTCAAGCCTTGCTCCTGGCCAGGGATTGTAGCTGAGGAGTAAGGGGGGAGAGGGGGTGGTGGTAAGGTTCCTAAGAGCAGAGATGTGGGGAATGAAGCCTGGTTGCTGTGGGCTGCCGAAGGGGCAAGAGCAAGCCGAAGAGTCGAGGGGGTCTCCTGCTGAGGGAGAGCAGGGCTTTGATTCACCACTCGGCTCCGCGGCCGTGTCCCAGAACAATCAACAGCTAAAACCCCAGGGGCCAGGCTTGGTGAGAGGAAAGGTTAGCAGTAGGGTGGGCGCATGTTGTGCATGGTAGTGACAGTGACATTGACAATGATGGGGGGACAATGTGGCGGCAAGCAGCTGTGTGGGAGGTGACAGTGGGGTGAGGAGAGAGGTTGAGTCGCGAGTGAAAAGAAGCAGGCTTCATTTGTGGGCCGGCCGCCATTCCCTCGGAGTGTGTTGAAAGTTGGGTGCGTTTGTCGGCTTTTAAGGTCAAATTGACCCAATCTGTTCCTTTCCTCCTTCTTTCCTTCCTTTCTCCCTTCATTCCACAATCGTTTTTCCTTCCCTTTGTCCTCACTTCTTCCTTCCTCTTTTGATCCAATTGACATGATCTGTTCCCTCCCTCCATCTTTCTTTCCATCCTTTTCCCCTTCCTTCTTTCATCCCTTCTTCCTTCCTTGAACAAATCTGTTCCCTCCCTCCATCTTTCTTTCCTTCCCTTTTCCCTTCCTTCTTTCCATAATCCATTTTCCCAACCTCCCTCCCTTCCTTCCTTTTTGACCCAATCTGTTCCCTCCCTCCTTCTATCTTTCCTTCCTTTTTCCCTTTGTCCTTCCTTCCTTTCGTCCTTCCTTTACCCATGAGGACAACAGGAGGGTTAAGTACCGTTTTTGTTTTGTTGGCTTTGATGTGATGTGTGCAACTGCAGGAAATCACAAACCCAGACTCATTTATTGAGGCAATACCTATAGCTCTATAGGTCCACCACTTGGACATTGGTCAGAGGAAGTGTGTTTATGTCCATCTCTGTCATTGTCTGTCAGCTGTGGGGCTGAAGGGCAGACTAGACAGAGCCCTCATGGCTCCAACAGATGGGATTGGGCCCACCTGAGTTCTCCCTCACGTGTCTGCTTCACATTACTGTTCCCAGCGTCTGACAATGTGGCTCACATTATGGGAATCTGCGCAGCACTGCGGTGAGGTCGGAAATTGATTCAGATAGTGTGCATTGAAGGGAATGACCTAATTACTTGGCAGTTCATCAAATGCAGCAACCTCCCTGAGAGCTACTCACAAATAGACCCCCTCCAACTGTACATTTTATTTGGTGTCCCCAAAAATTGAATTTCCTTTGACAGAGCAAAGAGCTTTGGGAGGTTTCCTTCGATTCAATGCCTCGAATGAAGCCGATTAACCTGTAGGTTTGTGTTACGGCCCGTGCAGCTGGGAGTGCTCGTGGTCCAAACCCCTGTCAATCTGAAATGATGATCGCTACACCAGACACAGGTCCCAAGGTAAGAAAGCAATTTTCAGCTTTACAAGACAGATAGTGGTAGTAAAGTATGGATTTATACTGACTTCCACCTGCAGCACCGATTGTCCTGTTCCACCAAATCCTGGAAGTACAGTACAGTACACATATGTTTGAACCGCTTCAATTGGGGCCACTCGTGCCTGAAAAATGTAATTTGGGGTGACTGAGCCTGTGTCGACGCACCAAGAAGGAACTTTAAGACCAGATATATGTAGTATGTTGTGACAGGCCAGGAACGCCAATACACACACAACATACAAATTAAATATAGAATATATACAGTTGTCATGAAGCTGGGCAGGAAAACAAATGACAATGTGTGGAAGTTGCATGAGAAAAGATGCAGTGCAAGATAGGAGAATGACTTCACAGAGCTGCCGGGTCAGCAAGTGCGTGTGAAATCGGGTTTTGTGTGGCGTCTTGAACGCTACATGCCAACACAGCAGAAATACTTTGTTTTAAAATAGCCGGTCTCATCCCAAAAGAGACTCCCAACTCAGAACACCTCCCTTCTCCTTGAGCTTGATGGGGCCCAGAGAAGGAGTCCTCAGAATGCTGATAACTCCCCCCACCATTCACCAGCGCTCTGGTTCATATTTTTGTGGAGGTCCATTGACTTTCTCCTTTTCAGTCTCCCTTTAATCCCTGGGTCTGTGTCCTCAGTGGCTCTCTACAGAGGGGCTATTATTCAGAGCCTTATTACTGCGCCCCTCGCGGCTTATCTCCTTCCTGGTGACAGTCTTTTCAAGCCTCTCCCTAATGACCTGGGGAAGCTCACATGCTCAACTTCCCAGGGCTGCGGGGCCCCGCTGATGTCAGAGGGGGTGGCCCCCACGCAGGGGCTCCTGGTCCTGCCAAAGAAAAAGAGAGAGGCACGGAAAGGTCCCGCCACAGCCATCGACTTTCCACACGTCCCCTACCTCCTTCCTCCCCTCATGCAGGTGACAACCCCAAACCCAGCATGCAGGAGGACTCCTCCATGGGACCAGGACTCAGAGGAACTTGGCCCATTCTGATTAAAATGAGCTCATAAGCTCTGCTCCTCAAAGATGGTGTCAGAGTCTATTTGGACTCTAACACCATGATGTGGTACCTTTGTCATTTTGCTTTCTGCGATGATAGAATGATGTAGACTCTGCCACATCAGGGCTACAGCAGCAAACTTCAAGTAAAAAGAAAAAAAGAAAAAACAAGGGATGCAGTTTCATCAGCTGAACGATCCTAACATCATGTTGATATTCAAAAGTGGTCTGCTGGCTGTATTACAGCCTTTATTCCTCCGCCTTGATTAAAAGTCTCCTGTGGCCAACCATTCATCTTTGTCAAGACAAGTGAGGGGTTTGAATTGCATTTGTAGGAGCGAAAGCTTTTCATTCTACTTACATGGAATTTCTTGTCCCAGTAAGTCAAAAGAATGGATCCCCAGATGGGACTTCTGTTTCCAATTCAATTATTCTAAATTGCCTCCAACTTCCCTCAATGTGTCCAAAACACTGCATTACAATGTACAGCAATATGATGCATAGAAGCTATTGAAGCATAGAAACCTCCAGCTGTTTGCAACCCAGCTTGTTCATTCACATGCGATTTTAAATCACATGAATGCTGTAGGAATCAGTGAGGAGGAATGAGCTCTCTTTTAGGTGATTGTGAATGAGCACGATGTCCTACTGGTGCACCTTCCAATTATCATCTCCAACTCCCCGCTGAACCCTGTGGTGTCTTTTGGAGAGGTAAGAAAAGGAAAACGGTCATTGTGCTTTCATCATGTGAGCCTGGACCTCCAGGAAACAATAAACTGACCACAGTTTGGACATCAGAGCAGGAGCATTGGTGTCTGCTCCAAACAGGGATCACGGGAAATGTGACACAGGTGTCTTCCTGCTTCCTCATGTGGTATGCAGGCCTGCTGCCCTGAGGCCCGGAGGAAACGACAGTCCTTAGTGTTCGTGTTTGTGTCTCTGAATCATAAACTACTTAAGACTTTGGGAAAACATGTTGAACTGGTTCAATTAAGAGGGTAATGACTTTAGTGAAGCTATTTACTGGGCAAATGGCTGGAGACATGCAGGGTAAGCCCTGAAGGAGATAATATAGCACGGTGTCCCTCTCCTTTTTCTCTTCTTTCCCACATCCCCATCAGGTCCAACTTTAGAGATGTTAAGAACTGCACTGCAGCACCCTACCATTGAGTGCTGCAGGTATAAAAACAGGATATTAGGTTTCGGTTTTTGGTTTTGGTTGTGTGGCTTAAATAAAGGTCTGTGTTTAACATAAGCTTAATTTTCACTGCTAATTGACATGTTCACCTTTAATTCTATGAAAATCATCAATGGGATATTTATAACAAATGATAACAAATGGTTAAATCAGGAACAGAGGATGGCAAAGATGTTAAATATCATCATGCAGAACATGTTAACTAATCTACCACCTAGTCTGCTTTGAAAGTCTCATTGTCTTCACACACACAGAGGTAAGAGCTATAAACTACAAGTTGAGACATGGAGTAGTTTGAAATTCTAAATCATAAAAAGGTGTGAATTTGTAAAGATTATTATGCAAAACAAAACCTGTAAATGTCATATAGTTTTGGAGCCAATATAAAAAGCTCATTGGCTTCTTGTCAAGCTGACCAAGGTGATGCCAACCTCTGGGTTGGAAATACATAAACTCTGAGCGTTCTATTCAGTAAGTGGATATTTAAAGGGATAGTTCACCCAAAATTCAAATTTCACTCATTATCTACTCACCCTCATGTCGACTAAGGGCTGGGAGAATTTTCAGAGTCCTCCGTGCCTTCTTGGAGTTACGAGAGGGCCCGCGCAGCAGTATTTGTCCATATAATGGTTGTGAATGGTGCTCACTTTTCTTCGTTCAAAAAGACACACCAAAAAACATCCAAATACCTCCATGCTGCTCGTCTGTAATGTCCCTCTTGTATTGAAGCCCCGACATGAGAAATTGTTCCGCCGGTCATGCACTGACACAGGAAGAGCAGTGAACTGAGACACTGGGAGCAGAAAAGTGGGAGAAGAAAAGTGAGCACCATTCACAACCATTATATGGACAAATACTGCTGCGCGGACCCCTCGTAACTCCAAGAAGGCACGGAGGACTCTGAAAATTCTCCCAGCCCTTAGTCGACATGAGGGTGAGTAGATAATGATTTGATTGATTTGATTTGATGATTAAATTTGAATTTTGGGTGAACTATCCCTTTAACCTTTGAATGAGAACGAATAAAAGAGTTTCATAAACTTAAACGTAGGTTATTTCTTCTGTTTTTATTTGGGTCAACATTCTAACAAGTCCAATGGGGTCAGACACAAATTGACAAACAATAAGAGAAAATGAAGGAATGACTCAACTATTCATTATAAACATCCACTGCCGTCTACAGTCTGACTACCGGACTCAATGTTATCATTGCCTACTTCTAATAGTTATGTCTGAGTAACTACAGTAGACTAACTAAACTCGTGTCTTCTAAACAACCCTATCCTCTGACTGCTCCTTTTCCTGCCTTACTTGACCTCATTATGGCCCCAAAGTCCCAGATCTCAGTGGTTGATGGTGAGTACAATGTTTAACAAATCCTGAAAGTAACCTGCTTTCAATAATTCTTTGTTATCTCTAATAACATATCACAGTTTGCCATGAAGGCAAACCAAAGAGGTTTAATACATGATATTCATAGATGACTTAATTATATAAGACTGTGTAATTGACTTCAACAAAAATCCAAAATGCCCATCCTATTTCAAATTGAGCTGTCGTTTAACCCACTGAAAGGTTTCTGGCAGCAGAACTTGTGGAATCCTGCAAAGCCATCAGAGCAGAGCCACTGATGCCCTTTAACCTTTCGCTTTGAGTATTCATCTGTGCTTTTAGCCACACTTAAACCCACTTTTAATTACCCCCAAACACTGATGCCCCCCCCCCCCCCCATTTCAGCCCCCACCTCCATCAACAATGTTACTAAGGGGACGAAAGAATGCAAAGGCACATCGGTTAAGTAACACAGAAAATGCACCAGGACGTGTTCAGTGGAAATAAATAGCCAACAGGTTGAGACACAATCAGCAGCAGCTCAAACCGGCAGCCACACACCCAAAACTTCAACAAAGCATCTCTGCCCCGGTGAAAAGAGGAGGATTATACCTCAAATTTGGTCAAAATCCATTTACCGGTGGAGTCTTGGTAGTACCTCCCTTTTCAAATCTGTAAGTGTCCCATTTGTAGATCACATTACTTCAGCCCTATGTGTCAGAAACAGTACACAGTCAGTGACTTATCGTCCTACCCAGTATCCAATGACATTTAAACAGTGATGTTATTCCACTACAAATTTCATTATTTTACTGAAAAAAGATTCAAAACAACATTCTCTCTCTCTCTTACGTTATGCTGTATGTCACTTAAACTTATTTCAAAGTCCTGGTCTTCAGTAAGAAAACATCTTCTGCACCTTGATCTCACTATTATTATATGAAATACCCTTTTTTTTCCTGCAACAGGCTGTAAAGGAAATTTAGATATAGTGTCGTCTTGATCCTGACAAGTCAGCAGTATCCCCTGAGGTCAGACACACAGTCGTTCTGTACCCTGGCTGGGACAGACTTAACCGTTGTGATTATGCATCCTGACAACTGCGTTGAGCTAAAAAAGACCCAGGGACTGTGTTCCTTCACAGTAACAACTGGCATCAAAGGAAACGGGGAAAAGGGGGCTCTGATAATAATGGAAAGTGTTTTGACATCCAGGTTTAAGTAATTATTGGATTTAGATAAGAGGGGAATTCCATCCAATGTGAGGTAAAACAAACAAAACAGGAGATTGCAAACTATTCCACCAACAGCAGAAGTCCCACTGTAGCCTCAGGCAGGGCGCAGCTCACTCACATTACATCATGGATGTAATAACACATGGAACAATGGAAAAATGCATGTTGGTGCAGTGCAGTGGATCCTTGAAGCCTCCCTGCAGGGTCAGCATCAGGGCACAAGGATTTCAGTACACAGAAAAAAGTACAATGCCATACTTGATTAACTGTTTTAACACTTCATTCTTAAAGTAAAGTCACAGCAAGTAAGTCAATTTATTTCAAGTGAATGAAGAAGTAGTCATGAGATGTTCCTGACACCAAACAAACTGTGACTCAACATGTTCCACATCCTGTGTCTGTCTGTGTGTTCTCTAATTAGAAATGTTACAGCTAAATGTAACATGTAATCATGGCTTGGAAGGCACTGGTCTTTTTCTCAAATGCAGGTGGAGACAAATACAAATTCTATTAAAGTAAACTCTAGGTTTGAACACTGCAGATGCGCAGACTAGTAGAATAGAAGTTAGGAAAAGCAAACACTGCAAATTGTGTGAATACTCTTGTCTTATCTGCATTGTGTTTGGTTTTGCATTTAATCTATGAATTAGCTGAATTTTGGATGATCCTGCAGTGCACAATGTACATACTGTAAGTGGTGGGTAGAGACGAGCCAAATTAGTTTTTTTCCATATCAGAACTTTCAGTGTTTTAGTTCCCTTTAAAGGTACATTGTGTACGAATCCCATCTAGCGTTGCGGTTGTATATCGCAAGCAACTCAATCGTATTTTTCATGCTGCATTCACATGAAATTGGGTAGACGGTAGACGGACGACAGCCGCTGCACATAACGGCGTAAATAAACTTGTAAACAAGTGGTCCGTCAGCACGTGGCAAAACAATACACGTGACAATATGTTATGGCGTATTGTTAACCTGACCCACGTTTTACCGGCTTTCTCTCGACTTCTGTGACTAAAATGACATCTGGTTTGTTACCTGAGCCGACAGCTCCGGTGTCTCCGGTGAGTTTCCGTGGTTTCCTACCGTCACGCTGCCACTGAACGTAAAAACATAGCGACATGACATGGCAGCCAGCACCGAGCTTACCTGCTCCATGTATATATGAATGACATGAACGGCAAATTCAGAGCTTACCGGAACACTTCAGTTTGTTGATGGGGGTTATTACTGATTAATGAAAAACATACTTTTGAACGAAATAATCAATTTTCGTGAACAGATAACAGGAGAAGTTACACAATGTCCCTTAATGCATACCTGTCCAGTAGTAAGGCTACTTATGCACATAGTAATATTAATTTAAATAATAATTAAACAAAAAACATTGGCACTGAATGTTCAAAAAGGTTGTTGTTCAATGTAATGCTACTGTAAATGTTGCTGTAACTTCCAGTCACTTATGTCTAGCTTTCGTCTCCTCCAGCATTAGATCAGCACAGTCTGGCACAGAGGGAGACAAAGTGCACTTCCTGCCCTTTGACCCAGTGCTCACAGTCTGAGAGGACATTAGAGGTAATGACACCTCTTCAGAGATCACTGCTCTGTTACCCAGAGACGTTGTTCCTTACATACCAAGCAGCACTCAAACTCATTCCCCTCCATCCCACCCACTGAAACATGCAGTAAGCAAACGTGCTAACCCCCTCCTTCCATCACACTTAAGATATATGAACCATAAAGGGCCCGGTGAGTGTCTCTCTCACCGTCAGTTAACTTTGGCATCTGTCTGAAACACCTCATTTTGTCTTCCTTATCCCTAAGGACTTGTGCTTTGTCTTTATGGAGATTGTATAGCTTTATAACTGCCAGTAAACATTCTCAGGTTTAGTGATCAATCAGATTTATAGTGCAAGTCTGTTGCTGTATCCTGTAGATCCTGGAGAGATACACATTTCCTGTAACAGCATCACATTATATCTGATTGAACATTTGCATGAGCTAGAATAAGCAACTCCCCTTAGAAGCATTAACCAGGCATAGCATTTAACTGTAGCAGTGGTACAGTTGTACAACTGCATACTGCTGCTGCAAAACATAGATTGTCTCATTCATGTGTTTGCTACTGACAGTGGTCTGTGAATGCAATGTCAGGCTAAAAGTGCAAATCATCAGCTAACAAGGCATTATTTAATGAAACAACCCTAGGTCAGAAAAAGTAATTGGACTTAATACAGAATGATACTGCTACTGTATAAAGTAAGGCAGTATTAGCAGCTCTGTCCTGTTGTTATTTGCATGCAGCTCTTGTTAAATCTGTTGTCAAAATGCCATCTCAAAGTACTTTCCACAGCATAAAGTTAATGCTGTTTTTATTGTACGTTAAGCATTCAAACAGAATACTAGAACAAAGTCTTATTACACATTTTCCAGCACTGTCCTAATACAAGGACAAAGTAGATACACTGCAGTGTTGTCTCTTTGTCTCTTATGTCTTCTAGATCAATTATCATTACTGCTGACTTCTACCTTCCACCTCTGGCCTTTAAAGGGATAGTTCAACATTTTTGGCAAATTGGCCCATTGGTTTTGCATGAATTTACCTTGAAAACAACTCCGTCTTGTAAGGTTCTGTTATTATCTCATAGCGTGGTGAATGTGCAGGTCACAACTTGTCTGAGCATTTTGGAGTTGTTGATTGATATTTGATGAGTTTGATGAGGGAAACCCAGAAATCCCATTAGCCTCCGTAGCGTAGCTCTGAGTAGCTTGCGACTCTGCTCCACCGTTCTAAAAATAGCTTGCACCGACAATTAAAGGTAACAATTCTACTCTAAGACTATAGGGATTATGGCAATGGGCCAATTTTTCAAAATGTTGAACCACCCTTTAAGATACTGTCATTGATTTAGCTTTGTTGTTTTTTTTACAGCCATTTAGATTCAGTTGACAAGTAACTGAGTTGATGTTATGTATGGAAGGTACAGCTGATCTGTTAGTTGCAGCTAATTCCCTACAAAACTCACGACCATGAGCTTGGAAATGAGAAGCCCATATATTGGTCCTCCTCTGCCTGGAAATAAAAGATTACTCAGCATTTTTAGTGATAAATCTGCCCCAGTAACCATGTATATATGTGGGACAGAGTTTAGCAAACAGTCATTTGTCCTGGTTGTCTAAGGGGACTGCTTGAAACATTGACTTATCTGGAGCCCAATCTCACTCTCCCTCCCTCCCCCTCTTGCTCCTCTTCTAGCCTTAAAAGTAGTGACCATTGCATTACAGAGAGCAAACAGTGTTATCCAGCCTCCTTCAGACCTGGCGGCATGTATCTGATAGCATCGGTACTCTATCAATGACAGACGGGCGTGGTGCGGTGAATTCAAGGATCTGGGATGTATGCAACTGTGTGTGTGTGGTGTGTGTACATGCGTGTCTGTTTTGATGGGTGTGGGGCAGCCAGTGGTGTGTTGTAGTGGGACCTGCTGCACAAACATTCAAGGTGATCTGTCAGGAATGGAATGGAAATGACTGGCCATAACCTTAGTTCACCTATACTTAGGAATTTTTGTGAATGGCAGTGTTGAAACAATGTCTGCAAACGAGTGCTTAACTCCACACTATAACACAACCAATGCATCCATAGACATACATCCACTCATGCAGCAGTGCACTCATCAAATTGTATACCAATCAGGTAACACTTTACAATAAGGTTCACAAAATTAGAGAAGTTAATGAGGAACTAATGAAGAACTAATGAGGAACTAATGAGTAGTTAGTGAGGAATTGAGGTACACAAAATTTCAGTAGTTACTGAGGAACTACTGAATAATTAACTATTAGTTAATGGTCAGAGGAGTAGTTACTGAGGAACTAATGATGAACTATCAATGATCAGTTCTTCATTAACTCATGATCAAATTTCATAGAAAGTTTATCACAACTTGATGATTAGTGAACTAGTTACTTCATCAGTACAGAATCATTACTCAATAACATGTCCAGTAGTTAACCTTTATGACCTAAAGTGACACATAATGAGTGGTTTTTCATTTCTTCATCTTTACATTAGTAGTTCCTTCAAAAAATCACAGACAGCAGGATTCTTGAGAAGATTTTATTCATTAATTTCAGACCACATACACATCAATATGACCATCCATGTTGCCTTCGAAATAAATATGATAGTTTGTCACATGTTTGGTAGGCTAAATGAATGTATCATGGGGCTGTGTGTAAAGTACTGTATACTGATCACACCGTGGTTCACAGTAAAGTTGTTTGAGGTGCACAACAATTTGAGTAGTTATTTACTATGAAACAAATTTGGAATGAATGAGGAACTCACTATTAGTTAATGGCGAGTTCTTCAGTAACTCCTAATCAAATTACTGAGGAACTAACTATTACTTAATCATTAGTTACCCTTTTTGTGTACGTTAAGGTAAAGTGAGACATCAAAATGAGTAGGTAATGAGTACTGAATCATTACTTAATCATTAGTTACCCTTTTTGTGTACCTTAAGGTAAAGTGAGACATCAAAATGAGTAGGTAATGAGTACTGAATCATTACTTAATCATTAGTTACCCTTTTTGTGTATCTTAAAGCAGAAGTAAGTGATATATTTGTGTTAATATAAGTCTTAAATAGTTATATCTTCCGACAGCAATCACTTACATAGAGTGTTTGGTCTGAATCACGGGTCTGTCAGTCCCTCTGCTCTGCTCTGAGCCGAGGAGAAAACATTTATCGTATCCTACAGTTTTTATCCAATGAGGAGAGAGAACGGCATGCAGGGCTGTGTGTGCAGCCAAGGGACGCCGTGAATGTGGTGACGTATAGGGACGAGGACTGTTATGGTGCGTTCAAGGAAACTCGTTTTTTTCCGACCTGTGAAGTCGTACCAGTTCGATCTGGTACATAGACTGTACAAAAAGACGTACTGGTACAATTTCACGGGTCGGAAGTTACGAGTGGCCGTTATAGTGACTTTCGCCGGTAAAACGAGAAGGGTCTGGCTGCGGACAGGGGCGTTCCCGTCATGACACGGGAACGCCTATGGGCGTTCCTGGCTGGTAGCCTTTCATGTGACGTACTTCCGGTTGAAGTAGCATTCTAGCGAGCGGCTAGCTGCTGCTAAACTCTGTAAATATATAACTTTAGCAACATTTGAAACATTTTCAGGCGAGAAAGTGGTCGTTTAGATCCCCACTGTGTTGAAAATCTGACAAAATACCCGCTGTTTACAAATTTGTTCCGACGAAGTCGGCGTTCTCTGGCGCTAGTAAAACTAGCCGTAGTGAGCAACGCACTTCCGGTTATTTTCACAAAATAAAATACCCGTTGCCTTTTATCGCTTAGGTGCTTTTACTTTGTAAACAGGAAATGAACCTACCCTCGCTGTAGCTAGCTTGGAGCTGCCGTTTTGACTGCTCTCTCGTCCCGTTAACGGCATTTAATCGTTCAATATGCCACCGGAGAGTCTTGCCAGCTCTGAGACAGGCCTGGCTCGTTTTAAAGTATTTATTTATTTATGTAAATGTGATGTTTTCTGTGCGTAGACTGACCCCAAGGCAGCACTGCTACTGTCCAACCATGGTTTTTTATTCAAACAAACTTCTGCTACTGCCACAGTTGTTAGATTTCATCAAAGAGACCAACATTTATTCCCTAAAAGAAGTTTAAGCAGCCGGTGGTAAACCTCTAAAAGCCATCGGGTAAGTTAATTAGCAGTCGTTTTCTCCCCGGGGTGACGATTGCAGGCTGGCCGGCGGAGCACGTCAGGAGCCGGGCTGCTGCCTCTGTGATGCCGCGGTCACTGCTCGGACCTGGAGCTTCGCTTCGAGGTTAACTTCTAAACAGCCGTCGTTTGGATAAAATAAATATTGGATAAATATGAGCTGTGACCGGGACATCACAGAGGCAGCAACCCCGTCTCCTGACGTGCTCGACCGGCCAGACTACTCCGTCACCTCGCGGGGGAAAACGACTGTTAATGAACTTATCCGTAGGTTTTTAGAGGTAAACCACCGGCTGGTTTAACTCTTTTTAGGAGATAAATGCTGGTTTCATTGATGAAATCTTATTGTGGCAGTTGCATTAGTTTATTTGAATGAAAAGTGAAGCTTCATGTGTGCAGCGTTATGGACACAGCAGCCCTGTCTGGAGGCTCTGCAGCCTAACGTGTGTACAGAAATCCGAATGTGAGCTGGAAAGACTGAAATGCCAACCTGGGAGGAAAGGAAGGTAAATGGAGGTAAGATAGTTGAACAGATGGGTCAAAAGGAAGGATGAAGGAAAGGAAAGAAAAACATGGAGGAGGATCAAAAGAGGACAGAACGAGTAGCCTAGTCAAGACGAAGGGAACAGATTCGGTCAATTTAATCCATTAGGTTAAATCAAGTTAAAAAAAAATCTCGATCGTAATCAAACTGACTATGTAAATCAAACGAAAGATTAAATTAAAATTAACGTTCTTTATCTTGCTTAGCTTACTAATGGTAGCTCTACGCTACCTGTCGTATAAACTGACTAGCGGATGTGGCTATGTTAACCCAGCTATTAACCCCCGGATGTTGACAAGCGCGGGTAGACGAAGAAGAAGGGGAGAGGGGGGGGGCGTTCCTGGCTGCGAAGGGGGCGTTCCTGGCCTCGACAACGGGGCGACAGTAACGCCCATTTGTGTCCGCAGCCGGACGATATTGGGTAAAACAGGTCAGAAAAACACGAGTGGGTTGCCTGGAACGCTACAAAGTCGTAAGTTGTGACTTGAAGCTGTAATTTATGATTTCAAAAGCCTGCCTGGAACGCAGCATTAGCGAAAACGACCGGATCACTCACTTCTGCTTTAAAGCAGAAGTAAGTGATATATTTGTGTTAATATAAGTCTTAAATAGTTATATCTTCCGACAGCAATCACTTACATAGAGTGTTTGGACTGAAACACGGGTCTCTCAGTCACTCTGCTCTGCTCTGAGTCGAGGAGAAAACATTTATCGTATCCTACAGTTTTTATCCAATGAGGAGAGAGAACGGCATGCAGGGCTGTGTGTGCAGCCAAGGGACGCCGTGAATGTGGCGACGTAGCGACGAGGACTGTTATGGTGCGTTCAAGGAAACTCGTATTTTTCCGACCGTGAAGTTGTACCAGTTCGATCTGGTACGAGTTCACCAGTCAGAAGTTACGAGTGGCCGTTATAGTGACTTTCACCGGTAAAACAGGTCGGAAAAACACGAGTGGGTTGCCTGAAACGCTACAAAGTCGTAAGTTGTGACTTGAAGCTGTAATTTACGATTTCAAAAGCCTGCCTGGAACGCAGCATTAGCGAAAACGACCGGACCACTTACTTCTGCTTTAAGGTAAAGTGAGACATCAAAATGAGTAGGTAATGAGTACTGAATACATTGAAGTGAGATTAATGCAACAGGACGTATTTTGTCTGTTTGATGTGAGGTCTGGTAAGGTTAAAAACAGTTTATTGGATTAAAAACAAACGGTTAAAAATATTTATTTCATGGTAATACAGCACTCCATTTGGAAAATAGATAAAAGGGAGTCAACTTACATGATTGTTTATGTGATAAAAGCAGTTAAAAATAATTTCATTTAAGTAAAAGGAAAGGTAACTGTATTTTATTTTCTTCTTCTCATAGCTCTTATGGTGTGTCTGCAACTGAATACGGTCCACGGAATAAAGGAATGTGAACCATCAGTTTCATCATTTGTGACCATCATTTAGCTGGGGACGCTACACACTTGTTATTTTTTATTAGGCTATTATTAAAACAAGAAAGCTACAAAGGTTTTTCTTTTCTTTTCTTTCTCTCTTTTTTATTTATGTTTTACATTCTATGTCATTTTCTTGTGTGTGGACATAAAAAAAATTGTTATTTTGGTGTACCTGTGCAGGTAAAATCTTATTTTGGTGTCGGTGAAGACAAAAGTTATTTTGGTGCACATGGAGGCAAATTATTATTTTGGTTCTTCATTAGTTCATCAGTAACTACTGTAATGTTTGTGTACCTTACACAAAAATAGTAACTAATGAGTAGGTAATGATTCAGTACTTATTACCTACTCATTTTGATGTCTCACTTTACCTTAACGTACACAAAAAGGGTAACTAATGATTAAGTAATAGTTAGTTCCTCAGTAATTTGATTAGGAGTTACTGAAGAACTCGCCATTAACTAATAGTGAGTTCCTCATTCATTTCAAATTTGTTTCATAGTAAATAACTACTCAAAATTGTGTGCACCTCAAACAACTTTACTGTGAACCACGGTGTGATCAGTATACAGTACTTTACACACAGCCCCATGATACATTCATTTAGCCTACCAAACATGTGACAAACTGTCATATTTATTTCGAAGGCAACATGGATGGTCATATTCATGTGTATGTGGTCTGAAATTAATGAATAAAATCTTCTCAAGAATCCTGCTGTCTGTGATTTTTTTAAGGAACTACTAATGTAAAGATGAAGATGAAGAAATGAAAAACCACTCATTATGTGTCACTTTAGGTCATAAAGGTTAACTACTGGACATGTTATTGAGTAATGATTCTGTACTGATGAAATAACTAGTTCACTAATCATCAAGTTGTGATTAACTATCTTCGAAATTTGATCATGAGTTAATGAAGAACTGATCATTAATAGTTCATCATTAGTTCCTCAGTAACTACTCCTCTGAAATGTGATCGGGGGTTCCTGAAGAACTGACCATTAACTAATAGTTAATTAATCAGTAGTTCCTCAGTAATTTTGTGTACCTCAATTCCTCACTAACTACTCATTAGTTCCTCATTAGTTCTTCATTAGTTCCTCATTAACTACTCTAATTTTGTGTACCTTATTGTAAAGTGTTACCAAAAATCAAAATTAAGACATATTCATTTCAAACTTTTTGCATTGATAATTGCATTAAGTACAACAAAAGATTAATTCAAACTACTTAAAGTTGTAATGTCTTTGCTTCATTATCATCAGTACAGTCTTGTTAGAGTTGACTCTGGGCACAGTTTGCTTCTCACCCAACAACCGCTGTAATGATAATGTCAGGCCTGTAATCTGTGGGACTCAGTTTTCCCAACAGTGCTACAGTCTGTACATGCAGCTCTGAACATGCAGCTCTCTCCATGGACTCGGCCTGACACTCATATTCAGCGGGCACTTCTGTCTTGGCTTTTGATCTACTCTTCAATTACACCGTGTAGCAATCATCTCCACATCCCCAAAGATGGTGATTGAAGTTAAAAGGATTCACACTGATAATTTAAACAACACTCGTTGCTATGTTAGACAGCCACAATACAGAAAGCCGAGTTTTAAGGTAGTTTGTTATTTTTTTCGTCCTTTAATCTATAATTGTAGATGTATTTATTTTCCGGTTAATTTCCATGCCCTACAGTAGAAATTGTAGTGGGACGAATGCAAGCAGAGCTTCAGACAACAGTGTGTGTTTTTGGTTCTTGATGACACCCTCAGATTTACATGACAGCTAAGTACTCGGAAATGGGGCCCCTGTTCTGAACATCCACAAGCCTTTCTTTACGTGACAGGTTTTTCCAAAAGGTGTAAAAGGTGAAGCATGAGTGACTCGCTCCCTATTGAAAAACTCCAAAATCTCACACTGGGAGGTTTAACATACAGACAGAACTCATCACAGGCTTAGCACAGTTGTAGGTGCTGCAAAAGGACCATGCAATATGTGATTTAAGGGGAACAGTAGTCACATTACATTACCTTTACTAGTTTGGCAGAGAATTTTAAAGCTGCTTTCAAGGGAAGGACATCACTAAAGCTTCAGCACAGTAGGAGAATTGGTGTACATGCACTACGTCTATTTCATCTAAGTTCAAAGATCAAGAACAGAAGAGTGCCTATTAGTGCTGGTTGGGCATGTTTAGCCCTGGTTACACTAAACAAATTCAGCGATTTTGGCCTGACAGACACGTCACAGACAAATGTTCACTGTCATTGAGGGTAAGACTGACAAACGTGTGTCTTTACAGCGATTTCTCAGCAAACTGGTGTCTGGGACACCTCACAACCACGACACAGAAAGACTGGCATGTCAATTTTGTTCTACAATTTTCACCCAGTGTGACATACCGTACAATGTGTTTGACGACATGAACCGCTTGTTCCTCCTCCCCGACAACGTCTGAAATCGCACATGGTCATGACGACAACACACAATGACTGGTCGGGGGGAAATTTGTAGTGTAGTAGTGTGGTGACTGTAGTCACTCTCCCGACCAGAAACGGTAAGAATTCACAGCACTATGATCGTGTAATCTGACACATGACTATTGTGAATGACAAGAAAAGTGCTTTTAGGATAGAAGAGTGTTCAAAATATTCTTAAGATAAAGAAGGATGAACTGTGGCCTGGACTGCATTTTCCATGTAAACTACTGAGTTCAAGATGGTGCAGACCCAGAAGTCAGTCTGAAAGCAAGCATTAGTGATTTGTATTTGATTCAGAGCGGCCATGGGTAGCCACTGTGGGTTGATAAGCAGCAGAGTGACCAGACAAATAGAAGACTAGACAGGCTTCTGCACTGTGGATCATGTGCAAGGGTGTCACAGGGTTAGCATTGCAGTTTAGGTAAGAGATAAGTCATGACCTAGACCTACAGCTGTGTAGCGTACTAAATTGATTTTATTGTCAGTTGTTAATATACACTGCATCCTAATTCAGGTTGGCATCTATATTTCATTGCTGTCTTCATGTCTGATGAAGGGCTGAGATGCCTGAAACGTAACCACTTGGTGTGTGACAATAAATTGTCACGGGAGCAAAACTAGTGTGCGGTTCTTTCTTTACCTGTATCTCCTTTTCTGGACCTGCACCTACTGTAGCCTGACATTTTTGGGGATGTGCGTGTTTCTGTTCTTACTGGCATCTATATTTCAACAATACATCAAAAGATGTAAAGGAAAAGTCCTGGTAAAAGAGGTTAAAGGAGAATTCCAGTCATTTTGACCCCTAAATAACTTTCCTGATGGTCACCCAGTGTTGGGGGGAGCAAATTTTACCTAATTTTAGTCACGTTTATTGCTCCCCCCAACAATGGATGACTATCAGGACAACGATTTAGGGGTCAAAAATGTCCGGAATTCTCCGTCAAGAAATCTGTCCGTTTTGGACATAAAAAGTCTAACCTTTCTCACCTTTAGTAACCTTTGTCAGATCATAGAGTTATACGATTCATAATGTGATCATTATAAAAGACCATTTATTTCCGTACCTCTCACACACATGGCCATACTGTCCACCATTGTTATGCTGTTTAATCCATAGACTAAGTCTAAGACGGATGTGCTCAATCCTCCATATCATCCACAGCCGCCACCATTCTGGTGGTCTTCAGCTGGTCTTATTTACAGTCCACTAAACATCGCCACCAACAGTTTTCACTATGGATAAAAGGATAAATCCGTGGGATTAGGATGACTCAGCACTTTAGGTGTGCTTTAGAAGAGCGTGCCGGGCGTTAACTCCGAGTCTGATGAATGCTCAACACAAAAAGGGTTTGGTTTTGGACATTAGGAGGGATGAATCACACTCACAATCTGCAATGAATAGAAACTCAGTGTTTAAGATGAGGAGCAGCAATTATGAGATTTATGGCTTGACCACAAAGAGAACGCGATCCAGGGCTGCTGAGGAGCGCTGACTATGATGATTACATTTCCTTCTGTTCAACTTTTATTTAATCACAGTGGGTTCAACAAGTTTCAACAGAGAATGTAATTGAAAGGGAGTATACATGGTTATTCTATCACCACCACTAATGTAAGCATTAAGAATAAACCTAAAAGACTAATGTATTCCACACTGTAGTTGTGTTACAGTAGATGTTATTTCAGCCACCAAAGAGCACACAGGCAGCCCTTGACAAAAAGTTACAATGTATGTGTATGTTACAGCATGTGGTCGATAACCTCATCCATCAGCATGTCCTAACAGGTCCTCAAGAAAAAGTGAAGAACAAATACGTTGAAGAATTGTTTTATAGTTTGAAGAATAAACCACCTGAGGCGGTCTTTTGTCATTTTTTGAGCCGAGCAGACTCTCAAGACCTCAAAGCTGAGGTCTAGACCTGCTTTGAAGTTTCAGAGAAGCTTATTGTGAGAGATCGGAGCAACGACTCTAATCCGCCTTGGGTTATTTATCCAACTAAAGACAGGTATTTTTAAAGAGTATTACAGAATGACAATACGAGGGAAAAAACCTCCAAAAGAGAGAGATCAGAAAACCTTAAACAAATTAGGAATTTGTAAACCATTAAAAAATCTGCTTTTGTATGTAAAGACCTTGGCAGATTAGTGTCCCGGCCCACCTGCAGTTAAAACCCCCTTCACATCTTTAAACAACTCAAAGAAAGTTCCTCCCGAGTGTTTTGGCATTCCTCTCGGAAACTTCCATGGCACAAGCAAGACTGAAAGGAGACCAACTCAGATGTCAGAGACTTGACCCTTGACTCTTCGCTGGCCATGAGCAACCAATAAGAGTCCATCACTGTCAAAGCGATGACCTATAATTTTAGCTTTCAAAATTGAGAGATGAATTCATGACCAAGCCTATGTTTTTCTTCCACTCATCTGCCTATTGATGTTGCTACTTGTTGGTTAATATCAAGGGAATGTTCCAAATTGTAGCACATGTGTTGCTGGTCTCTTTGTGGCTGTGAAGCTATGGATTAGCACTGACGAGCGTTGGATTACAGGGTCCCTGCTGGGATGTCAAAGGGCCACGCTGGCTCCTTTCACTTCTGCCCTCAGTGGAGCAAAGCATCAGTGGCAGGGGTTACCTACCATCAATGATTTCCTTCAAGAAGATCAGAAGGCCTTTTCAGCATTCAGGGTCACTATTGACCTGAAGCAGCCCCCCATTCCCATGAATTACGCCCCAGTTATATCTTGGCGAGCACACACAAAAGGATCCCCCGTAGAAATCTGGATCCAAACAATGGGAGGTTATAGGCTCAGCAAGAGCCACTGTGCACTCTAGAGCTGTGACCACAGGGAAGTGAGGCATTGTGTACATACAATACAAAGTGGCAGCTCTTATTATAAAACAGATACAAGTTTGTAGCAGAAACTCCACAATGTATGACAGGTGGAAACCGCAGAAATCTGAACTGAAATTAACGTTTAGTACTGTAAGTAAAGTGGTTTGAAATTGCTCATTATAACTTCCTTTTTGGTGGCTAATGACTGTCTGAAGCAAGCTAGAAGAGCTGAGAGGTTGGACATAATCCAAAGATATTTATCTCAACTTTAAGAAAAGGAGAGTTGATGAAACCTCTTATTAACGTATAACAACAGAAATGGTCAAGAATCAAGAAGCTAATGCTAACCACTTTAAAGGGATACTTCACCCAAAATCAATAATTCACCAATCATCTACTTACCGTCATGCCAAGGAAGGGTTTGGAGAACTTTCAGAGTCGTCAAAACGCTTTTGGAGTTCCAGGGGGGGTCCAGCTGGCAATGGATTTTCATATAATGACAGCTCCGCAGCAAATCATGTGCATCTTGGGAGCCACTGCTACAACAAGGCTAAAAACAGAGATCAAATTATTTTTTTCCGAACAACTTTTTCATGTCGGGGCTTCAGGACACTTGGGTACGGACGAGCAGGAGGTATCTGGATGTCTCACAGTGTGTGTTTTGCACAATTCAACAGTGAGCACTATCCACCGCCATTATACTGTATGAAAATCAGTTGCCAGCCGGACCCCCCCTCGAACTCCAAAAGCGTTTTGATAACTCTTGGCATGGCAGTGAGTAGAAAATTTGTAAATTATCGATTTTGGTTGAAGTATCCCTTTAACGCAAGCCCCTGATGATAGTAGAGCCTTGTTGACATGGAAAAACTGGAGAGGATTGTTTCCAAACCTTCAGACCTACTGTAGCTATACTAATTTAAAATAGTATAAAACTTGTGTCCATGTGTCTTGCTGGGTTAAATTCAGATGTTTGCATGCTTGGCTTTGCATGACTCTTGCATGGCTTTTTGCCAGATATCCCAGAATACACCTGGGTAACAAGTAGCCTTGAAGCAGTGGAGATGCCAGGGGGACAGGGGAGGCTGCCTCTGTTTTTTTCTCATGCTGGTGCGCTCGGCTGGACAGATCATTTTGGGACTGTGGCCAGAGATTTTTGAGGAAATATGAGAGGGCAACCTCCTGCAATCAGGCAGTGTCGGTGACCACTCGAGTGCAACGCAACAGCGAACTGCCACTCAAGATGCCGCCAGATCATTCCTCAGAAGTAGAGTGATGATGAGCTGCGGGTGTGAGTGAGTGAGTAAATGTGTGTGTGTGTGTGTGTGTGTCTGTGTGTGCTTCATCCGCTCAGGGAAAAGACGGAACAAGCAAACAGCTGCTAGAGATATTTTCCTGGATGTGCTTACAACCCTCAGAAAAGAAATAAGGAAGCAATTAGAGCCTGCGTGCACAAGTTAGTGTCTTTAAACAAAAATGTATTTCCTTGCTTTTAATTATTGGTTGACTGGAGTCACATAGCCTCATAATATATGAGCCCTCGTCAGTTGTAAACTCTGCTCATAATTATTCGTTTTATAGGATCATATTTTATGTGATTGTAAGTTTTATCCATATCTTTGCATAGGTTTCTGCATGTGTGAACATCTGTTAAGACTGACCACATTAGTCAAACATGACTAGTTGCAGGCCACTACTGCCCTCTATGTGTTACACAGGTAACTGCACTGCCCTCATGGATTCTCACTTGAGGGAAAATTAGCATTATTAAACCAAGCTGCGGTGTGGTAGGGCTCTTCAATGCAGACATAAGTGGTCTGAAATTGTGCAGCAGAACACATTTCAATACAAAAGCAAAGGAAATGTTGTGCAGTCCCGGTGGGGGGTGGGGGGTGGGGGGTTCCTCTAAAATCGACATTAAACTTGCACGACCGTGTTCCAGCTTGAGAGGAGACACCCTGCGGCGAACTCTCAATGTCCATCGGTGGTACACTGCTAAAGCCTTGTGTGGACAGGCAGTGGGCATACAGACATACATTGAAGCCCTTCTATTGGACCCTGATGCTGTGCCCATACCCCCTGTTGCTCCCCTCTGTTTCACCAAGCGGGTCCTCCCATTCATTTGGCTCATTTGAATTCCAACATGCGAGACCTCTGATGAGCTGGGTGAAGTGTTACACTGCACGACAAGACTGCTAATTAATGGCAGCGACTGTACACACGGCCTCCGTGGTATTGACTTCCGAGTGGGAATTGGTTGAGTTGGCTGCACCTGCAGCAGAAACGCATCAGAGGATGTTTTGCTTTTCCTTTATATTGTACATATTGTACATCATATTCAGTCTGGGAGGCTGAATGCACAAAATAGAGAGAATACTAAAGTTTAATACTAAGCTTTCTATTAATATCTTTAGTTTGATTTGTATCAATACTACAACATTACATTTTGAATTATACATTTATATTGATGATTATTTTCATAATATTGGATATGAATGCATAATAACACATTTCTATTTTTCTGGTGTTGCACAAAATGTGCACGGTTGTGTAATCAATGGAGTCACCACTTGTTAAATGGCCAGAGTTTTTCAAAGATTGCCAGAAATACAGGCTTAGCTTTGTCACAGGACTGTAATGATAACAAATGAGAGGTCCAGCCTGGGGCGAACATCTTTTCCCTCCTCTCATCTGTCCCTGTTCACCATGTACTTGATTACGGGTGACCTTTTATAGATAAAGTGTCACGGGGCCTTAAGGTTCGCCACGGGCTCTCACTCACCACTGCACCTTATATGCTCGAGTTGAGTGGTCGTCTCTTTATTTATAAAGCTACCTTGGTTTGCTTCCCCACTATTTATGCAATTACATCTCTGAAACCCAAAGCAAGTACTGCTTACGTTCCAACGACTTTTACTTATTAAACACGCCCAAATAAAAAAGTTAATTCTGAATTCGTACGCTGCACCTGCTGCTTGGAACACACTGCAGAAAACTTTAAAAGTTAAAGGAGCTCATCAACCTTGCAATTTTGATAACCCATGTGAGAGACATTGGAGCTAGAGCATGGCTACCCGACCCGAGCCCGCGGGTAACCCGAGGCCCGACGGGTAACGGGCCGGGCCGGGCCTGGTTTTTAATTAATTAATCCGGGCCCGGGTCGGGTCGGGCTGCACGCGGACAGCTGGTCTTGGTCGTTGGTCGCGAGCGCTCTGAGCGGCGCGCGCGCGCGCGTGTGTGTCGCTCGTGCCACTCATAGACTGGTGCCACCGTGAGCCAATCATCCGTCCGCAGTCAGGCAGGGGAGCCCAGATGCAGGTTGGATGTGGGCTGCCCTCTGGTGTCGCTGGGCACGTCTCTCGGTCCTTCTCTGCTGGTTCCTGTCGTGCATGAGTGAGGTTGCTCTGGCACACACACACACACGGCCGTGTCCACCTCTCTCTCTCTCTACCGAGTCGTCTCACTTCCAAGCCGCTTGACGAGCGTCGCGCTGTTAAATGCCATTGAAAATAACGTGCATTTTGCATAATAACACTTCGAGTAACGGGTCGGGTCGGGCCTGGTTTTTAATTTATTAATTCGGGCTTGGTTCGGGTCGGGTTTGAGAGTCTCGGGCTCGGGCCGGGTACAGGCTTAATTTCCAGGCCCGTGCAGCCCTCTAATTGGAGCTACTACATATCGCACTTCGTTCTTGTTTTAATGTAAATCCGGAGTCTTAGTCCTGTTGCTTTTATGTTGCATGCGTTTTATCTGTGTTGTTGTGTGAGTTTCTGTGTGTTCTTAATTGTTGCAACTTTCCTATGCTGCTGAGCAAAGAGGTCAGTATATCTCAACGCGACCAACCTGGTTAAAGGGAGAGTTTAACATTTTGGCAAATTGGCCCATTGCCATAACCCCTATAGTTTTAGGAGTAGGCTTGTTACCTTTAATTGTCGGTGCAAGCTATTTTTAGAACGGCAGAACAGAGCCGTGAGCTGCTCAGAGCTACGGAGGCTAATGGGATTTCTTGGTTTCCCTCTTCAACCTCATCAAATACACAATCCAACAACTCCAAAATGCTCTCACGGACAAGTTAGGACCTGCACATTCACCACGCTATGAGATAATAACAGAACGTTACGAGACAGAGTTGTTTGAGGCAAATGCAGAGACTGCTTGTCGAAAAACTGCCCCTGAAGGAGACGCAAATCAGCAGTTTTGCACGAATTTACTTTGAAAACAACTCTGCCTCGTAACGTTCCGTTATTATCTCATCGCAGCTCTGCTCCGCCATTCTAAAAATAGCTTGCACCGACAATTAAAGATAACGAACCTACTCCTAAAACTATAGGGATTATGGCAATGGGCCAATTTGCCAAAATGTTGAACTATCCCTTTAAATAAAGGTTCATTAAAAAAAATAATAATAATGGAGGTTTCCTGGACATCATCACTTCCTCCACCTGCAGAGCTTCTCCCTGGTGATTTAAACCACTCTGGCACTTCTCCCGTCTCTGCCCTTGTTCCCAAACAGCGGGGGGGCCTTCCCTTACTGCTCTCCCTTGCAACTTTTGTCCCTCCTTTGCTCCCCAATCCCCTTGTCTTCCTCCTCTCTTGTCGTCACTGTGTGCCCTTTCTCCTCCCTTTGCTTATCCTTTTTTCACTTTTCTGCTTCGCTCCCTCATCTTTCTGACTCTTGCTCTCTGCTCCCTCCCTCCTCTTCCACCAACACCTCACCACAGCGCATGGTGAGCAAGGCCCAGAGTCTGGCCTTGCTCATGTCTGCGTGTGAACTGTGTGTGAGGTGTCGGTATCCTGCCACTAAGGTTACAGAAGGCATGCAGGAGATGATTAAGCACTTCAAAAGATGCACAGGTGTGAATACTATCCCACACCAGCAGATGCAGTCACACACACACACACACACACACACACACACACACACACACACACACACACACACACACACACACACACACACACACCCCAGCTTGTGTTTGCAGGTCCCAGCCAAATGTGGACCTCCTTTGATGGTCGCTCAGGCACTGAGCAATATCTTGACATTACAGAATAGCACACACACAGACACACACAGACACATACTCTCCAGCAAGTAGTTACACACATACACACACAATCGTTACCTAATTGTCTCTCATATCTGTAGAACATTTAAAGAGTTATAAATCTGTTTCCTTTGTTATTATCAGTTTAATCTTGTCTTGTAAATCATCATGTGTTTGAAAAGGTGCTGTATAAATAAAGCTTATTATTTTCATTATTCTCATGGAGTCTCAAAAACACACACACGCACAATTCACACACTACAATTACATAAATTATTCCACACCCCCATTCTCATGTACATACACACACACATACACACATTTATGACAAACAACCACTGACAAGTAACCACTGAGCTTATAATTTAGTATTATGTGTTTGTGAGAGCTGGTATGAAACATCATAGGGAATACACACTCTAGGCCACCACAAGTGCAGTAATGGCTCTCATTATGCTGTTTCATACAAAATAACTTAATTACAGTTTGTTTACACATGCGGCGAGTCTCTTTTCCATGTACTTCAGACCATATGCATGCGCTAAGATATAAAATAGTCTATTAAAGCAAAAAAAAAAAAATCCTCTAGTTTATGACTCACTAGAGCATTACAAACAAGGTTTTATTATGAAAAGTATTGCGCTCGCTGTCATCAACCAAGCCCAGAAACATAACAAACAGGGGTGTGTGTGACTCTTGGCTTGGATCATATCATGTGTGTAGCTTTCATGGGCATAAGGTGAAATAATGCTCAGCTGCGAAAAATCATATAAAACTACCCTGTCATCATCAGGACTTATTAAGATCTAATCTGACATGAGAGGATTGTGTTGCATGTGATATGGGTGATGTCATTTGCTCCTGCATTAGTAGAGCCCACATGCTTTGGGTCTGTGTTCCTACAAAATTTCCCAAAACAATCATGCATACCAATATTATTAAAAGTTTTCAATAGTTTTTAATAAAATAGTGAAATTCTGTTCCCACTATGTGTAGATTCAGATGCAGCCACAGCAGCTGTTGCAGTCCTGTTTTGTGGCATGAGTGTGTTTGGTTTCAGTGTTTGATTTTAGTTGTGACTCCCCTCAAAATCAAATGTTTTCTTATGCTTGGCTTAAAGTATCATATTCCTGACATACATACGCACGCACACATGGCTCACAAATTATCACCCCGCCCATCCCACATGACAACAGAGCGCTCCAGTCCACATGGAACTGATCACAACAAACACAGACGAAATAGAAACTAACACACCATAAACAGATCAAATATTGCTCGTATAGAAAACAAATGACACTCTGAGCGCTTAAAGGGATACTTCAACATTTTGGCAAATGTGCCTATTGCCATAATCCGTATAATCATAGGGGTAGGTTCATTACCTTAAATTAACGGTGCATGTTGTTTTGAGATCCGCGGGGCAGAGACGCAAGCTTCTCAGCAAACACAATTCAGATAATGGTACAGGTCCCCTGTCCCTCATCAAACTCATAATACATAATCCAACAACTCCAAAACTCTCTCGTGGACAAGTTGTGACCTGCACTTTTGCCACGCTATGAAATAATCATGTATAATTATGTAACATTACAACACATGAAGCAAATACTCTGAACTACTTGCGCTTTTGAAATCACTCCGCCCAGCAGCCATGTCTGGAATGTAGTTCCGGCTACGCATTTCCCTCAAAAACAACTCTTTCTCATAATGTTACATGATTATTTCATACTGTGGTGAATGAGCAGGTCAAAAATTGTCCACGAGATAATTAAAGATAATGAACCTACCCCTATGACTATAGGGTTTATGGCAATAGGTGAATTTGCCAAAATTGCCTTTTAAGAGCAGATGCTTCACTTCTTTTGCTCGTGGTGTTTAACGAGGTTGCGGGTTGATCAGGTTGTTTGTTTCATGCAGCTTAAAAGTTTTTAAAAGGAGAACCGGCTGTAGACCGATCTAATGTTTGTTGTACTGTGCCAACCGGGCCAGTGGTTTAGCTGAACCAGTTGACCTGCACCCAGCATACAGTAAATGTTCAGTGTTCTTACCTGCTCCTCTGCAGACAGCAATGCTACTTATGAAGCCAAATCCATGGGGGGTAAAAACAGATCAGGCACTGCCAACAGAAAGAGAGTGAGAGAGTGAAATGTTGGGGGTGGTTAAGTGTAAGTATAATCTATGAAAAAGGCTCAGAACCAGGCTGCTATCTGCTGCTGCTCTAAAAGTAGATATTCAGTCCTTCAACACAATACTTGCTTTTTGGTTTGACATAGAAATGCAAAAATATATCCACTCTATTCTTATTGTGATGCTCACTTCAGCATCATATGTAGCTACCACCCACTATTAACTTAATTTGAAGAATAAATTAAATGGTGAATTATGAGTTTGGACTGCATACACTGCCCTCAATGCAACTTTGTTGATGCAAAGAACTCGACATCTGTCAGTGATGATGCAAAATGGAAATGAACTGACCAGCCTTTGCTTTGTGGTTATTGAAAATCATGAGTGCCTGAATGGGAGCTGATCCCTGTGGCTAAGTTCAATATCTTTTGAAAAGCCATCCAAGAAGACTGGAGGCTGTTACTGCAGCAAGCCCATAGTTTTTTTTTATATGAGCACACATGGCTGCAGTATTCTCATACTCTTGTCTGTGTGATGAACATACTCATGGAACTGCATATTACGCCTTTAGATTAGGACTGAGACAGTAGAGAAAGAATATTTGTATTTCTTTATATTTCTTATTTACAAACACATGGGCCCCTGTGGGACAGAGACATACCACAGGGATCTAGTTGTGTCTGTCACATAAATATTCAAGAAGGGATGAAAAAAAGACTATAAAATATATAAATAAATGATCTAGTTCTAATAAAGATGGATAATTGTATTTTTCAAATTGACTCACTAATTTAAAAGGTTGGAAATGTTTATTGTATTACCCAAAACACTGTGAGAATAACAATGCAATGCATATTAATTAACATGTTATTTCATTTTCATTCATTTATTTAAACATAAATCATCATCAATGTAAATTTGTCAGCATTAGCTGGCAGCTAATTCACAGCCCTATGGTAAGATGTTGAGCTAAGCTATGGAAATATGCCACGACCATGCATGCAAGGGAGGGTAAGTAATTGTAGGGGGACGATTAAAACCATGGATCGAGAAATCACTATCATTCACGTATGGGGGAAATCATATTTCAGTCATTTATGGTGTAGTTAAGGAATTATGTCTCTTTATTGCCCACCAGAGGGCGCTGCAATATCATGAAACTGTAACATTTGTAAACAAACTGACTCAGTGTGTTCGTTTGTGTCTCTCTGCTCCTCAGTCTCTGACAATGAGCCTGAAACCACACAGAGATTTACGTGTTCAACTAAGTGTTCAACCTTATTTTTTACAGTCTATGTGTTCAACTTACCTACAGTACCTACATGATACATCCAAGTCTGTCTCAGCAGAGACTGGACTTTTTCCTCTCTGCTCTCTGTGACTTTCATTTCCGCGTAGTAGGAGGAGACTGTGAGTGGGACATACACGCTGTGTTACGTTTCGGGAAGTTGTGCAATTTCGGAAAAAACACATTCTACTGGTGTTTGAGAAGTATATCTTTGTTATCGTTCCGCATTTATTGGTGCAGTCCGTGGAGGATAATAGCTAACGTTACACATCCGTCACTAAGGGCTCAGTAAGTTGTAGGCTACGGAACATGTCGGTATTTAGAATAAGTGTCAGATGAACTCTAAGTTTTTAGTACAATGAATAACTCAGTAACTTCCGCTACTTACATTCGTAACCTCAGTTTCAGTTTACGTCGCAGGCTGTCCGATTTTTTAGACCCTCAGGACAGGTGGAAAGACGTTATTGTCTCCATACGGAAGCCGAGTGGGGAGCTGAGGTACTCACAGCATCATGTGAGGTACGTTTTTATAACAGGTGACATCAATCATCAATCAGATCTAACCTACTCACTGATTTCTGATCATTGATAACATACTATCTATCTATCTATCTATCTATCTATCTATCTATCTATCTATCTATCTATCTATCTATCTATCTATCTATCTATCTATCTATCTATCTATCTATCTATCACAGGAGATTTGAAGGCCTTGTTGCACAGGGGAGAAGTCCCACAGTGGAGCTGCTGAATGACTGGGGGACCACTAGCAGCACAGTGGGAGAACTGGTGGACGTTTTGAGAAGCCACAAGTTACTGGCTGCAGCTAGTGTCCTGCTCCCTGGTATGATTTTCCCAACCGGCTTTACATAATTATAACTGTATTCAATGGCATCATCCAATTCTTGAAACATCATGTCCAATGTTTCTTTTGGTCAGAAAATTTGATCCATTTATCAAAAAAGCAGTAGGCCTACATATACCTGTCCAGACTGCAGTCATTAAATTAGTTTGTTTCATTACATTATTGATTAAGGACTATGCACAAAAATAATTTCCTACCAAGGTGAACAGGGCTTTGCAACAGATTTAGCTTCTACCTACTTTCCACATCGACTGTGAGTGATGAGGTGACAAACTGTAACAGAAAGGCACAGTAGCAAAGATGTTGCTAGAACGTCTCCACCACTAGTGTCAAAAAGTTACAGTGGAAAAACAATCATGTATTCAGACCAGTATTTGTTTATTTTATTTTACTTTTGTTCCATGCCATTAAATTGGTCTTTCCATATGAGATCCACATACAAATGAAGACATGTGTGTTCAAGTCAACGCTGTGTAATGAATAGGCTACTATTCATGTTCTAAAACGGGTGAATAAAGGAAATGTTTATAGAGGCTGCACAGAATGATACACAAATGCTTGTTCTGAGCTTTTCACAAAATGGTTTTAGTTATATTAGAAATCTTGACATAAACAATAAAAACATGCCTTTGATTTGTGGACCACAACCAATAATTTTCATGTCCTTTTTCAACCAACCACAGTGGAGGAAGAGGCCCCCTCACAGGCAGAGCCACAGCCACATGTCTGTCCAGTAGTAGTCAAAGACAGTGAGCTCCCTACCCGGCTGCTGGGAGAGAGCGAGACACCGCCGCCTCCTGTCAGCTCCACTCTGCAGCCACAGACTCCACAGGAGAGCAGTGAACCAGGACAAACAGGTGGCTGCACCTTTAATTCACATTTTGACGTGACTTTTTTCAGGCTACACCAACACAGAACCTGTAGAGAGGCTGACAAGTGACATGTGATCTGTAAAGGAGATGGCTGTGAACCTTATCTTCAGTTTAGATTCTTTAAGTGTTAAGCAGTCTGTAAGTGTTTTATTGAGATGTAAATTCCCATTTTGTTGAAAGTTGCACATTTTATCAGTTGAAACATCTGTTAAACTACTTTAAACAGGCCGTGGTGGAAGAAGCATTCAAATCATTTACTGAGGTGAAAGTGGTAATTCCACCATGTAAAAATACACTATTACACATTTAGTTCAGCATCCTCAACTCAGAAGTTACAACGCAGAGGTATTACCAGTAATGTGACTCACATGATGATTGAGATAATCAATATCTGAATTACATGTTAATATTGCAGGTGGGGATGAAGCACATTTTAAATACTTATTATACTGTTGATTAGTATAATCCATCATAATGCATTATATTTGAACAAAAAAAAGCACTGCCAAGCTTTGTGTGTAAATCTGGGAGGTAACTTGACTTGTTCATATAATAGTCAAAATAGTAAGTAAAATAGTAAAGTGTTAGCTGACTAAAGTAGAACTATAACGCAACATAAAATGAAAATATGACATGAAAGTATCTTATTATTATATCTCAGTAGTTGAGTGAATGTACCCACACTCCTTCACCATGAGCAGCTGTTTGATCTTCTCTTCTGTAATGGTGATGTCTTGATTTCCTCAGGCTGGTGTTTTGGGGAAGAAAAAAAGTAATTTAATTGTCCAGCAGGTGGCAGCAGTTGGACCTTTAATCACAGACATGAACATGGCAGTTTTGTGTGTGTCCTTCATCAGGTTTCTCTAGTTTCATGTACCATGAGCTGATGGAGATCACCGGTAACTTTGATGACCGTCCCATGTCAGACGGCGGCAGCAGACTTGGAGAGGGAGGCTTTGGCACCGTTTACAAAGGTCTCCTCAACAACACACCTGTAGCAGTGAAAAAGCTCAATCCAGTGAGTGGAAATATTTCTTTTTCATACCAAGTCGCAAACCTTTGTAGATATTGTAAATCACAATTGCAAAAAATATGATCTCATCTAGATGGATGACGTTTCGCCGGACGAGCTGCATGTTCAGTTCTACCAAGAGATCCAAACTCTGAAAGTGTAAGTTCCATCCTTTGTCCGTATCCTGCTAAATCAGTTTGATTTAAAGTGACTCACTGACACCTCATAAACATGACATTTCATTAGAGGAGAGGAGACGAGCTGTTTGTGAAGCAGACGTCTTACTCACAGTAATGGAATTTGAGAGAGGGAGAGAATTAATAGCTGTGGGAAAAGAGAGTCAGACATCAAATACACTTGTCTCAGATTTAATGGATGTTTACACCCAATTATTTTCATTAGTGCTATTATTTATAAAGTACATGTCTGATGCGGATCCTGTTAAAACTTTGTTTTTTGTGTGGTTGATGGGGTTTGTCCTGATGACAGCTATGATGGTGCATTATAGGACTGACACTGAGGAATTGTTAAAGGAATAGTTAAAGATTTTGGGAAACACTTTAAGATTGAGTATATGCTGTCACAACTCACCATTTATGTCTTTTTGCTGCGCTGGCTTTCCTCTGTGTGGTAGGCTATGTCCTGTGGCATGGTGTGGTGCTGTAACAGACAGTAAGTCGAGTAGTTTTCAAGGCAAATGCAGAGACTGCTTGCCGAAAAACTGCCCCCGATGGGAACGCGCATCAGCAGTTTTGCATGAATTTACCTCGAAAACAACTCAGTTTGGTAACATTCTGTTATTATCTCATAGCGTGGTGAATGTGCAGGTCACAACTTGTCCACCAGAGCCTTTTGGAGTTGTTGGATTGTGTATTTGATGAGTTTGATGAGGGAAACCATGAGCCTCCGTAGCGTAGCTCTGAGCAGCTCGCAGCTCTGCTCCGCCGTTCTAAAAATAGCTTGCACCAACAATTAAAGGTAACAAACCTACTCCTAAAACTATAGGGATTATGGCAATGGACCAATTTGGCAAAATGTTGAACTATCCCTTTAAAAAGCCTGATGACTGTAGGTACAAAGATCTTTTATATCTCTCCGTACTGCTTCGGAGAGAGAGGAGCCATCCACCATCGCTTTTTTCTTGGTCCATCAAGGTGTGGATGAAGTGGATGATCTGAGTTGTTCAGAATGGCCTCCACCATCTTCAGTGTAGCCTACATCTCTCCGCCAATAAAACAATACACCAAATAAGCACTTTTACCAAAAATGTGGAACTATTTCTTTACACCCACCCTACAGTACTGCTGGTTCATTATGATAATGCTTCGTATCTGTTTGCTCCACAGATTAAAACATGAGAACTTGGTAGACATGGTCGGATTTTCCTGTGATGGAAATCACCCGTGTTTGGTGTACGCCTTTATGGCCAATGGTTCTCTGCTAGATCGCCTGGCTTGTCTGGTGAGCACCACCTCTGCCGGCTTCTGTCTTTTACTACATCAGCTGTCGCACAGATGGTTCACTTGTATGCTTTTTTGCCCTCTCAGGACGGCAGCCCTCCACTGTCATGGCAACAGAGATGCTTGATAGCTGAGGGGACCGCGCAAGGCTTGGAGTATCTGCACAGCAACCATCACATCCACAGAGATGTCAAAAGGTAAATATTTATTACTGACCTGTAAATCATCATTTATTAAAGGAATGGTTTGACATGTC
Organism: Trachurus japonicus; assembly: GCF_045865225.1. Taxonomy (NCBI): domain Eukaryota; kingdom Metazoa; phylum Chordata; class Actinopteri; order Carangiformes; family Carangidae; genus Trachurus; species Trachurus japonicus. The sequence goes on along the minus strand of NC_140912.1, from coordinate 11,060,465 downwards.
GGCAAACACTCTCATTGACTATGCTGTAGAGAGATAGATGAGAAGATCAATACCACATAGAAATTCAGCTACAGTAGATGTGATTAGTTCATTTAGTTAAAAACTCATGATGGGTTGTTTTTTTCCATATTAGTGCAAATATCCTACTAGATGAAAAACTTGTGGCAAAGATCTCAGACTTTGGGCTGACGAGAGCATCAGCCAAACGGACGTCGACAACCATGATGACAGAAAGGATTGTGGGTACCCGTGCATACATGGCACCGGAGGCCCTTAGAGGAGAGATCACGCCAAAATCTGACGTCTTCAGCTTTGGAGTGGTAGGCTCTCCGCAGACACACACACACAGGACACACACACAAACACAGATAGGGATATATTGTCAGTATCAGAGGTGTATAAAGTACTTGAAAAAAAAAACTAAGTAAAAGTACAAATACCATAACTGAAAATGACTTTGGTAAAAGTTAAGGTTGCCCATAAGAAAATCACTTGAGTAAAAATCTTAAAGTAGCTCACATTAAATGTACTTAAGTATCAAAAGTACTTTGTGAAAGAATATACTCAAGTATCAAAAATACAAGTAAAGTACAAAGTATTTTTATAGTACACATAAAAAGAAGCAAAAACAAAACAAAAATGGCTCTCCCCTTGTTCTCTTTATTTCACTTTCAGGTGAGTGAAATAGATGGGGTATGATAAAACAAAAGAACACCTGAGCAAACATGCAGAGTGAGGGAATCAAGTGTCTGTCTGCCTAAGAACACAACAAAGTGCCTCCTGTGTTAACATCTTCCATGTCTTCCTCATCAACGTTAACTACCGTACGTTGTTCTTCTCGGACACACCATTCTAGATAATCCTTTGATGATTCATTAGCCTATATTTTTATTTTAATTTGTAACGAGTAAGGAGGTGGCAAATGTCAAAATAACGCAGTAAAAGTATAATTTTTAACTTTTAATTGTAGTAGAGTAAAAGTTCAAGTTCTGATTAAAAGAAAAACTCAAGTTAAGTACAGATCCTCAAAAAAAACTATTTAAGTAGTGTGACAAAGTACATCTCTACATCTCACTATCCACCTCTGGTCAGTATGGAGAAACTGCCAGAGTAATGTAAAATCTAAAACACAGCTCAGCAGAGTGCAAAGTCCTTCTAAACCACTGACACACACATAATTGCAGGACACAAACATTAGAGTATACATTTCTTCCCATGTGTGAAAGTAGAGCTGTGTGTTATGTATCATCTGTCATCGTTTTATAGTAGAAAAACTGATTCTGTTGAAAGGCCCAGCTGCACTGTACTGTAGTAGCAGCTTTAAATGCAGAACATACTATCCATTGTTTGACATGGGCTGAATGATTTATAGGATCAGCAACAGTATAAAAACTGCCTGACCTTCAGTATAGCACAGCGCAGCTTCATTCGTCTTGTTGGTACAGCTGTGGAAACAGTGCGGTGTCTGTGGAGGGCACTTGGCACGCTGCGAGGTAATAAAGGTTTTTCTGTCGTCCGGAGCCGTGTGATTAACCCCATCTCTCTGTCATCTACAGGTGTTGCTAGAAATATTGTCTGGACTCCCGCCAGCCTGTGAAAACCGGGAGCCACAGCTCTTGGTAAGCAGCAGCACAAAAGAGGCTTTTCAGCGTGCGGGGCGATCAAGCAACAGTTTGCGATTACATCTTATTAGAGGCTTTTCATTAAATTAGTAAGGGAGCACTATCAGTTAGTAGTCATTAAAGAGCAACTGAAATGGATTTGAACCCATGCTTCACCTGTGCTGATGATAAGCTGGGCAACTTCCACTGCTGTTCACCCAGTGAGACACACACTCATTTACTGGACTGTAGCCTTTACAAAATGGATAAATCAAGAACCTTCAGAAAGACACAATTAATAATCTTAACTTAAAGGGATAGTTAAACATTTTGGCAAATTGGCCCATTGCCATAATCCCTATAGTTTTAGGAGTAGGTTTGTTACCTTTAATTGTTGGTGCAAGCTATTTTTAAAATGGCAGAGCAGAGCCGCAAGCTGCTCAGAGCTACACTACGGAGGCTAATGGGATTTCTTGGTTTCCCTCATAAAACTCATCAAATACACAATCCAACAACTGCAAAACTGCTGATACGCGTTCCCGTCGGGAGCAGTTTTTCGGCAAACAGTCTCTGCATTTGCCTCGAAAACAACTCCCTCCCATAACGCTCCATTATTATCTCATAGTGTGGTGAATGTGCAGGTCACAACTTGTCCACCAGAGCGTTTTGGAACTATCCCTTTAACTAACTAACTTAACTAAACAACATTTTCCTCAAATTACTGCTTTTAAAGTTGACTGCTGCCCTCAGTCACCTGTTATGCGATGTCCCCCCCCCCCCTCCCTCCCTCCCTCCCCCCAGATGGAGTTTATATATGATATAGATGACGAGGATGAGGAGCTGACACTGGAGGACTTTGTGGACAAAAAGATAGGAGGCTGGGAGCTGAGCCAGGCGGAGACCATCTACTCTTTGGCTTCTAACTGCCTCCATGACAGGAAAAACAGACGTCCAGTCATCAAGCAGGTACAGTGGAGAAAGACGGCGGCAGATTATTAAACGGCGTCGTTTTAGTGTTATCCCTTACCGGTGATGCACTGCCACCAAAAAGAGGCCAAACATCACACAAACACTGTACACAACAAACACTATATAGCAATGATCGTTCAATGATGATTAGAAAATGCATTGACCACCAAGATCATTTTTTTTACTGGGTGGAATCAAACCCAGGATGCACTACACTTTTTTTTTTTTTGTGGCCACATTAACACGGCTGCTTCTTCACGTGGCCGCCTCAGTTGCACCATTACGCGGCCATTGTGGCATTTACCCATATTGCCCTATAATTATTTTTTTATTGTGCAATACCAGTGACAAACATTAAGCAAACATAAAGACACGACATAGCACAAGACAGGAAAGACCTAACACAGGAGTCAGAATAAGAATCAAAACAAGAAAAGAAGAGAGTGGGTGTCAAAAGCATCTACATGCACTTTAAAAAGGTGAATCAAGCTGCTTGTTTCATTTTCACTTTGGGAAAAGTCTCACATAGTGTTTAGGCTCTTATTTTGAAGCAGCAACAGATACGTCTTTGAGGTTGCATTTGCACACACCAAGACAAACCTGAGAAATGTAAACATACCATATAAGGGATTCAGCAGCTGCGTTGGTTTTACACACAGATATCAATAGTGACATTATTGCTGTGTTGACTTCATGTGAATGGAAACTGAGGTTTGACCAAACTTAACCATCTGTGTGGTGAAGGTCTTTGTTCACTGTTGTCTTGAGGGCACAGAGAATAGTAAGAGGACGAGGTCGCTGCCACACCAGCAGCTCTTTGATGCTGCGCTCAGCCACAGCCGCTGTGAGCTAAATTCTAATCTCAGCACTCGGACGTGCTCGCAGCGATGATGCTTAATAAGCTGATGGTTAAAAGCATTTCCAAGGCTCATGGGTATGTCATTAGTCTGGAAGATATTTTAATTCCTAAACCAAAGGATTGACAAAGGGACGAGTTAAAAGGATGCAACTTCTTGGACCTGAGTAGTGAACTGCAGAATGACTTTGCCACTCATGCAGCCATATATTAGTGTGGCCAAAGAAAAGAGAGATTTTTCATTTACTGTGGAACAAACAAACACTTTAAGGGATAGTTCAACATTTTGGCAAATTGGCCCATTAGTCATAGCAGTAGGTTTGTTACCTTTAATTGTCGGTGCAAGCTATAATATTTAGAACGGCGGAGCTACGCTATGAAGGCTCATGGGATTTTTTGGTTTCCCTCATCAAACTCATCAAATACACAATCCAACAACTCCAAAACCATGTAGTACAGTTAACATCACACGGGATTTGCTGTATCCTTGCTTCCATATTCCACGTTGTAAACGTGTTTTCTTGTCTGTAACAACATCTATTGCACGTCTGCCCGTCCTAGGTGAGGGATCCCTCTGTTGCTCACCCTGAGGTTTCTCCATTTTTTTTTCCTGTTAAGCATTTTCTTGGGAGTTTTTCCTCAGTCTATGTGAGGGTTTAAGGGCAGAGGCTGTTGTTATGATGCTATGTAAAGCCCTTTGAGACAAACTTTGTAAAAATGGGCTATACAAATAAAATTGCTTTGCCTTGGTCAAATGTTTTTGTGTTTAATGTACAGCTCTGTTCTGTTTGTTTAAATGATAAAATACACAAGTTAATGTATTTGTAGACGGTATCACGGTTGTTAATATTAACATCTGTCTTCACAGGTCCTGTCAGAGCTTAAAGGAGTTGTCAAAAGCATAGCAGTGGATTCTCGGGAATAACATCCCAGAGAAGATACAAGATACACAAGCCTGCTCCAACCAGTGCACACACACACACTGATTATATTTCCTTATCAACAGTTTCACACCAGTGGATGCTTGTAGACTGTGACTGTTCAAAGGTGATTTTTGCATCAGTATCATTTCTATGTGAATAAAATTTGTTTATATCTCAGTTTACATTAGTGACTTTATTTTTGCTACGAAGCGTAAAGCTTAAGATTAAGTTGTGCTGAAGTTTTTTTTTTCTTGCTCGTGTATTTATTGTGAAGACTGCAAAAGGAATAAAACTATTGAAACAGAAAATGTGATTTAAATATTTTTTATTTTTCTCCTTTTAAAAGAACGATTTGTAAGAAAACATAAGACCAAACATGATTTTTTTTTCTATTATAATGACACCGTATGAATATAAAGGGATTTTCCCTTCGAACATGAGGTGAGCTTAGTAGTTTGCCTAATATTAATCAGCAGACCAGTGGATGTGGCAACATTTTTGATCAAGGTACTTATAGAACTCCCTTTCCTATCCGGTTACTTGGCTTTCCCTTTTGTTTTCGGGAATCAGCAAAGTTCGAGTAGCTTCCTCTTTGTGAAATCTGAGATGTATTGATGTAATATTTCTGGAAGCCCCTGTTCTTTCCACTGTGATCCTCACTGACACTGACAATCACCAGAACAGACCAGACTGTTTCTTAATCATAGAGCATCACACAGCTACAATATGTACATTTACAGCACTTGCATAGAAAAATAAGTTTCTCAGCAGATGATTTTTTTTTCTCATGTAAACCACAGTTATATCAAAAAAGAAGTAAATTTTCCAATATAAAATGCACTGTTAAAATGAATCAAGAGACACAGGTGGGATCATTAAGTTGGATCTTTTCTGCTTTGGAGCACCTCATTGTGCAAACAGTAGGAAACAAATGGAGAACACATGGAACGTGGAAACATTAATGGACACAGACTTAAGGAATGCAAGTTAAGTATTTGAGCATGTGAACTCAAAATAGGGGAATTTCATCATATTGGCGCAAGTTCACAGTCGCACTAACATTTCTCAGAGCTGGCAACGCGGTAAAAACCTCAAGTTTAACTTGTTTGGGCGTCTTTGAATTATTGTAAATTCATAATATTTTTTTTGTGACTGTACTAACATACATAAATATGCTTCCATTTGGCGAGCTACAAATGGAAATTCTGAAGTGTGTCATTGCTCAGTTGTCCTTGGCGTGCATAGCTGGGTCTCTGGGTGACGGTGTGGGATTTTGAGGTTGTTGTCTTATTCTTTTAAACAAGCGTGTCGAATATGATTCCCCCCCCTCCCCTCCCCGTCACAGGAATGTTCCACTGTGGAACGTGCTCAGGGTGGAGGGAGGTGGTGGCGGCGGTGGTGGTCGGAAGCTGAGATCTGTTTAATCTTCCTCCTCTCCCTCTACGGGTGGCCGGGTGATGCGGCGGTTGCCCCTCTTCCCCGCGGGGCCTTTGGGCTTGGCGAAGGCCTGCTTGTGTGCATGCTGCTTGGGATGCACCTCCTCGTACATGAAGTCACTGGTCAGTTCGTCCCCGTTGTCGATCTCCAACTGTGAAACACAGAGAAAAGATGGAAGACGAGCCACACAGGAAAACTGACTTCACGTTTTTCTCTACTTTATGACAGTTATGAGATATTTCTGATGTGTTATCAATTACAAAAACCATTTCAAGGTCTGTATGACCCATACCTCTCATATAACCTTATTAATTCTGAAAACTATTCTCTCAAACTACTTTTTTTGGTCATCATTCATATAAATGGTAAATCATCATATCATTCATATGAAGATATTTCTGTCGCTTGTCTTACTGCTTTTAAGTGAGCAGGAAAAAGTCAATCAAATCTGATCAAATTAGGGCGACAACTATCAATTATTTCATTATCAATTAATGAAAAGTAATAAAAAGTTGTAATAAAAAGTAGATAATTCTTGATCTGATCATTACAGAGTCCATTTTTACTTCAATGAAAATAACTGCTAATTGAATTTGAATATTTCATGAAAACATGAATACTTTAAGGTTTGGAGTCATGGTTTAAATTTGACTTTTGGAAAGTTTCTGACAAAAATAATCCAGATTCTTATTCTGTCAACCTCAGTCTGTTAACATCACTCTTACCTTTTTCTCAATCTCAATGTGGAGATTGTTTTCCGCCATGTCCACCAAAGGGTTTTTGCAGCTGGAGTACAGCATCCTCTCTCGGATGCTACACTTGTACCCAGGCATAGAATAAATGAAGACTGCAAATGAAAAGCAGACGATGAGAAGAGTGGAAACAAAGAACCGTTCAGAGCTGACTGGAATAATAGGAGGTGTGGCAGCTGTTTATAATCCCTTGCGGGCATCTGTTCACCTGTGGACTCTAAGTAGTCGCCTTCATGGGAATGTTTGTAGAGGAAGAAGTGGTAACGTGCGGCATCTTTAGGGATTCTCAGCGGCAGGTCTTTCAGCTCCGTCGGCTCGGTGCTGGACAACCGGATCAGCTCCTGCGCACTATCTACTTGCTGTTGGTGAGGAAACAAAAGAAAGTTTGTCTCGCGGTCGGTGGTGTTTGTCTGTGATCATAAAAGGCCCTGCTTTGAATTCCAGAGCAATTAAGGAAATATGGGTGTGGACACATCCCAGGTGTCTGTGTAAAACATTTACTCAACAGAAGCTGCTGTGCCGCTCAGCACTCAGCGCTAAAGCCTCACTTGGTAGATTCAACAAAGCATTCTGCTTTTTGTGAAAAGCTTTTAGGCCGACAAACAAAACGGGAACTGAGACAAGGCCGCAAGAGAAACACAATTATTCCTTTGTACTTTGAACTGATCACATCTTGTGACATGAACCCTTTGAATTTCAATGAGAAGAATCGACACAAAGGCTTTTTGGGCATAAAAACGAGCCATTGTGTCGGTCTGTAAACAACTCCTGACCGAAAAAAAACACATCACCCGACAAGATAAGACAAAAGGGAGCAGAGAACTGATTTGCTGGTTCAAAATTCCTGACAGGTCAAAGGTCACAGGTCACCTTCACCTGACGACTATTTGGAACTCACCAGTTGTACGTAGTTCACTTTCTTGTCTCTGAAACGTTCAAGTGCCGCGACGGCGTCGTGGTGAAGAGGGAAAGCCACTCCCTGCAGAGTCTGGTGCTTGGTGTCCACGCTGATGTCCGTCTGCACCTGAACACACCACAAACACAGACACAGGTGAAAAACATGAGGCACTTCTGCTTCTCATTGTCCCACTGTGGTCACTGTTATACACCAGGTTAAAGGGATAGTTCAACATTTCGGCAAATTGGCCCATTGCCATAATCCCTATAGTCATAGCAGTGGTTTTGTTACCTTTATTTCTATATTATATGTTATAATACTTTTATTTGTTGGTGCAAGCTATTTTTAGAACAGCGGAGCAGAGCCGTGAGCTGCTCAGAGCTACGCTACGGAGGCTAATGGGATTTCTTGGTTTTCCATCACCAAACTCATCAAATACACAATCCAACAACTCCAAAATGCTTTGGTGGACAAGCTGTGACCTGCACATTCACCACGCTATGAGATAATAACGGAACATTATGAGACAGAGTTGTTTTTGCTGCTGCATGACAGGGGCAGTTTTTCAGCAAGCACTCTGCATTTACCTCTAAAACAACTCACAATTCACAATTTGTCCACCAGAGCGTTTTGGAGTTGTTGGATTGTGTATTTGATGAGTTTGATGAGGGAAAAAAAAGAAATCCCATTAGCCTCCGTAGTGAAGCTCTGAGCAGCTCGCGGCTCTGCTCCGCCATTCTAAAAATAGCTTGCACTGACAATTAAAGGTAACGAACCTACTCCTATGACTATAGGGATTATGGCAATGGGCCAATTAGCCAAAATGTTAAACTATCCCTTTAAAGTTAAAATGTAATTGGGTCACTGAACAGTGCAAACATCTAATCATCTATTGATATGCACATTGATACAGAAACCTGCTTCAACACAGGTGAAGTTTCACAGTTGTTAGTCAGCATGTCATTGATGTATTTATATTCACAGGACTTTATAGAAACACACCCACACACAGAGATGACACTATAATCACATCATCTGGACATGCTTGTGACATCACATCATGCCGATCATCCTACATTATGGGTCAAACTAATGTTCCTCCTCTTTAACCATATAAGGAGATAAACCAATACCCCTCGGTTAAGAGGTTTCCACTGGTTATCTTGGTTTCCTGCTGACTCATGGAATAGAATAAATGTTCTTTATTCATTAGCAAGTAAAAAAAAAAAAAAAGGTTTACAAGTGCAACAAGCAGCTTGAATGGCGGAGCGTGATGATTACAGATGAGGTGCTTGTATCAGAAGTGACAAGGCGCCTCCACGAAAAATCACAGAAAACTGGAAATGCTTGGGGGATTACACTGATGGATTGCATCTATTTTTAGAGCCTTGTTCCCACAAAATGAAATGCCGTGCAAACATGATTGAGCCTCCGATGTAGCTACCTCGCATACCAAAAAGGATTGTGTTTTTTTTTTTTTATATCCATCTGCTTGGTAAAAAGGCAGGAGGGACTCAGAGGCACGGCAATGATAAATATTTCAAAGCCTCTTTTTTTTTTTCTCATCTAGGCTGTACAGATTAATGGTATATCATCTTCCTTCAACAGCTGGTCAAGTGGGACGAGCACAAACCTCACTTCCTATTTGCTGCTCTGCTTTTAATTGACTGTACTTTGGAGAGGGGAGTGCGCCACTCAGAGCACTTCCTTATATGGTAAGAAAGACAGTTCTTGTTTATGTGGCAGACGGGGAGCATTTCTATTAGCACAGGTTGTCTCTCTGAAAAGAGAATGACTTGATTATGGATTTTTTTTTCATTCAATCACTATCCCAGAGTTTGAAAAAGTGAAACTTCACATGCTGCTTTTATCGCCTTTCTGTCCGGCCCGGTGTAAATACTGTCGGCGTCATTACCAGCCTATCAAGTTACAGGATTTTTTTCTTATCTTATCACTGTGACTTACAAAAGACAGAGCACAATGATACAGCTCATATGTGCTCCATGCAAAAATCACTGCCAGGTACTCAAAGCTGCAGAGATCTCCCATTTGCATGTATCTCTCTCAATATGGAAATTCTTGACATGAACACTCATAAAAAAAAGGGCTCTTCCTTTACCGCGTCCTTGCTCGGGCTGAACAGGGTTCTACACCTGTAAACAAAACCTTTTGTTATGGCGCTATGAAGTCTTGCTGTACCAGCCTAATAGATTCCTCTTGGCCAACATCCTGCTGTTCCAGTGCATCAGCATCTTTGCTCTGTGGTCATACTGCCAGGCAAGCATATGCACACTTGCACTAGTGCTGACCTTGTGCTGTATGGAAGGATGCATCGCCGGCCTTCATTGATACTCCACACAGTTTCTGGTGGGGATTTACAGCACACACACACACACACACACACACACACACGGACACTCACACACACACTCATACAGAAGATGTGATTAGGAGGAACAAGGCCGTGAGCTGAGGTAAGCTATTTCTCCATCCACCGAGGCCTAAATGTGTTAAGATGACGTTGTGTCGTGGCATTTCAGAACTGAAACAGAGAAGACCGCGCCCTTCGAGCCGTACGACCTGTCAACAGGTGATGTTTACTGTGCACACAACCACAGCAGAGTACGTCATCTTGTCTTACATGGAAGAGACGGTGATGATTCTGTGTGTATATTTTTACCTCGCTGAGTTTAATCTGTCTCAGTTCCTCCTCTGCTGCAGTGAGGGGCAGGGGAGCCGCCTGCGAGGTCAGATATTTCTTGTATCCGCTAAGATTCAAATCATCCTGGGGGCCAGAAAAAAAAAAAAAAATCACAATGACACATCAAACCACAACGCAGGCTAACACACTAATGTGTTATTGCTCACATCAGTTGCCATAAATACACTGCCTGTCCAAAAAAAAGGCACATACTAATATTTCGTCAGACTGCCTTTAGCTTTGATTACGACATGCATTCGCTGTGGCATCGTTTAGATAAGCTCCTCTAATGTCACAACATCTATTTCCATCCAGAGTTGCATTAATACTCAATGGGGTTCAGGTCTGGAATCTGTGGTCACATTGGACCACATTTCTTCCTTGAAGATGATGGTTCCTCACTCTCCTTCCAGTTTTTAATAATTATAACCCAATTGTAATAGTCTCAGCAATATCATTGGATGTTTTATTTGCTTGATACCAATAATTTGACCCTTCTGAAACAGACTTACATCTTTTCCACGACCACAGGATGTGTCTTCTAACTTGGTTGTTTAAGAAATGAGACTGCATCAGTTTGTGTTAAATAAGTTGTTGCCAGCTGAAACATAATCATCCTTGCAATAATGTGGCGACTTTTTTTTTTGGATGAGCAGTGTATATGAGACTGAAGCATGAAATATTCTAGGTGATGCTTTTCACGTCATTTAAAGCATTGCCGTGTGATCAATCCGACCAACCTTTGTGGTGGCGAAAATCTCGTCCTTGATGTGCCCGCCTCCAAACTCTTTCTTCAGTGTTGCTCTAGTAGCAGCATATAACATTTTAGGTCGCACCTGGAATAGAAAAGAAAATGTTAATCATCATTTAGAAAAAAACATGCTGCTTTTTCAACTTTCTGTTGTAAGTTTTATTCATTAGTTGTTTTTTTTATGACCATGTATTATAGGTACGAGTTGGATGCATATCTGACCAATCTGAAATTTCCATTGTATATATCCATATCTACTTGCTTGCAATCTTCTTCTGTGCGTTCCCTACCACAGGACTACATTCCTTAGTGTCAACTCCACTAGTAAAACTGAAAAATGATAACAGGTACCCACTCATAAAATGCCCCCATAGCACTACTAATGGTCAAATACTCCACATGGTACCTTTAAAAACCTTGTGTAACCTGTCATAAGAAGCTTTATAAATACAGCTGAGTTGACAAACCGAGAGCCAAACCAAAAACTAGACTACACTTTTGTTTTTTTGTGAATCAAAAGAGAAGAAAACGCACTGAGCCATTCCAGTCGAGGCAACACCATGCAGTGGTTGTGAAACAGTTTTTGCAACTTCCAGACAAGCCTCAACCTGAAGCGCTGCGCTTTTAGCTGGAGGACGGGAATGTGAACTCAGCTGTGCCTCTCAGAAAGTGAAATTGAGAGAGCCGGAGGAGCGCTGCAACATCCCGGATGGCATTTTATTTCTTTCGGCCCCGACCTCTCCTTGCGACATTCCTCTTTCCACTGCTACAGAAACAACATTTGTGTGTCTATTTGTCACCGCTATTGTGAGTCGCTATGACTCCACATTACAAGTGGTTCATCAAGTTTCAGTTTGGACCTGCATAACAAAGACACTGTATCGGTCAAGGCACGCCGAATCCAAAACACAGGCGTTTGCATGACAAGGAACAACACAGTGTGATGCTCCTGCGCCACCTAAGAGAAGTATGTGTTTTAAATCACACACCAGAAGTTCAGAGTCAGCGACATGTGATGTGGAAACACCATAAATAGCCTATATTTGGATTTCGAGGGGTCTGGTGAGAAACGATGAACATACTGCTGTCAGCATTTACAGTATACTCCTGCTTTGATGTGGCCGACCCCACCCATCTGACACTCAAAGCAGAGGAGGGCAACTACTATGTAATCTGCACAGCTACTCATTACAGCCGCTAGTTTTCCCTTACAGCAGAGTGGTCCGGTGACCAGGCCAGGAAGATCCACTCGTAGCCCTGGTTGTTACTGGAGTCCAGTCGGTACAGAACGTAGCAGGGCAGGTCATCCTCGAGCAGCGGCAGCACTAGGGAGTCATACTCCTGGTCCCACTTCTTCGACGCTTTCCTGGTGGCACCCAGAGTCAGCTGCTCTGGAAAGCAGATGTGTGTGTGCGGCAAAAAATGTCAACAGAGCATTAAGACTGTTAGTCATGCCAACACTGTCAATTGTCGGGGCCTTAGCAAGTAGCTTAGGAGAAGTACGAGATAAAAGTTTTCTTGGCAGAGGAAGCTGTAAACAAACCCCCAGGTCTCTGGGACACTGCTCACCATCCTCGATGATGATCTTTAAGGCTCGATATTGGTCTCCGCTCTTGGCACTGGCAAAGACATCCTTCACATCGTTCCCCGCTGAAAAAATACACAAAGAGAGGGTCAGTGTCTGTTTTCAACAAATCCTTTCTTGACAGCAACGCACCCTAGCTAACAACCATTTTCAGCTCTGCATTCATATCCACACTAAAAAGCTTCAGAATCTTAATAGCCTATAGAAGCAATCAGATGTCTCTCATGCTATACCTTCAAACGCTGTAGGGGAATTCTTTTGTGCAATGCACATGATAACCAGAAATACAAAATGTTGGTTTCCAATGCAACACTTCACTAGCACAGCTGGGACTGGAGGTTAATCACCTCTGACACCAAACTCTGTCTCCACTTCACACTCAGACCAGCACCTTGACAATTGTATCTGCAGTGACTCTGCAGTTTCTTTCCAACCTATCAACCCTGCAACAGCCAGGGAACATGGCAAAGTACAAATACATGTAAATCAGCAATAGCCTATGACTTATGAATATGATTTTATTTAGATACATCAATGCAAAACTGTAGCAGTCAGGTAAATAAGGTAGTTAAGTAAATAATAAAAGAGCATAATAGATTTTAAAAACATGTACATATGAAAGGGGGTTTTGTGTTATCAAGCACTTTGATTTGTCACTACAGTACAGACAGCCTGATCAGTTGTAGTCAGGTACTGGGTATAAAAGCAGTGTCAGTTCATGTAGAATAACCTCTGTATCAGGCTCTGCACTAATGTAAAATAAGCCAAGGTTATAGAAACATAAAAATACTTTACTCCTCTTCAGAATAACACATTTAATGTCATTTAAAGAGCAGTGTTGGACGATGGCATGAGGCGAGTACAGACTACACTGTAGTCGCTATATCTGTATTCTTCCTATTAATAACTCAGCTACACTGCATATTATTTTTGCACCATGCTAAATGAAATCGTGGTTACAGACACAAACTAAATCTGCTGCTGTATAAACAAACCCACCGACATCTTTTGAGATAATAACACAGTGCAGGTAATAGCAGTGGGGCACTGACATATACAGGAAAAGCCAGCAGTTAGTTTAAATGAAGGCGTCGCCCATCCATTCAGAAAGCTGCACTAACGTTACTGAGTATAAGCTTCATGTAGCGCGTTAAAAGCTTTAATACTGAGAGAAATGAGCACAGCAGGTTTATTCTGGCTGAGCCGTAACCAGGCTAAACACTCAGAGATTATGCCCCATAGTCCTGGATGTGCCCAAACAGGGCACCGCTGGTCACACACACACACACACACACACACACACACATCACGGCGGCTCAGAGCTACAGCTAGGAGTGGCTAGCTAACTTGGCGTTAGCTTCTCGTTGCAATGAATTGTTGCTAAGACTTCAAGCACGTCCGGGAGTCACGCGCCCGCACAACAAAACGTACACACACACCGAGACGCTGAAAGCAGAAAAACGCATGTACCTTGAATACCCGTTTGATGTGACATTGTGTCTTTCGTCGGATAAAGGGCTGATGCAGCTGATCAGGCGAAACCAGGGCAGAGAAGCAGGAAGTGGACTACACCGACTGGAGCCGCCCCGAGTCTGTCGTCATCAACACCGACGTCACATGACCCCTTTTCGTTTGGATTGTAGATATCAAATGTAACGTGTGCCTTAGAAAAGGAAGGGGAGTCCTTTTCTAACTTTACCTATCCAATGTAATTGAAAAGATCTGAAAACTTTAGATTTTATCATTTTTATTTATTCTATTGTTAATATTATAATTTATAATCATATTTTACTGTGCCACTTTCAATTTGTATTGTCACTCAGTCTGCTGTATGTTGCTGTTATTTTATTTGCCTCATGTTGCATTTCCAATGTGATGATTCATTTAAAAAACAAACAAACAAACAGATAAATTAATTTGCAAAGTAACTGTAGCTGTTACCTACAGAAGTTCATCAAGCTTCTGAAAGCCTATGATCAAATATATATGGCAATAATCAGTAAAGTAGCTAGTAGCCTACCTCAGAATGGTAGCCTAAATAAATGTGAATATAGACAATTTCTCTAAAGAAATATAATACTAGACTAGGCTACTAACTAAAGCTTCAAAATGTATCGCTTTGTCATGTAGCCTATAGCCTAAGTTAAAATAATAATAGCCTATAGGCCTGGTTCTATAGCACCAAACAATAGAACAAAAAGTTTTGAAATAAATAAATACATAAATGAAAAAAAAGATTAAGGATCAGGATTACAGCAAATCAACCTGCTATTTCCTTATTTAGATTTTCCATTCTGATTTCCGCCTCTCGTGGCAGCAGATCCTCTTTGGCGTGAAATCCTGCAACATCTGGAAGCCACCGGGCTTCCTGTCTCCGCTCTCTGCCCCCTCCTTCTCGTTCAATAAAAAAAATAAAAATAAAGGAATAGACTTTATAACAGCAAAATCACATCCCCGTCAAGTGCGACACACGCAGGCAGATACAGCGGAATTACTGTGACCCAATCTACAAAATAAAAGCGCTTCTTCAAAATAAGAAAGCCATGTCGAGTGCCAGGCTAAAACTGGTGTTTGTAACTTGTAATTCGTGGCATTTGTTTAAAAAAAATATAAAATATTCAAATAATATTATATTTAGCCTATAGCCTAGTTGATTATAGGCCAAAAAGCTATAGCGAGAAGGAAACACTGAAGTCTCTCAGACTGTTGGCTAAATACAGTAGGCTACCTGGGCTGGGCTTAAAACTTAAATAAAAGAAGAAAGTAGGCCTAAGAAAGAAAACGCTGACCTGGGTGAAATTCAGTCGGCATGAGTGGCTTTTAGCCTATAAACAATTTCTCTAGGCCTAAATCTTTAAAGTCATGAAATTGCTCATGTCAACTTCAGACATAGCTAAACAGACGATCATTTTGGCCTTTGAAAATATACATGTAAAAAAATAATAATAAAATAAATGTAGGCTATAAGAAATCATTTTCATGTAGCCTAATATAGGCTGCATATTCCCTCGTCAATTTAGGCTACATAAAAAATATCTTCTGCGCTCATCACGTTTTATTTTGAAAGGAATGTGCGGAAGTTGTGTATTTGTACTGGCTCTACCTTGGCGCTGGTGAATCAACGTGTTGGGCACATTGCGTTACACTGATGCCCCTGCTGTGTGGATCCAGATACCTCCATCCTCTCCGCCGCCGCCGCAGCAGCAGCAGCAGCAGCAGCAGCAGCACCGTCCCATCTCCATCTCCATCCCAGGAGCTGCACCGTCCGGCGGGAACCCGCTGACGAAGCACCGCCTGGCTGAGCTATCCCGCCCGGCGCATGGACGGTCCAGCACAATGGCAGAGGATTTGGGGGTGCCTCTGTCGTATGCCAACAACAGGTCGCATGGATAATCCCTCTACACCCCTCTCGTATCCTCCGGTGTTTGGGATGATTAGAGCGCCGCTGTCGGCTTGATGTGGCAGGAGCGGGGCTCGTCATCCTGGCTGACGACTGAGAGGAAAACGGCGTGGAGCAGGTGCGTTGGTGATTTCATTTACCCTACCGCACATGCACAAATAATACCGAGGTGCAGGTAGGAGGGATCTGCACGATTTTTGGCCGTCCCAGATCTCACAGGGTGCACCAACATCCAAGTTGTGTAATCTGATCCATCTTCCAGCCCAGCTTGTTGTGATATCTCTGAGAACACCTTGGCTCTGCAATGTGACATCTGGCGTCATCACTGTATAGTGACATGAGAGGAGAAGTGAGTGGTCGCAGACTTTGTCTTTAACGCGATGATGATGGTCCATTCAGATATTGCCAGAACTGGCACGAATAGTGGGGTCATCATAGCGTATTTCCTGCAGCTCTCAGCGATTGTTTACATTGGCCAGGCCAAATATAAATGCATGGTTTATAGGCAAGCCAGAGAGTTCAGAGGATCCACCATGACCAAGATGAAATCACTGATCTTACACATTCTCCTCACTGTATTTCCATCATAGCTTATGAGTCCTTTCTGAGTCGACTTTGCATGCACTTCATTGCATGTCCTACTACCCCGATGCATTTCTAATAATGTCCAATCTGCATGTCCAGGAAGCCACTTCTGTATTTTAGCTGGATCATAAAGTAGTCCCACCTCCAGCACCATCAGACATAGCAGATGATGACAAGACAAACATGCTGCTGGTGAAATTTAATAGCCACACAGGCTTTCCACTGTGGCAGCTCTATTTCTGAAGCCATTACATCATTCCAAATTCCCAACTGTGGAGTATTTTAGGAAACGGTGTCAAAACAAGGAACTGGTTTGGGAAGTTCAGTCCGGCAAAGTCAGACCAGCCACAGGGGGCTGCAGCGAGGGAGCTCAGAAAGAGAGTTGGGTGTTTAAAAACACACAGACAGAGCGTCGGACTGTCGAGAAGTTACTCAAGCGCTGCTGCTTGGCAGGTGTTCCCGAGCAAAGCGTCATCGTAATGCTGTCACTGATTTTTGTGTGGAGCAGTGAGCAGACAGGCTGAGAGGATAAGCCTTTTAAAAAGCCAGCGCTTTACAGCTAAGCACTTGAAGAATATTACCTTATCCAGGTATGACACATACACCTCAGCTTGTTTTCTCTGACTGATGAAGAACTTAAAGCTTAAACTTGTGTCTTTTGAACAGCAGTGTCTTTATTACTGAACTCAGTTAACTTTTTAACCAACTTTATTAGTCTCCATGCTGCTGGTTCTCTGCAGGGCTGTTATGACTAACCAGTCAGATCAGGAACTCTCTGTTATGTTTTGTGTAATCATTTCAGTGTCCATGGGAAAAGCCTGTCCTCGTGCCTGCAAGTCTGCATGTAGGTGTGTTATTGGCACTGTCGCTGTACTATCTGTCTGAATTTAGCATAATCCCAATCTGTACCAAAACCTCAGCTATTACTAACACTAATCTGAGCCTGAGAGATGTTTTCACCATAATCTGCCCTTCTGATGTGAGTGTCATATAATCTCACTGAAAGAGGCACTTTCTCTTTCTCTTTCTCTCTCTCTCTCTCTCTGACTCCCAGGTGTAGTGTGGCTGGGGGGCTCAGCAGGATGGAAATAGATGCCCGGTTCCGCTACTATTTCCAGCACCCGTGGTCGCGTCTCATCGTGGCCTACCTCGTCACCTTCTTTAACTTCCTCATCTTCGCCGAGGACCCCGTCTCGCACAGTCAGACGGAGGCTCATATGATAGTGGTGGGCAACTGCTTCTCCTTCTTGTTCAACAAGTACCCCGGCCTGGGATGGAACATCCTGAAAGTAGTGTGTTGGATCCTGGCCATCATCACTGGCATGCTAGCTGGGAAGTTTATATTCCACCGCCAGCTCTTTGGTAAGTCATGCGCACAATATTGCAGAGGAATGTGCAGAGTAATGGCCTCGGTGAGGGAGGGAGCCCTCCTCCTGACTTCTTTCTGTTGTGGCTGTTCATTATTGAGAAGGACCCTTTTTGCACTCATATTCCATTTTTTTGTGAATGGTAATGTAATCAGATGTAATCTTAGTATCTGTCCGCCTGCATCCATCCTTTCATTTTAACTCTTCTCTGACGCTCTTCACACTCATCATCAGATCTGGGTCAAACAGTATTTGCTGATCTCTTCTGTTTTTTTTTTGTTTCTGTCTGATTGAAGTAGGCTTCAGTTAAGGATCATTTTCTCCATCTGCCCATTGGTTGATAAAATAGATGAAACATCGGGTAAAATGCACGTTACTGTTTTTATAAAGCCCAGAACGACAATATCTAGGTGTTTGTTTTTGACCAACAGTTGAAAACCTAAAATAAATTCTATCACAAAGTGCAAGCTCAGCAGAAACTGGTGAATGTTTGGTGATTTAATTAGAAAATAAATAAATAAATACTTTTCGCGTAGGGTCCAAGTAGATGGGTGAGGTTGCAGCAAAAGCTAGTCTGTTATTGGAGGATGTCACAGTCGGTCGGTTCTATACATTAGAGATATATTAGCTCCAATATGATCTTTATCCTGTTTGAATGCTCATTAGCCTGGGGACTCTTAAATGGAGCAGAGCTGTTGTTAACTGTATTAGTTCCACCTGTGCTTTTCCTGCTCTGGCAGATCAAGTTGTCTGCAGTGAAAGTGGCCTGTTAGGAGTTATCGTGGTGTTAAAAGCATGCGTAATAACGGTGATGATTATCTGAGTTCAACTCAAGTGTCCCACTAAGCCATGCAAGAGACCAATGTCTATTATTAAAAATCCTATTTTATTGAAAGTAAAGGCGCCACCTGACCTGTAAATGTGTGATGATAGTGCCAGAACAGCCCCCCTGGACCCAACATCCAACCATGTCCAACCTTCCTGTTTTATCAAATATCAATCCTCCTCAATCCCATTCAATACCAACAGCTGCCCCATCACCAACTTCCCCATCGGTCTCTGACTCCCTGGCCTCAACACACACAAGCACTGTACCAATCCAGAGGGTGTAGCAGCCCAAGGGAGTCTAGAGAAACTTGATGTTACAACACCAGGGAAAGTCTCAGAGACGCTGCTAGGTGACCCAGGGATGAGTTCCACAACAAGGTCCAGAAGGCCACTGCATAGTTCCTCACCAAATCCGTCGGTAGCACTGTCTGTAGTCCATATTTGACCGACTGCTGACTGAACATCGGCATTTGTGCCGTTGCGCCTGTGCAATTTACCAATCTACAGTAGGCTGCAATCTGTGTTTAGCCTGGTTGAGAATCATGAGGAATACAGCCAATCAGAAGAGAGTCTGTGGTTCATAGCTAGACATTGAAGCCTGATTCCTGATTCTATACTATTCGTGATCAGTTTTAGTACAGAAAACCACACATGTATGTTCTGGATATCAGAACTTGCATGTTACATAATGTTAAAGGTATCATGTGTAGATATTACGGTGCGGTTGCATAACGTATTCTTGATGTTGCATTCACGTGAAATCGGGCAGAAGTCAGACAGTCAACAGACGCTGCATGTAACAGGATAAACAAGCATCTATGTAAACAAGTACAGCACAAGGCAAAACAATACAGGTGTGACAATATGTTGTCATGGTGATTCGTCATATTATATTCGTCATATTGTTTACCTGACCCACATTTTACTGTCTTTCTCTCGTCGAGTAAAATGACATCCGGTCGGTTTGCCGACGGCCGTCTGCCTGAATGCACCTGAATGCAACATCAGTGCCTCCGTCCTTCCTCACACTACACAGTGGTGACAGTTTTAACAGGCGCTACCTGGAAAATTGTCTCCCCGAGCCGACAGCTCCGGTGAGTTTCTATGGTTACCTACGGTCATGCTGCCACTGAACGTAAAAAATGGCGATGCAACATGGCAGCCTGGGTTCGGTGCGTCGCCCACCATGTATTTGTAACCACTTGTAACAACTCATTCTAAGGTACGAGAAAGCTTTCATTTGTATGCCGGTGTGCTTCGACTTCAGTGAAATACGTATTTATGAAAGCAATATTTGATTTTTGCTAATAAAAAGCCAAATAAGTTACATACTGGGGCTTTAAATAACTTAGACCTGTGCATTTCCTGTGATGACATATTATAAGAATCCCTGCAGCACGCCATCCATCATCTCTGTATGCTTCATCATTTAGTCAGTGCTGCTCACTTCCTTCACCTCTCACACCTCCTCGGTACATTTCCTCTTCTTTTTCACCCACTTGCCATTTTCTCACCTCTTCTCACAACATCGACCTTTTCTCTCTCCTGTCGCTCTCTTGCCACCTTGACTCTCTACTTTTCACTCTGCCCTCACAAGGCTGAAGTGCTAATCCCATCAGCTCCTCATTTGTTTAACCTGTAATAGCAGTTAGCAAGGCTTCCTATTCAACTCACATGTGTAATTTCTTAACAACTCACTTATGCCTGGTTATTATTGGCCACCCTGTCTTATCTTCTAAGCATGAACCATTAATGACTATAATTGGGGGACATGGTGGTGGGAGGAGGAGGAGGGGGGGAGTCATCTTCTCGGGGCATAAATAGAAAGCCAAGAGTGCATGATGACATGATACTTTCTGCAAATACTGAATCTTCACCACGGGGGAAATGGGAAATGGCTCTGAGGACTGTGTTTTCCTGTACATGGAGGACACTTAGTGGATCTGATATTACCAGCTGTTCCATCTGCTCAAGTTGCAATCGTTCCATTGAATTACTGTTTCCTTACTTAGGATCTGTGACAAAGTTTGTGGGGTCAGCAACTTGATACTGTGTGGGATCTTTGGAGATTTCTAGGTCTGAGATGGAGAAGTCCATTTGATATGCTGTAAATAAAGATGGCTCTGAAATACAATACGCCATCGTTTTTATGTACACAATGTGAAAATTCCCCTACATCCTCTTGAAAACAGAATACATCAGAGTGTTGTTTTGAAAGTTGCAAGACAACCTACATTGCTGATGTTCTCAGAACGAGGACAGCAGCGAGATTGTTATGGGGAGCTGGGTGCCGTAACGATTTCTTGGTTCGGTGCAATGACTTCCCAGAGTTCCCACTGGTTGCCTGGCAACCAAGACCCAAGTTATATGGAGATGTATATGAAACCATTTGAGTTGACTCTCAATCAGTCTCCCCTGATCCCCTGTGTTTAGAGATGTTGCTGAAGAAGCTAATCTTGTCATGTCTTTGTGTCTCTGGTTAGAAGGCAACTAAATCCTACTGGAGGTGAGAAGCACAAACCACCCACACTCACTGGATTAGTAACTTTGTGCAGTTTTTGCAACAACAGAAAGTTGTTTCCACTCTTGAAGTATTGAGAGTTTATATAATCTGACAGCCGTTCATCTCAAACGTCAAGATCTGAATATTGGATGTAACAGTCTGCAGATGTTTGTGTTTGACTCGAGTTTAGATGGCAGTATCACAAGTAGCTGTGGTAGAGGGTGTGTTCTGTGACCTGTTTTGTTTTCAGTATCAGTAATCACAAGCTATGAGTAATGTTAAACACATGCAAATCACATTTCACGTGACATAATAACGGGACGTTATGAGACGGAGTCGTTTTAGAGGTAAATTCATGCAAAACCGCTGTTGTGCGTTGCCTTCAGGGACAGTTTTTCAGCAAACAGTCTCTGTATTTATCTTGAAAACAACTCAGTCTCATAATGTTCCGTTATTATCTCATATTGGTGAATGTGCAGGTCACAACTTGTCCACCAGAGAGTTTTGGAGTTGTTGGATTGTGTATTTGATGAGTTTGATGAGGGAAACCAAGAAATCCCATGAGCCTCGGTAGCGTAGCTCTGAGCAGCTCGTGGCTCTGCTCCGCCGTTCTAAAAATAGCTTGCACCGACAAATACGAACCTACTGCTATGACTATAGGGATTATGGCAATCGGCCAAATTGCCTATCTCTTTAAATAATAACTTTCAGAAATGACTTGTGAAAATATTATGTTCACATCAAGGTATCTCAATATCCTCCACATGTGAAGTGAACTATTAGATGTTCGTTGGCTACAACATCAGGAGTCTTATCAGAATAAAATCTTGTAGTTCTGTAAACTCAAACAGTCACTTCATCTCAGATAGTTTTGTATTTTGTTTCACTTGGGAATGGACCACAGTGGGGCTAAGTGACACACTGATTGAGTAATTTAGGTAATTTAAAATTTTCACATACGTGTTTATAGTCTCACATGTGGTACAGAGTGCACCGTTCAACCTGTATAGCCTCACTGTTACTTAACCAACATTTACATGACTCAGAAAGTAGGTGCTTCATCACATGAACTTTAGACAGTGAGATTTACACCATACGGCCCAGTCCATGTGGACCATGGGCCTGCACACTTAGCTATATCAACTGGAGGGTATCAACAGAGACAGAGTGCAGCTCGTCCTGCAGCCAGGTACAACTAATGCACTTTAACAGGCCTCAAACAGATGGTTTGTGTTTCTGTGTGTGGGAGCGTGTACTGGTTGTGTGTGTGTGTGTGTGTGTGTGTGTGTGTGTGTGTGTGTGTGTGGCTGATGTAGAGAGCTAGAGAGGCAAATAGCATTCTGCACAACATCTCAGTAAAGCACTTACGTAATCACAACCCAGGTAGAGCATAAGAGCTGTAGTATGGAACGAGGGCCTGTGTAAAAAATTATCATCTATTATAGATTTGTCACACATGGCCCACCTACTGGGTATCATGTCTCTACTAAAGCCCTGCAGATCTTCATCAGCATGTCTCCTCTGCTCCCTCACATGTAGGCAGGCGGTGGGAACACTTCTGAATAGGAGCACAGTCCATCCATGCAAAGGCTTTAGTGCCTGAAAAAAAAAACACTTTGGAATCACAGTCTGCGGCTGCTGGGTTTTCTGGAGTCCCATTTTGAGAGTGTGTTTTGTGCTACTGTTTTATAGATGTGATACATTGCGTAACTGGAATGATTTTCTAGCTTCATGCTGCATGCAGTCGAGCTTAACTTCATATGCATTTGTCGCAAACCCGGGGAATGCCATTGTTTTTCGAAAGCTGACGCCTCCACTGCATCATTTTTTATGGCAGCCCAGAACATCTAAACATTTTGTAGAGGATTTCACCTCCACCTCCTTCCTCTGGTGATTAGCGTTTTCTTTCTTCCTGTATAAGTGCCACAATATGTGACTTTCACTTTGCCCCCTCAGAAACCCACACAAATAATAATCCTGTTGCCGCATAACAGAATCTTTGCCATTCCCTGTATTATTCAGTAATGTTTTTCAATCGTGTTGCTATTTAGCGTAGGCAGAGGTGCACAGTGTTCTCCGTTTGACTCTGTTGGAGGAAAATAGAATAAACTCCAGAAGATGAATAGCTTGTGACAGACTATGTGATTTAAGACTACATTTGAGGTTCAAGGAACAACCTATGTTATTCCGTTCAGCCACTCAAGGCTATGTGTGCTCTCTATAATCGAGTGGGCGGTAGCCAATGACTTCTGGTCATTCAGAGGGAGACTGGCTGTCATTATGCATTTGTATTAAATCTTAGGTCACACTGGGTTTGTGAGCTGTCTATTTCACTTTGAATGTGGTTTGTTTTGCGTTCAGCCACGGATTAGATTAAGCCACCTTTTTTAAATTTTAAGACAGAGGCTCCTTTGGGACGGCGGTGGTCAAGGACTTTGTGGTGTTTCGTAGCTATTTTCACTCTCAAAAGATTACAAACTGAGAATTTCAATTAAAATGTGTTTTATTCTGTCGCTTTTAGTGGATACACATTTGGATGTGGTTACAACTTAGCTGTAACCACAATGGAATCACAAAAAAGTGTCCTTTTTTTTGCTTTTCCACACTCTGCATATAAATGTATAAGCCTCTTGGCTTCTCATACAATAAAGATTAGTCGACTCAGTCATTAGTCTGAAAGTGAGGCTGCAAGACAAGTCATTAATTCACAAGTAAAAGCACAAGCTTTGTCTCACATGGGCGCACACACAGAGGACACAGACTTAAAGAGATGGATCTTGAGACAGATTTTGAAAAAGCCATTGATTGAAGTTGGCAGATGTCGATCTGCTCTGTAGTCAAGGGGAAACTGACGACAGGGGAAGCTTAAACCTTGACAGTACAACATCCACGAGCCCCGTGTTGAAGCAAATAAGACGCCGCAGATCTAATGAGAGGCAGATCCAGCGCCGTTCAATACATTTTGGCAAATACAGCCATTCATTTAATCGTCGAGAGTTAGATGAGAAGATCAATACAACTGTCATGCCTGTCTCTGGTGAAGCTGCAGTGGGTAGCACTTAGCACAGACTGGAAACAGAATCAGACATCCTGGCTTCAATATCTTATCTGTTAAATCTGCATAAAAACAAATAAACCACAAATATTATATTATTATAAAATAATACAGTACAATACAAAAAACAAGCCTTAACAAGTTCATCAGTGACAGATTAATTTACCTTTGGATAGAACGGTATTGACGCTCTCATCTAACTCTTAACAAGAAAGCAAATGAAGTGAAAGTGTTCCTTTGAATTTTTTGTTTAGTACACTGCAAAAACTCAAAATCTTTCCAAGAATATTTGTCTTATTTCTTGTCAAAATGTCTCATTTTTAGTCAAAATGAATCTCTTTCCACTTAAAATAAGACTCATCACCTAAAAATGAACTTGTTTTCAGATAATTTTCACTTGTTTCAAATAGATTTTCAATTGAAATAAGTAGAAAAATGCCAGTGAAACCAAGTTTTTTTGTGCTTGTAATAAGAAAGAAAAACTTGCTCCACTATCAGATTATTACTATTCTACTTATTTGAAGTGAAAATATGCTTGAAAGAAGTAAAAAGTGTCTAAAAATGAGCTACTTTTAATGTGATGAGTCTTATTTTAAGTAGAATTAGATTTGTTTTAACTAGAAATGACATTTTGACTAGAAATAAGACAAATATTCTTGGTAAGATTTTGAGTTTTTGCAGTGTAAGTTTTTGGCCAGGCTTAACCCAGGCATCTGTGTAAGTTATGTAATATTTAACAAAATGCCTCACACACAACTACAGTAGTTTTTCCCTCCACAGTAATGCAGCACCACATCACTAAAGATTTATATGACGGGCCTGCCTTTGCAGTTAACGACTTTTTCACTGCCCATCTCCTTAATGGGAGAAGTGAAACGGCCTCTCATTTCTCTCTCATGCTGTTTCACTCCCTAGATTAGCATAATGTATTCACCTATCTCTCTCTAAGGCTTTTCGGATTCTAAAAGGTAAATTGAAGGGTAATTTTAAGTCGTGTGGAGCGCCGTCCTGACCGGATTAGACCCTGCTTTACATGTTATTACCTGCACTTACATTCAATCAAACACTGACCACGCTCATCTCCACTTGGTTGAGTCACTCAAGGCCCCAGAGCTGTCTGAACGGCACAAGAGAAGGTGACAGTAATGTGAAAACCCGTTTCACTGAACTGTTAGCACCCTTTTGCTGAGCTGTGTGTGTATGTGTAATGTGTATGTATCTTTGTGTGTTAAAATGTGAAAGACATGTCACTGGCTGCTCTGTTGTTGGAGTGCCTCTCGTCCCCTTTCCCTGATCTTGATGATTGTAGCCTGCAGGATGCCATCTGGGTTCTGTCATATGTTATTACTGTGCCACGCATAGGCTGAGATGGCTTATGTACCACACTGTGCTGCGGGTTAAAGAGAAGTGTGTGTGTGTGTGTGTGTGGGAGTGGATGGGTGGGTGGCAGGATTGGGGCTCTCTGCATGCTTCATGTGTGTGTGTGTGTGTGTGTGTGTGCTTGAGGTGTTTTATTGTTTGTGTGTTTGAGATAATGTGTGGCTATTAAAAGTGAATTAACGTCTCTGAAACGATTTGTCGTTTGAGTTATTATCAGGAAATGATTCAGCAGCAATTATCATAATGGATTTATGGTTCAGGTCATTTATCAATTAGAAATGATCAGTTTCTCTGTCTTACTGTAACTTGTTCTGTTGTTGCATTAACACTTTCTAGATGTCACCTGAGGTGCATTTGTTAATATTTCTTTGACATATCAGATACCAAATGTTGATTGATCAAAAACAAATTTGTTTGATAGTCAAAATAGTGTTTAGCTGCAGGTTAAAGGGATAGTTCAACATTTTGGCAAATTGGCCCATTGCCATAGTGCCTATAGTCATAGCAGTAGGTTTGTTACTTTTAATTGACGGTGCAAGCTATTTTTAGAACGGCGGAGCAGAGCTGTGAGGTGCTCAGAGCTACGCTATGGAGGCTCATTGGCTCATGGGGTTTCCCTCATCAAACTCATCAAATACACAATCCAACAACTCCAAAACGCTCTCACGGACAAGTTGTGATGAGATAATAACGGGACGCTGTTGTTTTCGAGGCAAACCGGCAAATAAAGGTAACAAACCTACTGCTATGACTATAGGGATTATGGCAATGGGCCGATTTACCAAAATGTTGAACTATCCCTTTAAAGTGTACATGTGTGATTTGCATCAAGGTTCAAAAAGCTAATGTACCATGCATCCATGTTTTGATAATTTTGCACAGATTTGTGTATATTATTCATATTTTCAGTCAATAATGTTGCAATCTGCTTCTGCTGCAACAGTTGTTTTTAGTAATTAGTTGTTTTGTTGTTGTTTAGTCTATAGAATATCAGAAGATCCTGAATAACAGCCATAGTTTCCAGGAAAACAAATCATCACATTTGAAAAGTTACAGTTTAAGAATGCTCTGCAGTTTTATTCCATAAACTCTCAATAATCAGAGTAGTGGAAATGAACTTGATGGTCAGTTCATCGATCAGTTGACGGATCAAGTTATATTGGCATCAGTTATATCTATGCCTGACTGTCAGTGACTGTGTTCTGGCCTCTGCAGAGTGTAATCCATAAAAAGCCCACTCATAATCATGAGGCTTCATGGCTATCGAGCCTTCAACAAACTTATGGTGCCCTGTAGAGCTGTATTACACTCTCTCCATCAGTCCAGCCCCCGTCTCAGTTAGCCGGCCTCAGAGGCTGCCCCCTGCCTCTTTAAATAATACATGTGTCAGAGCACTGCTGTACCCCTGCAGTCTGACTTTGTAGCACCTCTGTCTTGCAGTTTAAAGCTGCTATCTCTTGGAAGTCAGTGTGTTTGATGCACTTTAGTGCAGCATGAAGCATTTATGTGAGGCTGTACTGTCTGGGATTCAAAACCATAAACACTTGCACCATGTAATGTTTGTGTTTCTTGTCTAATGTGGTATTATGATGATCTCTGTGTGATATTATCATTTGAATGTCTCCTTAGAGCATTATTTAACATTGTTTAGCTTATTGTTTGGGTTTTATAGCCGACAACACTCTCACTCACCACTTTCACTGACCTTATTCCAGGCAGCAGGCAGCTATTTTCAGTGGAGAAACTCTGGTATACCCTCTGTGCTTGTGCTTACCCAGCATCAGACAGCAGACACAGCATTAGCAACCAGCTTCTGAAAATAGTTGGACATGTAGCAGCTAAAAACACAGATTATATAGCGGGAGCCAAAAGCATTGGACACAAATAGCCGCTCCATGTCTGGTAGATGCATTAAAGCAACTGTTTGCTTTTGTTTGTTAATTTATTATTCAGTGATCATATACCAGTCTTATGATATCGGCCATAATGATGTGAGTTACTGCAGTTTTGTTCTTTTCATTCGCCCTCCAATTCAACAAAAAGTGCAACATAAAAAACCATTAACATTTACCCCCAAAATACACTGTAACAATTTCTAAACCCACAGATACATTTTCACCGTGACAAAGACGTTATTAATGTGCTTTATTCGTGCAGTGAACTTCGTGTCCGTGTTCTCGCAGTATAGGATAAGAACACAAAAGTGTTTGCACAGCAGGAGACAAAGACGCACAGCAATAATGACGAGGGCTAGCAAACAAAGGAAACCAGCCAAAAGGAAATTGCTTATTTACCTGAAATGTATGACTCCTTTGGTCTGGAGCCAAGCCATAAATAACAGAATGAAACCATCTATCAGGCTGCTTTACGGGAACAGGTAGCGTGGCCCAGTAGCCAGCTCTCTGTGTTGTGTGGCAGTCTCCCCGTGGACGGAGCTCTTGTTGTCACTTCCCACCTCTGATTTATTACCCAGACTCTTAGTTACAGAAGAGTTCATCTCAGGGGGCACTAGTTGCCGTTGTCATGACTATTCCCAAACCCACCAGTGATGCTGTGGCCTAGCACATGCGTGATAGATGGGGGATGCCAGGGTGTACACGCTAAGATCCATGCAATGTGCTACAGCACAGCTCAGACTCTGGGGTTTCTCTTAGGGGAGAATGTTCATTAAGATCCCTCAGGAAGACGGGATGTTTGCCCTGATGCTGGCTATCAAAACAGGACACAATAAACCTGTGTATTGGAACATAAGATAGAGGAAAGTATTCAGAAAAAGAACAAGGCTGCCTTGCAGTGAGGACATACTGTGAGCAAACTGATGACTTGAGTACAAAGGGCAGTGAGTGGGATCAGAAGAAAGCCCTATCTATAGTTCAAGAATCAATATGGAAACGATGGCATTGCTTAATATGTAGGCAGAATAAGGCATGTTTTTGTTTTTCACTTCACTCATTGTTCATTGTAACCGTATTTTCCATTAACAGTGTCCAGTTCACTGGAAATCAGTCAAAATATTGAAACAGGAGGTGATGACTGAGTGTTTTCATAAGATTGTTAACAGCAGCACAACCAGCACGGCAAATAAACAACAGGTTGATGTTTCCATTTGCTTTTCTGTTATGATGACACAGGTGCAGAGTAAATCAGAAGTCAGACCTGAACTGATACTGTGTACAGAGCACTCATCCATTCGTTATGTTTCTGCACCTGTTCATTTGTAACCTGTTTGTGTGCGTCTGAGCAAATCGCTACGTCTAGCAACATGTTTTGGAAAGATAGTGATGTGATGTTTTCCTGTTTTATGCTTTTGTAGAATGGATTTGTCTGTTTTAGGACTGTTGATTGAATAATATATGTACTATATGATATAAAACGAATAATTTAAGATGTGTTATAATACTTTTTTTTTTCTTTTTACAATTTCTGATCCCCTCGTGACATCACTGTCTGCTGTCCTGTACTTTACAATAAGGGTCCCTTAATTAAAGTCAGTTAGTACATTATTAAGCATTAATATATAAACTAATGTGTTAATTAATGCTGATTAATGCATACATAATGATAACTAATTACATTATTCAACTTTTATTATTACTTAATAATTTATTAACTAACTGTGCATAGTAAACATTAATTAACTGCTTACTAATAGGCTACATTAAGTAGTGTGTTTCCTAAGTAATACATAATAATGATTGTTAATATATCTGTAAACAGTTAATTAATGCTTAATAATGTACTAACTAATGTTAATTAAGGGACCCTTATTGTAAAGTGTTACCTACTCACCATGACTTTATCATGTACAACTGTCCATATGATTGAGGATGAGAACATCGCAGGTTTTTATTACTCTCAGGACACAAAGTTTTATGGCATCACGTCAACAGGACAAATATATTTTAGTAAAATATAAATTTTATTAATTAATAAAATAAGTTTCCTTTTTCATTCCAGCTCCAGTATTGGGGAATTTATGTACTGTACTTTAGGCCAAGGTAGTTGTACCATCAACATCTGTCACTGGCACATGTGTAAAAGTGTTCCAGCCAAGGCAATTTGAGATAACGAGCCCCAAAAAAGAAAATGCTTTGGCTCCACTCAATCACCGCATTACCCCGACCCTCCTGCTTGCTCTGCAGCACAGCCTCCTGTATCGGTCTCTCCTCAAGGCCAGCAGCTTCCTCTGGAACTGCTCACTAGCCATGATATACAGCACCGGGTCCAGGCAGCTGCTTACGCTGCACATGGCTTCAAAGAACTCATAGGAGGCGTAGAGGACGTTGGTGTTCGATGGTGTGACCTGGTTATGGATCCTCATGAACACCAAAGTGATGACCATGATGTGGTAGGGCGTGAAGGAGACCACAAAGACGAGCAGGGCGGCGGTGATGAGCCGCAGAGGCTTCCCTCCCGCTCCTCTGTGCCTCCTGCTGCCCCTCGGGAGGCGTTTCAGAACACGCACCGTCATGATGTAAAAAGCCAGCATGATGCTGAATGGTAGCAGGAAGCCCACTACTGTTCTGATAATAGTTATTGTCTTGACGTAGATGAATGGACCTTGGATGTGGTCCATGCACACAGTCACATTTTCCGGTCGCTGAATTGCGAAAGTTACAAATATGTCCGGGACGGAGCCGAGGATGAGCACAACCCAGGCGCAGACCGAGCACAGCTTGGCTTTACCCGCATCCCACCACCGCAGAGAGCTGATGGGGTGCACCGTCCCCACGTAGCGATCAAAACTGATCAGAGTGAGAAAGAGGATGCTTCCGTATATGTTGATGTTGAAGGAGATCTTCTTGAACTGGCAGAAGATCTGTATGTCCTGAAGGTACGGCCTCTGGAGGGTGAAGTAGAGGGTGAACGGCAGGGTAAGGATCCAGGCCGAGTCGCACAGGGCCAGGTTCAACAGGAAAATGTTGTTGGTGCTGGAGGTTTTCCTGAAGCAGCTGTAGTTGATCACAGCCGCTATGTTTCCCAAGATCCCCACAGGAAGGGCCAAGATGAAGAGTACCAGTAGAATATAGCAGTACCACTGGCCGTTCTTAAACTGGCTGCAGAATACTGTTGACTGGTTCAGATACTCCAGGAGAACCTCTGGAATTTGAAGAACAGAAATAGTTAGTTTGGATTCTGGATCTATTATCATTCACACAGTATGAGAACTGATGACTGATTTACCTTTACCTTTAACATCCTCACAGTGTCTGTCCTAACATGCACATACATATCATTTATGCCATCCTCTTGGTTTTGAGTTAGCATGTTAACGGTAGTTAAAGAGGAACTGTGCTACATTTTTACCTTAATTAAACAAGTTTGAAGCAATTGTGATGGTCGCTTAACTTGTTACGAGGAAGAATGGAGGATTGCGTCTCTTGGCTGAAAACCAACCTTGCAGGATCGGGCCCACTGCCCCAATGTCCCAGATCTCGTCTCTGCGGCACCGCAACACAAACACGCCCCGTAACGCGTAATCTCTTGTTTATGACGGATTAAACTACACAATTATACACGTCATAACATCACATTTGATAGTTAACGTTATCTATTGCTCTTTTCTTTTGCTTTCTGGACGGCTTCGTTGTAAACAAATGCACATGGCCAGGAAGAAGGTTAACAAAACAACAGAAAAGCAACCGGATTTACATAGTTCCACTTTAATTAGTAGTGAACACAAAGTACATGATGGGAGTATCAATAGGTTTGCAGGTGTTTGGCCATAAACCAAAGTACAGTAAGTGGCATTGCCCTTCATGGTGCTTCAAGTATAGAAAACAAAGAAGACAACCAAAGTGATTCAGAATAAATCCTCTATAGGCACCAAAAAGTATCTTGTTGGATTGACCTTTTGGGCTCTTGCATGGGTCAACCTAGAAAACAAAACAAAACAAAGAGTTGACTTCCAGTAATGGAGCTGGATAGTTTCCTTAACCTTTACCTGACCGGTAAATGCTTTAATCTTTCAGACTCCACACCCGTAGTTCATAATACAAAGCAAGCTCACTGGAGAAAAAGTAGTCTCAAACACCAAGCTGAGATTGCTCTGATGACACTAATTTTCTCAGACAGGAAAAAGCTCTTTCGGAGCCACAAATGACATTACACAACAGTACTCACATGCTAAGTGGTACTATCTGTGACTTAAAAATGTTCCTTGGTGGAGGGTAAAATGGCCAATTTTAAAATTCGAGACAAGCTCCTATTCGATTTATGATGCTTGAACTCTCAGGTAGGGATTTGGTCCAAAAGCAACGCGACAACAAAGAACAGCCAGTGTTCAGTCACACACAGAGACCCATGAATACTTTTCTTAATTGGAATCTGCTGGTGCTTAATTCATTATCCTGTTAGATAAGCAGCAGATTAAAACAAGCCTGAAGAAATGAGCCAGTTCTCTATTCACATAACAGGCTCATATTCATTGTGATTGACTTGACATATGTAAATGATTGTTTTGCTTGTCTTTTGGGAAAAAAAACTCATTATGTCAGAGAGTAATAACATACAAACTAATACCAGCAAAGTGTTTTAATCATAAAATTCTCATAACATTAATGTTAAACTTATTTTTAGCAGGTTTCATTTTGTTCATGACTTTAATAACTTGCAGCATGATGTCTTAGTTTGTTGAACTGCTGGTAAGCCCTGCTGGCAGAAAGTACTTAAAGTAAGATGTGTTCACCCATTCTCTCTAAGGGGCTACTATATTTACTGTGGCCGTCTCCATAGTCTCTGAGCATCACCAGCGTGTCCAGGAAGTAAATGCTTGACTGTCTGCTGTGAACAATGAAACCCGGGGAGCTGTTGATCTATCGCGTCGACCATGTTTGCACTTAATCAGAGATCATACATTCATTTTCACTCAGGTGAATAGAGCTTAACAATTTACTGTGACCACATCTCAATCTATATCATGTCTCCCTGTCTGCCTTTTGAGAGGAAGGACAGGCAACATCTTTATTATATAATGAAGTTTAATATGTTATTTTACTATTAAAACCTTTTTTTAATTCAAGCAGCTATAATAAGTAATTATTTAATAAAGTATGAGATTATTATGTAATGTAGAAAGTAATTACATTATCTTTACCACATTCATATCAGGAAATTCATACATTTATTGATACATAGATTACTCTAATAAATTCAATTTCATTAAGATGTCATGAATTATTTGAAGGATTACTAATACAGTCCCTGAAGAATACTGTAACTGTCTAATCCCTACGAAAAATCCTCAAAGAGATCATTTCAGTTTCAGACGGTACTCACCCCTTGTAGTCGTGTCAGACTCGTTCAATGGGGAGATCATGATGAATGAAGGCGGCGATCACATCTCAGGTCGCCCTCACTCCTCCACCAGCTGCGAGCTTCTCATCTGTCACGAGCCGTCGACACACAACGCACTCCCTCACCTGTGAGACTGTGTGTGTATGTGTGTGCATGTGTGTATGTGTGTATGTGTGTGTATGATACAGTAAACAGAGGATTAAACCAAACTACTGTTAAAACATCTGAGATCCATATTGCTTATCATCATGTGCCAGTGTTTAACTGATGGTCTCTGCTGGTTTTTACTGTCCTGTAAGTGGATTACTACTATAAATCTGGAGACTTTATAACCTGAGCACTTCCCAGAATCATTGCATATGATCTCATTATCAGACAGAAACAGGCTGATAACCTCAACAGTCAGCAGTTTCAATCCTTAGATTGCCCGAGACATTGTGAAATCTGAGAGATTTATTCGAATAAAAAGCACTTCCCACCCAGTTTCTCCTGCTGAAATGCATGTTGCACTATTTCCTGTTCTGTGTTGTGTTGCTGCCTTATCGTGTCTCATACACAGTATATTCAGTAAGCCTTTACCACAGTTCAGCTTTACTGGATTAGTGGTTTATTCACACATGTTGGGCTGGAGGGAACTCTAACCCTGTGAATCACTTACAAAGCTGAAATGTAGCTTAGGCTGCAGTCTGGCTACTTTTAAAACTGCGTATAGTCTGACAGCATATACAACAGTGCACCATTGAACAATTTGAGCTGTATAACTGTATTGTAATTTGACCGTCAGTTGGTATAAGGAGTGAATTGTGGGATTTGATTTACCTGGAAAATGGCAGCATACTCCATACGTTAGAGGAACAGGTTTGAAACGAGTCGGCTTCTTGAAAATCATTTAAAAATCAGATTTTATGGGGCGTCATGTGGCATAATGGGTTGAGCAGGTGCCCCATATGCAGAGGCTGTAGGCCTCGCTGCAGTCGGCCCTGGTTCGAATCCCCCATCGGGCGGCCCTTTACTGCATGTCATTCCCCCTCTCTCTGCCTCCCCATTTCCTGTCTCTCTTATCCTATCAATTAAAAAAAGATAGATAGATAGATAGATAGATAGATAGATAGATAGATAGATAGATAGATAGATAGATAGATAGATAGATAGATAGATAGATAGATAGATAGATAGAACTTTATTCATCCTGAAGGAAATCCTTCTGCCCTTGCTACAAAGGGAAATGTGCGAGGAAGATAAATAGAATGCAAAGAGGAAATAAATGTCTAAAACAATAAAATATACACAAAAGTGCAAAGAAAGCAACCTAGACATAGGTAAAATAATATGCTACACAATTTGAGTCCAATACATAATTTAAAAACGATAAAATACTAGTCCAAAAGGGCCGAAATGCAACTTAAAAATTAGCCCCTATCAGACAGATTTGGAATATTCAATACAGAGGACATAGTTGGCTTTACTCATAACACAGGATGAGTGAGATTGATGAAATACAGTCCTCTTAAAGACCAGAGAAAGTGAAAGTAAAAGCAAGCCGATGCAGTATCTCAGAGAAAGCAGAGAGGGGACGTTTTATAACTGCACTGTGTTGACTGTGAGGCCCTGGTGGTTATCTGCATCTTTTATATCAGTGCACTTACCAGTCAGCCACTCTGGTGGTGTGTGTTCAGGTATCACCACTAGATGGAGACACGGCTATATGTTTGATTTTCATTTCCATATGGAAACAGCTTGATGAGAGGTGGGTATGATCTCATCCCAAACAGAACGTTATAAATAGCATTGGAGGAATCTGACTGTACATGTTGTAATTTAGCATTCAAACTGAAATTAGACTGTTGTTTCATACAAAAGCTTTAGTTCATGTAACTGTGTGTTTGCAGAGCAGATGAGATAGAGATAGAGCAATTGTGTCCCTCTCCTCCCTCTATGTGTTTTGTGCTTGTGTTGTGTGTCACAGGCTGTGTATAAAAGGTTTGTGTGAGTAGCTGCTTTGTCCATGTGTTGTTTTTGTTGTCCCCTGCTGGGCTGAGCCTCGCAGGAGGCAGCGCTCATGCATCATTCCTTATCGGGGTCCTGGGCTGTCGGGAGGTGTGGTGACTCAAACGGCTTGGCTGAATAGTCTTGAATCACCCCCTTGTTAAATCTGGCCCATATAGGCTGAGAGAGGCCGGCCGTGCTTGCTGGCGCGGCATCCTGCTTTAAAAGTCAGATCTGCCGATACACACTGTGCACCTACATCTAAGCCAGGGCTCATTGGCACTGGAGGCAATTAAGTTCACCCATGCAAGTCAATTCAATTATGCATCTGTGATGAGCCCTGAAATACCACACAGCAAGACGTATGGTGTGGCCTCGCACTAGACTTTAGTTTTGCTTCAAGCTCCCAAAACTTTGAGGTTGAATATTACCATCAAGGGAATATTTCAGTTTTTTTTTTTTTAATCTAATTTCTAAAGCGCACAATACAAAAACAAAGCAAGTTCAACTAATTCTCCAAATCTATTGTTAGGTGAGATCCCTTTTGTGTACCATGTATTTAAACTTGCAACAGGAGGTTCACTCATTATAGCTGCACTTTAACTCAACAGAGATCTTCATCTCCACATCTTTGTTTTAATGTGCACAGAAAAAAAGAAAAAACTAAAAGTGAGCAAGCTGAGATTGAACAGCATGTAAAACTGTAGGAGAGTAAACCAGCCAGGCCATAATAGGAAAATAAATGGAGCATTCTGCTTCGCTATCTTTCTCACTCGGTGTGTGTATGTGTGCGTTTGTGTGGACACAAACACAATGAGCTCTCTGAGGAGCTGTAACTCAAAGGGACGCTGACTGAGCCGGAGGAGAGGAAAACAAAGAGTTGTTCCTGGGAAGATGGCTGCTTCTGGCACCACAAAGCAGAAGGAGAGCCTCGAAGTGTGTGTGAGCAATATGTAAAGCAGTGGTAATAGGGGTGTATAGCCAGGCTTAGTCATACAGGATCTCTTAATTAACAGTCAGTGGAACAGCTTTGAAGCGTTTGATGGTTTGGTAGGAGCTCAAGAGGACCTCATCATGGGGTTCTCCTCCACCTGTAAAATAGGTTTGCGTAACGTCCTCTTTGTGCTTCGTCAAGTCTCACGCTGGCTCCCCAGTCGCCACCTTCTTACCATTCAATTATTAGTCCAAATTCAAGTGGAATTGAAAATGTAGCCACCATGGCACCGACCCTACTTATTGCTCACAATATCTCTCTCTCTATTGTTGTGTCCCTACAGGTGTCAGAGATGAGGCAAACAAACTATTATAGAGGGTGTAGGGAGGGAGTGAACAAGAGGGTGATGTCATGCGCAGCCTACAATGTCGCACAGATATCATAGGGAGTTGGCTTGGACCCAGAGGCTAAACATGTACAACAAAAAATTACAGTATGTTATAAACTATATCCTAGGCCAATTGTTCTCAAATGGGGGTATGGGTACTTGAAGGCACTCCAGGGGGTATGTGAGATTTTTTTTTTAATATCTATAAAAGAAATAGCATCAATTCAATATTTCAATAAAATATTAGCGTAAATTCATTAACCGAATTTTATATTCAGTAGGCTATTCAGTTTCATTATCCTAAAAAACCCAGAGTCTTCTCCATACCAGGATGGTTTGACCCAACCTGGCATGTGCCACATGGCATCACCTGTCAATCACTGCCACCAACTCAAACAATGGAGTTGTGGTTGAAGCTTTGCTGAAAAACAAGTGCCAAAGAAGGCAAAATCACAGCCAGCAAAATTCTGAATTTGGAAGAAATATGTTTTAAAGCTGCCATTGTAAATGAGTTCATGAATTTGGTTTAAAAACAGATCTTTATTATAATCATAGAGGGCTATTCAAGTTGATAATTCCGACCATAAACAACGATCCGGCGGCGTTATTTCTATGACCCTCCGGGAAACGTCCGGGAAACCGAAACTCGGAAATTCTGGGCGAGTCGACCACTAAATAATAATATCAAAATAACTATAAAGACAAAACGATATATTTATCGAAAACGTAGATTCACCCACATTAATATGAAACTCTTGTATAACCAAAAGCAAACTCCTCGGGGTCTCTTTAAGAAGTTTAGAAAAGTTTAATAAATCAGATACTGGTGACTCAACAGGGCTTACATCACTGAAAAAAGGTTGAGAACTGTCCTAGACAGTCAAATAGGAGCCTCATGACACACTGCCACAACCTTCAAGACAAACCATGATCTAATTGTATGATTTATACATTTCCCAGAAACCCAATGAAATCACCACTTCTTGGTCCCGGGGACTCACCACATTGAAAACCAACCAACACGATCAACATCGGCGGTGCTGCCATGTTTATTGCCAGCTGTAACAATGTTATCTGACCGAGCACAATGGCTGGTGGTTTTATAATGGGCTTATTTCAAAAGGACAGTTGTCTGTTTATTACAAAGAGCAGTGTTTTCTTTATCCTTTGGACAGTGTGCCCTGAGCTGCAGACCCAAAAATCTGAGAAAGAATATGTGTTAACATATTAGAAGGAACGCTTTGTTTAGGTTTTCAACATTTGATTATCTGAAGTTATGAATAGCATGCAATCGTGCATATTTATTATTGTGCAAAGATAATTCTCAATGTGACCGCTCTGAGGTGTCCAGGTCATGTTTTATTTTTTTTTTCCAAATCTGTTTCGACCCAGGTCTGAGTGATGATGGTAATAGCAGACACTCCAAAATTTCCTTTTGTGTTGGTGGTAGACCAAGGTCTCTGACAGCTGTTGTGTCATGACATATATACCCAGCATCACACATATTATTTTTCACATCTCAGTCATCTGCACCTTTGTAATCCTTTTTCATGCCACTGTTTCCGGGGGGGGGGGGGATACGGACCTTTTATTTAAAGTTAAATATTTTTCTTTTTGTCCTGAGGAGCAGTTAAATAAAAATTGGTCTGGCATTATATTAAGAGCGAGCCACATAGGCATCAAAGGCACCAGCTGTAGTCTTTTAAAGGTACAAGAAGAGGAAGAAGCTGGTGGTGGTATAATAAACCTCATTGTCTTCACAAGTTCTGCTGAGTGCCGCCACCAGAGGACATGCTCATGTGATTATGTATTCTGTGCAGAGGGCGGCGTATCTGAATCAATCTCATGCTCTGCCAGAGAGATATTTCTCCATAATTTGATTCCAAGGCAGATCTGTGTGGAAAAAAAAAACACTACAGGTCACAAATGTTTGAATAATTTCTCTAATCATGCAGAACTCGCATCATGAAACACAAGCGAGCGTCAGTCGGCTGACAGCGTGCCCACCGGATGCATGAAGTGATGTGTCTGTAGAATTTTTTTTTTTCTGTTGGGATTGATGATGACAATAGTGACTGTTGAAATTGGTCAGGAAAAGACAATTACTCCAGTGTCGCAGGAGTGACACCTCAAAGTGGTCTTTAATCTTAATTTCAATGGCCTAAAGGGCACATGTCTGACACTAGGACAGTATTGATCTATGCGACTAATTTATTTACTTTCATCTTCATTTTCCTGGGCACACATGTTTGCCGGTTGACATGCTGTTTGAACCACACTGACAGCAGTGTCCTTGTCATGCTCCTTTTAGGTCGATACCTGCGCCTG
This sequence comes from Trachurus japonicus, assembly GCF_045865225.1. Classification (NCBI taxonomy): domain Eukaryota; kingdom Metazoa; phylum Chordata; class Actinopteri; order Carangiformes; family Carangidae; genus Trachurus; species Trachurus japonicus. The sequence continues at coordinate 11,021,942 of NC_140912.1, read as the reverse complement.
AAAATGTTCCGCGAGGATCATGGCTCCTGGATGACCATGTTCTTCAGCGCCATCCTCTTCCTCTTCATCTTCTCACACATCTACAACCTTTTCCTGCTGATGGCTGGGAGCATGGAGTAAGCCATTCAATCTCTCTCTCTCTTTCCCTTTCTCTTTCTCTCCCCCCTCTCTCTGCCCCGTTTCCCTCATTCTCTGCTTCCCATTTGTTAGACACTGTACGCTCCCCTTTGGCTGGCGTGATTGATCTAAACGTCTCGCCTGAACAGAGACCCGATACCAGCCTGATTAATCAGCCCAGACTTTAAATCACAGGTAGGGGCAGGCAAGGGGAGAGTGGTTAATCCTGAAAGATCACCTTCAGCACCTGCACTTATTCTCCCATGATCTTGACTTATTTTTTTTGACACCTCTCTGGCTGGAAACCAAGACGCCTTTGCCACGTTTCTCTCAGTTTGTGGCTTCTGTTGCTCAGACTCACCTGCTGAGAAACCACCGTGCACAGCAGTGACACCCACACATCAAGTCGCTGACAGGAATCCGTTTATGCATTTGCAATGTGTCCGTCTGGAGGAAGGAAAACATGCCCTTGAAGCCAGCCATCCAGACACGAGGTCGCCGTTAGGTGATTTACCATTTTGTTTGTTTGAGCTGTACAGGAAAAAAAAAAAAAAAACAGTGTGGCAGGTGTCTATTCAGGTACAAGAGGGAGGCCGGAGCTGTAATGGGATCTGTCTATATACAATGCTGCTTTCCCATATTAACAACCAGCATCACCTATCCATAAGGTGCAGGCAGATGAAGGCTATTAGCTAGCAGGCGAGGTATTTGTGTTTTTCTACGGCCAGAGGGATGAGCTTGTATAATCAGCCCATCTGTCACTCTGGCCGGCGCCGTGACACCCGGCATCCATCTTGTCCGCTCTCTCTCTTGGTTGGCCGAGAAAAAGGAAGCGAGCGGCTGAGCGCAGGGGCAGGTCCGCCGAGACGAGAAATGTTGCTTGCTCAGGGAAAAGTTCCACTTGCAGAGGCGCTGAGTGCATGTGTCACAAGAAAAGATTCCTTTTTTTTCTATTACTACCTCTCATTTTAGCCTTGAAATGTCAAGAAAAGGGGCCCTTTAATAGTCCATCACTGCTTTTTCTATTTAATAGAAATGTTTCCCTTAATGACACCCAGAGAAACATAATGAGTTACCCAGGCGCTCTGAGAGACACAACATATAATTTATATCCATCTAACATGAGCAAGACACACTGCATTCATTTTAGCTGCATCACTTGTCCAGATATAAAGAGCAGCCACCATAACAGCTTATTAAACAATTACACTGGCTGACACCACACTTAAATCCAGCCATAATTATTTGTTGTGCGCTTTGACATAAGTGATTGGACGCTGTAAAGCTCTGCTCGCAAAGACAGATGGTGCTGTTGTAAAGCGAGTGAACCCCCAACACCGCTTTTTAGACACCTGCTCTTCTTCTCCTGGACTCGGAGACCCCTCCTTCAAAACCCACCCCTCCTTTTTTTTCCCCTGTCCCTCTTTCCCGCTTGTTTTTCTTTCTGCTCCAGCAGTGTGTCCACCAAGTACCCGGGCCCCTGCCAAAAACCATTAGTGTTCACATCTCTGTTCAAGACCGACATGTAAGAGCAGTGTTCACACTCTGCCAGGATGCCCCTCAGAAGACTCCGGGGCTCTGGGCTGAGAGAGCATGAATGCAGCAGAGAGGTGACGGAGGCTGGGGGGGTGAAGTGCTCCAGCCCTGATGATGCAGTGAAACTTATGTCTTTTGATCTATGCCCAAACTCTATTTGCATTCACCCTCCCCTCCTCCTCCTCCTCCTCCTCCTCCTCCGCTCTCCCACCATTCTCTCACCCCACAGCGATGCTGTTGTACTTTTCTCTTTTGCCACAGCACAAAGGAAAAGTACAACATCCCTTTGTGGCTGCAGCTGGCTCTCTGTGGGAATGAATGGTGTTTTTCCTTTTCATTTGTGCTGAAAGAACAAGCCGCTGTGAGGTATTATTACTTGCCAAAGGTTTTTAAAGGGTAGGTATTTTGGCACAGGTTCGCTTGGCTTTGACATCTAGCCATGATGGTGCACTGCAGGGGGAGGCTCTTCTGGTGGCTCTCCTCACACGCACACACACACTCACACCCCAAACACATATTGTTCACATCTCGCACTTCGCTCAACTTAGCTGTCAGGGCAGTGTGTGCGTGTGTGTGTGTGTGTGTGTGTGTGTGTGTGTGTGGCAGGATGGGGGTCTGGCGTCAGTCCCCCTGCTGTCTCCTTGACCTGATGCTGTATGCTGCCTGTGCCCCTTTGCTCATTAATATTCTTTAATTTTCTCTGACCTTTGAGTCAGTCTTGAGCTTGATTTAATTAAAACTAGCGGATACGTCCACAAGGAGAGGAGATAAAACAGTAAACAACAAACTGATAAATAAAAGCGTGTAGTGTACATCTTCTTTGGATGAGAAGTATTTATTCATGATTAGCGATGTAAGATCAGCCCATCAGAGCCGTTATCTCTGAGCTCAGGCTGTGTAATCTTACACACATGTCCGACAGTGCATCAGCCAATATTTAAACAGCCACTTCCAGGTCAACAGCTATCAACCTGTTACCTGGTTTATGTCATATCGGGGGGAGGAAAAGCCCTGTCTGTCCATCACGGCTCCCTGGGAGCTGTAATCCACACTCGTTACCAAACCCTCACATCTGGGCTATTTGCATTTTAATGTAACTGTCAGATTAAGAGGGGCTGTTTGTGTGAAACCAGGGGAGTGTGACCGCCCAGGGAGTTTGACGGGCTTCATGAATGTTCTGTCACGCCGAACAATCCCATTCCGCCCATCTTACGGTGCCATTACCAAACGAAATCAGCCCCTAATTAGATGGTGTTATTTAATTAAGACGGCCCAATGCGTGGCGTACACATTAATCATGACTAATTTAGAGAAAGGGGGCCGGTAAAGTATTTGAAGGTGGAGGGGAAGAGGGGAGGTAGGGAGAGAGAGCGTGTGTGTGTGTGTGTGTGTGGGAAGCCACTGAGGAGCTGTAGTGGGACAGCCAAAGAAAAGCTGTGAAATGATGTCTATACTTCTTGTGTATGTTACTCAGTAGAGGAATAAATTGATGGATGTCAGGATGACGGGGCGGGGGTTGGGGAAACGGGAACAAGTGAGCTATGAGGGCGTGAAGCAGAGAGCGAAAAGGGTGGGGTTGAGCTGGTGGATATCTTTGATGAGGAGCAGAGAGCGGTGGATTTGGCATTTGACTACAGTGATACCCTGAGCGGGATTAGACCCCAGCGTGTAAGGGTATTTGCCTTTGTTTTCCATGATCCTTTGTGCTGCGTGTATTCTCGTCCCCCTCGCCTGTCTGTTTGCTTGTCTGGCACTAAGCTGGGGTAATACCATGGACAAGTGGATTTAAATGGCTGAATAAATAGCATGTTGTGGTATGTTGATGACTCCTGTTGCATGCGAGCACACATGGGACGCGTTGCTGCCTGCAATGTGGCAGCGTTTTCGAACAATTGGTTCTATGATCTGGGCTTTGCTCAACGCTGAACGGTGTGACTAACAGGCTGCCTGTTGGCGTTTTAAGTGGATGGAGATGCTCATAGAGGGAGGTAAATTAAATTGTTGATTAACCTACAGCAGCTCTATTCAATTAAATACAAAGAAGGAGGGAAGATTGAAAAAGCCACAAGGTTAATGGCAGTGGCTAATCCATTACTGACCACCAGTTCCCAAAACCACAAGGTACATTATGTCAGAAAGTGCATGAAGAGTTAAGGAACCATCTCTGCTCATGGCTTCTTGATGACATTAGTTTAAAGTAGACTTGTAGTCAAGACCGCCTGAACCAAGACCAAGACACTGCCAACACTATACCAAGACCAGAGAGTATCAAGACCAAGACAAGACCAAGACAAGACCAAGACCAAGACCAAGACCAAGACCAAGACCAAGACCAAGACCAAGACCAAGACCAAGACAGACCAAGTCAAGACCAAGACAAGACCAAGACCAAGACCAAGACCAAGACCAAGACCAAGACCAAGACCAAGACCAAGACCAAGACCAAGACCAAGACAGACCAAGTCAAGACTGACCAGTTGAGCTCAAGACCGAGACCGAGAACGAGACCAAAAAAAAACCAACTAGTTACACCATATGTTGCTATTCCGCATGAGTTGTAGAACGTGAGAGGACGAGCGCCAATGCATCTGTGTCACAAAATGCATATGATTGGTACCACTTGAAGGGTGCGTATAATGATATCCAAAAAAAAAGCATGCCTGGATATTGTAGGCTACAAATCCGTTCTGCCAGTCTGAGACATTGCGAGAGTGAGAGACCCGACACCGAGACAAGACCAAGACCAAACACTGTCGAGACTGAGACAAGACCAAGACCACAAAAAAGTGGTCTCAAGAACTACAGCACTAGTTTTAAGAGGAACTATGCAAGTCTGGTCGCTTTTCTGCTGTTTTGCTAACCCTCCTCGCGGCCATGTGCATTTGTTTTTAACAAAGCCAGCAAAAAATCAATCCATGGAACGGTGGATAACGTTATATAACATAGGCTATACAATGTTACAACGTGCATAACCCTCATAAACAAAAGATTATGGCGGGTTACGGAGCGCATTTGTGTCACGGTGTGCAGAGACGAGAGCTGGGACACCGGGGGGCGGCCAGGTACTACACTGATGTTGCAAGTTTGGTTTTCATGCCATGAGACACCAGGTGAAAGACAGAGAGTCTCCATTCTCACTCGTAACAAGTGACTCTGGAGCTTTTTAATTAAAATAAAGATGTAGCATAGCCACAGAAAAAAATCCTGCTTAGTTCCTCTTTAAAGTACAGCTTTCTTTGACAGGATTTCTGTGTTTTGCCAATCATTTTAGAGCTGACGGTAAATGTGCCTCGTATTAAACTCTTGAATTTCAAAGGTAAACTAGCAAATAAATGAAAACCTTGTAGCTGAATGGTTAGAGTGCATACCACAGAGGCTTAAACGCACTGAGCAGTGAGTCCTTGGTCATTCCTCTACTCTCTACCTATGATTGCTGTCCATTGCCACAGCACACAAAAATGTGAGCAAAAAGTCCTGCAGTGAAATACGTGTAAATCTTTGTTATATCCAGGGTACTTCAGAGTTGACTTTTGATGGTCGAGGTACTACTGAGCCCTTCGTAGATCCACCACCATCAAAGATGGTGTTGTGGAAGGTTGTCGAGGAATGCTCTACTAACATGAATACCAGGCAACTGCTGCTGAAAAATTTCCAGTGGCTCTTATTCACTGATATTGTGAAAGGAGATAAACACAAACATCTTCTTGAGGTACAGCACGATGACTCTAGTTCCATAACACAACTGATTTAGAAGATAATCAGCTTCAGTGTATATACAACTATAAACACATGTGGTTTTTTAGCATGTTTGTTTCACATGGACTAATGTCATTTGTCGATTAAGAGACAATTATTTCCATAAAGCCAAAATACCCAGGGTTCTTTGATTCCAGCCTCTCTGCTCCAATAGAGGGAACGGATGCTCAGCTTTCTGCTTGGTCTTTGGGTGGTTGAGATGCTAATGGCTTCATATTTTGCAGGATTGATTTTGATTTAGTTAGTTTCAGTTAATTCTGAAACTATATTCATCTTTGAATATACCATTTGTCAGCTGTAAGCTCAAAAATGTTTGAAATGGCACCTGTGTGAGGACATGTCATTTTTACTATTGGCAGTTTTACTATTAGACCTTGATATACCTGTCGCTGCTTGTAAATTGCAGTGAACGTCTTGTAGGTTAGATTAATTGGTCTCTCTTTGCCTTCCTCGCTCTGCCTCTCTCATACTTACACACACCCACACCTAGTTTCCAATCATATCTCCTGCTGTCTTTCACACTCCTACACATGCACATTACGCCGGTATCTCGAATGTGACTCATTACGTATTTAGCGACTGTTTAGTTAGTGTAAAGCTTTGCCTCTGAAGTCATTTCCCCCCTTCTCTCGGAGTGTCTCTGAAAACATAACGGCGCTATATGAAGCAGTGAGGTCAGTCACTTCCTCTCTGTTTATATCAACCCTTCTGTTTTCTGGGACAGAGGGGAGGGGGGTTCCATATACGTCAGCGTCTCATTAAGAAGAACAACTGCAGTTGAAAACAATGAACATTACAGCCTTGACAGCAGTGTGTGTCCACTGGGAAAAGCAATACGTGTTATATTATAGACTTGTGTACGTGCTGATGCGTTGCAGCAGGACAGATGGATCGTCTCTGTATGTGTTTTATTGTGTGTAGTGCCACTGCAGTCTTGTCATCTCGTCCTTATGTTTAACCGTAACAAATCATATCTCTGATAACATTTCACTTCCGTCATCTTAAAGCTTAACATTTTGCATGTCATGTTCCTTGTTGCATTGATTAACTGCTGTTTGGAAGCCAGTGTTTCAAAAAAAGAATGATAATAATAATTCATAAAGCATCTCCTGACATTTCCAAATACCACACACACATTGCACAACAATTTATTCTGAGGCAAAATATATCTCACCAGTTCTCTAAAATTAGTTTTTAATGTACAGTAGTGTGTGTGTGTGTGTGTGTGTGTGTGTGTGTGTGTGTGTGTGTGTGTGTGTGTGTGTGTGTGTGTGTGTGTGTGTGTGTGTGTGTGTGTGTGTGTGTGTGGTCGATAGGATACATATCAGTGCTGTCCACTGTGAAAACCCTGGTTTGGCGATTTAGACTTTTTTCAGATTCATTTGAGAAGTAAGGGTTTGTCTATAGTTTAATAAAATATGTCCTCCTCTTAAAGGGATAGTTCAACATTTTGGCAAATTGGCCCACTTGTCCACGACAGCGTTTTGGAGTTTTTGGATTGTGTATTTGATGAGTTTGATGAGGGAAACCAAGAAATCCCATTAGCCTCCGTAGCGTAGCTCTGAGCAGCTCATGGCTCTGCTCCGCAGTTCTAAAAATAGCTTGCACCGACAAATAAAGGTAATGAACCTACTGCTATGACTTGGGATTATGGCAGTTGACCAATTTGCCAAAATGTTTAACTATTCCTTTAAGAAGACCGTTTAATTTAACATAAGATCTTCTGAAAAAATGCTTTTTTAGTTCAATAAACACTTGACATTTGGAGATCCATGGTTTTCAAAAGATAGTGACAACAGGAGCAAAGACAAAACAACTGAACATTTACCCTGGTCTGGTATGTGATATACGTATACCTGAAGCACACACTTCCATCCTAATGTTCACCTCCTAATAATATTCACAGCTCTGATCACCTGTGTTTTTGCAGCAGTGTCTTTGACTTCACCACATCCAGCAAATCTGACATTTGTGCCCCAGCTGTGTTAGCTCAGCAGTTGAGGATGAATTCAGTTTGGTTTCCCACTGTCTGGACTCAGGTTCATTTACCTTTTTATCTACCTTACCTTCGCCTAGTTTACCTTCTAAAATTGAGGATGAAAGCAAAGCTGTAATTTATCCTCCGCATTACGACCATCAATACCGCTGTTATTAACACTACAGCATCTACACCATCATTACATTAGTAAATCCTTTTTTTTCCCGACTAACAACTACCTAACAGTCTCTGTTGGCTATACCCAGGTTTCTGAAAGCAGAATATATTTTCTACATGTGCAATCCATAACCAGGTCAGCGACATATTCCACCGAGGGAGGAGGTGAGGGTTAATCACTGGGGCAACAAAATGCCGGAGTATTTTTCATTTCCTATCGTCAATGTTTATCTTTTAACCCTAACCACGACTGTACGCCAACCTGAACCAAGTGGTTATTATTGGAACCATGGTGTTGAAAGTCTGCTAACCTTAATGAGCTATGAGTAATGTTAACCCAAACCACCATATTTCACCGGACCAAACCGAGACATTTTTATGTCTAAACCCTACCAAACATTAATCTCAGCATCCTCACATCATAACAGAGATTTATTTTTCAGCTGTGATTTATAATGGTTTTTTAAGGTGCAGACAAGGGATGTCACCCTATCAGAAAACACAATGGGTAACTTGACACCAACGTATTTAGTTTTGTAATGTAAAGGACTTGCTAGGTACATGTACTGGTTATGGACCCTTGTGTCTTATGAAAAGCTGATAATGGATGACCTGATACATTGCAGTCCAGGATATTGCCTGACAGTATTCGCTGCCCATCCTGGGCTGAGGGAATGATAAGGAATGAAGGACTCAATCTCCAGCCTGTCTAATGCAATGCGTGGTCTGATTCTGTGCTGAGTGATGAATAGAGATTGAGGGTTTAAGTTGCCTTGGGAGACGGAATAGTGATAGTGAGAATAGTGTGTGTGTGTGTGTGTGTGTGTATTGGCAGCTTTATGCTCGCTGGTAACTACTGCTGCTCAGCATTGTACACTGTAAATATGACCTCAGCTACTGTAGTGCACCGAGAGGAGACAGACAATGCATTTCAATGCGGAGCCAGCCAAGGTCGAAATTTGATGTCATGAATGCGTCCAGCCTTTATGGGGCAGAAGAGGTCACTCAGGAGAGGGCACACTCATTAAATAACTGGCTGTCTGACAGAGAAAACAAGTTTATTAAACCCAGCATGAAAGCCTATACTGTAGGTCCAAGTGGATGGTGAAAAAAATGAATAGAAATCAGGGTATTTGATGACTCATAGGAGTGAAAGCTCTTTTAGCATGCTGCTTTATAACCTTAATTATCAGAGCTCTCATGGGCCTTGATACTTGAGTGGGGACTTTGACAAAAAATAAATATTAATAATAAATCCTCATTCTTCATATTGGTGAATATATGGAGCTATATAAGTGCTGGTATGACATTGACACTGTGCAGCTGTGTGGACTGTTGATATGAGAAAGAGAAACCTCATAGATTTCTTTTATAGGAAAGCCCTTTATAGGTTCAGATGTAGTTAAAAATTTACAAGCCCACTCCATTACTAAAAGTCTTCTTTCATATAGCCACAGGAGTTCCACATTTAAAGGGGTAGTCTGCTGTTTTTCATATTAATTAATTCTCTGTGGCTGAGCCATGAGGGTAAAATAAATAATTGCAGTTATTTTTCTCTGATATTAATATCATGATGTGGCAGATATATTGTATATGTATGTTGCACAGAAACAATCACACGCATGATGCATATTACATGAAACCCTACAGTATGTCACCTACACTGTATTGTACTGTAGACAGTGACACTAAACTCACCATAAATGTAATACAGAACACAGTGATTTATTATCATTTTTGGGCTTTGGTTATAAGATGATCACGACTTTAATGCTAGGACAGTTTTAAATGGAAACCATTTAAGTAAAACTCAAAAAGATTTAATGATTTTTCTCAAATATGAGGATTTTGTTCTGTTAATGTCAAATTTAATTAATGTGGCAATCAGTTAGTTGGGCGTCAATTGTCAGGTAAGTGACAGGTTTAATAAGTGAGTAATGAGTAACACCAAGCAATTATTGGTTTCAGCTTCTTAAAGGAGGATTTGATCTAATTTGATAGTAAACTGAATATGTTTGGGGTTTGTATTTGAATTAAACAGGGAATTTCAGCGTATCACTGTTGTTTCAGATGTATTTTAATAGGTATTTTTCTCTTTTTTCTCACATTTCTGATGAAGGCTACACAAGTATTAATCAATAAACCAAACTATGTATGTTAGTGACTAATTAAAATAATCTTATTGAAACCGTGAGCTGAATATCATTGAGTTTTGATGGTTTTTTAAGATTGTATCCTAGGTTTGGGGAAATTCTAACATTTTCACCGTTTCTGTTCCTGTGCACTAGACCTCATTACTCCACATTTTGCAGCCCTACACATCATCACGTTTCCACTGAAAGTCATGAACATTAATATTGAATTGTTGCCCAGCTCCAAGTCTATTACAACTTAATATAAAACAGCAGTCGACCTATACTGTACATTATTACCAAGAAAGAGTCTGGTGCACAGTAGACGATCCGTTTTATGTTAAAGAATTTAGATGGAGGAACTTTGAACATGAGCACTACCAGCTGTACAAACAAAAAAAAAACGTATCTGCAGAAAGTCAAGCTTTATTGAAACAAAATACAATGACAGACAGGTTATTGTTCTAGCTACATTGAGACCCAACATCACAATGATTTATTGGCACCGAAGATGTCACCAAAATAAAAGAACCATAATTGTGCAGGTGACTGCTGTTAACGCAACAGTTAAAATGGCCTTCCTCACTGGTTACTGTCAAAGTAGAGTAACCTCCGAACTCACAACTCTGTAACCCCGTACCCTCTGTAGCGCAAAATTGTAATTTCTTGCATGTGATGGAACAAGACTTTGAAAGGCATTGAAACGTCCTTGAACATTATGTCTGAACAAGTGTGGGAAACCTGATAACATTCCACAGAGGGTCAAAGCTGGCTGAGCTGGCTGGCTGGCACCGACACTGCCACTGGCTCTGCGATTAAGCCACGGGAGCCATTTTGGGGCTGATTATTCATGGTGCTACTGTACTGATGTTCCACTACACTGAATTCTCTCATTAGGTCACCCGGCTCTAAAGGCCATTAAATTTTCAGTCAGCATGAATAAGTCAGGGAGTTCTGCCTCTGATCATGGAGTGCAAAGAGTCCCCAAACTCTTCATAGGTATACATACTATATATATATATATATATATATATATATATATATATATGGTTAGTGCCATGTTATATATAACAAAACAAAAAATGGAGTCCAGGGGTAACATTTGCTCAATTAAATTTGTGAGAAGGGCAGGGGTTGGCAGCAGGGTGTTTTTTTAGATTTAAGGCCTAGCATGTGGTGCCAGACAGCATTTCCAGAAGTATCGATTAGAATTTCGCTGCGGGTAAATGACTCCCAATGGGATCTCCTTGGTAACTGGAGCAGTGCCAAGCCACTGAATGTCTAACTGACTTAATGCAGATATAAATCGCCATTCCAATCAAGGCCGTTTTATTTGCGGGCTTGAGTGGGGCAATACGTCACTTGCGGTGCTCCACGTTTTCGTCAATAAAATCCTGTCAAAACTGTTAAACGTGTGCTGCATTGATGACATATGATTTATAATGTTTCCTTCCAGGGAAGAGTATTTGTTGCACAATTGCAGTAAACAGGTAGTTGAAAACTGTTGGCATTTTGGGTCACTGGCTTGTCACAATTAATCATGCTTCTTCTGTATTGCCTGTGAGCATTTATTATGCTTTTCATATCTGAACTTCGAATGAGAAAAGGCATGAGCAATTAGCATTAATTAAAAATGACGACCTATTAAGGCTGCAACATTAACTAATAGCTTAAAAGGATTACCCTCCTCTGCGTTTCAGCAGATTGTTTAAACTTGTATGACAACGACTCATTTACAAAGTGAATAGCACATTGAATAAAACTCCTCATGCAATGAAATAGAGTATTTAATGAACTAGGTTCTAGCAGGGTTGTAAGCGAGGTTTTTTTTTTTTTTTTTCCAGAGCCCTCTGTGCAATAGAAAATATTTTTATTGGTGTTTGCTGGTGGCCAGAAAATGACCAGGGAAAACAAAGACGAATGGAGCCATTGACTTCAAATACGACCCCTTGAAAGCACAGCCAGAGCGGTATCCATGGCCATCTATTATATTCATGAGTGTGACCTGCGGGGGGTGAGAAGAGGCTGGAGGGGGAGGTGATAGGCGCCCACCTGCTCCACTCAGCCTCTAAGACACTTGCTGCCAGGAGATCAAACAGGCCTCCTCGCTCCCCTCTGTTCTCCTCCTCTCTCCCCGGCACAAGTCCCATATAGGAGGCGACTGACCCACTTTTCCTCCCCCCCTGTGCTATTACCTGGAGAAAATGGAGTGATGTGGTGTGTGAGTGTGTTGGGTGGGTGGGGGGGGGTTTGTGGGGCTGAACAAAAGCTTCTCATCTTCACTTACTGTACAGAGATGAAGGCGTAACTAGGACTCCAAAGAAAGCATGTCATTTCTTATCAGATAATATTGCATGCAAGCTTGTTTCTCTAATGGTGTGTCTTGACCTAGTCTATGTTTCGCTTCTGTGCTGCCGCACTTGATGTTAAGCTGAGCTCGCTCAGATCCGGCGCATTAACAGGAGGGATCTCATTGGGTTGGCAGTGTTGATTTGAAATCAACTAGACACGAGACAAATTTGCCAAACAAATGGATCATTTGCCAAACGCTGCAGGACCAAATGGAAGAGGTGATACTGCATAAATTCCATTGCACTGGCGTAAATTGTTTACAGTCCTCAGGCTTTTATGGAAGGTAGAGCCATCGCTCATTGTTTTCACAGGATTGATATTGATTAACTCTGACAGCCAGCATCATGATACTTAGTGGCAGTGACCATTTTCTCTTTCGACCTCCATTGACTCTCTCTACGTTGCCACTTTCTGTCAGTCCTCCTTCCTTTTCTTCCTCCTTTTACCACCCTCATAATATACGCTGCATTTTTTATATCCTTTTCACTCTTGGTCTTCTTTCCTTGCAGGCCTCACATGGTGACAGAGTACATGGGCATCAGGAATGAGAGTTTTATGAAGATTGCTGCAGTGGGGACGTGGATGGGAGACTTTGTCACTGCTTGGATGGTGAAATTCCAACTCTTATGCATCCTCAATATTAGAGAAGTTTGCATTTATGAAGGCTAAGATTTCATTTTATATCACAGTAAGTCTGACATTTGAATTTTAGTCCTGCATTATTAAAAACACGTTAACATAAAATAATACTTTTAGCCTCGCTGGCAGCACAGTGTGATAACTTACAGATATCCCTGTTCTGGAGGATGAATTTCAGTGGTTTTGTCAAAATGAATGATGGCAAAATATTCAGTGGTTGCAGTTAATGCTCATCAAGATGGCATGAGACTAATTCATATGCAAATTATACCTACATGCTAAATGAGATTTCAAATTGATATATAAACAGAAATGATTTCAAAACCTTCATTTAATAGACCATGGCCAAGTTATTAATTGTTCAATGGTCTTAATGCAAAACAGCTGGTAAAATAAAGTAGCATCAAAAATTAGCAAAAAAAATGATGAATGAAGATGATGAGGGATGAGGGAAACCAAGAAAAACCATTAGCCTCCGTAGCGTAGCTTTGAGCAGCTCGCGGCTCTGCTTCGCCATTTTAAAAATAGCTTGCACCAACAATTTAAGGTAAAGAACTTACTCCTAAAACTAAAGGGATTATGGCAATGGGCCAATTTGCGAAAATGTTGAACTATCCCTTTAAGATTAGCACGTTAACTTGCAAAACTCTTGTATGCTAAATTTTTTAGCATGTTAACATCCAGCTAGTTGTAAGTATGGTTAGTACCATATGTTATGCATTCAGCTCAAAACACATTTGTGACTGTTGAAGTGGGCCACATCATATTGAATTTAACAACACCCATTACTAATGAAAGTAGTCCATGCACAGAACTTTACCCTCTTGAGTTGTTAGATGACATATGTGTTAAACATGAAACTCTTTCTCATCCCTACTTTTCATATCATGTGTCATGAGTGTAGCATCAGGCTTGTGAAAGGAAAGCTATGTCTGGTGGTAAAGATACAAGAGTAACATTTATTCACCTACAGCTTTCTTTTCTTGTTTGCAATAAATCAGTGCTTGCAGTGCTACAACAGTAACTACTTTTAGATATATTACCATACTTATATAAGTGTATTAAAATCATATATATAACCAGATATAATAAAGTTGAACATGGTGAATCCATTCTTTACATACTCATCTAATTTCTAGGTCAGGTGTGACCCCTCAGCCATTACAAGGCACAGAGTTAGAGACCTCTACACCAATCCAATTCAATCTGCTACCAAATCCTTAGAGTAACATGCGGCCGTGATCTAAGGAGGGTCAGAGGAAACAATGGATGCACAGGGAGGGACAGAGTATATTGGAGGAGAAACCTACCTCTGTTCATTTGTCAACATAAAGCGAGAGGGAGAGCTCCAGCGGGAGTGGACTACCTGTGGTGGGAGGAGTGGGGCGCTGACACCGGCATGCACACAGCTGAGACAACTTGACAAGCTCCCTCACCGGTCACATTAGTATTCTACAGTACATACTGCAGAGAAAGAGAGAGGGTGGAAGGAGAGAGAGAAGGAGTAAGAAACAGAGGTGAAGGCAAAAAGGAAATGGGCAAGTCTGTTTGGAAGGTATAGCAGGGTGTGTGTGTGTGTGTGTGTGTGTGTGTGTGTGTGTGTTTGGCCCTGAGTTTTTCTTTTTTTTTCTTGAGAGAAAGTTGGACCATGGCAAAGTGCTGATTCCAGGAATCACTTGCAAGGTTTTTTACATTCGATTAATTCAACAAGGCACTTTGAAGATGACCTCTGTGTCTCCTATGCATAGCAGATATCCAGCGTGTCTTCGCCAGACGAGTGGACAGGAAGTGTCTGTTTTTGCAGAGCTGCAGTGCCAGAGACATCCCATAGATTGCCTGATTCACATTCTTTTCCCAACATGAGCGAGCTACAGTATCTGCAGTGAGGCACTTTATTGACAAATTGACCTTGTCTCTGCAGCCGCTTCACACAAAGAATAGAGGGAATTCTTTTATTTGTGCAAAAGAAAAAAAAAAAGCTCTTTGAGCTCTCAGACAATCTACTGTTGGATTCTCTTAATGGCATTAAAGTTGTCAGTGTGGAAACAGTGATAAAGCAAATGGAAAGATAGGCACGGCCACAACATTAATAATGAAACAAGCCAATAATTACAGATGGTTATCATAGTCTCATTAGTATTTAATCACAGATGTAGTGTTATTCAGTATATCTATAGTTATATAATATTATTATAAATATTCAATATTTGAATTTAAATAGGCATTCAGTATAGCTATTATATAGTTATATAATATTATTATAAATATTCAATATTTGAATTTAAATAGGCACATATAGCTGCATTTCTAATGTGTGTTTACAACTCTGCATCATTTAGCATTGGTTTTACACAGTTCACATTGTATTTTAAAACTGTTAATGATTTGTTATTTCTTTCTTGGTTCATATTATAACATATTGGCCATATAATCATTTTATTATATATGATTATATGCCCAAATGCATGTGTACATGCAAATTGAGAACAGTATGATTGTTGAGGGTTTCATTCCTGCAGGGATTCACTCTCATTCAGTCACAAGAGCTTTATTGGGTTTGGTTTGATGTTGGGAGGTGAGACCTGGCTCATGGTCAGCATGCCAGTTCATCCCAGATGTGTTAGATAGGTTTCCTGTGTTACTTGTTACCAGAGCCAGAGTTGCTGTCTTTTTTTTCCTGTTTTCAGTCTGAGATCAACAGATTATAGATTAACCTATACTCTGTTTGGTTTGTGCAGGTGACAGATATGATGCTCCAGGATCAGCACTACCCAGACTGGGGCAAAGCGGCCAGGAGATTCTGGAAACAAGGCAACAACCGGATCGTTCTCTTCTGGTACATTGTCCTTTCCTATGACTACATGGGGCATGACAAGATCTTTACGACTTACCAGCTCGCTAACTGCATAATATATTCCTGCGAGCCCGTGCATGCAGCCATATACGTGTTATGTGTTCTATCCAGCCCGTTGCAGGGTTACATGCAGTCAATAGCCGTGTTAATCTTCCCTCACTCAGTGTCAGCACCTTTAATTAGAAGAACAGGGTGAAAATCAATGGACACAGCAAGGTCGCGGGGCAAACCGTAGCCCTGCATTTTCCTTTTGGTACTACAAGCTGTGACCCTTAAATAACTGCTAAACAAATGCTGCAAAGCATGTCTGATACGGCCATTATTAGAAAGCCAAGTAGGATTGTTCCCTGTTCACATGTATTACAGCACCAGCACGCAGTCCCCAGCGGTGTTCTTTCACCAGTGGCTCAGTGCTGTCAGTCAAATACGACATGCAAAACGCCTTTGCCAGTGGTTCATTTTAGGGTCACAGTGAGAAGTGAAAGGACGTGTGAGGAAGAGGATACGGTTGGAGCAGTTTGACATCCGTTTGATATGTGCACAGAGAGCTCGCGACACAAGACATCTCGCACTTCAGACTCGGCTGCGGCGTTGAACATTTTTCCATTCACAGAATTGATTCACCTGCCGATTAGAATGCAAGCAGACAAACTGTTCTGTGACTTTTTCCGCAGCCCTTCATTTTATTGATGGCCGCCCCGACTCGCTCCGTCACGATCAATGACGGATTTGACGAGCTATCATTTGGAATTCAGAGCTCGAAATATGATTGACAAAAGTGTCACTGGATATATCTCGTCAATATGCGGTGAAGGGCTTGTGGCAGTTAATAAAGGACAGCGCCAAAAAAGGCGGGCTTTGCCACTGAACAGAATCCCACTGTGAAATAATAATAATAATAAAAAAACCTACAAAAAAAAGTCCCTCCCTAACAGCTGAAGTGGGATAAGAGCTGGCATGCACTATCTGCAATGCAGCCGGGCCGACGTGTGGTGTGAGAATGCACACACCGCCACAGTAATCACCGGGTGACATTGAGACAAAACACACAGCAGAGAATAACAGCAGCCTTCACCACGGTGCCTGTAGTCAGACGGCTGTGAAACGCTCTAGTAAACAGTGAACACAGAATTACTGCAATGTGACATGAACAAAACTCAGGAAGAAAAGCAACCACTGCATGCAGGTTCAATTTAATATTTTTGGCTCATGTTAAATCAGTGAATACAGGAACATTTGTCTTCCTGGAAGCTTTATCTGCTGCTGTTTTTTTTTTCAAATCCAGGTATACGGTAATTATTGTTGGATACGTTGTGTCTATGAAAAGGTGCTTGATTTATCTTCTCGTGTAACTGACATTGGAGGTTGTTTGTTTTCCAGCATCATAGAAAAAAAACAACTGCAGCTGCATTGGAAGTTTTGAAATTACAGATGTGTTTTTTTTCTCAAGGTCTTGACCTTTTTAATGCACATTATTCATATATTTATCACCTCTCCTTCCTTCTCTTTTATCCCTGCCTATCACCACTCCCCTTCACTTTTTCTACTTTTATTTTTCCTCCTGTCCTTCATCTATTCATCTACTCTTTTCCTCCCCTTTTCTTTCCACTCCATTCCTTCTTTCCTCACCTTGTCTTTCTCCTTTACTTCTTTACTTCCATTCCTTTCTGTCTCATGTTTCATTTTCCTTTCTGTCCTCTCTTGTCATTGTTTTCTCTCTCCTCTCCTCTCCTCTCCTCTCCTCTCCTCTCCTCTCCTCTCCTCTCCTCTCCTCTCCTCTCCCCTCACAGGACAGTGCTCATCACTCTGACGTCGGTGGTGGTTCTGGTCATCAGCACCGACTGGATCAGCTGGGACAACCTGAACCGTGGCTTCCTGCCCAGCGATGAAGTCTCCAGAGCTTTCCTGGCCTCCTTCATCTTGGTCTTCGACCTTCTCATTGTCATGCAGGTATACCGCTCCCCTGTGGCCAATTAAAAAAAAAACAAAAAAAACATAGAGAGCTGGGACGTCTCTTGGCTTACTCTCCTACCCATCTTGCCAGCTCCCCCCCTCCTCCCCTCCCCCCCTGTTCATCAATGGGGCACTGCGGCACAGAGCAGCGAGAGGGATGTTTGATCAGTCTCAGCTGGCATGGACACAAACACGCTCACATTCACCACCAGCCCATATAGAGATATACAAACTGTTGTTTACTCCTCCTTTGCATCTCCTCACTTTCAGTCCCTCCATCCCTCTTTCCCAGACCCCAGCCATGAACTCACCCTTCCCTCCCGCACTCCCCTGTGAGCCAAGTTTATTTTCTTTAATGATGACTCACAAGATTGGAGTTTTTCTCACTTTCTCACCCCCCCTCTCTTTTTCCCACCCAATGTTCTCCCTCCCACAGGAGAGTGTACATCAATAAAGCCTGTGTCAGTGGCTCATGAATATGTAAATGTGTTTGTCTGGGCAAAAAAACACATAACTGTGTATTGAGAAGAGAACGGGTGGGGAAAAAAAAGGATTTGATTTTTTTTTTTTTTTTTTTTTTTTTTTTAGCCAGGAGCCAGAACCGCAGGCCAATCATGTATGTGGTTTGACTGCAGGCCTAATTCAACACGGCTCAGCTCCTCCAAATGCTTAATGAACATATTTCACTTGGCCTTGTTGCTGGGTATTAGTGGACTCATTGCTAATAGACTAATATTTGGTATCCCCCAATATACATTTCTACTTAGTTGATTATGCTAATTTTGCAGAGCCTGCAATTGCATCTTCTAGTGTTATAAATGCAGCTCTCCACAGAAACCTGGCGAGAACACCATTGTAATTCCTACGGTAATATGTATTATAGAGCAACTCTATCACTAAAAGTGATTCCTAGACTCACTTATCGAAACAATTCATTATTTCTTGCTGCACTTGGCAGTAATTACTTCACACTGTGGGGTTTCTCTCATTAATTTACCCAATTATTGTGATTATGCATATATAGAAAAGGCTCACCCTACAGTATAAAAGCTTTTCCCCATCAGAGAGACTGGTGTCTTCTTGCGGTGGCTTTTCCAGCTTCCCGACCGTATCACTTCCTGTTTCCAGCCACAGACCTGATGCAACATGACGTGTCTATTTTGACATCTTCGTTTGACTCCCCGAGCCGCTCCGGACACACGACTCCATCTCCCTTTAACTCAACAGTATATCATTCCCCGCTTGCATGGATTTGTTTATGACGGGCCCGTCTCATTTTCTGCGCAGTGTACAGCAAGCACATTTACAACAGTTATTTATGAGTGGAGTTGTGAAAGGACCCGTCCACTGGCGGAGCGGCCATCACCATGTTCCACCAGTCAATAAAAAACTCCACCAGCACCGCCCTCCCAACAGCTTCATTCACTTCCTTCTTGGAGCACAGGGTACCATGGTTAATCTCCTTGAGAAAAGATGAACGCTGTTGTTCTCAAACTAATTAATGCCCCAATTAATGACCTGTCTGTTTTTCCCTCCCAGCTGGGTTTTTCTCTCTTTTTTTATTTAGTTTTATATGTATGTGTAATTGTACTATTTCTGTCCTTTGTGTATTTGTATTTGCACATTTACAGATGTAGATGATACACTGATACTCTGCCAGTTTGTTCTTCCTATATGGAATAGAGCCCTATAGCGAGAGAGAGAGAGAGAGAGAGAGAGACCTGGCTTAAATGCCATGCCTATTAGTGCTATAGCAACACATACTGTACTGCAGCTATGGAAGAGGAGAGGAGGGCTTAATTAACATCCAGGGGGCCATCACCAAGCTGTTATGTTCTTCATAGATATTGGCACAGGAGACTCTGGATCACATGAGGATATAGTAAAAGCATACATCGCTTAATCTCATGCAGCAAGACACTTTAAGCAAATAACAGGAACCAAGGGGAAATGTAAACCGAAGAAACTGGAATTATGTGCGTCTTGTGTTTTTTCACCAACAGAGATGACAAAATCTAATTTGCGAGCTAATTAAATCGACTCAGTAGAATGAAAAAAGTATTTTAATTTTCCTCTCTCTCCATCAGTCTGGATGTGATTTTCTTCAAAATTATCTCTGTTCATCAGACTTTTTCATCGTGCACAGTAAATAGCAAGTTACATAGGTTAAATTGTTTGAATATATAGATAGACTGAGAAAGAAACTATGTGTTATTTATTATAAAACAAAGCACCTATGACAGTTTGTATAATTATTAATAAAGGAATCATCTCCAGCATCAGATATTGCAATTTAACACCTAAATATTTACATCAAAACAGGTCACAAACAATTTACAATGCAATGTTAAGACTGCACATACAAAGTTTCAAAAAGAAAAGATTAAAAACGATGATAAAAATAGAAAACAGTCCTTTGACCTCTTCAGTGAAATGCTGCATGTTTTCTCACTGGTCAGTGAACTGCTTTATGCTGCAGTCTGCTGGGGCAGCAGCATGTCTGACCTGAAGGACAAGGAGACTGGACAAGCTGGTTAAAAAAGACTGAGCCTGTGATTGGCAGGAGTCTGGACTCACTCAGGACCATATGTAATGTAAGATGCAGGAGACATCACCAACCACCCTCTCTACAACACTCTGGCAGGCCAGAGAAGCTGCAGCCAACGTCCAGTCCCACTGCACAGCAGGACAGACAGGTTCAGGAGATATTTTGCCATCACTGCAATCAGGCTAAACAGTATGAAACCTACGGCAAAAGCTCATTGTTAATTATAAAACTGTTACTATTGCGACTGTTGAGCTGCTGGACACCTGGAATTCTCCAAGATGAATTAAGTGTTTTTCTGTCTTCTCAATTGGGAGAAGTTAGTATTAAAGGAGACATATTCTGCCCCTTTTCCACAAATTAAAATAGTTCCCAGGTGTCTTAAAGACATGTCTGTGACATGCTTTGGTCAAAATACCCCAAGGATCAAACATCACAGCTCTTTTCATCCGTTCAAAACAGCCCTGTTCAGAACGGCTGGTTTCAGAGCCTGTCCCTTTAAATGCAAATGAACCACTGCTTGCCTCACCTGACCCCTTCTACTGGTCCCAGGTAGGGGTGGTATTATGCAAATTTTAATCCCAGTTACATCACTGGAAGACATATGAGGGAACAGCTCATAAAACCACGTGGATTTCAACCTAGGGAGCCTGCACATTACAGATTTATTTGTCAATTCTCGCATTTTGGGGGCCGGAAGGTAAGACAAACACCCAAATATATGTTAAAGAACCTTCAAAAAGTGATATTTCCATAATATGTCCCCTTCAAAGCTCGCAGGACATTTTTATCTCATGTAAATTGAATACAACTTGACCATGTAGGCTACAGTATCTCCAAACTGGAGATTTACATCAGATAATGTTATTGCTTATCTGCCCCTCTCAGTCAACAGGTAAATGAAAATGAAATATTCCACAAAGCTATTACAGCATTGCCTATGAAGAATTACATATTTCAAGGAAGCCTCTACATTTCCATGCCACTTGTTCTCCACCTCATAATAATGCCTGCTTTAGCTGAAGGCCATCAGCCACCAAATATAACCACAGAGTAACAAAAAGAGCTAAGTGACACCACAGGGCACAGGCAGCTTCTAAATGTCAGTTTGGGATGCCTGTTGATGTGTTGTGACGTGTTGAAATCCCAGTGCACATTAGTACACTCCACAAGCTTGTAAACACACAGTGTAGTGTGGAGTCTACAGCAGCTGGCACCATGTTTGACCTCCAGTCGGTGTATGAAGAGACTCCGCAGAGACCTAATATCAGCTAATACAAGAGAGTTCACTCAAGTGTTCCACATCCAATAAAGCATGATGCATGACACTGGCATTGGTCATGTCAGTGTGTTTATTTTAAAGGAGACATATATTATGCCCCTTTTCCACAAATTACAGTAGTTCCCATGCTTTGGTCAAAATACCCCAAGGATCAAACATCAGCTCTTTTCAGCCCTGTTCACAATAGCCGTGTTTCCACTGCAGGAGTTCGTGGTAAAGGGAGGGGGTAGGAACTTCTACAGGAACCGTCCTCTCACTCGGCCCTCTCAGTGGCCGTGTTTCCACTGCAGAGTCGGACCCCGCGGCGACGTTTCGATCGCCGCTTAATCGCTGTGCGACAGTTTCGACCGTGACGTCACCCAGGCAGGTCACAAGCACATGCACAGAAATCATAACAACAACGAAGAAGGATGGAAGGAGCTGAGGCGGTAGCCGCGTTTCTGGTTTGTGTGTTTGTGCACATGGCGGCTGATTGTAATCCTGCTTGAGTTTTTTGTTTTTTTTTCAACTTTTCACGGCATTGTTTTGCGGCGTGATGGATCCCCAGTGTGTCGAGGTGCGCTGATATTTTCATTTCGCCGCGATGACTCAAACCCCCTCTGAATCTCCTCGGTGCCATAGATTGCAATCAATGTCTGCACCTCGTCATCGGTCCATTTGTGTACATCTTCCTGCTGTTTTCTTGTTGTTTACAGCGGTGTCTGCTAGGCTAATGCTCACCTTCTGCTCCCCCTTTTAAAAATGCCAGTTGTTTTGGTGCTTTCTGGTAGCGTCAGAGCCTGCTCTAGCTTTAGCCAATCAGTGCCGGGTTAACCTCGAGCCCCACCCAGGAGCTTTTCAGGGCCAAACGGAGTACCTACCCTGGAGTAGGTACTCCGTAGGCCCCCGTAAAAGTTCCTGTAAATGGCCCTGTGGGGGAGGTTCCTGCGGTGGAAACACGCACCAATGGGGCTGGCCCCGTAAAATTACCCCAAAGTTCCTGCAATGGAAACACGGCTAATGGCTGGTTTCAGTGCCTGTCCCTTTAAATGCAAATGAACCACTGCTTGCCCCACCTCACCCCTTCTACCGGTCCTAGAGTACTGGAATAAGAGAGTAACGACACTTCCATTGAGTCCACGTGGTAAGCCTCATGCGCCCCGAGTGACAGGATATGGGTATCGCAAAAATGCCCAGAAAACCCATTCAATACAATAATTAGTGTTGCCCACTTGCTTATAAATTGATGAAAACGGCAGTGTTTTTGTTTTTAGGTATAAAACAAAAAATTATACTTATACTTATACATATAATTTGTTTATTTTAAAATGTAGATTGAAACATGACAACTGTTTGTTTTTTTTACTAGCCTATGTGTTAATGTTTATCTGTAAGGGGTCCACGATGATGCTATTAACATGGGTGATCTAGAAATGTCCTTAAATTATTGAAAATACCGCACTTGCTTATTCACCAACAATGCAGAGATGTCAGTTCTTGGGCACTTTTGCAATATTCTGCCGACACTTTCATTTGACCATGCGTGTCGTTACTCTCTTATTCCAGCACTTTAACCGGTCCCAGGTAGGAGTGGTATTATGCAAATTCAAAAACTAGTTACATCATTGGATGACAACCAAGGGAACAGCTCATAAAACCATGTGGATTTCAAACTAGGGAGCCTGCACATTACAGATTTATTTGTCAATTCTCACATTTTGGGGGCCGGAAGGCAAGACAAACACCCAAATATATGTTAAAGAGCCTTCAAAAAGTGATATTTCCATATGTCCCCTTTAATGTGTCCATTTTTTACAATATTACAGTTGCAGGCTTAATTTATACAACCGTGTGTGTGTGTGTGTTTCTCAGGACTGGGAGTTCCCTCACTTCATGGGTGACCTGGATATGAATCTACCTGGAATGTCAACTACGCACGTGAAGGTCAGGCTTCCTGTCTGCAAGCGTATCTTTAAAGAGGAGTACCACATTCATATCACAGGTACGGCTGCTGCACACAGAGCAGAGCGGGGTCATCTCACTGTTACCGAAAAAAGAAAAGAACATTGAACTTTCTCAAACAGTTCTAAACACCTTTTCTATTCATGAGATGTTCAAGTAGCAGAAAAATCTAAATTTCCACGAGGGGCATGTACTGTAACTTTGGCCTATTTCTGAATGGATGTGGTGAATTCCAAACATCTTGTGGCTGCTCTACTTCCGTATGGAAACAGTTTGATGGTGAAAAACCACAGCAATTTATAATGCATGTGCAGCCGACATGGCACACAGGTGCAACTTTTCTTCTTCTTCCCCTCCCTGCTCGTCGTGGCCATCCTCCCTATCGTGTGAGCCGTGCCTCTCATCATCTTTCACAACTCTGCGTCTTAATGTTCTCGCCGAGTGACTGTATTTCCCATTTAAAACTGTCCTCCTGGGTTCTCCATTTTGTTCCGCCGCGTGCACACGGCGACTCACAACTATCAAGAGAAGGCAAAAACCAATGTTCCCGTGCTAAATGCTAAGCTGTTCAAACTGCTCAGTGAATCGGGAAAGGTCGTTAACTGTAATGCATTGCATATCCATTCGGCATTATGGAAATGGCTCCGGCGCGACGTGATTGGTTTAACTAAAAGCTTATTAACAACATATCTTGGCGAAGGGAAGGGAGAGGTGTCACGTATACCCGCAGAGACATCTGCCTGCTATCAGTCAACCTGGGGAGATGGCTGTCTCATGGTAATGTAGTGATCTCGTTAGAAGATACTGTAGAGGAAGTAGCACCTGTAAATGGATCTATCTGTCTCGGTGCGTGAGCTATATGCAAAGAGAGAGGGGCTCCTGATAAATGAATGTGACAGCATATCTGTCTGTCTCGGTCTGCCCTCTAAATCTTGTTTGGAGAGAGCTCAATCTGCCTGTCTGTTAAATTATCTGTACAGTACGTGCATGTTTATTGCTTGCTTATCTGTCAGAGATGCCTCCGTCTCTAATAGAAGTCACGTGTCTTGTTACAGGTAAGTGGTTCAACTATGGAATCATCTTCCTCGTGCTGATCTTGGACCTCAACATGTGGAAGAACCAGATCTTCTACAAGCCCTACGAGTACGGTCAGTACGTCGGGCCCGGCGAGAAGATCTACACGGTGGAGGAACCGGAAACACTCAGGAACTTCAACCACAGCACGCTCACCTACGAGTGGCGCTCCACCAACATCGACCCCGGCACCAACCAGAGCTACGTGGAGCGGGACATGTTCCTCCACAGCCGCTACGTCGGAGCCAGCCTGGACGTCAAGTGCCTGGCCTTCATCCCCAGCCTGGCGGCGTTCGTCCTCTTCGGGTTCTTCATCTGGCTGTTCGGGCGCTTTCAGGACAGCGAGACGTTCACGGAAAACCAAGACAAAACGTACGAGAGGATAAAGAGGAAGTCGCCGTCCGAGTACAGCAAGGACATGGGCGTGACGCCGGAGGAAATGCACGCGACCATGAGCGACACCCTGAAACGAGCGGGGACGCCCATGCTGCTTTCGGTGGACGGGCCGCACTTCGGAGCGACGCCCTCCACAAACTCCACCATTTCGATGGAAACCCAAGAGACACATCCGAGCATCGTCATCGACAATGCGACGCAGGAGGAGCCGGCGGTCTCTTTTGATGTCCACAAACTCTCTCCGTGACCTTATGAACTTCCTGAGACTTTGGACAGTAGAAGTGCAGGCAGGCTGAAGCTGCGAGCCTCGGCACGCATCAGGAAGTAGTTCTTCAAGTTGTTGTGTTTCTTTTGGAAAACACCAAGCAGCAGCGAGTCGTTAAACACAACTCATCATGAGATCCATGAAAAGGACAAAGTGATACTCACCAAACTAATGCGACAGCTCTTGCGGTTGTATTAATATATTTTTCTAAACCAACCTTTGTAAACGCTCTGAAAAGAGGCACTGATTCCAATAACAAACACACCTTTTACAACAGAATGCAGACACACAACGGTGCTCGCTCCGATTTTTTGCATTTTCATAACTCAATTTTGTCATGGTAAACTATTTTGGTGCCTACATCAGAGGAGTATTTCTACAGCCCTGACACTGCAGTATCACACAGTGTTACAGCTACAGTAGTGCCTTGATATTTCATATGTTGAGATCCAGACAGAAACCCATTCTGACAGTCTATACTACTTTAGGCAACAAAGTGGAAGCTGTCCCAGTTACGGTCTGGTCTGCTATATTAATGTTTTATATATGCTTTCATATCATACTGGATGGACAGTTGTTACCTCATTTGATGGTCAGGCTTTATCATTTGAATTTATTCTCTTGCGATGTCTCTCTTACTCGATTTTAAATGTGTCACTCTTGTTGAAATGATATGATTATGAACATCAATATATGTTGATGACCTGTTCATACCCCCTCACTTGATATTAGTTGCAGAGATAATAAATGCAATCAGCAGAGATCAAATAGCAAACCAACGAGCCACCTCATGATTACTTATGTGGCTGCCGCACCTCCACTGAATACCAACAGAGTTAGAAAAGGTGGTTTTGCCCTTGGCATAAACATGCCATTGAAGTGCAGGGGAGGCTTGTGCTCCAAAGCTCAGGGCTTCTTTATGTCTAGATAAACCTTGGAAGTTTTAGAAGCACTTTTGCAGTCATGGTAATTGCATGGAAAAAAAAAAAATTGAAACATTATCCTGTTGTAAAGGAAAAAAAAAAAACCTGAAGCTTTGAACACGTTCATTGTCGTTTTACAAATTTTCCTTTGGTTTGCAGTTTCTTTAAAAATACAAATATTTTGGTCCAAAAAAAGTGTTCTGATTAATTCTGATTCTTTCTCTGTAAAGTGCGAGTAGCAACTAAATTATTACAACATTACTAACTTTTGTTCATGTTTATCATGTATAAAGGAGTACTACTTTGCATATATTAGTAACCAAAGATGCCAAATAATTCAATATTTCCCCAAAAAAATATATGCTGCATAAGAAAATTGTCTAATTTAAAAGAGATATATTCATGATGGTCAGAGTGGAATGATATTATGTGCCCTTGCATCACTCAGTATTAAAATATACTGTAATGTATCATAATGTCTTCTGGAAACTCATTTCCATAAAGAAGGATATCTACTAAAAATAACCTCATCTTCAGCACTATTTGCTTTCATAAGTAAGTTTGCCAACAAAAGATACAGCAGCAGTGACGTTTACCACCAGAGTAGCACTTCAGAGTTTTACAGTGATTAGCTATAATCAATAAAGTGATGGATTTCTTTTTTAGATCAGTTCATTTCATTTAGGCATTTATATACTCTAATAGTAATAATGATGATCAGAAGTTTATTTAATTTGCTCGTGTCCTTGTACGATCAAAATGGAATTGCAACATTAATTCAAAAAAAGCTTTTAAATGTGACTCTTTGGTATTTGCTTATGTGCTCATCCCATATTTCATTTGTCTGCTGCTTTAATATGTAGGAGTTTTCATTAAACGACCACTTTAATTTAAAGAGAACTTTTAAAACACCGAGAACCACTGAATCCAAAGTAGCAGCAGAGAGAGCTCTGATCAGACTGTGAACATTTATTCAGGCCGGTCAGAGCTTCTCCTCCTCCTCTTCCTCCTCCTCCTCCTCCTCCTCCTGCTGCTGCTGCTGCTGCTCTTTGGGTTTCAGTATTTCAGTGACACACACCTAAGATGTCTTAAAACGAATGAGATGTGTCTTTAAAATGAAGCGAAAATAAAATGGAGATGTTACAAAGATAGACTCAGCAAATAGATTTTTTTTAGTTCATTAACACATCATTTACATAGAGTTTTAAATTGTATTTGAAGTGGAATTGTTAATTGTTTCTAGTTAAACACTGTTAAACTCTGCAGTTACTCTGGTGGCACACTCATGCTCTAATGTTGTATTTGTGTTTGTGCGACTGTGCGTGCATGCATGTGTGTGTGAGTATGTGTGGGAGGAGGTGTCCACTTATGTTTTATACATACCAAATGCATGTTGTCTGTATGTGTGTGAGCATGTGTGCACTGGAGGCTTGTGAAGTGTTTACTACACTTGTTTTTGACAGAGGCCATTCAATGAAGAGGTCAATTTATTTAGCATAATTGGTTTCCAGCTCTGGGGCTATGTAATTATGCTTTTTTTTTCATTACAGCTTGGATATTAGTGTTTCACTAAAGGGCAGAACCTCTCTGGACTTATTTGTGATGTATTGTGTTTAAGTTAAGCGCCAGGTTTACCCCTTTGTTGCTATTTTCATTGTGTTGTTTTTTGTTTTTGTTTTTTTGTTAATGTTGGGTTTATTTGGGGGGGTTTTGTGTCTTTTTTTTTTTTTTTTTACAGCAGAGGAAATCTCCTTCCTGTTTCTGCTCGGTGTACTGAACATCTGTTGAACTTTATGTTGCCAATAAATTAATACATTTGTTATATACTCTGACTGGTTGCATATCTTGTTATCTAATTCCCCGTGAGGACAGTTCTATTTAACGTTTTTCTATATGCTTGGGAAATGGTTGCCAGGCAACAGCTAAGGTCAAGCTTCTTGCAGCTGCTGACCCAATTAATATGGGCGATATGAGAAATAATGATACTATCTTCACAAGGACACTTACACTACGTAGCCTGCATACACATGAAGAACCTGCTCAGATTAGTATGAGTCCTGCTCCCAGCCCATCCGCTGCTTGATTTATGCCGGTGGGGAAACTGTTTGAATTTGTGATGGGTTTTGATCACCACTGGGATTTGTTTACAGAACATGTGTATGTGTTAATGAGTTATAGATCGGACCGAAAACATCTGAGGAAGAAAAACTGGACGCATTATTGAGAGAATTGGTTTAAGGTGGCAGCTCTGAGTCTGGGGGGAGCCACCAACCCCAGGGGGTGGGACGAGATAAAAATGAGGGTTTGTGAGATTATTAAAAGGATTGGAAATAAATGTCCTCTGTTATAATTTGTTTTGATAAATACTTGTAATACTTTTTCAAATGTTCACCCTTTAGCCAAAGTAGAAATACAATACAGCTCTAGAGATGGCAATTGGTCGTCAGTCCACCTCGTTGGTCTAGGAAACATTTAAACTATTAAACTATTAACAATTTTGTTCAGACATTCATGTTCCACAGAGGATGAACCTCTGACTATTCTTCTCCAGCCTCAGCAACAACAGGTGAGTTTATGGGCTACTTTTACATGTTAGCTTTATCACTGTCAACTACTTTGACTTCATGAGACCTTGTGAGCTAATACTTGATTTTGTTTTATTGATTTACATGTATTCATATTTGAAATGGGTGGCACAACATTGGGCAGCTCAGGACCAACAAGCTAAAATAAGACGGTGACCGTGGGTCTAACCATAAGAATGCTATAGCATTGTCACAGTGAGCATGTAGCATGGTAAAACGTCTCACACTATATGCAAATTATGATAAAGCCTGGTTCAACTTAAAGGTCCAGTGTGTAAAATGAGGGGAAAACAGTGACATACAGCATTCTGATTCTATTATTTATCTATTAAGGTGCGTTCACACCGGACCTTTTGTTTTTGTCGCTGTCGCTCGTATCGCTCCGGAAAAAACGCTCCGTCGCTCAGGTGCAGACGCTCGTCAATTTGGCACAGACTCGCATTTTCGCTTTGATGACGTCATGCCCACTGCCATGTGTCTCTGTTTACACCAGCACCACCGGGATTACGGCAGCCAATCAGAGCTGAGCGACGAGCGACTGACGGCCGGAGAGTTGGGATTTCTCATCTCGAGCTACGGGAGCGACTTGAGCGAAAAAACGCTCAAACGCTCCGACGCTCCGTCGCTGTCGCTCCGAGCCCCAGCGTTTTTTCGCCTGGGCGATTAAATGCTCCATCGCTCGTTTGCATTCACTTAACATGTAAACTCGTCGCTCGTTCTAAAAACAAAAGGTCCGGTGTGAACGCAGCTTTAAATAATTCTATTGATTTTCCATTCCATACAAACATGGCAGCGCAAGATGGCGACACTCTCCTTGCTATGTATATAAGAATAAGGCTAAAACCAAATTGATTTTATTTTATAGTGATTATTATATTATATGTTATCATACACTTGTACAAATATATTCATTGGTAGTATATTCAGATTTTGCCAATAAACCTTGACAAATATTACACACTGGACCTTTAAGGGACTGAATCCCAACAGAGTGGGAAGCAGTGGTTTAGTGGAGCAGCAGTTGGATGGACCAACATGTGACCATGACCCTTGGTCTAAAGCTCTGTGCGGCGGGCCTACATCAGTAGCTGTGTATCTTGTGAAGAGAATTGTGATCACAAAGCTTAACCCTGCCTCTCCACGCACTGTGAATTGTTAAGTCAATATTAATCGTATTGTGCCAAATCATCACAGCGATTATCTCAGGAGTAGGACACTTTCACACAGAGTGGGTCTAGACAGTTCTCTTTGCAATATTGTTCCTAATATAACATAACAAACCCCATCCAACCAGTCCCTTCTGTCAGCCGGTGCTGAGACTCACTGATCAAATAACACCCAGTACCGCTCAGCCTCCTACCAGCACTGCTTTCCAACCACTAATCAGACCAAACCAAATTATTCAATTAACAAAAGATGCCTGTCTGGACTATTGGATGAATGAAACCAACACTCAAAACAAACTTAATTGCTATCTGGCCCTGGCCTGTAGCAATCATGAATAAATATAAACTGGCAGAGAGTCTCTTTACTGTCAGAGGCACAAAGTGGAGACAGATCCTGACCACCTACAGACAGGGACCATGGGCTGGCCACAGAAAGAGCACAAAAATATGTGATAAAAATACACTTCCCCTTTAAAAAATGACAAATATGATATCATCACTGGGCTGCACATTGACCTCAGCAAGAAGGTTTTGGGTTTGATTCCCTAGGCCTGGAGTGGAGTTTGCATGTGGTCTCTAGCTTCCTCCCACCATCCAAAGCAACATGCACAGTGGTGACTCAAAATTGCCTGTAGGTGTTATTATGACTATGAGTGTGTGCGTGTTGTTTGTCGCTACATGTGGTCCTGTGATAGACTGGCCACCTGTCCAGATTGTACCCAACCCTCGCCTTATGTCAGCTGAGGTTGACTGCAAACCCTGCGTGACCCTGCCCAGACAGGCAGTAGATGGATTTAATATTATCAGAGAGAGAGAAAACTAAGCAGATTCTACTAGGAGAGGGACACACAGCAAACTTAGCTGCACCGTATGCAGCTGCATGTCACACACCTCATAATAAGGCGAGACACTACAAGTTTTTTCATGCACTGATCAATTTTGAGATTTTGGGCTATTTTTCTTCCTTAACATGTACAGTATTCTCCCAGAAAAGTCAAAATAAATGGTAGAAAATCCACATTTTTACTTCATTTTGTCTCTTTTGTTGGTAGATTTCTCCTAAATTCACCAAAAGTTAACATGCGACATACTGTGCTGTGCTTGTTATCTGACCCATGTCATATCAGGTATCATTGTAAAGCTCTCTCTCCTGAACAATGAGCTCCAAAGATTGTCATCTCCTCTACTGTATATTCGCAACCAATCGTAAAAGTATTATTTACATTAACAATCTATGGAATTTTACAGTACAAGTCTTTAGGCTGTTTTCTCAAAATTAGTTTTTCCTCATACCATGAGCCTGAAATCTCCACTTCAGCAGCACTTACAGACACCAAACCTTCCAGTTTTATCCCTTTCTATATTCTTAAGGTTTTTACAGAGGGGATTGTTGATATATTATTCAAAGCCTGATTTATACAACATTTTATTCCTAAAAAAATGGCAAAATTAGATTTTTTAGGGCTGGCGACGGTATTTTCTCATTTACAAAGTGATAAAAAGAGATATCCAAAATCCCCTCTGTAAAAACTTCTGACTCTAATAATAATAATAAAACAAGAATTTTGAAAGGGACTTTATTCATTTTTCAGATCTCAGTTCTGGAAATGTATGCAAATTAGCACATATTTCATCAAATTTTGCCTCATTTACATATTTAAACATAAAATTTGACAAAACTTGTAATACAAAAAAATATTTGTCTTAATGTAAGTGATAAACTTGGTAAGTTTCATGGTGATATCTGTTATTTAAAATTTTACCCTATTCACCTGTAGTGTCTCCCCATAAGCACAATAATGAAAGTGACAAATTCTTACCACTATACACACAGCCAATTATAGACATAGAACACACAAACACACATACACAGCTAATTGCTGTTTCTGTCATTTTCTTGTACATTCATTCTCTTTTTGATTAATTATATTGTTTTTTTCTCAACTCATTATTGAATTGCCCTTGACACTGCAATGTTGTTCACCCGACATTCATAGCAGTAAAGCTTTCTGAATTAAAATTGAATGAGCGAGTGAAAGAGAGACAGCAGGAGGGCAGAGAAGATATTATATACTTCAGGTTCTTCATAAAAGTATAGCAGCAATGTTAATAATAATGATCATTATTGTAGCAGTGGGTGTCGAGCAGGACTGTGGGGGTGGTACAGGAGATGGCTTACAATCACAGGTCCAGACTCTCCATGTTTGGAGGCAGACAGCGACAGGATGAGAGGATGAATACATACAGATGGAGAGGGAGAGGAGGAGGCAACAGGAGCTCGGTGCATTACTGTATGGGACGTTTGCCGACAGTCGATAGTCGTATAAATAGGGGACGGTTCAAGGAAAGTCTGCCTGGTCCGGGCTCATTACCTTCATCAAAAAGTAAAATTTAAAGGCTTCTCACATGCGTGGAAAGGGTCTCTGCCTCCAGACTGGATGATGGTTCCACAGGAGAGGAGCCTGACAGCTGAAGCCTCTGCTTGTGGAGACTCTGTGAACCACGAGTCAGCCTGTTCACTCCAGGCGCAGTGAGGTAACAAGGCACTCTGACCTCTTTATGATACAATGGTGCTTGACCATTAAGGGCTTGGTAGGTGAGGAGGAGGATTTTAAATTCCATCGTGGATTTTGCATGGATCCTGTGCAGCGAAGCTAATATGGGAGAAATGTAAACTCCTCTCCTAGTTGTCAGAACTTGTGCTGAGAAATTTTACATCAGCTGGGGAGTCTTTAGAGACTTGTAGGAGCAGCCTGCCTGATAATAAGGCATTGTAATAATCCATCCGAAAAAAGGAACAAATACTTTCAGGGTAGGGGAGAGCAGGGATGGTTGTTACAAGAGGATGTTGTAACAGCCTCACTTTCACCAATAAGGGATAACATTAGAGTCATGTGATCAATATCATGTGTACCCACTCATTCCCTGACATTGCATGTGAATTTGCATGGCCATGTGAAGAAGTGTGTAGGTTTTACAACCAAAAAACATTTTTACCTATAGGTCAGAAATGAATATTTTGGACCAAGCCTAAATTTTGACTAGTATCGATACCGTTTAAGTTTGTATTAGGTAACTTGTATAAGATGAAAGAACAGGTTCTTAGGTAAAATATGAGTAATTTCATCAATGTTTATTTCAAACCACCATGCTGGTACAGGCAGGGCCGTTGCTAGGAATTCTGGGCCCCCTGAAAGAATACTAAAGTGGCCCCCCCACTGACTTTTCTTAGACTGTGTATGTTTATCATTTTTTAATTAGCCTACTTTTTTTTGATGCTAATGCAGCATTACTATGAATATTAGTCGGGGTCTTATGCAGAATAATTCAGTCATTCAAAGATTAGACTACTGGGGGGGTTTGTGGGCCCTACTGGGTGCTGGGCCCCTAGAATTATCATCACCTTTCTCCCCTATACAACGGCCCTGGTAGTCAAACAGTGACTGAGAGGGGTGGGGATGGTTTTACCTTTTACCTTTGCTGTTTTATTAAGTGTCATTAAGTATCAACCATCTTTCCTGAAATTATACATGGACTATGAGCTGCTTCCAACCTCCTGCTGAATGTTTACATCCATACATGTTCACCATTAATTGGTATTATCAGAATATGTTCTTTAAGAAGCTTTCTACTGTTAGGATCCACACCACTGTCACTGTTCTTCATTTAACCATCAGTGATGAGTTTTATTCTTCTTCCATAGGAGGATGCTTTAGTGTTGGGATTTGCACAATAAACGTATAGGTGCATGTTCTTGGTGTTTTCTGGTCAGTTTTTAGTTTTTAATCTCACTGTTAAAATTTACCTCAGGTCGTGTTACAACCTACCCTGATAGTGGGGAAGGTTGTAACAGTGGCACTCCTTGCATTTGACATCTAATAGTGAATTCTGTGATATAGTTTGAGAAGTTTAAGACACTGCTTTTTGTGTCAAAATACAGTATGAGAGCCTATTTGAGCTGAGACAAAAAGTGTTGAAACCATCCCCGGTCTCCCCTATGCCTGATTTGTAGTTGATATAGCTGAAAACAAGCAGTACTTTAAGTCTGTTTTGTGTGAGAGTTAAAATAAAAAACATATTCCAATCAATCTAAGCTATTATCATCAGACAATCTGTTTCTGAGGTGTTATTTTAATCCTCAATAAAAAATGTCAGTCTTGCACTTTTAAAGGCAAATATGAAGAAAAAAAACACACAAAAAAACTGCTGTATGAAAACAAGTCGCTTGTTGTTTGTCTGGAAAATCTCTCATTGCCACAGAGTATTAGCAGTTTGACTGAGGCCTCTTCCAAGTCTGCCACTGAACTGAGAAATGAGATATTGATTCCTGAAGGACCATGCAGTAATTGAGAGAACACATCAAAAACTGGAGTTTCAAAAATGTTTGTGGGGTGTTGGATCCTGATGCCAATGTTGTGTTACCACTGTATTGACCTTCTCCACAATGCAGTGTGGATACATTCATATTGGCAGCATTCACGATCGATGATGCTCTGCTCTTAATTTAATTTTTTTTTTCAGGACGCTTCCTTTTTTCTTGTGTTTGGGTTAAAACCTTCTCTCTTTTTTCACATTCTTCACTACGAGGTGTTTGAACAGATCTTTCACCCCAGAATCGGAAAAAGACACAAGCACTAGTTTAAAAAACAACAACAGCTAATGTTATCCCTACAGCTAAATATAAACCAGAGCAATTCCCCAGAGGAGGAAGCCACAGCAACTTATCAACTGGAATCTTCTCCACTGTCTTTGAGCTATCCTCCAATTAGATCACTGCATCATGTCCTGGCATTGCCCATCACTCCATGTTGACAGCTCCGTGACTCTGGGAGACCCTGTGAAATTTATCAGTGCAGTCAGTCCCAGCCAGCTCGTCGCTCTCTCCCTCAGTCCCTCCACTAATCCCAATGGTTCCTGTCCCCAGTGGCCACTCTGGAAACAGAATTCATCACCAGCCCCTTCTGCAGGTTTCTGATACTTACAGAGGAACATGTGGGTTGGATAAATCTCTCAGCACATCCAACATCTCACTTGGCGCTCTGAATCCCCAGACGAGGGTTTGTGATAATGATGTCTGCCTTACAGTACTATTCCTCACACCAGGGTGAAGTTTTGTCCTTCTTTTTGGAAACCGCGTTTTAAAGACTTACTGTAACATTTTGGCATCATCGGATAAGTCAGTGATGAATTCACATATAAGTAATGTTTTTCTTAACTTAAAAGAGACTTTCTTCATTCTTCTGAGCTTTTTGTTGCATTGTCCAGTCTCTCTCAGCAGAGTTTGCGATCTTCATGGCAACTGAGATCATTTCCAGCCACTGTGGAAGAAACTGTGATGCAGTCTCTCTCTCTCTCTCTCTCTCTCTCCTTTCTAACTGTTTTATGTTGTTCTTCACATTACTGTAAATCTTATTTTTCATGTTGATTGTTTGTGTTTAGGAGGACCACTTGACAAGCCCTAGGTTATTTTTTTTTGGTTTCTCTTGCACATTTATCTATTGTATACATAGTATGTTTTTTTATCCTCATTCTACTCTTTTATCATGCTGTTACCATTAGTTATATATATACGGTAACACTTTAGATTAGGGAACACATATTCACCATTAACTAGGTGCTTATTAATATGCATATAAGTCGCTTACTTGCTCCTTATTAGTAATTATTAAGCACCTTATTCTACATAGCCTTATTCTACCTCATGAATTAAGATTTCTCCTGATATTAACTCCTAATTATCGCTTATTCATTGTAAATTAATGTATTAATGCTATACTAATTCAGAGTGATACTGCCCCTGTACAAGGCCCCAATAACCCACTGGTTATTCACATCATTATTCAGAAACAACAATGCATTAATTTACAATGAATAAGCGATAATTAGGAGTTAATATCAGAAAAAATCTTAATTCATACATTCCTATATATTTCCATGTGCTAAAATGTGTGTTAATTCCATGTGCTAATAACAAATAAATGTTTGATTAAACTAGGAATTGTTTGCCATTGTCCAATAAACTACATGCAATAACCTGTCTTTCCATCACTACAAAGTCTTCCAACAAACTTGTTCTTTTTCAATGACAGAACAAACACATTTTGTTTTTGTATAATTCGACTACAGTAATTGACGGAGCACATCCTGTTTATCAGCACCAGCAAACATCTGGCTCCCAGATGTAGTTAGTAGCAGCGAGTCTCGGCTACAACTGTAGAATTTTATAAATAACAATTCAAACAAACAGTTTGACTTATTAAATTGGAATTTCTTTTTCTTTTTGACAAATAGTCATAGTTTCAGTGTGATGGAGCAAATTGGTTCCTGATGAATTGTGATTGCAGCCCCAGTTAAATCACAAAGAGTGTAAAGCCTTTTTTTTAACTGATCTCTGTAATTTCTATTCAAAGTGGCTTCTCCTTGTGTTTCGTTTGAGGCTCCATGTTTGTGTGTTAGTCAGTCAGTCCTGCATGTTGCTGCAAACTGACGAATACATAGAAAAGAGAGTTAACACTGCAGAGATGAAATGTAAACATTCTACGTGTTGCTCTAGTCTGAACCTCATATATCCGCGTAATCTTGTTCTTTGCTGCAAAGATGGTGAAAGCCAAAACATATGAATACTTTGTGAGTAACTGCGTGCTCTCTGTTCTCTCTTTTTTGACAGAAGTAATCATGAAATAAATTGGTGTGCGGGCACAGTGTATTGCTGGCTAATGCATTTTTTTCAATTTAAACTCCACACTAAAGTAAAAGTGACTTTTCTCCGTCGCCTTGCTCCACCAGCCACAATTGCAATGATATGTGTGGTCATTAACAGGGAATATAGGACAGGCAGTGAAGTGGACTCCCTGTAGGTCCAAGCATCTGTTGCAGAGGGTTCAGCACTGCCATGGAAAATTGGACATTTAGGAGCCAGCTGGAGGACCAGTCTGCCCTGCTGTGCCACCACTACTCAGGTGCCCACTGGCTTGGTGCCACCACCAGCTAGAAGCCACTGGACCAAAGCAGGCCAGATGGTGCCCTTGCCAACCTACGAGCAGCCGCTGTGAACTGTCCACTGTCCCTCGTCCTATCATTCAACTCAGGGATGAGTTTAGAGTCATGATAACCTGAGGTAAAAAGTTTTTTTTTTCTCTAGGTGGGGGGGAGTAAGGTGCAGGGGAAAAAACTCAAGTGGAGCGGAGAGTGTGTGTTGGAATATAAATAGATCCCATTACGTTACGTGTTTGTTAATGTAAGCAGCTGCGAGGTAGAGTCGGGGAATCAGTTGGTAAGAGAGCGACTGCTCCACAGGGAAATAAAGTCATCTCCAGGCTGAACTCATTTGTCTGTTGCTGTGAACTGATAGATAATTATATTAGGAGCTTTAAGTGCTCTTCTGCGATACAAGTATTACTACCATCTCCAGAGGCGCAGGACAAAAGCAGGGAGGAGAGGAATCTGTGTGCTACAACGGGAAGAGCCATCGCTCTGCATCTCAATACGTGGATGTTGAAGTGTATTCAACACAAGTGACTGCATTTGAAAGTCCATATCATGTTAGAAGAAGCCCACCAGTCCTGGATCAATGTGAGCCATGAATTTGCTTTTACTTATCAATACTGCATCAATGTGTATGTCACCTATAGGTAAGGATCTGACAGCCAGAGGCATGATCTAATCCCAGCATGCGATAATAAATATTGATAATAACAACAATATAACAATATAAAACAACACATTTTATGATAAGAAGATGTGGTTGTATAGCTGGTAGATAAAAATGGCACCAAAACAATCCAATATCCCTTTAGATGTATGCTTCATACAGAAAACTACATTTTTTTCAGGTGCTGTGTTTCTACATTCTGACGCGCAAGTGCACATATGGAGCAGACTGCATTAGGATGCTCTGTGATTCACTCAGGTGACCTGCAGCTGTGGCGTAATGTATTCCTTAGCTGCTGGTGCTCCTGGGCAGATCTCCTGACTGGGAGTGCTGCTCAGTGATAATACAGGTAATGTACCAACAGTGCATGACTACACACACACACACACACACAGCCCCATGACAAAAACCTGAAATTACCCCTTTAAGTAATAGCAGCAATTCCACAAAGTTCCTTGCCCTCCTTGATGCACCATTTGAGTAAAATACAAAGAATGTATCAGCAAAATCTACTTATATAAACACAACGCAGCAAAATGCCAATTGTGAGTGTTATACTATTACATAGTTTATTGTTGCCTTAGTATTACCTCTAAAGTGAAAAGGAACGGTATCACTTCTATAAATTGTAGGAGGTTGAAATAGAAACACAAGTAGCTCAAGTACCCAAACAGAGGACTTAAGGAAACCTGCTGTCGTTTCCACAACTAGTTATGTATCAAATAAGGAAGAAAATTGTACACAATGTATTTTAACAATTGTCCTATATAATCATTGAATCATGAAAAAAATAATATACAATTAAAATGTCATTTAGTTGTATTCTGTCTTTTGTTCTTGTTCATGATGGTTTAAAAGTGAAGTTTCATTCTTGGCCCTGGAAACAGCAGTTGACTTAAATAATCTTAGCTCAAGCTCCTTTTAGTCGCTGTGTGAGCTTCATGAGCAGATTGAGTTTCCTCAATTGTTAAAGGGATAGTTCAACATTTTGGCAAATTGGCCCATTGCCATAATTGCTATAGTCATAGCAGTAGGTTCATTACCTTTAATTGTAGGTGTAAGCTATTTTCAGTACAGCGGAGCGCAGCAACAGGCTGCTCAGAGCTACGCTATGGAGGCTAAGGGAATTTCTTGGTTTCCCTCATTAAACTCATCAAATACAAAATCCCAAGTTGTGACCTGCACAACCACCACGCTATGAGATAATGACGGAACGATACGAAACGGAGCCGTTTTCGAGGTAAATACAGGGTAAATACGGAGACTGCTTGCTGAAAAACTGTCCCTGAACGCAACGCGCATCAGCGGTTTTGTATGAATTTACCTCGAAAACGGCTCCGTTTCGTATCGTTCCGTCATTATCTCATAGCGTGGTGGTTGTGCAGGTCACAACTTGTCTACAAAAGCGCTGTGGAGTTTTGGGATGTTGAATTTGATGAGTTTAATGAGGGAAACCAAGAAATTCCCTTAGCCTCCATAGCGTAGCTCTGAGCAGCCAGCTGCTGCGCTCCGCCGTACTGAAAATAGCTTACACCTACAATTAAAGGTAATGAACCTACTGCTATGACTATAGCGATTATGGCAATGGGCCAATTTGCCAAAATGTTGAACTATCCCTTTAAACTCCACCTTCAGGCCAACATGGATGCAGCTTCTTAAAGGGATAGTTCAACATTTTGGTAAATTGGCCCATTGCCATAATCCTTATAGTCTTAGGAGTAGGTTTGTTACCTTTATTTGTTGGTGCAAGCTATTTTTAGAACGACGGAGCAGAGCCGTGAGCTGTTTAGAGCTACACTACGGAGGCTAATGGGATTTCTTGGTTTCCCTCATCAAACTCATCAAATACACAATCCAACAACTCCAAAACGCTCTGGTGGACAAGTTGTGACCTGCACATTCACCACGCTATGAGATAATAACAGAGTGTTACGAGACAGAGTTGTTTTCCAGGTTAATACATGCAAAATCGCTGATGCGCGTTCCCGTCAAGGGCAGTTCTTCGGCAAGCAGTCTCTGCATTTGCCTCGAAAACAACTCCATCTCGTAACGTTCCGTTATTATCTCATAGCGTGGTGAATGTGCAGGTCACAACTTGTCCACTCACTGAGAGCTTGTGGCTCTGTTCTAAAAATAGCTTGCACCGACAATTAAAGGAAACAAAGCTACTCCTAAAACTATAGGGATTATGGCAATGGGCCAATTTGCCAAAATGTTGAACTATCTCTTTAAATGTGGTCTTACAGTAGTCTTCAAACACAATGTACATGAATAAATGAAACCCATACACAAGCCAAAAGACAAGAATTAAATGTAAATGGAAATACTTTATTTCACTATTACACAATAACAAGCTTGGAAAGAAAAATTACAAAAGAGAGAAATGGAACAAAATGCTACAAAGCACCACATAATATAGACGACTCATAAATGTGGCAACGAAACCTTATGCTAACTGCCTGTACTCTACCTAAGTTATCATCATCATCATCATCATCATTGAGAATTTAGAAATCAGCAAAAATGTTTGGACATCAAGCACAGTCATGCCAGTAATAGTAATATCTTACAGATTCATGTAGCGATGACTCGGAGTGGGGGACGGTGATCCTTAAAGGTTCACACTTAGTGGTGAGACAGAACAAAGAGAGTGGGTTTGAGGAAACTGTAGTCCATCATCTGTTTGGTATGATATAGGTTTGTATTTGGTATAAAGAGGAG
This sequence comes from Trachurus japonicus, assembly GCF_045865225.1. Taxonomy (NCBI): domain Eukaryota; kingdom Metazoa; phylum Chordata; class Actinopteri; order Carangiformes; family Carangidae; genus Trachurus; species Trachurus japonicus. The sequence goes on along the minus strand of NC_140912.1, from coordinate 10,981,899 downwards.
TTGAGGAGGCAGACGTGGGTCACACAGCATTTGCAAAAAACACTTTTACCAGGGCACCAGGTGGGTGGAGTTCACCATATAGAATATAGTACAAGAGCTAGAAATCAGTGGAAAGTACCTGAAGGTTAATTTTGTACAATTGTCCGTATCTGACAACGTGTCATATGTTATCCTGATGAGTAACCACCATCCATCTGGTTAGCAGGCTAAATCAAATGCAAACTATGCAAACACTATGTGACCCACCCCTGTGAGGAGGACAGTGAAGAGACATAGGGGTGGTGTTACTTTTTTTGTTGTTTTTTTTTTACATGGAGAACACTGTACAGGTGCCTTCAGATCTGCCAGGACTAAAGGCACATGGGGTCCACTGAGCAACAGATGTGTCCATTCTGGAAATGAGAGAAAAAAAAAGAGAAGGCACATGAGTAGATTATCGTCACACTTTAACCTCAGGTAAAATGAAAAAAAAAAAACCTTTCTGAAGCTCAGCGGATCTTATTTTCAGGTGGCGGTGGCGGTGCAGCATCCTGACTGAGACTGAGTTTGACATTAAGGATTGCTCTGGGAATCATTCTGGCACCAACTGATCCAAGGCAGCGATATTCTCAGAGGAATACAAATGTGAATGGTCACAGAAGATATTCTGCTCTAGACTGTGATAAACTCTCTGGATCCTCAAAGGTTCACAGGGGGACAGCGCCGTATAAACTCAAACCGCCTGCACGGACCCTAATCAGAATGCTACGGAACAGACTGCGCTGGAAGAAGCACCGTTCCAAAACACTAAGTCTGCATTCGTGCATTTGAATTCAGTGTAAATCTTTGACATTTTTTGAAAAGATGGCATAAAGACTTTGAATATTTATCAGTTCATCCCTTGAGAAATGCTGCAGTCTTTTGTCTAAGATGTGGACATCATTGCCAGGCAGGCAGGGGGAGAATATGTTATCCTAGAAACGCTGGAGAGCGAGGCAGACTTGGTTGGTGGATTAGTCCTAAAGCTGAGGCAAACAATTTACACTCACAATTGGTAATGAAGAGGAAATTCGACTGCATAGTTTACTCTCTGTGTGACTGTTCTACAAAACTCCCAAACTCCTAAAGCATAAAAAAGTTGTGGAGGGCAGATTTCTCCACCTCATTTACTAGAACTTATTTCACCAGTTTGTTCCAGTTCTCTAGACAGACAATCTGAGGCTCTGTATCCTGTAAGTACTGTGTGTGAAAACACGTGTGCTTGTTTAACACAGTGCAGAGGGGAGAGCAGACTGTGACTCCCTGCTGTAACTGAACCAGAGGCCAAGAGACGAGGGGCTGACAGATGTTTGCTCAGTGCAGGTTTCTCCTGGTCCAAGGTTTCACTTTCATTTTTATTTAAAGGATTCAACACTCTGGGAAAATCTGCTTACTGCCCAGAATGAGATGAGAAGATCGATACCACGTTCTTTGTCCATAGAACAGGGAGTTGCAGCCAGAACCCGGGCTAACACAGCCCAGCGTAACGCATGGAAACAGCTGTCTTGTCATTACTGTTGTTGCCAGGCAACAGGCAGAGACTTGGGAAAGTGACATCACCAATTATTTTAACACTTAGTTTTTTTTGGATGGATATTTTACAGGTGAGGTTGATACCTTCGGACAGAGCCAGGATAGCTCTGTCCTCCTGTTCCCAATCTAAACTCATCTAAGTGTCTGTAGCTTCATATTTAGCGGTCAGACACAGGTGGTGACAAATTAGAGGAAAAAACTAAACAAAGTGTCTCAGTAAGGTGTTGGGACAGCGTGTGACATACAGTTTCAGTACTCCTTGGCACACAAGTCTCTGAACTCTACTTATAAGTGTTTTCCTGATGGTGGTGGAGAGGGACGTTTACTGTGTAAGTCCTAAGGTGCTCAGCTGGTCATAGAATAGGATTCACATAGTTTCCATACTTATCAAACCATTCAGTAACCCCTCATGCCCTATGGATGGAGACATTGCCATATTTACTACCGTCTCTCCCATAGATCTAAATGCACTGTGAGCCCTCTGTGGCATAGTGTTGCTCTCAGGCAACAAACCACTTTTATGGTGCCCTCATGGCCCCTTATATATTCTCAAAATAAAATATCACTTAGAAAGAAACATGACAATTCTGTGACCAATGAAATGTGGGACTGGAGTTTGACTGTGTCCTCAGGGGCTGAAGCAGTTCTTACTGGAACTAAACCTAGACGGGACACAGTAGGCTACCAGCAAATGGTGGAATAAATATCACTTTTTAACATGTCTGAATTTGAATAAGAATGTAGAAAAAGTATGCGAAGAAACATATTTAATTAAGTAAAGACGCTTTTTGTTCATATTTATATACTATAACTGTGGTTTCTCATTCAGGGCAATGCGCAGTTGGAACACTTCTGTTTGGATGATAACATGCAAATGAGATGTGGTGGGATGTAACTGTCACCACAATCAATGCTTTTGCTGTACCATCTACTAGTCCTTACAGGAAATGGATGCAGGAACAATTTTTGATGCATTATCAATTATTGCCAAGCTCCCCCCAAAGTTATTTTTTTCCCCGAATAAAAAGAATGTATGCCACAAAGGGTTAAAAACAACCAACAGCAACATTGGTGCCTCAATGATCAACTTAAAATCCTTAGACCTTAAGCTTTTGCTGTCTTGCTACAAAATCAGAATCTCCTGGGCCGACCCAGAATTAGAGAACCTGTGTAGAACGACCAGGGTTTATTATGTCAAAATGTCAAATTACTGTTTTAAGAACGAGCACTGATGGAATATCTATCATATTATTGTGAGGAAATATAAATGAGACATGATGGTACACAATCTATGGTCACTAATAACATCACACTTAGACATTTGAAAGTGAATAATTCTCAGACGGAGCATCTTATTCATCATCCTCTCTGCCCTCTATTATGGTTTTGACAAAAAACAGCAGCTGTCACCTCCGTAGAATAAGAACAACATATATTCTCTCCCTTGAGACACTCACTGTCGTGTCTTAGTTTGGTAAATATAGTGGTGGGTGCTCATTTCTGCATTTTTGCCAGCTTTTATCACTGCTCTTATACATTTGGTGAAATGTGTCTTTCCTGTGAGCATAAGGTGTGTGAGCAGATCAGTATCAGCACACCAACAGCTGCATCGACACCTCTAGGCATATTTATCACTATGTGTAATAAAAACAGCAATGAGGTGTTAAAGATGCACAAATTGCCTCCACAATGCAAAGTCCCGACCACCGTGCACTCTTTTTTTTCCCTTCTTCTGGAAAGCAATAGGAGGACTAGTTTGCGCGTCTGCCAGCCGAGCCTGGAGCCTTACCTTGCACTGGCACAGGGTGCACTCGGTGCCGTGTTTAATCCAGGAGGAGCCGCTGAAGCGTGAGATGTTGTGCTCGTCCGTGCACGTCTTGGTGATGTCGTTGCGGATGGTGTCGGCCTGGCAGGGGTCGGTGACACAGCGGGGACAGCACTCGCCCTCAGGCACCACGGTAAACTCACAGTCCACGGGCGGGCACGGCAGAGGCCAGCAGTCCACCTGCCCCTGCTGCGAGGGCGGAGAGAGAGGGAGGATTTGTGATGGACGGACAGACGGACGGAGAGAGAGAGAGAGAGAGAGAGAGAGAGAGAGAGAAAAGAGGAGAGAAAGTTGAGAATAATCTCTGCTGAGGCACTCGTACATTTTCCGCGCCTCCACAAATTACCATGCAAATACACATATTTCTCCTGACGCTTTGTGTTTGCATGCTAGAGGGAGCGTCCCTGCTTGATTAAAAAAAAAGAGAGAGAAGTTGTTAAAGTACCTAGAAAATATAGATGAGCGGAGCAATCTTCCAACATAGTCAGCAGTTTTTTTTTCAGACTGTGGAGGTAAATGCTGCAGCTTTTTAATTGACTTGTTCTAGTCCCACTCTCTTATTGTTGTTCCAATATTAATCTCACGGCAAACTTTCAGCGCAGAAAGCCTTATTGGATTTCTCCTGCTGCTGTCTTCCAGCCAGAAAACAATCATATCTGTATTTTGGCCAACTTGACACATCCTGCCTCCTGTATGTGAGGTTTTACTGGCCTGACCCACTTCTTCTTCTACTGTCATCCGGGAATGTTTCTGCTACGCACCTTAGCAGCAAATAAAATGTGAGTTTAAAGGGATAGTTCAACATTTTGGCAAATTGGCCCATTGCCATGATCCCTATAGTTTTAGGAGTATGTTCGTCACCTTTAATTGTCGGTGTGGAGCAGAGCCATTAGCTGCTCAGAGCTACGCTACCGAGGCTAATGGGATTTCTTGGTTTCCCTCATCAAACTCATCAAATACACCAAATACACAATCCAACAACTCCAAAACGCTCTGGTGGACAAGTTGTGACCTGCACATTCACCACGCTATGTGATAATAATGGAATGTTACAAACGGAGGTAAATTCATGCAAAACCGCTGATGCATGTTCCTGTCGGGGGCAGTTTTTCAGCAAGCAGTCTCTGCATTTGCCTCGAAAACAACTCTGTCTCGTAACGTTCTGTTATCATCTCATAGTGTGGTGAATGTGCAGGTCACAACTTGTCCACGAGAGCGTTTTGGAGTTGTTGGATTGTGTATTTGAACCCAAGAAATCCCATTAGCCTCCGTAGCGTAGCTCTGAGCAGCTCGTGGCTCTGCTCCGCCGTTCTAAAAACAGCTTGCACTGACAATTAAAGGTAATGAACCTACTGCTAAGACTATAGGGATTATGGCAATGGGCCAATTTGCCAATATGATGAACTATCCCTTTAAACACAGGAGGAGATGCAAAACACACACACACACACACACAGAGTTATAAGAGGCTCAATGCACAATGTTTCCCGCAGGGGATATTTAATATTACTGAAAATTGTGCGGTTCAGCTTTTCAGATACGTTGTTGCAAATTAGCTGGGCTATAAAGCCCAGCCTCATGCAGCGCTAATGCCCACTCCCTGCGTCCATGTAGTGTGTAAACATTTGAAGTGGGGAAATCCCCCCGAGTGGCAACTCTCTGCCTGCAGCCAGAGGGAGGGATGGGATGCAGCCTGGGGTATCTGTCCTACTCTGCGATAAGGGAACGCTGTCCTCTCTGTCTGTTTATGCAGACGTGGCCTATGATCACAAAGGAGGAAGAGATTTGCCAAACAATCAGCTTTTATTTGCCTTTCACACAGAAACAGTGTGGATGTGTTAACTTGATCAAAGTGCAAAACTGAGGCTTCTTTTTCATTCCTTTGTGATATTTCGGGAGGTTATTATTTAAATCTGAATTTGCATTCAGTGTCCACCGGTATCTCTGTAATTTAATCTCTTTGCCTTTACGCGGACAGATGTAAGGATTTGCTGTAACAAAATGCCTCCAGGATATTAAAAAGTGGTGACATTTATCTTTGCCTGGGAATGAGGCGGCAATGATCACGCTCTTTCTTTTATGTGCCTCAACCTAAAGCACAACCTATGGCTAAGGAACTCAATGCTTTTGCTCTTTTTTTGATCTTCTGGTGATTTAACAAGATAGCAAATCACAAGTGGCTCATGCAGTCTCTCTCTCTCTCTCTCCGCAAAGGGCCACAATCTTGATTTCAAATGATTGCACGGCCAACCGGAGAAGGATTCACATCTCGGTCTTGAGAGAATGTTTTTGCCCCATCTGCCTGCTGTCGCTGTGTATTTTAAGGCCCCACGCTGAGCCAGCGGACAGCCGCGGCTCTGTTAAGTGTGGGAGCATTCAAGGTTCATTTCACGTCCCTGTCACGCCACTGGAGTCCCTGTATGGTATCGCGCCGCAGCCTTCTCCCTCGCCGCCCTTTCAAGTGCTCGCTCTTTCTTCTCGCTGGCTGGTGGTCCTTTAGCTTCGCGTGTCTTCTCCTCTCTGTGCATCTTTAATCCAGTGTATTTACGTCTGTCTGCCGCGTATGCATGGATGTATGAGAGGATGTTGCTGCGGCGACAGGTGCAAGTACACACGTGTTTACATGTGTACGTACTTATGTTTGTATATATGTGTTGTCGGTGTTGCCTGTTGCTGCCGTGTCGTCGCCTCGACAGACGAGCCCCCTTGTTCTCAAATGTGTTTGTGTCTGCTTGTGTCAACATATATAAGTGCTTATGGTGAGCGGGAGCCTCAGCCGGAGTGAAGCCGAGCGAACCCATTTTCAGCCGGCTGTGCTTCCCCGCCGCTTTCTCAGCTGAGCAGTGATTTTCAAACTCTCCTGTAATGGCTTTCTGTAAGAAATCCAAAAAAAAAATCAGCCCTCAGGTCCGAGCATCGGGGCAGCATTACAATGGCAAGAAGAGAGAGAGAGAGTGTGTGTGGTGTGGAGGGTAGGGGGTTAGAGAAGTGGCATTGCTGTTACTGCTCAAACCATAAATCCATCAGACCGGAGCCAACTTATATTAGCTACGAGTATGACTGATCTTTAAAGGCAACAAAAAGCAAGGGAAAAGAAAAAGGAGTTGTAAAGTGCTTGTCTGAGATCCACAGTCAAGATGATTTGTGAGTCACTTGAACGGAGGGGGTGACACTGTGGTGTGAGAGTGTGTTACAGTGGAGGGTGAGTGAGACACAGAATGTAAAGCATGTTATTTGCATTTCATGTGCATATATGTATATATCTACAGTGGGGGAGGGGCAACACAGGTAGAAGATGTAGTGTTTTTTATCAAGCTGATTGGGGAAACGCTGATGAAATGCACGGTGTAACCCCCTCGGAAACTGTTCCACAGCCCCCCCCCTCCACAGCTGAAGATGTCAACATCAGGAGAACAGTGCATATGTCTCACTGTGAAATATTCATGTGGAAAACGCAAACGTTGTTTTGTTTTAGTATGAGAAATAGGACGGCATGCAGAGGACACTGGAAGCCACGGAAACAACAAATAACTCATCAATCAAACAAAAGCACGCACTTTGCACGAGCTCACACAGATGGCACACACACACACACATACCATTTCCTCCAGTTCTCTTAACCTTGGAAGTATCCTTCAAATAAAAAATGTGTAATTCCATCACAGCAGAGAACAGTGCAGAGGCTCCTTTTGAATTCTTTAAAATCTCACTAATCACTCACTCCCCCTTTTCTTCTGCCACCAGATGAAAACCAATCTTCATTTTCTCCTCTCTGCTGACTTCCTATTCACCTCTTAATCACTCCCCCTCTCTGGCCACAAAACTTCTCCCCTTGACTTTCTTTGCAGAGCCCATCTCTCATTCGTGAGCATTTCTGCAGAGCCCGGCACATTTGTTACATTTATCATGCAGGCTCAGTGGCACAGCATTGAATAAACAGTGTTTTAACTTTTCATGGTAAAATGGCTGTGGATTTAAGCGTCGACTAAAATTCCTGCTATGTGAAAATTTCATAAACACGAGGTGGAGGAGGAGGAGGGGCGGGGGGGATTGGTTGTTAAAGGGATAGTTCAACATTTTGGCAAATTGGCCCATTGTCATAATCCCTATAGTCATAGCAGTAGGTTTGTTACCTTTAATTGTCGGTGCAAGCTATGTTTAGAACGGTGGAGCAGAGCCGTGTGCTGCTGAGGCTAATGGGATTTCTTGGTTTCCCTCATCAAACTCATCAAATACACAATCCAACAACTCCAAAACGCTCTGGTGGACAAGTTGTGACCTGCACAGTCATTCACCACGCTATGAGATAATAATGGAACATTATGAGATGGAGTTGTTTCCGGGGCAAATGCAGAGACTGCGTGCTGAAAAACTGCCCCTGACGGGAAAGCGCATCTGCTGTTTTGCATGAATTTACCTCTAAAACGACTCTGTCTCGTAACGTTCTGTTATTATCTCATAGCGTGGTGCATGTGCAGGTCACAACTTGTCCACCAGAGCGTTTTGGAGTTGTTGGATTGTGTATTTGATGAGTTTGATGAGGGAACCCAAGAAATCCCATTAGCCTCTGTAGCGTAGCTCTGAGCAGCTGGCAGCTCTGCCGTTCTAAAAATAGCTTGCACCGACAATTAAAGGTAACAAACCTACTGCTATGACTACAGGGATTATGGCAATGGGCCAATTTGCCAAAATGTTGAACTATCCCTTTAATGTATGCGTCTCTACTCACCAGGCACTGGCACTGCTGGCAGTTCTCCACCCACGTGTCCCCGCTGCCATAGGTGAGCAGACCGTTCTGGTGCAGACACTGGCTGCTCAGACGAGGGTCGCACTCCGGGCAGCAGAACAGGTCGGCGTTGGGGTTGTCGCAGTCGCACACCATCCTGCGGCACATGACTTGGCCGGCCTAGCGGGGAGAGGAGCGGAGCACAGAACACACGGGGCGGGAATTAAACATTGAACACACAATGCATGAGCACACAATCATATACATGCATGCACAGACAAAGCCATTTGTATAATGGGATCATTAAACATGTATGTTGATCGTAAATATTGTACAGACGGCTGCCTGGCTCGTCCCCGGCTACTGTTCTGAAGCTGTGTTTCACGGTTAATCGGCCTCGGCTCGTACCACGGAGAAGACACCAACACTGAGATATACTTCTTGAATACTGATGAACGGCAGTTCTTCAGGGGTTCCTGTTCATCAGCGTGCTGTTTGAAGAAGTGTTACTTTGCTGTCTTGTTGTCTCAGTGATTTAAGGTCCCTTCCACATATGAGAGCCGCTCTGGGTCTGGATTCAATTTTTGTCACATATTTCTCTCCTGCTCACTGCTGTCACTGCTTTTATGAGTAACTCTGCAGGCCATAAAGGAAATAAATTTAGTGATGTTTATTTCAGACACAATGCTGGCCAGACACATGAAAATGATTCATTAGCAACTGCCTTTGTCTCGATGCTGAATCGATTAAAGTCATTTTCTTAAAGCAAATACGCCCCGAATCCTTTGGTTACAGCTTCTTAAAAGTAAATATTTGTTGGGTCTCGTGGGGCCTCTGTGATATTAAACCTAAACATCTTTTGGATTGAGAGCCATGGTCAGGCAAAATGAGATGTGAATATATATTGAGAGGGTTAGGATATCGATGTTTTAGGGCTCTGCCGTGTCAATGATCATACAGTATTGACGCCGACTGCATCCATTATTAAATCACATGCTATCACATGGGAACACATCAAAGGAGTCCTCACTGTAACATGGAGAAAACAGCCAATACTGGCCGAAACACATAACCCCCCTAGGAAAACTTAATGCATTTACTTGTATGCCTCAATTAGAAGGGGAAAGATGAGGGATGCGAGGAAAGGCATGTGGCAAACCAGTTTAGTACCTGGTTAAACAAAATGTAGAAAAAAAAAATCTTTCAACAATAAGTCTTAGTGGGAATTCCTTCATTTAAATTTAAATTTACAAAATAGATGACAGTTAATTGACTTGAAACTGCACAGTGTGTGCACAGTGTTAAATTTATTGCCGCCTCATTTAGGATTCTGGACCACTTCAGTGCCCATGAACCGCAGCGATACCTAGAGTTTCTGTAAATTGTTTTTTTTTGTCACGCTGATTAATCAAAAGTATTTTAATATTTGAAATGTTTTAGAAATTAGCAACCCGCAAAGACAAACTTACTGATGCGGTAAACCCCACCCATCTGCAGCTCCACGCAGACTGAAACAATGACGCATTTGCATATTGCATGACCTCAGTCTGGACACCACGCAGTCTGTCTCCTCTGAGATGTTTGACCTTGGGTTCCCTCGTCACTTAGTTGCAGCTCTCCATCTAATATCCAGCTGTGTCCGCCCACCTCCAAAACAATAACATGTTTACTCCCCTGCTCCTTCAACCGCTCGATATGACTAATTTTGACAGGCAGCTCTTCCATCTCTCAAATCAATTAATATGACTCATTTAATTAGGGACCCATTTCTGCCCTGGTCCTTTGTAATCAAATGAATAATTTGCTGCTTGATCATTCACTACCGACACTAATCCACTATAATCACCTTCCACTACCGCCAGACACTTGGTATTAGATTGAGTGAAAAGCTGAAATGCAAAGTATGACTGGTCCGTGACCTGATAATCATGAAGGAAAAATGTTTTTGGGATGATGGAATGAGTTTTCTGGACCAACTGTTCCCAAAAGCCTTGTCACTTTGGTGTCAGAAATCAATCAAAACAGCAACATCAAAGGCCCCAGTCACTCAGCTAGACCTTTAAAAATCACTATGTATAGCTCGTGTACTTTAATTAAATTTCTCGCCACTGTGGCATCACCGTCATTGTCAACAGCACTGCCACATCAGGGTCTTCTCGTGCCAGTGATACTTTCCGCACTGAATCTTTCCATGTCACTTTTATCCTACAAATCTCCTGATTTATTCAACAACATGGATAAGCAGTAAAAACTTGCACTGTCTTTCATTTTGAGTACAACTGGATTAACTCTGTGGGCACGACTCACCCTCTCTGCATGGTTTTGTTTGTTCACTTGTGACATTTAATATAGCAGTGGATTTTAAAAAGCCCAGTTACTCCAAAAATTGGCAGAGCCTAATTCCCCAGTGTTTCATAGTCAGACAGTAGCAGAAGCTGGCTCACTAGCTACATTAGCAGCTAGCACAATTGGCAAGCTAGCCAACAAGAAAACTACAAATAAAGCCAAATGATTTAAATTTGTTATGTTATTATACATTACATTATTTATAACCGGGCAGTATAGCTCATTAGCTACCACCTAGCACAACGGCCTATGGCTGGCTGACAAAAAAAAAGCTCCTTGACAACCCTAAAAATAAAGTCAAATTATCTAAATTTGCTAAGTTATACATTATTTATTTATTTACTTATTATAGGCAGTAGCAGAAACTAGCTAGCTACCACCCAGCAGCTCGCTGATAATATAACCTCCAAGAAAGTCAAAAGATTTAAATTTGCAATGTTATAGATTATTCCTTTATTATAGGCAGTAGCAGAAACTAGCTCATTAGCTACCAGCTAACACAATAACTACACTAGCTTTCTGATATCTACGGGTAAGAATAAATGACAAGAAAAGCCTGGTAATTTCTGCTTCTGCTTCTGTTTATCTTAAGATGTAAGATGTGAATCTATTGGGGTATTATTAATACTACATAAAACTACTAGTACAGTAGTGGCAACATACAATTGTGATAGAAAACCTTAATATTTTATTTTTGAAAAAAAAAAAAAAAAACCCTTGGCAAAAGCCAGTAGGTATAAACAATGTATAAAATGCCCCAGGCCTCTCCCTGAACATGCCACTGGTTTAAGACAATGCAGTTACATCATTGAGTTCATCATGTATCATGACAGGTAGTGAGTCAATCATGAATGAATGAACAACATTCCCCAAGGAAATAATAGCTTTTGGCTTTTTTGTGAATAGCCCTTAAAGGTCAATTAGCAACAAAATCCACATATCAAAGTTACAACATCTGACCTTGAGAATGCTTCACAACAATTGATTGTTGTGACTTCAATCGATGAATCGAATCATTTTCTGTGATTCAGCATTTTTCAAAATGTCAGTGATTGGTTAAAGTGGAGCAGTCTGTTTACAGGACAAGACAAGGTGACATTTGTTGCTGATTGGCCCTGTGGGAGATGGCATCATTCATGGGGAAGAAGAGGGGTAAGGTCGCTTTGTTGTTCTTTGTTCCACTTGTCTGTCTCTGTCTGTTACAACTGAGCTACATGTAGGCTATATACCTCTGCTTTGTTCCTCTCTGTCTATCTGGGTATTTCTCTCTCAGCTTTCTTTGTCTCCATGTTCTCTGTGTCCATCGTCCCCAGTCTCTTACCTGACAGGAGCAAACAGAGCACCTATCGCTGTCCAACACCCAGATCTGTCCACTGTGCTTGACCTTGTTGTCATGGATACAGTCACCGGTACAATTGTGCCCGTGGGGGCACCTGCAGTCATAGCCTCCCTCCAGGTTGAAGCACACAGTGTCGTTGGCACAGGTGTTCCTCCCCGTCTTGCATTCATTAATGTCTATGAAGAGCACAAAAAATATGACATCACACATATGCTCCATGCAGATTACACAGTTTCTGCATGAGTTCTGGGTTTTTTCATTACAACCCTGGTATTTCTGCTTTAACGACACGGGGTAGTTGAGAGAGCCTGTCCTGTCGCAATATGGTTACAAATTCAACATGTGTCATTGAGTCGATGTGCAGTCGATGTTTCTTTCCTGAACAGAATACTGACCCACCCTCTGCTCCTGTAAATCGCTCACCATAACAGTGGCACAGCTTCCAACTTTGCACTGTAGAATACAGCGACTAAACAGTTTCCACATGGAGTTTACAACTATAATGTAACCCAGAAACCCATTTTTGGTCAAATTATATCTTTGCTTTGTTAGACGCAGACAGGCTCCGTTTTGTGAGAGTGCCTTTATGTGCTTTTTTTTTTCTCCCTCCCTGTTCTCTCTCAGCTCAAACTGTCAGCCACGATGGGGTCAACGAGTGGAGCAGCGCAAGCACTATTGTTAAAGGCGACGCTTCGATGTTACTGTAGATTGAGGGTTTCCATTTTGACAGCTGACACTTCTCCTGACAGGATGTATCAGAGACACCGTTCCAGGAAATGAACAGGCAGCGAAAAGAAAGCTGATGTTTTTTTGAGACAAACACACTGGTAATGACATACCTATCCTGCCATATCAACACTTACACTAGAGTAACAAAACATCTTGTAAAACTAGGGTTTCGATGAAGCATGACTCACATATTTCAACAAGGTTTAGGCTAATTAAAGGACAGAAATCAAAGAGAAGACTGAGAAAAAGACATAGATGTACAATTAACAGCCATTCAAAGGAAGAGTAATGGTGTGTTTGCAGTAATGGGACTTTGTGGAGCTAGAGGATGCAAAAAGAAAGGCGACATTGTTACCACACTAAAAGGTAAGCTCAGGCTTTAAATGGAAGAAAAGAACATCAACAAGAGCCCAGCTTCAAAACATAAGAGACATTTAAAGATGTAAATATTGATTTAGAAATGTAAGAAAGGGAAAAAAAATAGAAAAGAAATTATTTCTATTTAAAATCTTTGATGAATCATCCCCTGAAACCCCTTAAAATGTTTATTGTTGTCATTCATTTTATTATATCCAAACAGTGTGAATTCTTATATACAACATGTTGTTCTATATGTAATGAAGTGAAATGTGTGTCCTTTATACATTGAACACATGTGAAGCTAAAGTTTAACCCTAACCCTGTGGTTTACATTTGATGAAGTCAGATTTGTGATTTTTGGTGGTTTTTCTTTTTGTGTCAAATGTTTTAAAAAAAAGTTATTTTTATCAAAGCTGCAATTAAAAAAAAAACTGGATGTAAATTCACACTTTTCTTCACCATATTTTAAACATTTATGTAAAGCAGAGGTGGCACACTCACCTACACATGATTCCCCATTGGCAGAAAACAAGCCGTTGTCATGGTAGCCATCGCGACACTCACAGTGGTACCAGCCGGGCAAGTTGACACAAGTGGATTTACTATCACACTCGACAAAGCCATCGGCACACTCATCAATATCTGAGGGAAGGATGAGAGGAGAGGAGAGGAGAGGAGAGGAGAGGAGAGGAGAGGAGAGGAGAGGAGAAGAGAAGAGAAGAGAAGAGAAGAGAAGAGAAGAGAAGAGAAGAGAAGAGAAGAGAAGAGAAGAGAAGAGAAGAGAAGAGAAGAGAAGAGAAGATACACAATCAGTATCATGTTGGTTTCAAAATACCCTCATTACATTCAATGGGCTATTGAGCTCCATTCTTGCCTGGTAGGCAAATTCAGAATTGACTGATTCATAATTGATAAAACAACGTGTCTAGCATTTGAGTGAATCTTCTCCATAGGATTTATTGATCAAGCATAGCCATAGAAGGACATCTGCATCAATAAAAGATAGCAGGGAATGAATGAATCTAATATAAAAAAGCCTATTCTGAGAAGGCAGAGATGCAACAAACTTGTGTTGTGAAATAGCAGTAAAAAGTCTAATACAGTGTAATCCACCAACACATCAAGGCACACAAAGAAATCCAGAGGTGAGCACACACTTAGATTGAACTTTGCTTGGACATAAAAGAGTTTCTATGAGGTGATGTGAAGAGGCTCAGCAAAAGGCTTTGACACATCTTCTACCACAGCCTGTGGGCGGTTGTAAATACAGGGAGCTGGTGCTTGTTTTCACAGAGCTCCACTTAGAAACATCTCTGCCTCTGCCTCCTTCTTCAGCTCTTGTCTTTAAAACAAGAGTGAGTTTTTTTTTCTTTTTCCACCTCCGTCCTCTCCTTTATTAGTCTCTTCTTTGTCCGTGTTAACTTGTTTCCAGGGAGCAACGCTGCATCTTTTGTAAGTCGACGTCAACCAAGAACAACCCCACATGATTTTAAACAATGAGCCTAATAGGCGCAGAGAAACAGATCACTCTGATGTTTCAGATTATATTTAATTAAACTGAGGACCAGACCCACACCAGAGAGGAAATACAGCCTGTTATTACACAGTAGGGCTAAATATGTTAGGCCCAGACATGCACCGTGATTAAATGTGTCTGCATAGCCACTGATGGCTTTTTTATGATTGCGCATGATGCATGATGCTCTTCGCTCATTATGAAAATGGCTGTGTGCCGTGTCTGACCTTCTCTACGATTGCCTGCAACAGTATCCCCCACAGAGCGACAGACAGACGGGCTCATGGTCCCCCACCGCCCAGGCAGTAATGGGATTAAGATCTATTGGCTAATGAGCCCTCAGCCTTTTAATAGAATTTCTGCAGCAGATTAACCGTTGATCAAATGTCCCGCAGATTAGGGCCTTATCTATTTAAAAATTATCCGCATTTGTCTGACTCCAAATGCAGGTTTGCTAAAAAAAAAATAAAAAAAAAAACCTAAAGCATAATTTTTTTCCCTGTTTTCCACATTGGTCAGGTTCAGCTCTCTCGCTCCCTTTTGCAGTGGCAGACTTTAAAGCGCTCATTTCACTAATTGCATTAGTTTGGTGAGAGCAGAGCACCTCATTTTACCCCCTTAGGACAGCAAAGCTGGGTTAAAAGGACACTGCTTAAAAATCATGAGTCTACAGCAAATGCTATAACTAGCCTATCTTTGAAAATTAATATACATTCTCCCCACTGCTGAAGAGAAATATCCAATGCTCTTTGTTGCCTGTGAATTTCAGTGCGATAAAAGCACAGAGATGCTTTAAAGGGGGGTGGGGGGTGGGGGGGTCTTGCCACTATTGACTGAATTAGTTTGAATCATCCTTTTCTCCCCAATAAGGTTGTATGGAAATGTTCAAAGTACAACTGAGCAGTTTAGATACTATTTATAACAGACACTGATGGTGAAGTAAGTCTAAAAATATGCAAATGGGTTATTTTCAGCCAGTTTCATTCAGGCGTTTTAAAAGCTCGACTGTCGGGCTGTAACAACAGCGGGTTACACCCTCAACAAAAGATCTGTCGCTCTCCTCTTTTATCTCAGCCAAACCTGTCAGCTACAATTACCGCACGACGCTTCTCAGCCCCGCTGTCAAATCAACTTTTTAAAGTGCTGCTGCGTTTTAGGACGGTGAAAGTCACCGTTGTCGCAACTCTCGGACTCGACGATGACTGAACGTGTGAGGTATACAGCAGAGCTACGACACGCTCGCACACGTCTCCCTCCTCTCTTTTATCATCGGGCGTAAATGATAATGGAAGATCATTGTAATTAAATCATCAGCAATGACAATCAGACAAGGGCGCCGCCTGAAAGCTCTGAATCATGAGGCATTTGCTTTTGTTGAATCATGGATGGTGGATGGCGCAGTATTTTCTCTTGTTAAACCCTGTCTTTCCTCTCTCTGCTCTTGGGAAGAAAGAAAAAAGACTACACAAACAAAATTTTAAAAAAGGCTTTGTGTCTCCACCGCTTCGAGAGGTCGAGGCCACGGAATAACAGTTATTTTGGAGTTACCTCGGTGACTGAGAGACTGACAGAGAAATACCTACGCACAGAGAGGAGGATGAAGATGAGGAGAATGGGCTTGTTAGAGAAAAAAGAGGAGGTGGAGGAGACAAAGAGGAGTAAAAGGAATAAGCAGGGAGAGGGGGAGTAACAGGCGAAGGAGGAGAAAGAGAGACGATGGAAGGACGCTACTGCTCGTTTCCTGAGAGCCGGAGACAAGAGCTCTATTAAGGAAGTCAGGAGCAGGCCGACGGTCTTTCCTCTGCTCTCCTGGGCTTGTATGCTGCTCTGACACCAGCCCCCCCCCCCCCCCCCTCTCTCTCTCTCCCCTCTCTTTCTTTATCCTCTGCCGTCACCTTTCCATGTATTCCTCTTTCACTTCACCTGTCTGTCTGCGTCTTAAAGCTGAGGCAAAAACAGGGCTGCCCTCTTCATCACCTCCCTTCATCCCTGCAGTTTGCTCTCCCTGAGCAGAAAAAGGAAGAGGATAGAGTTCAGTCTTCCCTGCCCTCTGCTTCTTCATCCCTCCCTTTTATCGTCCCCGTTTCCCTCCACCTCTTAACATGGCCCTTGTTGCCTATTCTGATCCTTGACAGGTACACTTCTGTGCTTTGACCCCTTCCTACGTTCATTCCCTTCCTTCCTTCCTCTCTTTCCTTCCTGCACTGTCACTTCCCTCCCCGTATCTTCTCTCTACTCTGACTGACAGACGGCCCCCAGGGGTTTGGATACAGTTCTGCTGCGTTGCATCACTCAGTGCAGAACCAGCTCCTGCTGCCACACGTACATTCACCCGTACGGTAATCTCATTCAGACTGGTTTCCAATTCCACTGGGGTCTACGTGATAACCCTGATATAGGCTTCAGGAGGAATTATTCAGAAACATCTCTGGATCTCAACTGAACCTTTTCCTCCTGCTCCCGAGTCACATGTGAGAACTGTATAAGTGGATTTCTTGAAATGAGCAGACTTTGTCATGTCAGATCACATTCACGGCGATCCCTGAGAACAGACCGCACAGCGTTCAGGTCGATGATAGCGTGCATACAGAGCAGTTATTGACATGTGCACGACACAGCGATACGGAGAGACATGGACAGCGGATCGGTGCTCTTTTATGTACAGTAAAGTGTAATTGAGTGATTGTCGCTGCTCCTCAGTCTTCATTAAGAGAAGAGGCAAACTCAAATAATCAATCAATCATCATGAAACCTGGGGCAAATTGAGTTACACACGCGGTTCCTGAAGATGAAACAGACACTGAAACACAAATCCATATCTGCGAGCACTTGAGTGGGAGAGTGGATGAGTAATCATGGAAAATTGGAAACAAACCTCGTGAACAACCGGTAGCTGTGAGTGCACACAGAATGCAATCACTGAGTATTACACTACAGTATGTATTTTTAACCCCTTCAACCTCCCTCTCATTGAACCACTGATACAGTATTTGGGAGCTACTTATTTATTTACTTTGATTATTTATTTAGCCTATACTTTTTAGACACAAAGTTGTCTTTTGCATATTTCTATGCTACATCTCTGTTTATCAATCTGCTGTGTTTAAAGGAGACATATGATGCCCCCTTTCCACAAATTAAAATAGTTCCCAGGTGTCTTAAAGACATTTACTTACTGTTGGTCAAAATATTCCAAGGATCAAACATCACAGCTCTTTTCATCCTCTCAAAACAGCCCTGTTCAGAACGGCTGGTTTCAGAGCCTGTCCCTTTAAATGCAAATGAAACACAGTTTGCCCTGCCCCACCCCTTCTACAGGTCCCAGGTAGGGGTGGTATTATGCAAATTTGAGTCCTAGTTACATCACTGGAAGACAACTGAGGGAACAGCTCGTAAAACCACATGGATTTCAACCTAGGGAGCCTGCACATTACAGATTTTCTTGTCAATTCTCACATTTGGGGGCTGGAAGGCAAGACAAACACCCAAATAAATGTTAAAGCCTTCAAAAAGTGATATTTCCATAATATGTCCCCTTTAAAGCTCTTTTATGTTGTATGTGCTGTGTTGTTTTGACTGAGTATTATATGTCTTTTTTTATGAGGCCAAAGATGAATTCCCACAACAGTGGACAATAAAGATTTTCAATTCAATTTGATTTTCAATTCAATCAATTACCTATAACTGTAAGATTCATCCAAGCTTTTAAAGTACAAGTGAAATCAAAAATTTGTCAGCTGCTCTCTCTGGTTAAAAGAAGTGAATTTGAGGATGATTGTTTTGAGAAATGCTTTTTTTAGCATCTAAATGGGAGGACGGATGCATCATCAGCCAGTGGAGACTGAGACACAATGCAGCTTAATCTGGTAAAGGCTATACCCACTGTGACATCTGAAGCACTATTTTTATATCATCAATTACAAAATTAATAGAAAACGAGTCGCTCGTTGTGGCAAACCCACAGAGACACATCACCCAACGCTGCAGTTTTCCTCAGCTCTGTGAAGTATTTCAGTGTCCTTCAGCTCAGTGGCTCGGGTTTTCTAGCCCACAATTTCTCTGTATTGGTTCGCTCTCTCCCCTCTCTTCATTTTCTTATCAACCTCCTCTCCAACCACAGCAGACAGCTGTTCTCAGCGAGAAAGCTAATATTTGTTTCTGAGGAGGTGATAGAAACACAGAGTTAGAGGAGTGGAACAAATGCACTTGCAATCACCAGAAACACAACAAATGAATGACAATATAACCCAGTGTCTCACAGATGTGTAAATATGCAACTTGTTGACTGTGCTAACTTGACAATCTTGCTCCAAGTAGCCACAACATCAGTTAGAAACAACATTTCTGTCAGGACCACTATGTCAAAATAATAATAATTTACTTGCACAAGTTTTATTTGGCGGTATGGTACTGTTCTGGGACCCCTGCTCTTCCACGCGCTTGCGTGGAAAGCCTGAGGCAGGAAGAGCACCTCCCTGCCCTTCACGAGCCATCATGAACGGCATAAGCAGGGAGCGCAGCAGCCAAGAAAACCCAGACAGAGCAGAGCAACCAACATGAATACAATGACAGGAGGAGCTGGGGTGGAGGTGGGTTGCAAAAAAGCCGGCAGAGGAAGCAGCAGCAGCAAGGGAGGTGACGTCGGGCTAGAGCAGTTTAAATAGCGCGCTCTGAATGCAGTTCCCCAATAGGAAGCAGCCACGGAGAGTCAGCTGAGCCATCAGCTGATCTGCACCGGTGAAGACAGCTACGCTGTGCTGATTAGAGCTTGACATCATGGCCTGCCAGAACTAACGCTACACTTGATTTAGTAGCTAAAATGACTCCAGTTGATATTTGCTGTTACGTTTTTAATGTGCTATATGGCTAATTTCTCAAACTGAAGATAGTTGTTTGGTTGCTCGTACGGCAAGCTGAGGTGCAACATTCGATAGGTATAATTCTTTATTTCAGACACATAGTCCATATGACAATTAAGAAAATTAAAATACAGAAAAAGAATGGGCAATTACGAGAAAGGGTCACGCTAACATGCCAGTGCATTTGAAGCCTGGATGTGAGCTGATTATGGTCGTTATGATGGTATTTTCAGACATATGTGCATCTCAATAAATTAGAATGTCATGGAGAAGTTTATTCACGTCAGTAATTCAATTCAAAAAGTGAAACTAATACATTATATGGATCCAGGACCATTACACAGAATGAAACATTTTATGTCTTTATTTATTTACTTTCTTTTAATTGTAATTATGTCTTACATTTAATGAAGACCTAAAATTCAGTATCTCAAAAATGTGAACATTACAAAAGACCAATTAAAAAAAGCATTTTTAATATGGAAATGTTGGCCTTTTGAAACGTATGTCCATCTATATGCACTCTGCATTGACTTTTCCATGACATTCTGCATGTGTGTGAGACCTTAGCTAGAAAGCTAATGCGGGTTGTCAAAATCTCTTTTGTGTGCAGTAGGCTGCTACACCATAAATACATTAGAGTCAGTTGAGTTCCATCATGAAAACATCATCTTTCACTTTTGGGCACTGATGTCTCCTCAGAGTAGAGCAGAGGACGTGTTAGAAAAAAAAACAGATCTGTAAGTTGCAGCAGTTTAAATTCCCCCGGCCTCTGAGGCAATGGAGCTGACCAGTGCCCAGCGCAGCTCACTGCACTGCAGCAGCTACAGCAGCTACAGCAGCAAAGCTATCCCTGGGAGATGTGTCATTTAGGTAGAAGCAGCAGGTTGCGCTCAGCTAAACGCCAGTCCCAGCCATTAGCAGGGCCTAATTAAGACACACTAATTATGGGTGATGGAGTGAGTGCTTTGTAAGGCCGTCTCTAAATAAATAATGAATACATAATCATTGTGCTTAAACAAGCCGCTTGAGCTTAAACAGTCACAGCCCCCCCAGGCCTTGTGGGTAAATCGTGGAGCAAAGGAGGGAAGAGGAGGAGAGCTGCAGCGATGCATCATGGGAGCTGTCAAGGGGTGAAAAAATTAATATGGTTTTAAATATTCACTACCTGTGCCTGAGTGTCGGGTGGGAGGTGCCCTGGGGGAGACTTCAACTGTGCTGAGGTTGTGAAGTTTTTTCCTTTTTTTTCTTGCCAACTTTTGTATAAGACACACTTGCTATTTAAAATTACACAAGAGCAAAGCATTAACAACTGATAGCAACTCTCCTGGACATTTTTAGTCCAACATGCACAGGCCTATAAAGCCCCTGTCCCTCTGTTAATCCTTATTTATTTCTGTTTGCTATTTATCCCCCTGGCTGTATGGCCCTGGCTGCTTGTTTACTGGTCTGTCTCTACTTTTATCTTTTTTTGTTTTGTTTTGTTGTTTTTGTCTGCCCTCTGAGTTTTTTTTTTGTCTGTCTGGTGTGTCTTTCTGTCTAAAACTGACAAGCTTCCTGGAGCTCGACATCAATGTAAATGAGGTCTGAGGGAACAAATTGTTTGTCTGGCCCCGTTCTGCTCTCTGTCCTAGTCAATATGCCAGCGTGACCTCAGGGCTTAACACTCCTCTCCTCTCACTGCCTTCAAAGTTTCTTCATGAACTCACTGGCCATCCACTTGTCTCCTCCAATCCTCCACTTCCTCCTCCTCCTCTTCAATGCTATTTTTCCTCTTCCATTTTTATACCTCATTATAAATCACCACCTTTTAGCTTCCTTTTTCTCCCCATCCCCTTTCTCCTCTCCTATCTCCTCGCATCTGCTGTTACCAAGTAATTAAAAATCCTATTCTTTCTGCACTTCTCCCCTGTCTTTGTCCATATACTGCACATTCTTCCTGTCCCTTCTCTTTCATCTATCCACATAACTTAGGAAAGGGTATAAAAACTTATTGAATATTTCATTGGGGAAACAAAGAATATTGAAGCTCTGATGAAAAAGGCGCCATTTCGTTCGCATAAACATAAACGTTCTCCTCCTTAGATCACGTCTCTTTTATGAGAGCATCAATTGGGAAGACAAAATGTGCTGGTAAATGATCTCGACTTGAGAAAATGAGAGTTTTGCCTACTGATAAAACATCAATTTACTGTGTAGGTGTAATGCACAAGGACTCCCCGATGGCGCTCTTGAACATAACCCTCCAGCAGTGTGTAGGAGTCACAAATTTGAATTGCATCATTAACACCAAACAAAAAAAATCTTTCATTTCTCTCTACTTGTCCTTAAAGAACATTGTTGACGCTAAACTACCCCGTGTAAGAGTCTTCACCGCTGATTAAAAATGCTTGACGGGACTTCGGACTGCAGATGAATTAAAAAGATGAAAGTGAGAGGTGTCCATCCACAACATCTGATCAAATCCTCTTCCCCCTCCAGCAGCCCACTGCATCCTTTGAGAAGCTAGCAAGGGGCCGGCCAAGGACAGCAGAGATGGCCATTAGATACAGAACCGACAGCATAGTGACAGAAAATTTTAACTAGTGGCCCGGCATCCTAATAAGCTTATAGGGGCTTGAAAGGAGAAGATAATGAGCTGAAAATAAAGGATACAATACAATGGCTACCTACCCATTCATCTCACAGGAACAGTTCAGCAATTCAGTCAATAAACATGCATCTGAGACCCAAACAGGAGAGAGGATGTTCACAGACGTTATGTCCAATTATTTTGTGCAAGGACTAAGAGCTGGTGAAAATGTTTTAACAGCCCCAGGCCCTGTTTCCTTGGAGCTTCTAAGAGTTAAGATGATACTAATGCCTGTGTTAGAATTCTTCTTAGTTACATGCAAAAAGTATTATCAGTAAAGATGCTGTTCAACTTCTGTCAGACAAAGCTGCAGCATTGTTCATTTGGCAGCGTATGGATTTGTTTAGTATATTTAACAGTTTAGTCTTTTATAGTGTGTTGAGTGAGGTTATTTAGGTGCAAACACTGTATAAACAAACAACCCTATAGGCCACAACAGGGGAAGAGGTAATTACGCAGGATAAGAAGAATTTCTTGAACCTCCTAGTCAAGGAAACATTCATGAAATCGTTGCTGCTCTCTTATTCATCAGATATGCAGAAGCTTCCAAGATGAGGACGGCATTTTGATGGACAGAGTTGTTATATACAATACAATAAAAACAACTCTACTCTTATTTTTCAGTGCAGCCTTGAAGGAGATGTTTTTTTTGCTCACATACTGTAGCCTATGCTTTCAATATTATATTAATCTTGCCTTGCTGAAGAGCCACTTTTCCTGATGTTGTGTTTTCCACTTTAAATTACCTCTTTCCTGTGCATTAGTTGCCTATGTTTTTCTTTTAGCTGACCATTCAATTTGAAGCAGTTTGGGTTTAAGTGCAATATGTAGCAGCTCATTTGTTTGAAGCACACATTCCCCAAGAAGCATTTATTATAGAAAATACTGCAGGCTGGAAGATCTGATTGTTGGCTTTAAAGCTTTGCTTTTGTCATCTACTCAATAATTATCTGTTTTCTCATGTGCAATTTTTCCTTACTGTGTCTTCGATATGTGTTCTGTTTCATTTAAGGACAGTAGAGTTACTGTCTTAACATGAAATATGATACTGCCTCAAACATGTATCAGGTATTGGAGAGGATGCAAATCTATGCACCAGTCTGATAGCGGCTGATTTATTAATTTCATTATCAGTTTTATAGCCTACACAGTTGATCTGTGCAGCCACTGGAAGCTAATGTGACTGTAGCTGACTGTTAGCAAAATGTCAGCAATTACTAACATTGAGTTCAGCAGTGACAAGGCAACACTTAGGCTACGCAATGTGAGACTTGAATTTTAAGATGGGGCACTATTAAGACAGTTAGGAACTGCAAGTTATGACTGTATGACGATGAAATTAGATAATGAAAAAAATATTATATGACATTTGTGGATTTGTTAATGATTTACGAAGGGTCCCTCCCTGAAAGCTGATGCTTTTCAAATAACAATGACAGCAATATTACACCCATACAGGGTTAGAGGTTTAAAAAAAAACTGAATTGCATTGGACCAATTATTAGTCTTAAAGGGATAGTTCAATGTTTTGGCAAATGGCCATAATCCCCGTTACCTTTAATTGTCAGTGCAAGCTATTTTTAGAACGGTGAAGCAGAGCAGCGAGCTGCTTAGAGCTACGCTACGGAGGCTAATGGAATTTCTGGGTTTCCCTCATCAAACTCATCAAATACACAATCCAACAACTCCAAAACGCTCTAGTTGTGACCTGCACATTCACCACGCTATGAGATAATAACGGAACGTTACGAGACAGAGTTGTCGAGGCAAATGCAGAGACTGCTTGCAGAAAAACTGTCCCCGACAGGAACGCGGTTTTGCATGAATTTACCTCGAAAACAACTCAGTCTCATAACATTCCATCTAAAAATAGCATGCACCGACAATTAAAGGTAACGAACCTACACCTAAAACTATAGGGATTATGGCAATGGGCCAATTTGCCAAAATGTTGAACTATCCCTTTAAACGATACACAAGTTCCAGTGCTGAAATCAAGAGAGGGAACAAACATCAGAGAGATTAACCAATACCTATCACTAAAACCAATTTAAGCTGGAAACAAGGCAGCCAGGACTTTGTTATATAAGTAACTCTGTTCCTCTGCATATCGCAAATGTTGATGTTACGAGAAATAAATTATTCTGCAGCACAGACTGAAAATAAAACTAAACGGAGTCACAGCAGCTGCATTTTTATGTTCTTGTACTTCAGCAAGACACAGTGCAAGTTGGTTTTAGCACATCACACAGCATCAGTCGCAGGCCAGTGACCGATCACGACATAATGACCTCCTAATTCTTTCAAGTGCGCTTATTGGTATTGAATAACAGTCATTTAGTTTGAACTCCATACAGCGTCATGGCTATTATTGCACATTTTCTTCCTCAGTCTCTGAATGCTCTGGAAGAAAATGGAGGTCTATGTTGATGAAAAATAAACAGAATATTACAACACTTACCCATCTCTCACCCAGGCCATACAGTATATGGAATAACGCTAGCCTGGGGCTACGACATTGACTGTGCTGCATGTTCAGGACACACATTACATGGCTGGCCCTGCGTACATTTATATCCATGACTGAAGTGCATGTGCCCTGCCGCAGCTGTATCCTGCATAATTCATGATGTGTCAGAGTTCTCCACTAGCTGGTGTCTGTCTGTCAGCACGGCATGTCCCCTGTCCCTCCCCATCCATTCCCCCTGAATGGTAATGACAAGTAAGCAAGCACACACACACATAGAGCCACAAAAAGACCAAAATACCAACAGCCACAGACACACAGAGACGGTAAACGCATTAACACATTAACACGCATCCACGTACTTGTACAATTACACACAAATATAAACAAAATATTACATGTACGTACACCTCAGTACACGGAGAAACTTAAATGGGACGTCAAGTTGACAATCCGCAAACTGTTCCAGTCCTCTCACATGCAGACGTATACGTGTGTGTGTGTGTGTGTGTGTTTGTGTGTGTGAGTTCTCGGAGGTGCACGCGCATAAGCCGCGCTCGCCTTGAAGAGCTGCTGTTGGGTGTCTTATGACAGGCCGTCAGTCTGCCGCTGCAGCAGCAGAAGTGCTGGAGTCCCTTGGGAGGCCTCTAAAAGCTCACAGGGTTCTGGGGGTGGGGGAGCCCAGACTTAGTGAAAGCTTTTCCATGTTCATCCACCCAGCTCTGCTTCTCCTCCTCCTCCTCCTCCTCCTCCTGCAGCACCGACTCCAACCAGCCTCATTCCGCATCCAAATGCAGAGGAAACTCACTAACCCCAGCCCTCGAACCACTCATCTCTCTCCTTCCATTTCCCATTCCATCGCTGCATCTGTCATTTTTTTTTTAACCAACATCTCTGTATCTTCCTTTCCACTTCATCTCCTCTCAACCCCCCCACCCCCCTTCTCTCTTCCCAGCCGTTATCTCTCTTTCCTCTCTCTCTTCGAATTTGGAAACTGTCACTCTTCCCATACATCTCCATCTTCCCCAAGCCGTCGTGTCTCCCCTCCTTCCTTCCCCGTCCTTCCCGTCCTGCCCCACCTCCCCCATGCCAGAGCACCATGTCCAACACTACATTAACCTCTATACATCTTTGTGAGCTTCTCATGTAGACACCTCCCTCACTGGGAGCTCCTGTCACAGGGAGGAAACAGTGAGATGGGCCTCCCCTTCGCACTGAGTGACTGGTGAAGTCTCTAAACAGTGTCAGAGGTTTTTGTCCTGTAGCGAGGGACCCTGACGGTGGTCCTGCACTAACAAAAACCACAAGGAGAAAAAAAAAAAACTATGCACACAAGGATGCTAGCTGTCACAGAGCTGACTGGGATGAGATGGAGAGGGATTGTGGGAGGAAGGAGAGAGAGAGAGACATGCACACAGTAACAACAGCTGTGGTGACAAACATCGTGTCGCCTGAGGCATGGGGAGCGTGCAGGATTTTTGGCGTGCATGTGAGCACTGGGTTGTGTTTGCGTCCCCGAACCTCGAATTCTAATCAGACTGAATGAAAAAGCGAGAGAGCCTAAAAACAGACTGATCCCCAACCAGTCGTCCTCGGCTTCCCCTCGTAGTGTGATTAAGAAACAGACAACTGTATTTACGCTAACAATTGTATTTTCAGTCACATCCTTCACGTTCACTTAACCCAAACTAGAATAAAGCATACTTCCTCACTTAGATGTCATGGTCTCTATCCATTGACATTGTTTTGGTTTCACTTCTTCAAATTCAAGATATCTGTCTCCATCTTAATACAATGGAGGTATTCTAAGCTCTAACCAGGAGACACAAAGCTTCATTTAGCATAGGGAGTATGAGAGTGAATCGTCTGGCCTTGTTGAGTCAAACAGTCAACTCTGAATCGTAGAAATTAAAGGAGACATATTATGCCCATTGTCCACAAATTAAAATAGTTCCCATGTGTCTTAAAGACATGTCTGTGACATGCTTTGGTCAAAATACCCCAAGGATCACAGAACTCAAAACAGCCCTGTTCAGAACGGTTGGTTCAGTGCCTGTCCCTTTAAATGCAAATGAGCCACTGGCCACCCCGCCCTGCCCCCTCGGTAGTCACAGGTAGGGGTGGTATTATGCAAATTCAAAAACTAATGACATTATTTGACAACTGAGGGAACAGCTCGTAAAACCACATGGATTTTAAACTCAGGAGTCACATTACAGATTTTTTTGAGCAATTCTCACATTTGGGGGCTGGCAAGTTAAACACCCAAATACATGTTAAAGAGCCTTCAAAAAGTGATATTCCCATATTATGTCCCCACAACGCATCTTGTTTATTGAAATTGCAGAAATGACTGTGGGCATCACATACAATATGTGATTCCCCTGTGTTTAATTGGAGTCTGGACAAATAAAAACAAGCCGATGCTAAAGGGCATTTCTGGCATGTATTTACTGGTACAACAGACCTCTTCATTTTTATTATCTGATGCTACGTTCATTACGGTTTGAGTAAAGGTGGATTGAGGGGGCTGTGAAAATTCTCATGTATGTAATTGAAGGTTGTACTTAATTCACTGCTCTGACACTGTGTCACTGATACTCCTTTTTAATCATGTAGCCATTATAAGACAGGACATATAGGATACTGGATGATCGGTTTTCATTAGTCTATAATCACCAGAAACTAAGAATCACTGTGTCACCGTAAGCTCTGAATGAGCCAGGAAATGGACAAACCATCAGACAGGGCCTAGATCCAATACACACTGCTCCTTTCTGTACCATAACAAACCAGAGCTCTTAGGGAATGCACTCCCTATTTACTGTGAGCATACGTATATTCACCATTTAAGAACAAAAACCTTCATGTAAGCTTGATATGATTGATGGGATGAAAAAATGTCAGTGTGGGGAAAAAAACAAAAAACAACTTTGTCTATTACAAATACATGTTTCCAACAAAACAAATGTATTTGTAGATCTGTACTTTCGGGGTACGGAGCAATGAAAAGAATTACCCTGGACAAAACTTTGGGAGCGGAGCTATTGTGAGAATTCTCCTTTGATGGACTATTCTATTCTGTTTTTTTTTTTTTAAAGAGATGCAGAACACTCACAAAGGAAAGCATTTTGGAAAAGGAAGACAGAAAGAAGAAGGCGGGATCTAAAACCGTATTGAAGGTAATGAAATGTGTGATTGCCTGGATTGTGGCATTACTAAGGGACCAGGTCCTCAGAAGCCTTTTTCTACTGCAAAATGGGGAGGAGGATAAGTCATTACAGCTTAGGTGTGTTAACACTTTCTCTGTAGCTCTGTCTTACTCCTTCAAACACACACACACACACACACAAACACACACATTCACTCTCTCTCCTTCCTCAGCATCTCAGTGCAGTACCATGAGGAAATTCATTTACTTTAAGACAGGCAGTAAAAAGGACGCCTCGTAAAAAAAAAAAGGTCCTTTATGTGCAATCAATACCGAGAGGCAGAGAGGCTCAGTTTGCTTCGCTCAAACACAAGCGCACACACTGAGAACTGTGATGACTTGACTTTCTATTAGCTCGGCAGCTTGTCTCCTGAAGGACACTCCACGGAGGGTTGAAGCAGGTTATGGCAAAGGGTGCTGCTGCTGAAATACAGTCTTTCTTGGTTGCCTTAAATCACCAGCACCGTAGGAGTAAACACACTGAGCTGGACCTGAAGTCTTATCATAATAATATGGTAGCTGATATATTTCCATGCATAAGAGCAAGTGGTAATATAGTCACTGCTATAAACACAAGCTGACTTAATACTTGGTTAAGCTCTCATGGCCTATCGGATATTGTGCATCAGGAGTTTGTGCAGTCGTAATTCGGATGTGGCATGGAGCCTGTGAGGAGGAATGCCACGCTGATTAATATGGGCTGTGATATGGGGTAATTCCCATACTGCTGCAACTGCAGTTCAAATCCTCCATCGGGCCATTGGAAGAGGTACAAGCTCATTATTCACCATGGAGCACAGGCCTACACAGTGTGACGCAGGCACGGACACACACTCACACAGCCACAAACACAATCAAACGCTCACACAGCTAATACGGCAGAGTGCGAAGCTCTGAGAACGTCTCGGCATTTACAGATCAGCTGTTTCGGTGAGGTCAGAGCAAAGACAGCCCCACAAAGTGAGAATAATCACCGTCTTTTTTAAATCAAGAGCCCAGATGTGCCAGGATAACTAACAACTCTCCTCCTCTTTCCTATTTGTCCTTCTCCTGCTGGATCTGAAGAACGTAAAACAACCCCCTCACTTGACGTCACCTCATCTCACTGCTTCTCGTCCCTTCTTAAACATTCAGTCAAAAGTGCTCCTTGAGCTATTTTTGCAGAGAGAAACGTAGGAGGGAGACTAAAATTAACTCTTACCTGTCTCGCATCTCTTCCCAGTAAATCCCTGCTGGCAAACACAGTTGTTTGGTGAGACGCACGTCCCCCCATTCTGGCACAATCCATCACACATAGCTAGAGGTAGACCAGAGGAGAAGAGCCATTTCTCACTGAGATTAACGAGCATTAACTATGTAATTAGACCAGCAGCAGCATATGTATTTGCATACAGAATAAGAGCTAATTTTGTGATGTGATTCATTACAGGACTCGCACAAAATTATTATGCGTGATTAATGTATCTCTCCCTGGTTAATTCAAAAATGTTCATTATCCATTGGCAGACTGTTAGTTAATGTGTCGCCAAAACACAGAAAAGTCACTGAGGTTGACAGAATGCAATGGAAGTAAATGTAAAAAGACAAAAAAAGTAATTTTGCTCAGAACAGAGAATTGAAGCAAAACAGGCAAATATATCCTGACTTCTACTTGTCTCTGAAATTTCACATAATGCTAAACAACCCAGAATAACCCTAATGACTTCCCAATACCACCACAATGAGCTGATTATCTGATTAATCGATTGGTCGACTGACAGAATAATAATTGGTACCTGTTGTAATAATTTATTAATCCTAAATCAATTTTAGTAGAATCAGTTTCATAGGCTCCTCATCTTATTCAATGGAAAACAGAATAATCTTTGTTAGAGGTTAGAGTAACTATTTGATGGCATCACCTTAGCCTTCATTAAACTTTCATGTGGGCTATTTTCTAATATTCTTTTAGATTTAGCGACTTATCTGGAAAATAATTAGAAGATTAATTGATAATGAAAATATGACTTTGTTCTCACAGCAGCAGTTAATTCAATTTTAGAGTGCTGCTCCCGAGCCACATGAGACACTGTAAAACTGTTTTCACAGGATTTGTTATAGCCCCCGTGACGAGTAAACGTATCTTTATGTGAAAAACCGATGCAGTCCCACTTTAAATAGATTTCTAATCAAGGGATTAATTACAAACAGAAAAGCAAACAGAGAGAAGCACCCATTAAACCGGGGCCACAGAAAGCTTTTCACTAGGTGCTGCCAAGAATACCAACACAATACAGTTTACATGGTGGTGATACATGTGAATATCCTTGAACTTTGATTTTTTATTTTCTTCATTATATCATTCTATTTTTTTATATAGATATCGCTGGATTAGTGAGGTTAAATCTTTACTTTGTGTGACTTGTTCATTTCTTATTTAACAGAGCAAACTGTTTATATACGTATAAGAGAGGATGTTCTGTTGGTGTTTACCACAAAACGTCAATACGGAACAACTTCTCTCATGAATAACAACTGCAAAATCTTCTGGGCGAATGATTTAAATTACCTGAAGGAGGAAGGGGTTCAAGTAATTTAAAGAAAGAAAACGTCTTCTTCTTGTCAGATTTTATTCGTACATCTACAAAAAAAAAACTCTGTGTACAATGTAATGTAAGGGGATAGTTTATGTCTGACAAATGTTTCACCACTGCAAATGTTATTTGTGGTGTGTTTAAAGTCCAAGTGGGCTGTGCACGTGACACACTAAACAGCAGCATAATAATAAAGTAATGCTCACCTTTGCAGACTGTTCCATTACCGGTGTAGCCAGGCTTACAGGAGCAGCTGTGTCCTCCAACCATGTTGAAGCACAAGGCATTCTCGTCGCAGTTGTGGAGTCCACTGAGGCACTCATCATGCTCTGCAGGAGGTAAAGCAAGGTTCATTCACTTGTAAAGGGCCTTTCAAAGAAGATTCAAACAACACCGTACAATATACAAACAGAATGAGACAGCAATTTTAAAGTGAGGCAAACATTACGAAACAAAGTGCATCTTAAACAAACAAGATCTTTTAAACTACTATACTGACTGTATATATATATATATATATATATATATATATATATATATAAAGAAGAGTTAAACAACACCGTACAATATACAAGCAGAGGAGATATCTACCTATATAAACAGCTAAACTGTAAAAACTTGGCCATAGGTTGTGGTACAATCAGAAGACTTGAGCCATCTCTGGTCTCATTTGAGCCATGTGGACACACTATCTATGTAAGCTTAGTAGGTGATTAGATGATTCCTAAAACCAATTCTAAAGTTATTGAGCTGCCATTGTAGAGACGGAAAGGAGAGGGAACAAGGATAGAGCCCTGAGGCACACCTCAAGTCAGTGGAGCCGATAATCAGCAGTATCTACAGAAAGACTCCTATCTGATGAATATAGAATAGAATAGAGGGGTCAATGGTGTAAAAGCAAGACAACACAGTACGCATGCATTTAAAGGAGCTCTGTAGTCATATACTGTATATGTGAAAAATATATTTAAATAGACAAGTGAAACAACAGCAACAGTTCACACATCAGATATGCTAATCAGCATACTGTCAAAAAATAAGACTTGATTAGAGAAAGCTGAATGTTTGTTTTCCTGGTAAATATGAGGAACGATCACTGCCAGCTGGTAGTTTGTTTAACTATGCTGAAATAAGATTTCAAACTCAGTCTGAGATTAAATGACTTGATCGTTACACAGCTGGGAATCTAGTAATAAGACATCAGTGACACACAGCCAACTGGAGGACAAGCCATTTCTATATCTCTCATCATGATCTGACATTGTCTTCAGTGTTTTGCTGTTATTTGTTCTTTGCTCTGCCTGACATGAGGCTGTAACAGTCTCACTGATGAATTTAAGCTTTTTAATAGATGAAAATAAACTCATTTATTCATTACTGAGGCGACATCTTGTGTTGTACTTTGCATCTATTAACCCTCGGCCTTTAGTTTGACTGTTGTAAATTGGCACAAATGCCCATTAAATACCAAAAGAGACGTTTTCTGTAAGTTTTGCACAGGCACTAACAGAATGGTCCTTTAGAGCCAGGACTCCCAAGCTCTCATCGCTGCTGCTGTGGAGTTAGTGATATGGTGAGTTATGAATCACTACAAGCTTGACTAATGGCCACAGCCCATGACGGCGCACTGTGTCCAACTGGCAAACAAATCTCTTCCCCTCTGTGTGGAGAATCTGGGGATAGGATGCAGACTGAGGAGCCCCCAATACAATGCAATAACAGCTCAGAGGACACACTGCTACATAATAATACAGCCACGACACCGCATGGACAAATAATACAAACTTTGTTAAGTTTTAACAGCTGTTGTATGAGAAAAATAGAGGGAAAAGTGTGACAACATTTTCACACTTACATAGTAAAATCAATATTTACTGCCAGAGAAACATCAGGTACTTAAGAAAATGATAATATTACATTTGAAGTGCACATATGCAGGGAAATTTAAGACATATTACTAATCCAGCTACTATGAACAATGCAAGGCCCTGCAGATATGTTAAAGGGATAATTCAACATTTTGGCAAATTGGCCCATTGGCATAATCCCTGTAGTGTTAGGAGTAGGTTTGTAACCTTTATTTGTTGGTGCAAGCTATTTTTGGAACGGCGGAGCAGAGCCGTGAGCTACTCAGGCCTACGCTATGGAAGCTAATGGAATTTCTTGGTTTCCCTCATCAAACTCATCAAATACACAATCAAACAACTCCAAAACACTCTCGTGGACAAGTTGTGACCTGCACATTCACCACACTATGAGATAATAACGGAACGTTATGAGACAGAGTTGTTTTCAAGGTAAATTCAGAGACTCTGTCTCATAACGTTCTGTTATTATCTCATAGCGTGCATGGCGAATGTCTCTGGCTCTGCTCCGCCGTTCTAAAAATAGCTTGCACCGACAATTAAAGGTAACAAACCTACTGCTAAAACTATAGGGATTATGGCAATGGGCCAATTTGCCAAAATGTTGAACTATCCCTTTGAAAAAAATAAAATCAAAGGTAGAGAGTGTGAGACAAGGTAAGATGTCAGTGTCCCTGACACTGTTGTATGTATATGAGCCATATGATGGAGACCACTTTAAGTATATTAGTACATGTTTAAAATGTCCACTCGTCATTATATAGCCCACATCTTGTGTTACCTTCGTAAGACATAAATATAATAGCTTGAATTTCATCATTTCATCCTTGATCAGTTTTTCTTCACTGAGGGAAACCAGCTCATAAATAAGCCTCTTTGGAAATTAAATGCTGTTAATGAGCCAATTTGAAGCTGCAGAGAATTTTCCTTATTTTTATGTTAAAATCGCACCCAGCGTTTCTACCTCATATTTTAGTGAAGGAGAAATGAGTTTGTGTGGTTTTTGATCTGTCTGGACACTGCTGGATCTCACTTCACTGATCTGACGTAACACTGTTTACCTCTCATCTCAATCAGCAGCTTCTAGCCTGAACCTCTTTTTGAGGTGGCCCTCTGTTTTTAGCTTTACTACTGTTGCATGTCTCACTTGCAAACCCACATTTTGCAGTAGTAATAAACGATTAACCTCCTTAACCATCAGACTGTGTTGACTTATCAAATCCTTTGGGCATTTTCCTCTGGGGCCTCCACCATGTTTGTTTACACAGAGAGATGTTTCTTAAGGGTTTCTTCTGAAGCCCAGCTGAAAACAAGCAACTCCAACTGCAAAGGCAATGGGAAACATCTGATGCCGGCTTTTTAAGACTTGAACTCAACTTTTTAAAGAATTACCTCTCCCTTGCGGTGCGAACAGGCACTTTAATGCACGCCCTTCATCTGCCCCTGAACACAAAGGCAGATCTTTATCCCTCCGAGACGCACAAAAGAAGAATACTTATCGCACTTTCAAAATCGAATTTCTAGCGATCCACATAAATATTGCTTTCTGATAAGCGCTTGCTTATTGAAAACTGCATCAGCTGCAGTGCAGGAAAACTTTCTGGACTTGTTTTAACCTTCTGTAGTTTCAAAGCTCTGCATCCAGTCATGCTACAAAAGGATGCAAAAACAGAAACCAATAAAAGATGGTCCATCCTTTGGCTACAGAGCTGTCTGTGTTTCAAAAACATTTAATTTAGTCAGACAGTTTTTTATTTTTTATTTTTAGTATTACCACATAATTCAAGTGCAGCCAAAACTTCTAGAGGCTCCAGGAAAGGTTGAGACAAAGACAAAGACTTCAGTGCTAATCTGGGAGCAACAGTTTGGGAATTTCTGGGCCTCACTGGTGGGGAATGGAAATATATTCATTTTTTCTTCGCTCTTCAGGCATTAGTCAGCTCTCTGAAGCCTTCCTCGCCGATGGAGATACAATATTTTTATGTAGTGCCTACTCATCAGCTATTTTTCCCACAACATGGAGCTTTTTAAATGCATGCAGTTATGAAAGACAGGGAGATGTGAGGACAGAGAGATGGCACCTGAAGAGTGAGAGGATCAGAAACCTGAATGCTTGTTGCAGGAGACCTGAGCCGCAACATCCATTTTCCTGCCATCATCCAATCCATTATATCTCCTGAACAGACCGTAGGCTCATCCAAATTGAAAGTGACATTGTGATGAGCTCCTCCACCAGGAGTATGATGTATGTGCATGTGTGTGTGTGAGATGGGTTGAAGGGCACTTTAGGAGGGCTCGCTACTCTGCTCTTTTATTGCTACTGCATCACACACACACACACGCACGCACACACACCTGCTGTTAGGCAGAATTAAAGTCCGCTCATAGGCATATAAAAACAGTAAAAAGGAACACAGGAGAGAGGAAAGAGAATACAGTGCGATTTATTTATTTATTTTTTTTCACTTTGTTTTTTCACCCAAGGTCACATCTGCCAGCCGTCAGTCTGAACAGACAGGACAGCGAAGCCACCAGGTGCTGTGTGTGTGTGTGTGTGGTGTGTCTGCATGTGTATGTGTGTGCAAAACACAGTGTGTATTGTTGCCTTGACCTTTGAGTTTAGCACTGGTTAGTTGTCATTTGGGTTATTTAGGAATTTAGGCTTCCTACACTCCTGCACTTAGTGTAAAAGACTCTAAATTGAATCACTCAGTCACTCAACTAAAACCTAAAACGTTGCGTGTTGTGTGTGTGTGTGTGTGTGCGTGCATGTGTGTGTTAGCATGAGCGAGGTATTTCCTGGCTGTGTGCTGCGGCTCAGCCTGCAGACAGATAAGCAATCAATTATGTACAGCCTGTCACCAGGGATCTCTCTGGAGCTGTCCGTCTCCTCTCCCGCTTTGACTCCCTCCGCCTTCTGCCAAAACAACACCAGCATCAGCAAAGTCTGACCTCAGACTAACTGTCCTCAAAAAACCGTAACCACGACAACTACTTCACAGTAACAGGCCTTTGAGAGGATCTTATGATAATGTACCTAATATCAGGGTTCCTACACATTTGACATTGACAAGTATATACATTGTTGTATATACTTTCGTACATTACATTTTATTTGCTATTTTGCTATCTATCTATCTATCTATCTATCTATCTATCTATCTATCTATCTATCTATCTATCTATCTATCTATCTATCTATCTGCTATCCACACTTTTTCCAGACCTTAATTACCAGACTTTTCTGAAATTTTTTTTTATATATATATATATATAATTTGTAACATTTGAGTAATTAAATGTATATCATGAAAAAAAAATACAATTAATCTTTTGTTTTTATTATTCTGAATGTGTGTGCCATTATGTCACCAAATAATTTCCAGGAGAATGCAGCTTGGTACAATAGCGCATACAAAATTATTAGCCCAAATAACTTCAGATAAGATCAAACCCAGATAAGTATTAAGATAAATATATTTCTATATAATAGTTTCCATTTTTCAGACCTGGAAAAGTACAAAATTAAATTCCACTCTATTCCATACTTGTGTAGGAACCCTGCTGTATAAGGTGAAACACAAATCCTCCAGAATGATAAAACAGGACGTAAAATGTAAAACCACTGACGACCAAATAGTAGCACATTATGGTACATGAAATTCTGATTATTTGTTTTCTTCTGCTTAGTTAAATCCAGTGTGACTCGTTTCATTATACTTTAAAATCTGCTTTAAACTGTTGATACATTTTCTCAAGGCACCAAAAGCTGATTATTAACACATTAAATTGGATTTATCCAGTTTATATAACAAGCAAAACTACTGCTTGAAAGAACAGCAGCCTTGAAGCATCTAGACTGAGTTTTTACTGTGGGAGCCAAAAGTTGCATCGCAGAGCTTCACAAATACAGAGCAGCACCGTTCGCTTTTACATCAACAGAAGTAAAAAAGTTTAAGTCCAAGTTGCAGAGTTCAAGCCGAATTCTTGGATATCATGAAAAAAGAGGCAAAAGCTGAGGTTAGAGCCCAAACACCCCCACATGTACCAGACCCTTTGAACCATCAGTTGAAGTCATCTTTTCTGATCTCCGTTGTTGACAAACCCCCTGCTCCACCTCTGGCCTCTGTCCATCTCTGCTTCCCCCCGTCCGTCCAGCCCTCCTTCCGCTCCTCGGCCTCAGGGGTCCGGGTCTGGTTATCACAGGATTAGGACGAAGGACACACACCCCGCGCACACACTTCGGGCACAAGCATGGGCGTACACCAAAGACACACACACACACACACCTCAGGACAGCCTTCTTTAATAACATTCAAAGGGAGAGCACAACCAATCCGCTACCTTTCATGGATTAGCTGCTAATCTCACAGAGCGAGGAGCACCTCGGGCACTTTGGGGAAAAGACGGAGAGTAGAGGGGATGAAAAGAGGAGGATTCTTGACCTTCAAGATCAAGGTAAAATACTAGTCAAAGAAAGGGGCAAAAGAAAGTTGTGGGGGTTGGGAGGGGGGCGGGGGGTTGTTTCTTTTGCTAAAGGCTCCACTGGATACGGAGCCTGAGTTGTGTCGGGACATTCGCTCGTACATATTTCATTTAAACAAGTACACAGAGTCTACATGTTCCAGTCTACCACCAGCTGGGATGTGAACCCGCAACCTCACTCTCCGCACGCGTGGGAGGGGGGGAGGAGGGGGGGGCCTCCATGTAAAAATGCCGACTTCTGTCTGAGCTAGCTGACCCCCTGACAAGCTGAGCAGAAATATAACCAGGGCTCCATGCTGTTTCACCCAGACTTAAATCTGCAGATCAGTCCTTTAATCCACTATTCTGCACATAAACACTGAGCCATGAAATGAACTACAGTCAACTTAATCCTCTTTACCAGGCAGGCCACTTCACATAAACCACAGTAATACATGTGGAAATATGGCTATCAATACCGGACAGTGCTCCTGCTGAGTTTGCTATTTTGTTAATTGGTGGAAGCCATTGAGGATAATAAAGACACTCGTATATCATGCAAATGTAGGATGTCAATAGCTAGTGAAAGGGGTGGGGGGGTTTAATGTTTCCTTCCACTGCTGTAATATTTCTTCTGTGGCCAACTTGGAGGGATCAGCACTCCCAGTGGACTCCTTTCAAACACAAGCAGATGTTCAATCGCTATTAATAAGCAACAGATTCCTGCAGCTAGCAGGTTAGCATCCTCCCATTTTTATTGTCAATTACTGCCACAGAGGTGACACTAAGCAATATGGAAAAAGGAAGAGGCACCCACTTGTGTACTCCAGCATTAATTATATTTTCCATTCAAGGTACCCTGAGTGTTATTGTTAAAGGCTGACACCTAATTTGGGCCATAATTCATCTCTCTCTCAGATTGGGCTAAGAGCTGAGATGTTCCCACCGAGGAGTCCGCAGGTACCGAGTTCTGTCAGAGCCGATAGTCCAGCAACTCAGTGGAAAGATTACAACAGTAATTTGACTGAAGCAGGGAAAAAGTCATTACATCAAGCCTCTGCATAAGCCTCGGTTTAATCACACAAATTGACTTTTATAAGGAGAAGCATAGCTGTGTATTCCACTACACTGACTTGAAGGCATTTTAATAGGAAGCTACATAAAATATAGCGACACAGTTTAATCCACTGGGTGTTGGGGGGTGGGGGTATTAATCTTCATTGTGAATCTAGGGAATGAGCACACAGTGGAAGAAAGACAAATGAGTAAAACAATAAAACTGGCCCCGCAGCTCAGAAGATTAGAGGAAACACAGTGAGTGAAATCACATAAGGTGCAGTGGCTGTCTGAAGACAATATGGAAAAAGGACTTAGTAAGCAGTGAGGTTTCTGTCTGTGTATAAATCACACCGGGCACAAGAAAAAGAGATGAATGTGCTTTGTTACTCCACTTAAATCACTGTTCCTCAATCTCTATTCTATACTTGATGTGGATTTCGGAGAGGCCTGTTCATAATCAGATACAAAGTCACAAATCCTTAACTTTGCTCTATTATTTCCTGATTTCCATTGACGAATGAAAAGAGACGCTCGGCAGGGGGGGCGGGGGAGCAGGAAATGGGAGTTTTCAAGCAGGTGCTCATCGTGTTGTCGAGTCTCACGGCTTTAATTCAAACAGCAATGGCACCGCAGGAAGGCTGCGGGCCTCAGCCGCGCGGCGTATGGCGCAGGCAGCAGCAGCAGCAGCGCCAGCCCCTTCACTCCGCCACCAGCTGAGTCAGTTTGCATTGGTGCAAATTGCTTTTTTTAATTACAGACACGGAGGAAAATGCAGCACGCCGCCGCCACCGCCGCCTCTTTCGGAGATGATTCACACACAGAGCTACTTAGCATCATGTCTCACAAGCTGCAAACAACTCATGAGGGGTGAGGCAGGATCCGCTGCTCGTCGCCGTGGAGTGACACTGTGTTCTTCTAGACGGACAGGGACATTTCATTACAGCAGGATTACTGACTCACATTTCACTTATGTCTTTTATTCTCTATGTTTGGTTGTGAATCTGGCAGACAGCCATGACTTTCAATAGACACACAGGTTGGCCTGGTGCTGAAGCCAGCAGCCTTGATCCCTGACATTAAAATGCATCTAAAGCACAAACTTTAGTTTTCTTCCTAGAAACACTGACATTTAATTTTACACTAAAGTTACAGTCTGACTTTGATTTGCTCCCATTAGGTTTCTGTGTAGATTTTTTGCTTACTTAGGTCTAATATTTGGAGAAGATTGGCCGTGGATGATATAGAAGAAAATTCCATCAGTTTCTGTCAATAGACATCAAGACATAAATCAAATCAAAACCAATATCTCTGTTCTGTTACAGATTCCCT
This sequence comes from Trachurus japonicus, assembly GCF_045865225.1. Classification (NCBI taxonomy): domain Eukaryota; kingdom Metazoa; phylum Chordata; class Actinopteri; order Carangiformes; family Carangidae; genus Trachurus; species Trachurus japonicus. The sequence goes on along the minus strand of NC_140912.1, from coordinate 10,943,048 downwards.
TGAGCTTTGACTGTGAGAAGACCGAGATCCCCGACACACTGCAGTGGCTCAACAGGTACAGTTCTCGTCTATATGTGATCAGATAAAGTTCTGAGGACTGAAGCATAAATGAAGTGAGGATGAGGGATCGACAGAGATTTCTTGGTTCTTTCACAGTCAAGTTTTTGATCCAACGTGTCATGAGACTTTTGTGGAGAGCAACAACTTAAAAAAAAAAAAAATGATTCCCCTACCACAACTTATGGTTGGGAGAATTATCAAACACTTTACATCTGGAGAGATCATCTGAGATTCTACAATGAAGATAGAGGAGACACGTTTGATAAAACATGGGACCCAGTACTGAATTACGTTAAAAATGTGAGCCCACTGGCTATTGTGCAAACAAGAGTATGATCTTGTATATGTCTACCAACCTATTTATTTTACTTTTTTTTTCTGCTTTTATATTCTGCCTAGAGTAGATACTCATTTTATGACCATGAAATATCGTTGCTTGATGTGCTGTGTTCTTTCCTTTTTTCTTCTCTTCTCTTTTTCCTCTACTTATTTTTTCTCTCTCTTTTTTCTTTATTTTATATTATTTTTCATTTTTCTCTACATTGAAAATCAATAAACATATTTCTAAAAAAAAAAAAAAGTCAAGAAAATGTCCAATTATCATACTCAGAAGCTGGAAAAACTACCAAGAATTGTGTGATTTTCAGCAGCATTAGAAATATTGAAATATTCAGTCCAATCCAGTTTGCTGTTTAAAGGGATAGTTCAATTTTGGCAAATTCTCCTATTGCCATAGTCCCTATAGTGATAGTGGTACAGTAGGTGTTTTGGAGTTGTAGGATTGTGTATTTGATGAGTTTGATGAGGGACAGGGGAACTGTACCATTCACCTCCATTGTGTTATCTGAGCAGCTCACATCTCTGCACTGCGTATCTCAAAACAACATGCACTGATAATTAAAGGCAATGAACCTACTGCTATGACTATAGGGGTTATGGCAATAGGCGAATTTGCCAAAATGTGGAACTATCCCTTTAACCTTCTCTCCCTTACTTTCATATCTGATAAAGGCATAAACATAATTCTTTTACATTATCACCTCTTCCTTGTCAGACCTTATACTCCTCTGGCTGGTGATTCGTCCAAAAACACAATTGTTACCTTGAGAACATTGTGACTGCCAGTTTCTGCACTGTCAGCTAAAGTTCCCTCTGAAGCAGAGTCTCTCTCATCTACCCAGTCTTTTAAATCAAAAAAACATCAATCATATGGTGTTGAGCACAAACTCGAAGAGCGCGGTGTTTTGGAGACTAGGCTGTCTGTTTCTAACTGACTGCCATGTAATTGGTTATAAACAGCTTTGTTCATCCTACTGAGAGTAAATCAAGGCAATGTCTTCGCTCATCAACCAAACGCTGGGCCCTGTCCTCTGTAAGATAACTGTTGCTTTTATAAAAAGTGCTACATTTTCAATGCATCAGTGAACAGATGTCTTAAAGTTACCAACAAACTACTATGGTGGGGGAAGCTGTTAGGAACATCTCAGCCTACAAGCACAACCACCTCAACACAGAGGGAGAGAACAAAGAAAGTGATTCGTCCACACAATCCCTCCCACAGATTGATTCGGTTTGCTTTTGAAATTGACTTTGGTTTCAACTTTGATCAGGAACAAATGGGTCTGCTGCCTCCACTCACGCTCTCTCTGTTTCTCAGGTTCTCAGCCACTTTCTTCCTCCTCATCACACACACACAGAGTACATTTGCACAGCAGATGAAGACTATACACATTCACACACTCTCACGCACACAAAGAAAACAGAGAGTCCACAGACACCTTGACACCTCCAAAGAGGCCTGAAGTTAATCTATGATTTTCTGTGAAGTTTTCAAAGGATAAAAGTCTTTACATGATCCATGGGAATTGCTTTTCCAAAGCTCACAGTTTCAAATATGTCAGATAACAAACAACTGACTTGTCTCATGAAATAAGAGTGGAGAGATATCAAGTACAACAACCACACTTTCCCATTCGCTTGTGAACTTTTCATTTGTGCCGGTACATTAATTAAATAAATGCAATTATGGAGTTTATCAAAAGTTTTAACAAAGCGCAGACAGATTTGCTTCGTAATCTACACAAAGCAAAAAACCAATCCAAAATTGATTGGGCTGCTAACTGCCAGCTCTGCTGAATCATAAGGCTGCTATTGATTTGTGCGTCTGTGTGTGTGTTTTATTTTAATGTGGCGCTCATAATCGGAGCAAAACCAATAGCAGCAAATCAAACTCTGACATCCATCTCTGTGCATATTAAATGAACGGGCCGAGCGTAATTGCAGGGTGACAGATTGAAAGACAAGTGTGTCTAAGCAGGTGCCGCTTGGAATATGATGAGGAAGAAAAAAAAACAGCAAGTACTGTAAGTGTAGCACGTGGCGACGGTGTTTTACAGGTGTTGTTTGGTAACTACAGCAGGTCTACAAGGCTTCTGCACCTTTATGTTTTCCTATACTCTCTGGTTTTCTATTGCACTGCTTCTTTATTCTGTCTCGCACTACACCCTGACACTGATAACTCACAATATTTATATCAGGATGTCTGGCTGCCTCTTTCCTCTCCCCCCCTCGTCTGTGGAGGCCTGTGCGTCTCCTGGCAGCAGAATTTATCACGATGAAATCAAATATCATCCTCCAGCGTATGACTAAAGATGCAAATTAAATCATTTTCTAACTGGCAATAACTTACTGTTGTTATATAAAATGCCTCTCTGTGACCCCCTCCTGTGGTGGGAACACCTGCAGTGAAGACATCTCCTTGTATCTACATACAGTAGCTCTCCTCATCTCCGCACCGACATCACGACCAAATCTATTCTTTATTTGCACTATTCAAAAACAAAATGGCTGCTCTGGAGGCCCAAGCGAAAGCTAACTACGTGGTTCCAGCTCAAGCCCGTCAAATGGCAAGAGGAGCTGAAGCTCACCTGTGCAGGAATAGTCATCGATCCTGATGTAGCCCGTATGGCAGATGCACATGAAGGAGCCAGGGGTGTTGACGCACATGGTGTTCTCCCTGCAGTAGTGCTTCCCCTCAGCGCACTCATCAATATCTGAAAAGAAGCAACAGAGAGAGAGAAGGAGAACAAAGCTGGGTTAGATGTGGATCGCTGTCGCGCACTATTTCGGCGAATCTGTGAACGAACATTTTTACAACAATCGTCTGATGATTTCTTTTGAGACTTCTTTTCATTAAAAGGTCAATATTATATAAGTATAGTCAATTTTGTCACAGATATGAATGAACCTTGCCAGCCAGTATCAGAGAGTGCAGTACACTGAGCAGCTTTTAAGATAGTATTAAAAAGTGGCTGAAAGAAAAACAGTCCTGAAGATTTCTAATGTATTTGTGAAGTGGCAGTGGCTGTGTGTGTGTGTGTGTGTGCATGCATGTATGACTGTGACTGTATGATAGGCAATGAAATGTATGGTAGGATCCGAAATTGAAGTGTAACGAGCTATTCTTCTAATTTTTCGGTGTGGAATCTCAAATTTTGGTTTTTAATGAATGAAAATTAGCTTATAGCTAAATCTGGCATAATATTATTATATGTATTAAGCATTGTCCCTGTTAAATAAACTCACTAAATAAATAGAAAAATCCACACATAAAATTTTACAAAAACATTAGTTTCTAGATTATCAACACCCTCTTGTGGTGCAGATCAAACATAATCTTGTCATTTGTAAATCACTCTGCTGCAAGGACAGCTCACGCCTCGGACCTCCACTTCAAACCTCTTGATGGATTTTGATTTGCTTGTTTATTTGCTCAGACCCCTGCAGCCAGGTGACGTTCAACAACTCCATCCACTCTCCCTCTTAACAGGAGATGCAAATTAGAATGTTACATGTGCAAAAGTATTGTTTGTGTCAGAGTTGGATTTATATAAACAGTATATATATGTATATATGATATATGTGGTGTTAAATAGCTAAAGGTATGAAGAATACATCCCATGACATATTGTATGATGTTTCCATGGAGAGAGAAACAAATGCAAAGAGCAAAGAAACTGGCAGAGAGAGAAAAAAAGAAAGAAAGGACGGAATTAAATTAATATATGCACATAAACAGAGATAATTAGTTCACACTTGTGTGTGTAGTCACAAATATTAAGCTGATTTATCATATTTTGTTGATGCACGTATTTGTCAGCGTTGCAACGGCAACGCCTTTTTATTATAGGAATAAATGACCTGACGGCGGCATCGTGTCGTCTTGTCTCATTCTGCGAAGTTGGTGTCGAGCTTCCTGAATTCATCAAAGATGTTGGAGCCATAATTGACTTTGGCTTTCATTAATTTCTAATTATGGGTGAGATGACATGAATGCTTGGTGCAGTAACTGCTCTGCTGATCTCTTTAGAAAAAACTAACAAAAAAGAAACTTTTTTTTAACTGATTTTTTCAAGTCTTCCAAATTGAACAATGAAATCTGATGTTTGCCCGTGGCCTCTATAGTCACACACAGGAGCACTGTTTGATCTGACGCCCACACACACAAGTCCCTGTTGAAAACTAAATCCATTTTTATGACACACTATAGTTAAGCTTTGACTAGGAGGCTCCATGTTTATGGAGAAGGAAGCATCTTTACAGCTCTGTTAACGCCAACATCCCCCCACTCTTTACTGCGCCCTATTTCGGGTGTCAGCCCCATTTTGGGAACCGCCTCATACAGTCCTGGCTACAGAAGGCCCCTGCCGCTATAAAGGCTCCTGCGCAGCAAAGGGAAAGGGGCCATTTGTCTTCATCAGTTGGAGACAGAGGTCGAAATGCAGAAGGTCCATGAGAGGTGGGCACTGAGGCACTTAAGGCTGCACCACTCGATTTTCAATCTATTTTAAAGTAAAGCACTCCACATAGTGGCTTAGCTGCTTTTCTCCAGACTACTACTGGCCATTCAGTTAATCTCTGTGCTCTAAGCATATTTTTAAATGTTGTATGCTGTGCACAGATAGTGACGGGAGAGAATTATGCCACTAGAAGAGTTCATTTAAAAAGTCTCTGAACACAGGCATGAGTGTTTTTAATCATTCTTGGGAAGCGCTATATGAGGTCACCAAACTTTAAGTACGAGCAACAACGACGAGGGAGCGCGCCGTTCCTTCTTAACAGGTGCAACAAAGGAGTCTCACAGTCTCACAGAAGACTTTGTTGTGATCGAGGGGCAATATGACTTGAAACAGTAGTAAGACACAACCCAGCCAGCTTAAACCACGAAATAAATAAAACCTTAATGCATTAAAACCTGATAATAAATATCATCAATGTGCTACAAAACACATAATAGCAACAACGACCTTAAGTTGGTTCAAAAATCCAACGGCTCAGGAAAAAGATTATCTCATCTATCTGATTTCACCTTCCTGTGGAAAGAGTAGCTCCTTACTGCTGAAGAGTAAAAGCTGTGTGGAGAGGGTGATGATGAGGTTCCACTGCTTTCTGAGTGGCTTTCACTTGATAGACATGGTTCAGATTATTCAAGTTAATTCCAATAATCTTTTGGCAAACTTTAATAATGCCTCCCAGCCTATTTTCATTAGCCATACTGAGGTTGAGTTAAAACCAAGATATTCATTGCAAAAATTAACTATGAAGGAGGAGTAAAACATTTTCATAAGTGACCTGTCGACGTGAAAGCCCCTCAGCTTTACCGTTATTACACCGTTAATAAGAATGAGTGACGGGTCAGGAGGTTAGCTGTGAAAATCATTAGGTTTCTCTTTTGTTTTTGAGATGAAGAAAGTCCTGACACCAGTGGATAAGACTATAAAGGACAGGACTCATGGTTCTGTAGGATGCTAACTTTAACACAATCATCAGCAAACTTATGCATGGACCTTGAGTCAAACTTTCTCTGGCAGTCGCTGGATTACATGTTTGCGTCTTATTGCACTCCAGAGATAAAAATATAAACATATATATATGTACACTGTATATATATTCCAATATCTGTGAACTTTATTTTAAAAAAGCTGGTCCTCTCCAGCAAGTCGAAGAAAAAAGCAAGCAAGAAGAAAACCATATTCCTTCATTTCTATTCATTGACAATCATCTGCAAAAGCTGCCACAGTGTATCGCCTTTCGTCTCAAACTTCAAACCACTGCTCAGCAGACCAGATCTCAGTCCTGTTGAACGCTGCCTTCTGCTGAACCAAAAAGACTATACCGTACCTTTCACTGCTTCATGCCATATTAATGAGGATTTTAAGACAAGAATGTGTCATCCAAATGTTTAATTTTATTTTAAACTTTTATCTTAAAAAAACAGTTTGCCATATCTATGACTCTATGTGTTATGATGCATGGCTTGTTTTTATTCTCTGCTCTGGGCTTTCACAGTTCACCTGCTTCAGATCAGGGTAACTTGAGAGGATGAGATCAAAACCTGACAAGAACCAAACTACTGACCAATCAGATTACTGGAAAACCAAGGTCAAGATAGGAACAAAAACAGTTTGCATTTACAAGTGAAAAAATATTAAATCAGTAGAACTGTTTTGCTGTTTGACTCTGCTCATGGTTTGAAAACAGAGCATTCAACAAACAGAGGGAGAGTTTATCACACTAAGTAACTACATAACATCTAATAGAGCTTCATTTTAATTGAACAAAGATTCTTTGATTCCAGACAGGATTTCTGACAGCGTTGATGTTTTTAATCTCACTCCATCACTGCAGCTCAGAATAACATGAGGAGACTGTGATGATAACTGGGAATAAACGTTAAAACCCTCAGATGTCTTTTATTAGAAAAAATACCCACACACTCTTAAATAATTCCGTGATTATAAATGAACATTTCGGTCACATTGACCTCATCAGTCAATCTACTGATTTTCTCCTCTCTGTCCTGGCAGGCAACTTTGTTTTTTTGAAAAAGTTTGAAAACTTTTTTGTTTCATATCCTGTCCTTCAAATTAAGTAACTACTTTATTCCCAGTACTGACAATGTTGTTTATAACTAACAATTCTGTCCTTTTCACCCGAACTTGCTAATAGCTGGATTGGAAAACCCAGGTTTAACTGAACTAGTTGAGACCCATCTTGTAATACATGGTACCCAGGATGGCCAGTGTTGGCCCAATGAAGCCAAACAATCTAGGTTTATCCTTGGTGCATTGATGTCTACATTAGGCCTACACATAAATAGCATAATAAGTACACACTATTAAGCATTAGTCAAGCATAAAATACTGAATTCATCATTTATAACACATGAACACTCATTAGTAAATAGTTTATAAACACAGTTAAAAATGTTTTACTTATCATTGATAAACACTAAAGTAGCCTATTTATAAACGACATACTTATGAGTATTCATGCATTATAAATACAGAATTAAGTATTTATAAATGCTTAACTAATGATTAAAGGTTATAGCTACAACTTTTTAATTGAAACGATAAATTTTTCAAAAATAATAGCCTACATACACAGAACGTCTAGAGGAATGCAAGTATTAATTTTACATAAAGTATAGAAATAATTGTTTTATAAATTTTGACGGGTCCAAAATATATAAATATTTACATCTGGTTATGTTGGCAGCCTTTTAGTATTAAATTATTTCTGCGCCAACAGCATTAGTACGTTGATGTCACGTGAGGCGGAGCTCAGGTGTCAGATCGTGATAACACTGTGGAGAAAATGACTGAGTGCTTGTGCTAATGCTAATGCTAACTAACGGTCAGCCGGTACTGTAACGTTTCCGGTGCAGGTGTAGGCGTGATGCTGGTGTTTGCCGGGTTTCTCTGCAGGTGAGTTAGTACCTGGCAACCAGTACAACTGAAGGTTGGAGCGAAAGCAGGCGAGTGTGAGTGCAACACCTACTGGCCGGGAGGAATTAAACTTGTAACTAAACCCTTTAGAGTGTTACTCATAATTGTTCCTTCCTGATTAATGCTCCCAGTGGTCACTTGTTTACTGGTGATACACTTTTATATGCCTCGGTTTCTCCTTAACAACAGATTACTCTTGAATGCAGAATAAAACAAGCACATGGTTTTCTCCACCTGCAGCAGTGACTCTGACTCTGACATTAAAACTCTAAGTAGCATACAACATCATCTAAGTTTTCAATTCAAAGTAAAAACCAAACTAGTTTTTTTGTTGTCTATCTTCTTTCAGCTGTACTAAACTATTGTGTAGTCAACATTCATGTTTGTCCTTGACTGTGGAGATGCTCTGAATTGTTGTGCTGCCCCATCAACACTCCAGCAGTCAAGCCTCAATGTATCATTAATTGTGCTTTATCAAAAATGACAAATACTACACACATTGGTCCCTACAGACAAGAAGAAACAGACATCTGATGTTATTCATTTATAAAGCTTCCAAATAACCTCACATCTCCCATGTAAATCTGGTACCAAGAGAGCATGATCCAGTAACTACTTAACCCTCAGTTCCCTCAGGTGTTCACTATGTATTCATTATTGGCACAACTGTTTCAAGTACTATGCACCAATTAAATGGAATGAACTGCAAACTGCCCTCAAACTAGACTTGACTTAACATTTCCCCTGGAGATTTTAAAGCTTGGTTTTGTGAAATAAAACTAAAGGGCCTGTTCTGGTCTCTTGTTCTTCTGTTCCTTTTTGAACTCCTTAGAGTCAACAATCTTTATGAACACAGCTCTACCCAATGTTAATATGTGCACAGGTCCACTCAGCCAGGATAACTGTAAACACATGTATGTGGGTCTGCACTTGCTGCGTAATGTGTGTGTAACAGTCATTAGCAGCACCAGACCCACTAAGAATAAATAACCAGCCCCTCAGCTTTTTATGCACACTTAGCTACTCTTAGCTTACTGGTGTGCAGATGCTGTAAAAGGCTGAGTCTTAATGTTTCCCCAGTATAAAATCCTCGGCAGCGATTTCCAACAAACAGGCTTGGATAAGCAGAGTGTACCTTTACTGCCTAACATAAAACACCAGTAGCGTTGAAGGAGTGATGGTGAACAGACACTGCAGTCTTCTGGTATATGGAAACTGCTGAACCAAACTAGAGCTAAAAACTGAAGACAACTGAATATTCATCAAATTGCCAAAACTTTTACCCCACTGGGATGCTTATGTACTCTGGTAATTAGACTGAATTGCTGTTTTGTTCAACTGTATTTATTCAGGTAGATATCCTGTCCTCTAACTAATCAGTAAACAATAACATACTGGAGTATCTCTCCTTCCTGTGTGGTTTTATGATGGAAGCAATGAACATTTTTCAACATTGATCATAGAAATAAGTTAATGTGAGTTGTTATTTCTGCCAGCTCAATAAGAACCTGTGCAGCTGCTTTTTCTGTTTCTATTTCTCATCATTTTAGCTTAATACATAGAAAGCCATGTAGGATGTGACTCAGCCGTCTGGAACCAGGCTAATGCTCATGTTGCTCTGGTCCACTGGATGTGTGCAGTAAGTTTTTCACTAACACGCTACAACAAGAACTTGATAAAGGAGCAGAGTGTCCGGGCTGTGTTTCTGTGCCTGGGTTATTAAAAGTGAGTTAGTGCAGCATATCATTTATTAGATTGTCCTTTGTTTTTCCTTCTCATTCTCACGATTCCATATTTGGATCCATATTAGCTGTTGCCTTAGCAACAGCTATTCCTGGGGTCTAACTGCATGCCAAACCATCACACAGAAGATGCACAACACAGCCAGGGTAAACAAAATAATCTTGATAATGTGATGCAACTGAATGCAATTCGATGCAAATCCAAGTCGAACCAAACGAACCGGGCTGCGTTACACGCTCCGGGGGCTTCGCTCCCATTGATAGTGCAGGTCAAACGTAGGCACTTTTTGAGAGACAAGCAACATAGTCCTGGGCATTATCAATTTATTATTCATTCACAGTATTCGGTGTCTGTGAGAGCCCAAGAAGACATTCACCCCTGAATATGTTCTGTGCCAGATGCCTTTGCAAAGAGTACTTGAAATTGAATTTCAATAGATTTGCATTGGCATTCACTCAGCTCGCATGTCCTTGGGTAGAGCACCGCCCACCATCCTGACAAACTAAGAGCTTAGCACCTACCTACAACTGTGGCATTCACATTTCCTTGGTCGTCTTCCTTTCACACTTTCATCAATACTTGCTGCCTCCAGCTATTCAAAAGCTTCACGGGTAAGTGAAGCAGGCAGACAATCAGCGGCCATCTATGAAAGTACATGTGTCCTTCACTAAATGAATGGAGGCTAATTAAACCCTGTGACTGGCTTTGACAGAGAGAGAGAAAAACCATAGACTTTTGGTGCTGGTAGGAAGAAAATGGGAGGCAAAAAGAAAGGGCAGACAGCACAGGTAAAAAAGAAGTGGATTAGAGACAATGGCAGAGTCATGACAAGCTATACTGTAGTGCCTGATAGAAAAGGGGAGATAAGACAGCTGGGGTGAATGACTGACATATGAAGTGAGTGATATGGAGGGAGGAGGGGAGAAAGGAGCAGGTAAAGTAGTGGATTAAACAGAACGATGAAGAATAAGGGAGAGTCTGTTTGAAGTAAAAAAAAAAAAAAAAAAAAAAGGTGAAACGTGAGGAGTGTGTATGTGAGAGTGAACAATTTGGAAGGAGAAAAGAGATTTTAGATGGATCACAAGTGCAGAGAAAGCAGCAATTCTCTTAGCGAGTATTAACTGTCGCTAAGAGACAGAAAGTAAAAGAGAAAAGACAGTCCGTCCACAGTCACAATGGTAACCTTGAGCGGAGGTCTTAGGTGACAATGAGCTTGCCTTCTGATTGGCTATCCGCTCCGCAGCTTTGATTTAGAGCCTATTAACTGTAAGACACCATCCATCCCGCCCTCGGTGACAGCAGTTACGTTTGCTAAAACAATATGTTAGGAGGTGAGATGATGAGGGGCAGCGCACACGCGTGTGGGGAGGGGGCAACCATCTCCATCTCCATTAACGCACTCCATTTCCTTGATTGGCCTGTCACATGGACACACGTGATGCGGCAGGCAAAGACTGCTGGCCTGGAGTCAGCGGCGGCTTTTATCCCTGAATGAAGAGATCGGGGTCAAGCTGTTGCCACGCCACGATGGATGACTAGAAAATGGCGGTGTTCTTTTTTTCCCTCACCTTTATGCATTCCTGCATGAGCACTAAATCAATCATGGTCATACCTGAGGAGGGAGGGCACTGCTGTAGGATCTGGACTAAAAACATGCTTTTGTGCATCAGGAGGGAGATCTTAAAAAACACGAGTCACTGCAGTATATAGAAAGTTGTATACAATTATTTTGAAATAAAACCAAATATTCTATTATATCCAATAGAATAAAACAAAATTGTCGACCTGCTGGTGACACTGAAGGAACCAAACTGACAGATCTGACCAGCTGACATCACCGGAACTATAGCATAGCTAAAGTCACAACAACTCAAAATGCTGGTGGCACACATCCTGTAACAATATGGAATCCAAACAATAACTTCTTAGAGCATTATGGGATTCATTCCCCATATTCCCTATAATTCGTGTTAATTCCTCATGTTGCTTCCTGTCTCCATTTTAATAGTTCAGTTTTTGTCATAGAATTACTAAACTTTTAGCACAAAATCATACTCAGATAATAAACAAGTATAATAACATACAGTGGCTCATTGGCTTATTGGCCTTAAAAATAGTTGTTTTTCAAAAAGTTAATTTTGTCTTTATCTTGTTTATTAAAACATTTGAATATTTTAAAAATGTAATTTCTATTTTTATGACATATTTTCTTTTACCAAAATTGTTCCGATTGTCAGCCCACAATGCATTTGTAGCCAATTTAGATTAAGAAAGTCTGTCTTAGAGCATGGACACACAAATTCATATTTAATTTTTTTTTTAAAGCAGAGGATAATGCAGAGGTGTCATATCAGGACTACTCTTCTCTAAAGAAAGATGTAATCTATCAGACCTGTTTGCTCATAGAGTAGAATAAATATCTTTGCATTCAAGCACAGATTTACACATGCTATCCCCAGCTGTCAGTATACTGTTGAAGGTCACAACTGACGTTTTTCATATTCCAGTTATTGTTCATCAAAGTATTACCACAGCTATATACATAGGGAATAACAGCTTATCCCTCTTCGCTTGTATGGCACGTAGTTTCTAATAGGGAGCATCCTCACTATCTGTGTTTCATACTGCAGTACACCGAGGTCTGGGAGTAGGGAGATAACACCGCCATTGCCTTTGGATGTCCCACAAAGACACCCGAATCTCTGCCATTCCACTAGCGGCCTTTCGCTTTATCTCTCCTTCTTTCTGTCTTTTCCTCATCTATCCATCCCTTCCGCAAACAGCTCACTCACTCAAGCAGATGGTTTTCAATAAATGGCAGAGGGACGGGGCTTGCCAAAACATTGTCTGTCTATTACTGAGTAGCAAGTTCCCTCGTGGTCAGATATATAGCAGCCAAAGGGAAGAGTGAAGAGACAGAGCTGTCCCTGCCGGCCAAAACAGTGCGCCACTCAGCAGATAGTCTCCACAGCTGGCCTTGGTTCCTCACCGGTGGAGAAAGGTGTCAGAGGACGTAATGCAATGCCTCTTCTGGTATATGGTGGTGCGATTGGGTCAAATATTGAATTGTAGCTGGTGCTCAGGATGTGTTTTGGTTCAGAGAAATGTCAATCAATGTAAAAGCTGCCAGTGGGATACATTTTTTATGCCATCATCAAGTCTCTGAAAGTAAGAAAGAAAGTTTTTTATTTTATTTTAGAAAAATACTGTGAGCAACCAACGCTGCAAATGTTCCAATTATAAATATTCTGGCTTTAAAGAGGAACTATGCAGGATTTGTAGCTTAACTATGCTACATTTTTACCTTAATTACAAAACAGCTTCAGAGTAATTGTGATGGTTTAATCTTAACTTGTTACAAGGGAGAACGGATGCTCTCTGTCTTCCCCTTGCGTGTCACTTATTGTGTCTCTGTTTTGAAAACAAACTTTGCAATTAGCGCTGCCGCCCCGGTGTCCCAGCTCTCACGCGCCCCATAATCCATAATCTCTTGTTTATCACAGATAAGACACAAATACACACATCACAACATCGGATATGATATATAACGTTATCTACCGATCTATTGATTGATTTTTCGTTGGCCTTGTTGTAAACAAATGCACATGGCCAGGGGTCGGGTTAGCGAAACAGCAGAAAATCACATGGACTTACATAGTTGCTCTAATTGAATAATTTAAAGTTTGGCAGATACACTTATTTGCCTTTTTTGTCAAATGTTAGATGAGGAGATTGATCAGTTGAATTTAAAGCAAGGACAGTTGAAGGACAATTGTCATATATTCTATGGTGACTATTGCAGCAAAACGTCTGGTAGGAAGTGTTGAGAATAAAGTCAAACTCTAAACATTGCTGCTTAAAGTCTATACCGGCAGGACCAAGACAAGTTATATTGATGCAGTGTAATGGAAAGAAGGTTTAACAAGCTTAATTACTCTGAGTACATTAAATTTTTCTTTCATTCAGATGGAAATGGAGGTAAATGATAAAAGAGCAAGCTGTCTTTTAATCAGTTTGCTTCATTACTGCTGCAATCTTTTGGTGCAATCATTATTTTCATATCTGCTTGAAAGGAAATCACAATGGAAAATAAAATGAGGCAAAATGAATTTCCCTCAAGTGAAAGTGAGCAGCTCACAGTTTCTTTTTCTGGGTCATTACCTGAACAGGAGCCACAAATATACTTTCTTAAGAGGAAACTCTTTCCTTCACCTAACCAAACTGAACAATCGCTCCTAAATAAACAGGCTCACAAACACCCAAAACAAATATGCAAAACGTCACTGCCAATTTGGGCGAGAGCAGGAGCCAATTAAGATGACTGAGTGGAAAGAATCCCATTAGGAGGCAACAAGAGTGAAGATCTAAATTCTGAGAGCACAGTCATTGTCTAAATACCAGACACTCACACTGTGATCAATCACTGTAAACACTTAGAAGCCTGCTACCTGACTTAGAACAATGAACGTCAAATAAGAAAGGGGGAGGAGGAGAAGTGTGTGTGTGTGTGTGTGTGTGTGTGTGTGTGTGTGTGTGTGTCTGCTGGTGGAGTTGCAAGTTGTGTGAATGTGTTCGATCCCAGTATGTTCGACACATGACAACCTCACAGTCTCCGCATGGGGATAAAGTTCCATCCAATTTAACAACACGCAAGGATCCTTTCATGCAAACATCTACCAGGCCTCAGATAAGTGCATAACAAGTGCATGCGCGCGCGGGTGTCTATGTGCCACATTAAACACGCACTTAACATGCTTCGATTTGGCGCGTGTTAAATGAAAGCCATTGAGTCTTATAAAGCAAGCTGCCTTGTTTGCGTGAATGGGGTTTTGCTCTCCATCACAGCTCTCATTAATCTGGGATAAGAGTTTCAACCACGGGTAAATCGATGGAGCATCATCATCCATCACTCTTCAGTCTGTGACCGAGGGCAGCCTGTAGGCTAGAGGTCTAAACAATAAGTAGCAAACAGCAGAAACAGCAAGCAGAGCTTTATGAGAAGCTGTCGACTTATTAAAAACATGTGTTGCTACATATATTTTCCACTTCTTTTTTTGTTGTATTTGTTTAGATTATATAATATTCCATTTATAATATTAATCTACAGCATGGGTTTATTACCACAGCATCATTTTAATGTTGCATGAATTATTGCATTATTTCTCTTCCATGAGCACCGATGGTTTGGGGGACCCCTGAAGCACTCCAGTGTTATTCTTTTTTCTGCATTATATATTTGTTTATGAAGAATTTGCACATGAATGAGTGACTATACAGTAATGCAGATTAACAAGCATAGAGTCTTGCTACAGTACTGTGTCTGAGATGTAGTGATGAGGATGTTTTTAGTGCCATAAATGGAAGAACTCCACCTGAGCATAAGGCAGTCGATGAATTAAGTGTGATCCTATCCGGACAAGCAGCAGAGAGGAAACCTCTCCCATGTGGCATTTGAAGGATATTGGTTACTGTTATTTACACTGGAGACAGACTGTCTGGGTGATGGTGGGATTGTCTGTTTTGGGTGACATTTCAGGAGGGTCACAGAGGTGAGATGTGTGTAAACAAACACACAGCCAGTCATAATGTGTGCGTGGTTCCCCTGTGTGTATGTGATTCATCTGTGTGTGTAGGAGGGGTGTGTGTGTGTGTGTGTGTGTGTGTGTGGGTGTGTGGGTAGGGGGTCAGGACCCTGGCAGGTGGGGAGCCCAGAGGCTCCAGGCTC
Organism: Trachurus japonicus; assembly: GCF_045865225.1. Classification (NCBI taxonomy): domain Eukaryota; kingdom Metazoa; phylum Chordata; class Actinopteri; order Carangiformes; family Carangidae; genus Trachurus; species Trachurus japonicus. Next base: position 10,927,730 of record NC_140912.1, on the reverse strand, counting down.
ATCCCGACAGTGATGGGGTTTTGGAGCGGGCCATGCTCTTCAGTCAGTGCCAATTAGCCTGCTGCTACCTTGTGACATTCAAAAGATAGCAGCGGCAATCAGTCCGTGTTCACACACAATATGCTAACACACACTCAGTCATGCCTTAAAGGTGATTCAACCTCATTCTGTGTTCAAACAGCATTGACCTTTTTAATCATTTATACTACATACATTATGAGACCTGCATTAACTCCATTAATAAGTCAGAAACGTGACTATTGGACAAACTAATGTGTGATGACACTAGAAGCCGCCGCACACCCACACAGGTGTTTTCAATTCTGTGTACAAACAGCTCGATTGACATCCTCCTGTTGCATCGATTAGGGCGGGACATCTTCCCGTGTTATTATTCTGATTGGTCCGAACGGTTTTGTGACATCATGTGATTTCCAGCAAAGCCCTGCCTGGTGAGAGGTCTAATCAGTAAATAATTGATAACACCTGTGTCAGTGCGGATCAGCTTTAACGACACCTCTGCCTCTCTGCCCTTCAACACCTGACATGTCTGTTTACTGGCTGTCTGTCACATTAGCTATTCAGTGTTATTCATTTGGTTTTTTTATGCTGCATTTTTTCAAAATGTTCTTATTCTGCAACAAAAAAAAGAAAACAGTCCAAATAATAATATAAGATGACAGCAAAAGTGCAATTTTAATCTACTTAGTGTTCACTGAGCGCTAAAGCGTCTAGTTGTTTTGGGAGTTGTCTTAGCATTTGCTAAAATGGAAAGTATAAATTTGTGACCCATTTTTAAAGATTTACATCATCAATAGGGACAGGGGCAGGCCAGGAAGTCAGAGGGTGACCATTTGCCGGTGCAAGATATTTTTAGAACGGCGGAGCAGAGCCGTGAGCTGCTCAGAGCTACGCTATGGACGCTCACAGGAATGGCAATCACTTGACGGCCAGTCAACGCTGAACTGTGTGTCACCTAACTCAATTTCACCACCTACGTACAGCAAAAGATTTTCCACGTCGGTCCACTTAGCGATGACAAAAACAAGGGCAAAGAGTCGACAGCCACTCGAATGTAAAATGGAACTCGTGGTTGAATTGTCCTGAATTATGATCTTTTAAAACCACTGGTCACTTTATCAACCTGCCTTTATACTCAGTAAACTCATGTACTGTATGTAGTGCAGAATACTTTCTTGGCAACATTTTTTTATCTTAACTCAAGGCTATTTTCTGGGTCTTTCACCAGCATCTTGTGGTCTTCCTTTTGGTTGTTTAATTTTTCTTTTAGATATTTTTGGGTGTTTTTTTGCCTTTATTTAATAGGACAGTGTAGAGAGACAGAAAAGCAGGACTGGGGAAATGACATGCGCTACAGATCGTCAAATCTGTCGAACCTGTGATCAGTGCTTCAGGGATATGCCAACAAGACATCGACTCTCAAACAACTTGACCACTGAGCACCCCCTTGATTGTTAAAGGGATAGTTCAACATTTTTGCAAATTGGCCCATTGCCATAATCCCTATAGTTTTAGCAGTAAGTTCGTTACCTTTATTTGTCGGTGCAAGCTATTTTTAGAAGGGCGGAGCAGAGCCGTGAGCTGCTCAGAGCTACGCCACGGAGGCTAATGGGATTTCTTGGTTTCCCTCATCAAACTGATCAAATACACAATCCAACAACTCTACAATGCTCTGGTGGACAAGTTGTGACCTGCACACTCACCACGCTATGAGGTAATAACGGAACATTATGAGACAGAGTTGTTTTAGAGGCAAATACAGAGACTGCTTGCTTAAAAACTGTCCCTGAAGGCAACGCGCGTCAGCGGTTTTGCATGAATTTACCTCTAAAACAACATTTTTTCAAAATGTTCTAAGTCTGCAACAAAAAAAGAAAACAGTCCAAATAATAATATAAGATGACAGCAAAAGTGCAATTTTAATCTACTTAGTGTTCACTGAGAGCTAAAGCGTCTAGTTGTTTTGGGAGTTGTCTTAGCATTTGCTAAAATGGAAAGTATAAATTTGTGACCCATTTTTAAAGATTTACATCATCAATAGGGACTAACTCTTGCAGGCCTGAGACCCACAGGCAGGCCAGGAAGTCAGAGGGTGAAGTCTCACATTAATGTGGATGAATCTACGCTACCCACACTTGTTAATGGGCCCATTTTCGATAAATATATTGTTTTGTCTCTATCGTTATTTTGTTATTATTAGTGGTGGCGGTTTCTTTATGAATTCTTGATGAATGAAAACATGAGTCTGTCTTGCACCGGTCAAAGAATTTCACGGTGCGCGCGGAGGCTCATAAATGTAGTGTGAAAACGCTTCGCTTTTCCATAACTCCTCGTTGTCCCTTGTAGTTTCAGGGTGTGTCCGAAATCACTCACTCATTCCCTACTCCCTACTCACTGTATAGTGAATTCAATATAGTGGCCTATATAGTGAACTCACTGGTTAAATGAAAAACACTTTCGGACACTACTCCACCTTGTAATTAAAACGTTCCGACCGCGATCGTAACGGCCGGTAACGGCAATCCGTGACTGCAATGCATGATGGGATATCTTGCTCCGGTTACTGACCATCGGATGTTCACTACATTTCGTGGTGAATTGTGGGAAACATTCAGTGCACTATATAGTGAACATTCGGACACCACTACAAAATGGCGTGGTCACTATATAGTGCACTATATAGTGAGTAGGGGGTGATTTCGGTCACAGCCTCAGTCTTGTGTTGGGATTTGCTGGATACAAAAACTATAGAACACTGAGGTAGATAAATCAAATCAGAACTATGTTCAAAAAAAGACAATTGAAAATATGTTAAATTTGGGTGAAGAACCCTTTAAAGTTTATGTTGAACACTACTGTACATCTTTCTATAACCAATGGCATAATGTGCAGTGTCCATAATAAATAAAGTGAGTTATTGCTCTCTATGAAAGGTTGTGCATAAAAATAAAATCCTGTTGCATACTTTGTCCCTTTCTATTTCATCTATTTTACAGAGCATCATTTTGTATTTCACATCTCCCCAACGGATGCCACAAAAAAACACACCCAGGCAGTCCTTCTGTCTGAGCAATCCTGACGGAGAAAATCTGAAGTAGGGCATTTCAAAACCAGACAACAATGGGAGATGCCTTTCTGCCTGCAGTCCTCTACAATGCTGCGATGAATAATGGTATTATCTCAACACGTTGAACTATACTGATTGTTCAATTTGGAGACAATCACACAGTCTGTCACTTCTCCACTGCTCGCCCCTCTGTCTAATTCTGTCCTAAACACACGCATGCATGTAGCAAAATAGGCCCTCAGCCTGACTGTGCTCTGAGGATGGAGAGGAAAAAAAAACTGGGCTCTTTTTCTGTTGGAGAACTCAGTGCTCAAATACCACACATACACCATGCACCTGCACACACACACAGACTTACACAAAGGCAGGGTTAGTATCCCCCTGAGTTTTCCCTACTGCTGCTTCTATGAAAAATTTACACAGGAGTGATCTCATCGGCTATTTTGAGCCCATCTCTGACCTAGGAATGTTTTTAAAGAGCTGGTATCCGTCTGTGTTTTTTTTGCGATGTTTGCCTTTACATTCGACAACACCCAAAAAATATTGTGTGTGTGTGTAGAAGCATCTACGTTGGTGTGTTTGCCTCTACTTCTCGGCATCACAGTCTCCCTGCCGCGTTCATTACACAAAATCTGCTCTAACTCGGACATCTCTTCTCACTCATCCCACTGAGTTGAGACTCATCCAGAAGCGAAAGCGGGCATCTCATCTTCCTGTGCGTCTCGTCGCAGACACAAAATGGTGTATCCATTACATGAATACAAACATTCTCTCATCCATACGCAGGATACCTCACTGTTTTGGCACAACGGTTCTTTTATTTTCTTCACAGGACACACGAACACACAGGTAAACACACGCTCACAATCATACGTGGTAAGTGAGTTACAGAGACACACGGAAAATCAATTGCTTTTGAGAGAAGTCCATCAGCAAATTGAGTCAATTTCAGGTTTCTCTGTGCAGTCTCTGATGCAAACACTCAGCACAGACACTGCCATCCAATTTCATAGCGAGAGTCGGGGCTGCTCTTGAGATGAATGGTCTGGGTCTGAAGTGTTGATCTTGGAGGCACAAGTCTGTCTGCCCCTGTACTTACTTTCACACAGTCCTGATGGGCTACCCATCCTTATTTCTACAACAGTCGACTGCTGAAAGTCTTTAGGCTGCTGACACAATGACATAAACAAAACAGCGGAGCTCCAGAAAAGGATGGTTTGTCAAGGAAAAAAAAAAAAGTCAACGTGCGAGTGGAAAGAAATGTAGCCTTGACTCAAGACCAATTAAGGGCCAGACAAGTCCTATTATTCTTTATCTTTCCCTTTGACACTTGAAATAAATGGATGTTTGAATGTATTTTCAAAGAATTACGTACATTAGAACCACCCTCAGGCACCTGGGTGGAGAAGAATCCACATTTTTAAACATGGATTCACTGTTTTTTTTCTTCTTTCTTTTCTTTTGTCTGCCTTGGTTTTGTGCACAACATTGACATATTAATACTTTATAAACTCATTATTAACAACATCATGTAGACACAGAGCTGCATTAGCAATTATTTGGAGCAGTGTTTGTGACCTTCTGATTTATCTCCTTTTAGCTCTGTTTTGATCTATTCTCATAGGAAAATATGCAGCTCTTTAGCTGAATGCTAAATGTAGGTAGGTAATTCTTGTCTGCCTGCTGTTTGCTGATTGACAGGTAGACAATCACAGATTTTTCCCTGAGAAAAGCTGCATGCTGTTGCCAAAAATGGGTTGATGAGAGCAGTGGGAATGAACCAAAATAGCCAAGATGATGGTCCTGAGAGTCCAATCGCTCAGCTGAGAGATGCTACAACGCTACGCTGCATTGAGCTGGAGGGCTTTTCAGAGACAGGACATGATTCTCATTATGTCTCATAGAGAGACATCCTTTACATAACACGTGGTCATTTTACTTATCAGTAATGAGGGTGTAACAAACCATTATATCTATTTGCATATTTATCTAAGAAGATGAATAAGAAGAAGAAGAAGAAGAATGGAAAATACCTATTACAATTGTTAAAGTGCAATTAGTATGAATGGAGCAGATGTTAGCTACTCACAATATTGTAGCTGTCAAATTGACGTGACTGAAAAAAATGGAACACTATGTTTGATAAAAATCTGAACCATGGTAGTCCATGAGTACAAATACTTCAGTACAAGTGCCACCAAACAGTACTTACAGAAAGTACTTGAACAGTGCTTCAGTAAATGTTAATCACTTCCACCAGTGCCTGGAATACTCTTCCAAAGAGACCATGGTTAGACACCGTTACTGTCCACTGGATCACCTACAACCTCCTGCACTATGTCCCATTAAATTAGCAGTGATAGCATCTTTAATTACACAGATTGGCTGAGACAAATAACCTGGACAACCGCTCACATGTGTAAATTAACATGAGATCTGCAGAAACCGTGAACTTTTACTCTTTCATTTAACAACCTGGTTACAGTAACAAAAAGCTCCACCGCGGCTCCACTCGCTACTTTCGCCTGATCTCGATGGAGGTGACAGAAAATACATTGCAGGCGGTGTGTGAACTGTAGATAAAAAGGAAATAGGCCAAGGCATGTGCTCGCAAACACATGCTCTAAAACTGCACACACACAATGAAAAGAGAAGATCAAGAAGGCTGTAGATCGACGGAGCAGCTGTCAAGGTCACACGCTGAAGAATCTGAATAACTTTGATGCCATGTTTGCTCATTAATACCAGAGCTGCACAGGCGTGGCAGTTATGACATGATGTTTACTACATATTTTACTACAGGATCGCATCGGAGATGATAAAGTCATCATTTTTTAATGATGCATCTGGTAAAAATTCAGCCAAGACGTGATATGAGGAATTCAGCTGAAGCACCCTCCGTCGAGTGAGTTTGAACTGTGCAATCTCTTCACCATCAGCCTGAAGTGACCTGCTCAGCGAGAGCATGTTTTTCCATCATGCAATGTGGGACATTCCAAAGGCAATCATGTAAAACATTGTCTGTTTTCATGAGGGAGCCCTGCTGATATAATAAATTGCATTGTGTTTTGCTTATAAGTGTAACATGGCTAGAGACATCTGAGTCTTTGCATGCAATCAGTAATGAATGACCCAGCTGATGATGGATGGCGCGGCTTTAATCGCTGCCGCAGCAAAGCAACACTTAATACATGCAAACATAAAGACCATCAGCATGTTTTATACCACAAATTAATCAGCTGACGGAGAAGAGAAACATTAGTCTCTCCAAATGCATTCTGAAAAGCAGTTATTATATATCGTGGACAGAAATAATGAGAGGATTACAGTCTCCCATCACAAAAGGATTATGTGATAAAAGTCTGAATTCAGCAATGTGTTGTCAGGGTTATTTAGCAAAATGCTGACATTATTTTGCAAGTCTATGTGTTTCCAAATTTTAATATTACAAAACATGGCACTTAAATGAAAAACAAGTTCATCGGTCACAATCTTCCAAGTGTCAGGTCAACAGAGCAATGAGCGTTTCCATTGGATGGAGAAAATGAAAATGAAAACGGGGATAAAAGAAATTCAGCCACAACAGTGAAACACTGATCTCATGTCTTTGTATTTATTGCAGCAGGTCTGTGTCAGTTGGTTCTTTTGTTGTAGTTCTAGACTAAAAATCAGCAAATAGTATGTTTTGAAAGGTGGTAAAATGCGGCATGACAACTCCAACTGTGACTGGAACAGGTTCAGCAGGAAGAAAAAGAATAAATATAAAGAAATCACTTAGACTAATGCCAAGTGAAGGGGATCGTGTGAAACTTAAGCTCAAGATCGATGTAGAGAGTCATTCACTGCCCTGACCTCCATGTTATCACGTCTCGCTGTAGTATTTCATTGTAAGACACCTTGTCTGTATGATCCTATATTTAGTGAAGACGTGTGAGTCTGAGTCAGGAAACATGATATCTGTGTGGTCATTTCCGCAAAACTGAATGGCATCAGACTGAGTCCACCTCATTTACACTGTAAAGTATAAGACTGAATAAAAAGGTCTGGTTCTTCTCTGCCCAGGCACATTCACAAGAAAATCAACCACACATCCACTCTCTGAGGTTGAAGAAACTTCAGCTTAAAGTCAGGGTTTTGTTATTCAGAGCCATGCCTTACCTTCACAGTAGGCATTATCGTCTCGAAGTGGGCGGAAGCCGTCCTTACACACACAGCAGTCTCCTGCCTCCAGGTTCACACAGTCTGAGTGCTCCACGCAGCTGTGACCCTCTGAGCAGAAGTCATGACCTGCAGGAGAAGCAGGGAGGAAAAGGTTGAGACCCAGAGGAGAGGAGAGAAGAGGAGAGGAATGATGTTTGGAAAGGTTGGGGTCATAGCACCACAACCTTTTCACACTGTATCTTTTTAATGCTGCTTCTTTCCAAGGTATGTTCGAACAAAACAACATTCATTAACACTGATGCATTTGACATCTTAAAAACAAACACGTGTTGATACAGCTGAAGTACAAACTGTAAATGAGAAAGCAACAATTTAAAGGAAAACTACTCCTCAGTTTGTATTAATACCATTTCTAGGCTGATTTTCTACCTTACAGACAGCCATTGATTTTCAGTTTATTCTGTGCAATAACAAAAAGCAGAAAAAAATGCATAAAAAATTGACCTGCAGATTTTTTTTTCTTTGCAATGGTAATCGATCACACACAATGGTGTTTTGTCCAGCCACTTGAAAGTGTATGTAGAGAGCACACAACTTAGCACCAAAACAAAGTATGAAAGGAATCATGTGAATTGTGTGGTTCCTTGTTTATCTCACTACATTTGCCAGCAGCCATTTCTTGCTGACAAATGTAGTGAGAGATAGATACATATGTTTGCATATGTATATATGTGGATAGGTTTGTACTATATATTTGTAAAAATAGGTGTTCAAGACTGATATAAACAAATGTTGCATGGCAACATATGTTTCAGACCTACAGTAAGAATGTAGTAGGATGGTGGGCTGATGGCTGGTCTGCAGCCATTATTTTTATTTATTTTATTGTTACATGTTTTAGTTTTACTCTAAAGATATTGTTTCATCTTTTCAAGATTGATTCAACAATTTCTTCACTTGATTCAGCATTGTTTCAACAATTTATTCAGCTTCCAGCTTTCAGCATTCACCCGTATTTCCTTCAGGAAATGCATTCTCTAGTTTTTCTTGTTCTTCTTTTGTTTTGATACATACATTATCTAATTTGTGAAAGGATTTCTTGGAGAAAAAAAAGGAGTTTTCATCCAGAAGTTGCATTATACATTTAGTATTAAACTGTTTTTCCTTTTCTTTTTTTCAATGAATGAAACAAATAAATAAATTAAACTAAAACCAAACTAAAACACTGTATATATGTACTTTATTTTGAAATCTGAGGATTTCCAGCATCAAACAAAGGTAAGACGGGATAGTGAGAACACTGTACTACAAGATGATGTTTCCGACATACCTCTGCACACTTTACAGCATCTGTCGCTCAGGGTGATCTGCTCCGACTCAGGGCAGCTGAGCTCAGGACAGGGCTCGGTGGGAACCACTCGATGCATCGTCCTGTCCTGTGATGGGTAAAGACAAAATACACTATGAGCGTCTCTCTGGGTCCAATCCCCCCTCACACATTCTCCATTCATTTGCTAAAGGTTTGGATGTAATTATGAAGGTAATTATTCATCTATTGTGTTTCCTCTCTCACTCCCCGACTTTCCCTCCTCCCTGTGTGTTCATTACAAACCAATTACTCATTCGGTCAATAGCAGTTATTTTTTTCTAAACGACTTGTGGGAGGGGGGAAAAGGAGCTTTCTTCTTCTTTTGTCTCCTTCTCCACAATCATTTACATTGTGATTCATGACGCAGCTTTATTATACAAACAGTGAATCAATCTTCTGGATTATCCCTGCATGTGTGTTTAGTCAGAGTGTAAAACCTGATTAGGGGGTTCCTTTTTCCCAGCATGCCTTTGGCAGGTCTCTCTAATGATCTCATCTCAGTCCCTCTGACTGATGCTAATTTAGAGTCATTAACACCAGACACAGTTGGACAGAAACAATAGACCTAGTCTCTGTCTATTTGTAGACTTAAACTGGTCTGTTCCTTAGACATCCCATAACCTCCACCTGTACATAGGCTGGGCATTCTCATGTGAAATTACAGAACAAACTTCTACCTAAAACTCCACAAACAACTTTCCGAACAAGCCTCACCATCGACTTCTTGCCACCCACCACCCAAAATCTGCACACACACATACACATACACACACACACACACACACACACACAACACACACAACACACACACACACACACAACACACACAACACACACACACACACACACACACACACACACACACACACACACCCTCCCCTGCAGCCAGCAGGCAGACAGAAGATCAGAGGCGTGACAAGCAGCTGTCAGGGGAAGCCTGCAGGAGTGTGCAGCAGTGGGCTGACTGACAGAACTCCGCGTCCCCGTTTCTTTGATCTGCCTGGGACTGCCAGTCAGTAAACTGGGACTACAGATGGGCCAGGTGTGGGCAAGCAAGCCAGACAGCTGTCTGAAACCGCAGATTCTAATGGAGCTTTGCAGAATTCATGGAGGAAGCCGAGGTTGATATGATAGAGTTGGGTGATTAAAACTTCAAATCATTTTTCTGTGATTGATTGGGCCTGCCTGGCATAATGTCATCAAGTGAATTACTCCCAAAAGTGTAGCGGCCCACCCATCTGCTGCGCCATGCAGACAAAAGCAAATACTATGAATAATTGGGAAATGAATCTGATTTGGGACCAGTGTGGTATCTGATGATTGGTGCTGAAGAATGGCCACGGCATCCCGTGATTGACGAGTGTGCCGCTCCTGGCCTCCGAATGTAAACTTAATTAGAAGGATTCGGCCAATTTATTTAGATTACAAAGAAAACAATGGCAAGTCAGATCAATGAAATTCAGTTGGAGTGGACAATTTCGCACTCTGGCTCATGGGGGCTTGATTTATCCTGCGAGGGGGGGAATGAGTATTTAGCGAGCTGTCAGGCGCTGCGACACGACATGGAAATGAACAGAGCCGAAGGGTTCGGTTACATTACATTGTGTCGACTCGTTCTGGTGAGGGCTCTGGTTAAAAAACCCTTTTGAATAAAAGCATTTAAGCGCGTTTCAAGTCTCTACGTGTGTGTGTGTGTGTGTGTGTGTGTTGACACGACTTACCCTGCATTCAAACAGCAGACACCTGCCAGAGGAGTCGCGCACAGCCTTCTGATCCCCCTCCACCAGCTCTCTACCGCCGAACAGGCAGACAGCTGGTAGGAAAACACAGAAAAGACAGATATATACGCATGGAAGCAAACTGAGAAATGTATTTCTTTCTGTATCTTGGTCTGCATAAGGATCTGTTTGTTTTCTGTACCGACTATACAGTAGCTTATCTTTAATGCATTATCCCAGAATAAACCATCGTGTGCACATCTGAAATGATGTGTTGCTCTGAGACTTTTCAGATTTGTAAGATATTTAACTTTGATCTGTTACTGAAGTAATTCCTGGTGTGTTAAACCTCTATTTATTTGTCTTTATTTTAAAAATTACAACTTTGTGATGAGTTTTATTGGAGCTGAAATAAGAGAAAATGTTTCTTCTCTGAATAACAGAGAAAATGTTTCATTCTCTGGTGTTAAAAAAACAAACTTTATCTACCAATACTCAACTAAATACAGTAATGAATCATAGAGTAGCAGCTAATGCGTCTCGTAATGTCGGGAATCCAAATGCATTCAATTAACAAATAACCAGAAACAAAGAAAAGCAAATGAATGATGTGTTTTCTGACCCAAACAATCACTAGATAATTGATTTGCCTTCATCAAAAACATTTTTTCAACCTAACAGTCAATTAACTGAAATCATTACATGTATTTTAATCCTGCTGCCTGCAGGTTGTGGACAAACACCAGTGCTCTTATATAACAGTCCAGTTGTATGATACAATCTGTCCTTATTATTTCCAGCTTTTTTTCTTCTTTTCTGAAGTCCTCAGGTGAATTGAGTCAAACCAAATCAAGCATATCAAACCCAATTAAGCAATGCTACTGAGAAAGTGATGCAATAATTAACATGTAAAGAGAGCAGGCAGAGACCTGGTTTGTGCTGCTGCTGCTGCTGCTGCAAAAATGATCACGTGGGCAGAAAGTGTGTGTGTTTGATGAGCAGGTGGGGTCAGACAGATTCAGACTGATACCAGGAGGAGAGATGATTGACACCGCAGCTCAGGCCCTATCACAAAGCAGCGCATCATGAAAGTGAAGGACTTCAGAAAACAGCCATTTGACGTTCTACTTGACAGACCATCAAAAAAAGAAAAAAAGAAGCAGACTTGGAACTCCTCCCTGCAAGGTCCTGTGCTGCAAGATAAGGCTTTAATTTGGAGAGCGAATCATGTCTTTGTAGTAGGGAAACTTGCGGCACTCTTCTCTCCAAAGCCAGAGCATGCGTAATTAGCTGTGTGTTTGTCTACCTCGTTGAGATAAGTGAGCACGGGGGTGTTGAGTTTAAGGGGATTACCTGCTACGTGTTTATATTTGTGTAACACAGCAGCGCATTTCCTAAACCCCTTGTGCAGCATCCCTGACCCACGGGTCAGTGGAAATGATGCCGACGCGAGCTGATTACAATCCAGGACTAATGGTTTCCCCTCTGATAAAGAGTTAAATCTCCTCTATTATTTGCTTCGCATGGGAAGCAGGAGCAACGGCAGCAGTGTGTGGGAGTGTGTGGTGAGAAAGTTCTCGAGCGGAGTCAGCTCGCACACAAGATGTGGAGTTAAATTTGCAGAGAAATACTATGCGCACGTAAAGTCTGCTGCAGTTTTTTTATCATTCACATGGTGCGTAACCCTCTGTAAGGTTGAGAACATCCGACTATTAAAAACACAGAGCCCAGATAATAAATCTCCTGCATACTAGATTTTGTTCTAAACACCGACAGGCAGCTCTTTCTGCATTTTAAAAGCATACATCGCATCTCATTTGGGTTAATATCTGAAGAATGTCGGGGTGAGAAAAGCTAATGTCCTCTGAAATCCATTTTTATTGGGAGGGAAATTGAGAGAATATGAGATGCAGAGCGCTGCGGTGAGGAGGCTAATAAGAGTTCATTGCTGAACTCGGAGTCATTTTTGAAACAAAACATAAAAAAAGAAAGAAATAACAGAACCTCTGTGTAGATACAGGATTAAACAGCATTATTTATCCAGCCAGAATTCAAAAGTTTCAAATAGACACTTAAGAAGACACTCGTCATGTGAGAGCGTGCGTCATCTCAGGCGTTCACCACCTCTTTTTTTCCCCTCCTCCTCCTCGCTGTTCCCTCAGCCGCGTTCATCAGAAGCAGGAACCACTTTACATCACACGCAGCCGTCGCAGATCTACTGGCTCATGTCTGTGTGACTGGTGGCCATCTGTGTTTTGAAGCCAGCTAGTGAATAATTGATCGGCCGCATGTATATGCAAAAGGACGGACCCATCTCAAGAGGCATGTTAGGAGGTAGCTTAGCAACACAGCGGAGCCCTGGTCAATTGTTAGACAGCCCTTGTGGAGGCGTGATGTGCGGCTCTAAATCTGGTGATGGTAGTGGAGGTTTGTGGACGTTGTTTGTGTACAATTGTGTCCGTGATTGCGTGAGTGTGGGAGGGCGATGGGGTCAAGGGGTGCTCCACTTACGCTGGCACTCCTTGCAGCAGGCCCCCTTCACGTAGGCAGGCGCTGTGCCCGCCGGGCACTGAGGGGGAGGGCAGGAGATGGCCTCACACAGCACCGTGCCATTCTGGTGGAGAGATGCAAACATGAGTTGTTTAAAGGCAAACTGCTTCAGTCAGGCCGATCCTGGACAGATATTACACTAATAGCTTACATTAGGTAATTAAACCTTATGACAATAAGATTTAACGGTAGAAAAATACACTTATAAGTATCTGAGAGGATAATGAGAGGATGGAGCTTTGGCATTTATGCACTTCAGCTTACTGGCCAATATACATTAATACTGATCTAAGTGAGATACGATTGTGTCAGCCCCCCCCCCCCACACACACACACACACACACACACACACACAATCGCTTTGAGTAGTAAACCTCCTTATAATTTGACATAAGCAATAGAGTAAAACACTTTTATGCTCTCTCAACCATTAAAATTTCAAAGGGATAGTTCAACATTTTGGCAAATTGGCCCATTGCCATAATCCCTATAGTCTTAGCAGTAGGTTTGTTACCTTTAATTGTCAGTGCAAGCAATTTTTTAGAATGGCCGAGCCGAGCGGCGAGCTGCTCAGAGCTACGTTACGGAGGCTAATGGGATTTCTTGGGTTCCCTCATCAAACTCATCAAATACACAATCCAACAACTCCAAAACGCTCTCATGGACAAGTTTTGACCTACACATTCACCACGCTATGAGATAATAATGGAACATGATGAGACGGAGATGTTGTCAAGGTAAATTCATGCAAAACCACTTATGTGGGTTCCTGTCGAGGGCAGTTTATAGACAAGCAGTCTCTGCATTTGCCTCACGATTCTGCTCCGCCATTCTAAAAATAGATTGCACCAACAAATAAAGGTAACGAACCTACTGCTAAAACTATAGGGATTATGGCAATGGGCCCATTTGCCAAAATGTTGAACTATCCCTTTAACAATCAAGGGGGTGCTCAGTGGTCAAGTGGTTCGAGAGTCGATGTCTTGTTGGCATATCCCTGAAGCACTGATCACAGGTTCGACAGATTTGACGATCTGTAGCGCATGTCATTTCCCCAGTCCTGCTTTCCTGTCTCTCTACACTGTCCTATTAAATAAAGGCAAAAAAACACCCAAAAATATCTAAAAGAAAAATTAAACAACCAAAAGGAAGACCACAAGATGCTGGTGAAAGACCCAGAAAATAGCCTTGAGTTAAGATTAAAAAAATGTTGCCAAGAAGGTATTCTGCACTACATACAGTACATGAGTTTACTGAGTATAAAGGCAGGTTGATAAAGTGACCAGTGGTTTTAAAAGATCATGATTCAGTACAATTCAACCACGAGTTCCATTTTACATTCGAGTGGCTGTCGACTCTTTGCCCTTGTTTTTGTCATCGCTAAGTGGACCGACGTGGAAAATCTTTGCTGTACGTAGGTGGTGAAATTGAGTTAGGTGACACACAGTTCAGCGTTGACTGGCCGTCAAGTGATTGCAGTTATAAATTGGAAAATAAGGTAGTCTGTGTAATCCTACCATTAGCTGCATCTCTTCTCTGGAGACACTGCTTCTTGAGAACTTTTTTATTTTATTTTGGACCAACATCAGTACTACTGTTTTATTAAATTGTCAATGGTGAGAATGAGTTGATTTTAGTCTTAACATTTCCATTATGAGTGTCAAGGCCCCTCTGTACAAATATTTGCCCCCTGCCTATCCGCCACTCCTCAGCTGCAGTTATTAAACATCCTGGGAGAGAGAGTGAGTGTTTACTCATTTAAATGTCAGAAGCCACTGTTGTAAATCTACCCATCACCTGCAGTAGATTTCAACACCAACACCTATATATAATACATTCAAATGCTATCTCCTTCTCCCCAGCTGTGCATGTAATTAACATTGCTTCCACGGATGAAAGCTCTGTGACAGCAACATCTATGAAGCTGATACACATAATTGATAACATCTTAATGCTCGACCTTTGCATTTTAAAGGTCACGGCTAATTGCCACACATACGGTAAGGAACATATCCCAACTAATTCCTTAATTGCATCCCAGGAATGGCAACACACTGTTCAGGGCGAATGGAGCGATTTCATAGGATGTGGGCATAGTGGGCAGAACAAATCCCTGATGATAATTATCATCTGTCAAGAGCAATTAGGTGCGGTGCACTGAGAGATATGTGATTTCTTTCTTTTTTTTTTTCTGGGTAGCGGTGCGCGATGGCATCTCATTGGCTGGTTGGAGAGCTTTGGTAGCAGCGTATGAGTTTTCCTGTTCCACAGCTGAGGACGTTGACAGGGCGTACCAGCTCCCGATCGCCGATTGCTTCTAATTCTCTTTTTTTTGTGCGATTATTTACAGTTTATGCAGCACAAAGTAGATCCTTGGAAGAATCGAGCATCACTAAGCACTGTTGTTGATGCGTCTAATCCTGAGCACTGTGGAGGTTTCAATACAGGATCTGTTCTCTCGGGTAACTGGGGCAACCTTCTCCTAATGCAAGGAAATAATGAGAATACAAGCTGTCGACAATGGAGGCCCTCATACTCCACTCTGCACCTCCACCCCACCCATACACTCACACCCACACACACCCCCCCCACCCCCACCCCAGCCTTCACACACTTGATGAACACAAAAAGCAAAACTGACAATGGAAGCAATGGATGTGTGTGTACATGTTGTAGACACACACACACAACCGGAGACATGCAGACAAATGTGAACATACTGCGATACAGGCGCAGTGAAGTGGATTTTTTCCCTTCTCTTTCTCTAACACTCACACATACACACACAGACAAAAACATGTCTGTACACACACCTATTCTGCCCTACAAAGGGAAAGTGCAGTATCTGCATTTTTTCATTTTTTTTTTTTTGACCAATCAAAAGTGTGGCATATTCTCTTCAATCTGGTAGAATTTGATATTGGTACTACTAAAATTTCCAGAGTTATTGGGCTTTTTATTTTGCTGTCCATCAAAAAAGCACTGTGAAGCCAAGGCAAAGTGCAGTATCTGCAAAGAGTAACTGTACTCCCTACATTCTAGAATTTACTCTATAATTCCATTGGAGTAAAACCAAGGCAAAATGCAGTATCTGAACCAAAACCAAGGCAAAATGATCAGAAAGACAAACTACAAAATACATTTAATTCAGTCCAACTTTATCTAATCAATTATAGACTTGGTAGTTATTCATAATTTGATGCTTAAACCTGACAATGAAAAACACAAAAAGCTGTTTTTCTCAGTATGGCATTTTTACAGATACTGCACTTTGCCTTTGTAGGGCAGTATTTATTTTATGACATATCCACATGCCTGTGGACATACAACTGCACACACACATGCAGTATGACGAGAACATCATTTCAGGTTCAGAGTGTTCACACAGACACACACATACAGAGAGAAACACACACATACACACATTTAATTAAAACTGAATGCCCTCCCTTGGTCTTTATTACTCTAACATGCACACCCGAGCCTAGTGCGCGCGCACACACACACACACACACACAGACACCGTCGCACACCCGTGTGTGAAGCCCCACCGTGCATGTGCAGTTCCTGCAGCCATCTGTCCAGCCTTCGTCCTCCCTGTAGACGACCCCCTTGACGCTGCAGGTTCTCTCACAATAGCAGCCATCCAGCCCATTCATCTTCTCCTCCGCCCTGGACAGCTGCTCACCCCCCCACAAAAAACAAAAGACAAGACGAGGAGAAGACAAGAGTGAGCTTCTGTGTGTGTCTATATCTTCACACGTAAGGAAACCAGTGGCAGCAAGAAAGTCTGAGCACCTATACACATGTAACTACAACAATAGCTGATGTCTCACATCAACACGCCTGCTGGGATTCATGTTAACAAATGTGTTCTTTTTAAATAACACTGGAATTGTTGATTAAATGTCAAAACAGCACAGTTTACACTCTGTCACACTACCTTGCTGGATGTTTTAGCGAGGATGTCCTGCAGCTCCATGATTTTCTGCACAAGTCCATGGAAGTCGTTGCAAGTTGGGCATGCTGGGAAACAAGACACAATCAACTGTCATTTACTTCAAATTTGCGATATAACCAACAATCTTAAAAAATGTATTTTTTATCATGCAGTTTGAATAGTAGATGGAAAAAACTCCAATAAACATAAAGAATAATGTACCATCATAAAGAAAAAATATTCATCACTTTACTGGTAAGTAACTAAATTGCAAAAATAGCAACAGCATCATCATGTTCGCCAACTCCAAGAGTCTTAAAGATCACCTCTTTAAGATAAGTTAATTAAGTGAGGGACATGAATCATTTTCTTCATATGTGTGAAGTTCAACCTGCTGCCACATAGTATTATATTAACACAGATGAAAGAGGATTTGTGCACTGATGTTAGAGTTTGTGTGTGAAAAAAGAAACTCTCTTCAAGGACTTGATTGATTGATTTTGCAAAAACGTTATTATCCAAAGTTTCACTGAAGGACAGCTGTTTAGTGTCTGAAGGGTATAAAGGGATAGTTCAACATTTTGGCAAATTGGCCCATTGCCATAATCCCTATAGTGTTAGGAGTACATTTGTTATCTTTAATTGTCGGTGCAAGCTATTTTTAGAACGGCGGAGCAGAGCCGTGAGCTGCTTAGAGCTACGCTACGAGGTAAATTCATGCAAAACCACAATGCGTTCCCATCGGGGGCAGTTTTTCGGCAAGCAGTCTCTGCATTTGCCTTGAAGACAACTCTGTCTTGTAACGTTCCGTTACTATCTCATAACGTGGTGAATGTGCAGGTCACAACTTGACCACCAGAGCGTTTTGGAGTTGTTGGATTGTGTATTTGATGAGTTTGTTGAAGGAAACCAAGAAATCCCATGAGCCTCCGTAGCGTAGCTCTGAGCAGCTCGTGGCTCTGCTCCGCCATTCTAAAAATAGCTTGCACCGACAATTAAAGGTAACGAACCTACTGCTATAACTATAGGGGTTATGGTAATGGGCCAATTTGCCAAAATGTTAAACTATCCCTTTAAAGATAAGTTAATTAAGTGAGGGACATAAATTATTTTCTTCATATGAGTGAAGTTCAACCTGCTGCCACATAGTATTATATTAACACAGATGAAAGAGGATTTGTGCACTGATGTTAGAGTTTTATGTGTGAATTCAAAAGAAACTCTCTTCAAGGACTTTTACTGATTTATTGATTTAGCAAAAACGTTATTATCCAGAGTTTCACTGAAGGACCGCTGTTTTACTTCACTGAGTGTAGTGTCTGAAGCGTTTAAATAGAAAAACAAATCAGTGCAATCAAATATCAAAATGTTGTCATTTAAACGTAACCAAACAGCTTCTTCAGTGTGTTAAGTAGGATTTCACTCACTTCTGTTCAGGTCTGGACACTGTGAGATGTAACCCTGTGGCATCACCACGATCTCCACGTCCTGCATCACCCCCTGAACACACAGACACACAGCAAACTTTCTGATCAGGGAGAATAATAACTAACAGAGAGCAGAGATGAGGTGAAGCATGTTAACATGAGGACCCAGAGGGGCGGCGGCGGCGTCTTGAGCGCACACGTCGTACATTTTCCACGCCAGATAACATGCAAACCCGGGCGTAGGCAGGACATGCAAGCACAAAAATCAACAACCCTGATTATGAGAAGCCTGGGAGTCACTGCTGCAATCATAAAAACTGAACTCCGTGAAACCGCCGTCCAATTGAGAGAAAATGTATTTTTCTAAGTAGGGAGTGAGAGACAGGGAAGTTAGTTCTGAGGTAATACATCTCACCGGCTGTGATTCAGATGAATCATCTCATAACCGGGCACCAGCAGGACGTTAAGTGAACTAGTGATGTGGGGGTTTTAGTAGTAGATGGAATTTTTATTTTTGCTTCCAATCTCCTCTGATAGGCATAAACAGGAGATACAGATTCAATTTGATTCATAAGTCCCAATTGGTAGCCTTTCGTCCTGTGTCCAAACCCCGAACACACACACAAACACACACACAAACACACACACACGTGTACACATACACACGGATGCTCCGTCGCCATGGTAACCCGGCCCCATTTCATTCCTTGAGTGCATTATTTCCCATACAGAAGTGGAGCGGTGCAACTTAGGAGAAATTGTTTTTTAAATTGTCCTGCCACTTCAATTTACCGGCCATAAATTTAAAATCCTGCGGTAATGATGTGCTGATTTTTCATGGCGACGCGCTGAAATGGAGGCAGATAGAGCTGTGTCGATCAAACTTGTAGCTGAAACATAAGACTATACACATATCTGCAGCCGCCGCAAACTTCACCTGCGCTGTTAACTTTTAAAACAAATGTGATTTAAGTCAGAGAATAGTTATTTGTTTTCAGTAATGTCAGATATTTCAGAGTGAAGTGAAATGTAGAGGTGAGATTCAGCTACTTTTAGGCGACTGTGGCTTGATACCGAGCTGAAGACACATTGAGAGCCATCAATTATCTAATTGAATAAATCAGACCTCAGTCCAGCTATATACAGTACATGGACATCACTGATATCAATGAACCCACTTCTTATGGCGAGACACTAAAGGCAAACACACTGTTTTTTCATGCACTGATCAATTTTGAGATTTTGGGCTATTTTTCTTCCTGAACATGTATTCTTTCAGAAAAGTGGAAAGAAATGGTAGAAAATCCACATTAAGGTGTTTTCTTTTACTTCATTTTGTCTTCTATCGTCAGTAGATTTCTCCTAAATTTACAAAAAGTTAACATGGTACTGTGACACTTTGCTGTGCCTGTTGTCTGACACATGTCATGTCAGGTATCATTGTAAAGCTCTTTCACAATGATGTAGGCTCCAAAAATTGTTGTTTCCTCCGTATCTGCAACCAATCGTAAAAGTACGATTTACATTAACAATCTATGGAATTTTACAGTACAAGTCTTTAAAGGCCGTTTTCTCAAAATGAGTTTTTCCTCATAATCTGGGCCCGAAATCTCCACTTCAGCAACACTTAGAGATACCAAACCTTCCAGTTTGATCCCTTTCTATATTCTGAAGGTTTTTACAGAGGGTTAGATTGATTTATACAACGTTTTGTCCCTAAAAACAGGGCAAAATTACATTTTTTAGGGCTGGTGACAGTATTTTCTCATTTACAGAGTGATAAAAGAGATATCCAAACCCCCCTCTGTAGAAACTTCTGACTCTAATATGTCAACAAAATAAAACAAGAGTTTTGAAAGGGGCTTTATCCATTGTTCAGATTTCGGTTCTGGAAATGTATGCAAAATAGCACATATTTCATCAGATATTGCCTCATTTACACATTTAAACATAAAAGTTGACAAAACTTGTAATTAAAAAAAATATTTGTCTTAATGTAAGTGATAAACTTGTTAAGTTTCATGGTGATATCTGTTAGTTAATTTTTTTTTCCCTATTCACCTCTAGTGTCTCCCTTTAAGATGTCCTACTATTAGGTAATGGCCAAGTGATGTATAGATTTATATGATCGGTGATAGATGGTTAGATATAGTATGTGTGTATATGTACATCCTGTTCCTCAGTTCAAACAATATTTAAAATCGTCAAAAAATGATAATCGTATTATAGAATGTGATGAGAGATTGAACTGAAATTTCAAGACAGGGATGAAGGATTAGAAATGGAAAAACCTATTCTTTATTTTAGTGCCTTTGAGCAGAGCCTGTGTTGTAACGCAGCGCTATCTAAACAGCCAGTTGTCAGACTTTGCTTTGCACCTTCTGGCGAGTGAAAAGAAAAAGAAAGAAATACAGAGGTACATTTAGAATTTCCAAAAAGTGACTCCTCCGTGTCAGAGACTCTGTTTACTGCAGCATGTGTGCAGCGGGACGTCGACAGCTGCCTCATCCGTGCAGGAAACGTGAATTTGTGGGGAAAACAGTTGGCGACAGAATCATTTCAGACGCAGTTATATAGATATCATACAGATATCCTGCCAGGCTAAAAAAAAAAGAAAGAAAACTAACATGAGAATGAAATCTAACTGTGGAGTAAAAACTGATTTGCATGTTTCAACAGCCCCGGAATCTTGTTGCATTTGGGATTACCCAAATTAACAGTAGTTTTTCTTCCAGCCTTTTAAGTTACATTTGCCACATTACCATAGCAATCTACTACAAATAGGCTAACATATCTCTAATAAGAAATGGTGTCACTAGATGTGTTACACACAACAGATTTATCTCTGAAGTGTGTAAACCGTGCATATATCTTGAGATATGCAGGTGCAGATGCATTTATTCTGACTCAAGTCTTTTACTATCGCTGCTACGGCCGTGATATTCTACAGCTGACACCCACGTACACGCGCGCACACGGACTGTTTCTGTGTGTGTGTGTTTGAGCGTGCGTGTGCTGATGAAGGCGTGTGTTTGAAAAGGAGACGTGCCTTCCTCGCCACTAATCAAGGCTTCACAGAGCGGCGAGGAGAGATGCTGCTACGTGACAAGATTAGTAGGGTGACCTCCGAGGCTTCTTTCATCTACCAATTAACACAGAGGAAATTCAACAGCCAGGACACAATGTGTAAAGCATTAACAGCCTCCCCCACACACACACACACTCATTCTCACACACACACACACACACACACACACACACACACACACGTGCACAAACACCAACACACCATCAAACACAGAGCCAGACTGATTAAAACAGTTCTAGCTGCCGGTAAGCTGACATTTTGCCCCAACGTGTCTCCCCAGGTGGGAAATTTTTTGGAGCTGGGTTCAGTCTGGGAGCAGCGATATATGTCTCCCTGTCTGATAAACAAAGCTATATACTAAGTTTAATGAGCATAGTCCAGAGGCTATTTAATGATTTCTCCGAAATCAGCGTTGAGGGGGTTGCTGAGATAATTGCACTGGGCTTAGCTGCAGACGAAGGGAGAGGAAGCAACAATGACACACAGTAAAAAAAAAAGTCAATTCTTAGGATAGGCAGAGCAAACCCCTCGAATTAAAATGGTAATCCATGAGAAATGCACACAATTAAATCCAGCAGCTATAATAAATAAAACCAAACAAGCCAAAACAAAGAGGAAGAGGATACAGTTTAAAACAAGATTGAGTGTGGAGGAAAAAAAGCCGGTGCAACAGCTGAGAGCCATGACTTCATCCTGCCACTCAGAATCATCCGCTGCTTAGCCGATATCGCAGATGGCAGGCCATGCTAACCTTGAAGAAGCCATGAGCAGCATTTCTCTGTCCCAGCCAGAAGGAGGCATCCTCAGGTATGTCCATGTAGGGCACCTCCACCACCCGCTCATAGATCCTGCAACACACAGAAAATAGTTTTAGGAATCCATGCATGTTATTGTTTATCTTTATTTATAATTTTTCCATATCAAAAACATTGATATGATTGGTTATGCATTTCTTACAAAAGGTGTGAACCCTGCCCCCCCATCCAGCATTGACCATTATGGCCATAACACCAACACTCTGGACCTCTGGCATAAGAAATAAGAAAGAAAGAAAGAAAGAAAGAAAGAAAGAAGGCAGGGTTCCTCCCCTTCCAGTTCAGTAGTATCAGCAGACGGCGGGCATGTGGCGGGACAACTTTAGCTCATCACTAACTACACCGTAGATAGCTATCAAAGGGTCAGGCAGCGGTATTTTGCCAGGTATCGCTGTGAGTGATTGGAAGATTGAAGACCAGAAACCAAACAAAGATGGACATGACCAAAACATGTGTCCCAAATGAACAGGAGAATATTGACATCTCCTAATTAATTCAGACAGTCTGTCATTAGAATAATGCAACCTGTGAACAACCTTAAAGAGGAACTATGCAGGATTTGTTAGCTTAGCTTTGCTACAGTTTTACCTTAATTAAATAGCTTTGGAGTAATTGTGATGGTTTAATAAATGACATGTAACTTGTTTCAGGGAGAATGGAGGCTCTCTGCCTTCCACCTAGCATCTCTTGGCTGAAAAACAACTGCCCTGGTGTCCCAGCTCTCGTCTGCACACTGTGACACAAATGCACCACGTAACCCGTAATCTCCTATTTATGACAGATAAACCTACACAAATATACACATCCTAACATTGTATAAGATATATGACATTATTTACAGCTCTATTGATTGATTTCTGGCTGGCTGCCTTGTAAACAAATGCACATGGTCGAGAGGAGGGTTAGCAAAACAGAGGAAAAGCGACCAGACTTGCATAGATCCTCTTTAAATTGAATCAAGCCCTGTCTGATGCAGAGAGATGTGTGTATATGCTGTCATGTTACTGTTTTCTAATGCTAGTTTTACAGCTCCCCTCCCATACACACACACACCCTGCAGGCTTTGCCCTGTTAAATCCCCCTGTTAACTCTTTCACTGAGGTGGGTATAGATATCCACATGCTCTCTGCGATGCACACGGTGTCGCCGTCTGCCTCATTCACTGTGCCAAGGAAGATCCCAGCACATACACAGCGACGCCCCTGTCGTACAGCAGATGCATGTATAATTTGGGTGCAGCGACCCGAGCTGCCGTCAGCGGGGGCCACAGTCTGCAGTGTCATTCCGTGCACTTAAGTGCTAAACAGCAGCAATACACTAAATTACACAGAGTAATTACCAAATTGAGTTTTGTTTTTCAGTCCACACAAACACTCTCTCGCTTTCCCACACGAGTGCGCATGCTGTTCCTCGCTTCTTTCTGCTGTTACTTTTCTCCCTCCGCTTTCGGGTACGTTAGTTACTGACGGTTCAGCTGTGATCTGATGGAAATATTTTTCATTTTTATTTATTTAATCGCTGAAGGAAAGGCCAGTTCACCAAAGGAGGGGAGCCCCCCAACCCTCATTAAACTGACTGAGAGGAGGGTAATGAAGGCAGGTTGAATCACTCTGATGGACTGCTGGTCTGACTGGACCTGACCCCTAAACTCCTTCCCACCAACAAACACTCACATTCAATTAAAAGTTACCAAAAATAAGCTCACATTTTCATTCTCTGTCTATCTGCATGAGTGAGTCTAAAACCTTTTGAAGATGACAGTGCTGCTGTATCGTCTCTTTTTCCATCTCTAACTTTTCTTACTTGTTGAGCAAGGATAGTTTCATGAAAATAGATGTGACGGATATAATAATAACACATTTGACAGGTTCAACTATAAATCCAGCCTTTTCTCTTCTGATGATGATTCAATACCACGATTCAGTATATCTGCCAATAAATAGCACTGATCCAACACTAATGCTCCATTTTGCCCAAATCTGACATGTGCATCCCTCACTGTGTGACGCACAGGAAGCATTTATGTAAGGTCATATAAGGTAACGCTGTGGTATTAGAAAACTAAGTTGACGGGTTGCCATGGTTAAATAGATGTGAATGTGAATCTATGATGATATCAGCATTATTTGGTCATGTCATGACTGATATCAGTCTGGTGCATCCCTGAATACTTATTTTTTGAAACACAGGAGCAGATCGTAGCTGTTTTTTTCTGTTGTATTCACAGATGAAACTGGACAACCTCCCCCATCACCAGGTTTCTCCCACATACATCGGAGCAGAACTACAGATATGCTTTTTTATTCCACACATTCTTCTTCCTTATCAGAAACCAGCACTTACATTACCCACAATGCATCTTGTGCAACGGCAGATTGGTCAGAGATTCAGGTGTGATATGTTAATACAGTAGCACCTAATGCAGCCTCCAGCCAGTAGGCCAGGAACACAGTGGATGCAAGAACAGTCATCACATCACAGCAGCAACTGACAGCTAACACTATGGTTTTCTATGTCTAGACTGAATCTGAATCTGTCACAGATAAAAATAATATTATAGATTTTTTTTTTTTAACCACTGCAGCTTCTGCGTGTGGAGACGCAGCACTTGACTGACATTTCCTGTCAGAAAATGGATCAAAAATGTATTCACAATGCAGATAAATCCCACATTCCAGTAACCTACAAACTCTATGTAACAGACAGAGCCTCTGCAGCAGCAGCAGCAGCAGCAGCAGCAGCAGCAGCAGCAGCAGCAGCAGCAGCAGAGACACGTCCAGTGTGAACACACAGGTGTGATTCTCCACAGCGGCGCAGCCAAGCATCCAGTGTGTTCCAGGCCTTTTGCCTCATACAGAGGCGAGGAGCAGCAGCCACAGATGTCTGGCAACCTCATTTCTTCCAGACTGCATGCTCCCAAATTCCTCTCTCTGTTTTCGAATTATCGCATCGTACTCTCCAGCCCCACAGGATGCCGACTAGAGTGACATCACTCGTGGCAAATTATCAGAACTCACACAGCTCCCCTCAGAGCCTAATAAGGCTTTATCAAACTTCTTTCACATGTGCAGAATTTCTCCTAAAACCTGCGAAACAGACTTTGAAGTGTAAAACTGCAAAGTTCCTCTTTGTCTCATGCACGTACAGCAAAGTGGCGACGTCTTACCTGTTGCAGTCAACGTGTAGTATGACATGAGAGGCGCTGACGGCCACCGAGACCTTGTGCCACTGGTCGTCGGCCAGGCTGTAGGGGAACACCTCGGTGTGGGCCTGCTGGCCTTTGGTGCGATAGTGAAGAC
This sequence comes from Trachurus japonicus, assembly GCF_045865225.1. NCBI lineage: Eukaryota > Metazoa > Chordata > Actinopteri > Carangiformes > Carangidae > Trachurus > Trachurus japonicus. The sequence continues at coordinate 10,902,275 of NC_140912.1, read as the reverse complement.
GCACCTCGCTGCGCTGGCCGCTGCTCTCCAGCTCCAGGAACCTGCAGGATGCAAGCAGCGGTTAAAGAGGAACTAAGCAGGATTTCTCCCGTGGCGATGCTACATTTTTACCTTCATTAAAAAGCTCTGGAGTAATTGTGATAAGTTAACTACATGACTTGTGACTTGTTAGGAGTGACAACGGAGGCTTCACCTGGCATCTCACGGCTGAAAACCAACTTTGCAACATCAGTGTAGTACCTGGCCGCCGCCCCGGTGTCCCAGCCCTCGTCTATGCACACCGCGACACAAACTTGCTCCGTAACCCGTAATCTTTTGTTCATAACGGTCAAGACTACACAAACACACACATCGTATATGTTATGTAACGTTATCCACCGCTCCATTTATTGATTTTTTGCCGGCTTTGTTGTAAACAAATGCACATGGTCGAGAGGAGCGTAAACAAAACAGCGGAAAAGCGAGCGGACTTGCATAGTTCCCCTTTAAACCAGACAGCCTCTCTGAGAATGTACTTTCCTTACATTGTATAGCACACCCTTGATGCATTTTAAGTCTCATTACTGGAAGTGAATTCTTATTTCTGTTCTCACACGCATCACCAAAGTGTCTGAAGTCGGGGCTCCTCTTGGCAACAGCGCTGAGAGGTAAACGTGTCACTCATTTCCAAGCTGTGCACTCACACACATCTCCCCAGGTTTGCAACACCATTTAGAATTTAATCACATCGGTAGTCAAGCATAATGGTACTATATAGCTGTTAAGTGCAACATCAGCAACGCACAACAATGGCACACATGTGGAGGTTCAGCTCTTTACATTGGAGTATTAGTATTCTGGGAGAATCCTCTTCTCCACACCACTGAGGCTCACCCCAGCATAGTGACACTAATGGATAGAGCTGCTGATACACACTCATCACCTCTGCCTTTAAAGACATATTTAAACTAAAGTCATTTGCCGGAAAAAATATTCAAAAGAAGAAAAAAAAAACCACACTTGCAAGTGAAGCGATGGAACTGACTTATCTGCAAACCACATCTAATAGATTTACTCTCGCCCAGCCATGCATGCACATTCATCCCCGTTCTATAAATGCACCTTCTAACACTTCTGACGCTGAATTAGCCCTCGCCATGTCTCCAAATGAAACCATGCAGTGCTGCTTAGTTGCATATGAATGGCTGGGAAAGCTAATCAGCGGCGGGGAAAGTCATTAACAACCCTATGAGCTCTCTTCTCAGAACTGACTTTAATGTACAAACTGTTCAATCAACGCATTATGTGGAATTCAGATTGCTGTTCTGATCATCCAACGGCTCAGCTACCACAAACTAATGGAAAACATTAGCATGCTAACTGCGGATAGGGCGTCGTTAGTTTTCGATCCACGATTACAGACTCAATGTTTGGATCGTTGATGGACTGTGAATAATACATTGGCATACAGGGGTGATTTGCTTTGTTTGCTGCCATGTAAAGCATCTACAGTGCTCATCAAATACAAATATTCGGGTTTCAATCAACACATCACAGACTGCTGAAGCAACAAAACGGGCAGCAGGATGAAATTAAAAACAAAACGTCTTCTTTATGGTTTAACAGCTTCACTGCACTCCGTGTGACATTTCGTGCTGCGCTGCTAAAAACACGCATGTCAAAATTAACTTCACAATATTATGTTTACAAAAAAGGCACTTGTCAAATCTACTATGTATCAGTGATTCCTTTTTGTTTTTTTCCTGTATGCATTTCTGTTCTGCATATATATAAAGTGTAAATTAAAAAAATATTGTATTTGAAATGACCTGATATATCCTCATCCTGTGCATTAAAAAAAACATATCCTGAACATAACACGGTGTGAACACATGGTACCTGTGCTCAGACTGATGGATGGAGAGGATGACCCCAGAGTTGAGATGATCCTGTTTGAGCGTCGCCAGCACGGTAAACTCATTCTTGCCTCTCAGCTTCTGCACCATTTGCTGGGAGACCTCAACAGGAGCCTTCACTTCCCTGGAGGATCCTGAATGAAAACATAAATATCACATCATCAGTAACAGCAGTAAACGCCAGCTCACTCGTCAAGACCGAGTCTTCTGTCGATGAAAAAGATAGAATCAATCATTTGTGTTAAATTGTAACAAACTAAACATCAATCATATGTAATTACATAAGACAACAATATTTAAACAGATTGCAACTTTATATGGACACAAATATACATTTCATCTCCTTATCAATCTCTTCAACAAGATCTATTTTCATCAGACTTAATTATTTCCTTGTCTTGGTAAACAAGCACCGTCGGCTTTGCTTTATTTAAGCATAGCATGTCTGGAAATGAAAACAATGACAGATGTAATGGCAGATATAATACTTCTAATTACACACAACAATTTAACTGTGAGATGTTAAAATATGCTGCAGCTGAAATGAAATGCAGAACTGACATTTTAGGGATACAAGTCATTAAACAGAAGAATTTGCTGTACAAAACTACGGAGCATTCGGTTGGGATTTCACAGGGCATATGCTCTAAATATTTGATGTCTTCACTCTCTGGACGAATTTGAATTCATAAATGTAAAATTAACACTAAACCCACTAAACATGCTTACTGGTAAGAAAAAAATATTTTAAGAAAATGTTTCATATTTCCTGTAAAAATGTTTCCTGGCTGTTTATATACAACATCAACATATTTCACGGTGCTTCAAACTGTGTTGCTATTTCACCAACACATTAGGAAGGTGCAAGTGTAATTTTATTTTGCTCCGTTTTTAAAACTTAATTTTGATGTCAAAGTGATAAAGGTTTGTGTCACATCAAGACACCTTGAGATGACGAGGAGGCTCTCTGACAGATTAAGGTATTAGGAAACTTAGCTGGCGGCCATTTTGAAGCTTCGGTGCTTTGAAGATGAGGTCAGGTCGTTCACATTAAAACAAAACTCGCAGATCAATGGATCAACCTGTTTCTTCTCGGCCTTGAGTAGGACTATACAGACGTGAACCTGCAGATTTGGGGAGAGGGAGTGAGAGGCTAATGGTGCTGTCGGTGTGGGGCATTTTCTGTGTAGTTAGCTTGTAAGCTAGCTCCTGTTCCCACCGGTGTGGCCCCCTTCCTCTTCGCCAACTCCACGCAGACGTCTATGCTACTTTAATGGAAGCATCAATAAATGATGACGTTTCTCAGAAGCAATCACATCAAAGAGTTCACTTCCAGCTATGGGATGCATGCAAATGCCCTGGTACATTTAAGCGCTCCAGGAAGCTAGCGTGGTGGCTTTTCCTCAGTGTATTAACATTACTTCCAGCTGGTGGGAGAAGCCAATTAACACAATGCAACATGAAACAGCGAGCAACAGCATGACGAAGACTGATGAACTCACCGCTCACAGACCGCACAATGACAGCATGCTCAGTCTAAACAGAGGCCTGCTTTTTTTTTATATACTGCTCCTCTGAAACTTTCAGCAGGGCACTTACCGGCTAGCATTAGCCTCCTCCTGATGTGGGCTTTTAAGCCCATCAGGGACGTATTTTGAGTCATTTCTGTCTAAACAAAATTGCTCACTCGATTTGTTGCCCAGCAGAAGAGATGCACGAGGCACCGTCTCATGCATTTTGCATTTGCCAGTGCGGTATCATTCCAGTGTCATTGGCTGAGGTGGGACAGATGGTCCAATGACTGCAACAGGAGTTCTGCCTTGCAGTAATCTGCTGTCATCAACAGATCCCACTTAATAACCAAATCCAAATCACCGCCATTGGAAATTAGTCCTGCTTTGATCCAAATGACTGAATTGCAGCTAAATTTATAACTAATTGTCTTTTTATATACTTTTTTTTAATAATGTTTATCCAGATTATAATTTCCTACTGGATTTATGATTTCTATGACAATAGCCTATGTGTTGGTCTGTCTATGGCCGTGCCATGTGTTGAACAAAATACGCTGACATTTCAATCATGGGCAAAATGAGCGCAGTGGGAGCAGGTGTCAGGGCGGGGTCCACACTGAGAGAAGGTTGATGAGGCGAAGGGGGAGGGGGGATGGTGAGGACGACTGAGGAACCACTACCACTGGGCTGCTCCAGCGCTTGGCAGCCATGAGCCTTTGATCTATGAGTGGATGACTCTCATCACCAGCCTTTCTGCTCTGAGGGGAAGGGGGCTGCCTTCAAATGGGACTGTGGGGGATTGGAGGGCGGAGGCATCTTCTCGTACGGATGGAGTGATGAGACCGGTCCGTGGAGTCGTCCTTATGAAAAGTGTGATGATCTCTCTTCAAAAGCCACTCAAACCAAGATTAAGGCAGCTATAGCAGGAACATCTCTTGAGTTCACTAAAACATACATGAAAAAGCGTTGGCGCTGTGTGGAGAGAGGGCCAGCTTTCCTCCCTGCCAAATCAATGTGGCCCTGCTGAGGGGGGGCCTTTGGTCGATTATCTATTGGCAGGCGCCCGGATGGGGCAGCCACCTGCTCCTAACTACCACTATGATGTGAGATACTGACACAAAATGGTTTGGAAATGATGACCCAGCATAAAATTGTAATCAGCGCACTTTTCAGCACAATAACACGGTGGAACCACGTTGTTTACAGGATATGAGCACCGGCTGATTGTGAGAAAAAAAAGTGTGTTTTTGAGACATACAAAGTTGTATCAGCTGACTAAAGCTCTTCAAAAGCCTCAGGCTCAACAGCATCCCTAGGAAGCGCAGCTTTGGGCTACAGCCTAATCTTATCTTCTGGATACGCTGTGCTTTAATGGTTACACTCCGGCCACGATTTCCATCCCTCAGCTTCGTTTCTAATCTTAAACTGCCTAATGTGGTCTTATTTTGTCTGACCCTTAGTACAAACACAGCTGTAATCCCCCCTCCTCCCACCACCACCACCACCAACTCTCTCCCATCACTGCATTCTGGTGGAGGTATATAGGTAGCTATATAGTGCTGCACCAGTCGCTTGCTCACACATTTAGCATTTAGAGCAGGTGCCCTGCAGCAAAGCTTGAGAGTCCAGATACACCCAGCTTTGACACAATCCTTTTCTCACACACCGCTTTCACTTCCACCTGTATTTACAGAATGGGAGTTTTGTACTGGAAAGAGATAATTTCCCCCTTTTTGCAGCAAAAGGGAACATAGTGGAGTTCATATTTTCTGCTCATTACATTTTTTTGGTTTCTAATTTAATTATTTCCCAGAGGAAGCTGTGCCTAAAAACAGCATAACTGATACGAGATGAGAAGATCATAGCTACTTTTGTATGTGAATAATCAGGACTTTTATTCTTTGGTCTCTTGTGGATTGCCAGAACAAAATAACACCTCCTACGTCTCTGCAACAAACTCTTCAACAACATTTTGCAAATAAGTGAAGCTATCTTTCCGCCGGTGAAGAGTGAGCGAGCCATGGGATGCAATAAGCACAAAGAGCCAAGAGGGGTCAGAATAAACACTGTGATCCAATCAGCAGAGGAAAGAACACAATATTACGACACACTGAGTAAAAACTGTGCCGTTCTCCTATTGCACAATGTTTTCTATTTTAAAAAATGACAGAGCATATTTCAAACAACACATTTTATTTGCTGGCATGAGCAGAGAGGCACACGTGTGGGAGGGATAGGCAAGAGAATATCGCTCCAGAGGGATTAGAGTAATGATAAACTCTCCACTGGCAGCAAACACAAAACCTTTCATTACTGTCAACACACTCGCACACACATACGAGTGTGAGAACACATGCACAAACAGGTGTATAGGAATACACCTACAAACACACAGACTCTATAACACAAACATCTTGGCAAGTCCACAGCTCCATGTAAGTCAATACAAAGAGGGAGATGGCTGCAGAGATATTCATAGGCATGGGCTACCATGAAGATGTATGCACACAAATATACACCCACATACACATACACACAAACCGACCCCCAAAAGCTGCTCTTTACACCTCCTGAATATTCCACTGCACTCAGTCAATCTGCATTCGCCGCCCCGTCTCCCCCCACTGTGTCTCCACTCTCCTGGAACAAATACTAAACTGAGCCAAGGGCACCTCCAGGACTGCTTTGGCCAGCAATTTCTCCCCCAATTCTCAGATCTCCTCCTCAGTGACCGCCTGTCTGACATTCACACATACACAGAGCTAATGACAGCCTTCCAGCCGCCCAACTGTATAACAGCCCTGGGGGGATAGAAATATCTCTCTCTCTCTCCATGGTCACCGGTGCTCCTGTGTGGAACGTGGGATCAGCCTCGCCTCAGAAGGCAGCGAGCAAAACAGACCTTGACCACATGGGGCTGGGGATAATGTCAGTCAACAGTTTGGAAAAAGGCTGGGGAAGTTTTGGGGCAATGCGACAGATGCAAAAGTACATGCTGAAGGAAATGGGATAATCCTATATTTAGACATTAAATCCAGGTGGACTGGATTAGCTGGTGCTAATTATTTCAAGTGTCTGTCACCTGCCTTGTATATTTGTTTGTAGGTTGTTAAAACAGAAAAATGTGATGTCATTCAAAGATCCATCACAAGACCACCCACAAATATTCCTTCAATTTATTTTGTCTATCACTGAGTCTCATTCTTATCAAACTAGTGGTTGTATGTCTCCACCAACTAAACAGGTTACAACAAGTTTAAAGGGATCGTTTACATACATTTTGGCAAATTGGCCCATTGCTATAATCCCTATAGTTATAACAGTAGGTTATCTATAATTGTCGGTGCAAGCTATTTTTAGAACGGTGGAGCAGAGCTGTGAGCTGCTCAGAGCTACGCTACGGAGGCTAATGGGATTTCTTGGTTTCCCTCATCAAACTCAACAAATACACAATCCAACAATGCCAAAATGCTCTCGTGGACGAGTTGTGACCTGCACATTCCAATGGGCCAATTTGCCAAAATGTTGAACTATCCCTTTAAGCACAATTGTCTCAGAGTCCCAGCGTTGCATTATAACCAGATGTGTTTTTGCTGATCATTATGATGGTCACAGTGATGTTGACCTTTGATCATTTAGAATTTAGATACAAAATGCCACAGATGTCACAGACTTACCATTATGTCTGATTAGACGTTTAACAATGTCATAATCAGCATATGAATATATGTGTTGTGACCAAATACATGTTTTGTGAGTCAAAAGTGACCTTTGACCATCAGATTGTAATCAGTTCATCATGGGGTCTGAGTGAATTTTTGTGCTAGATAAAATGAAATTCCACCTTGGTGTTCCTGATATATTGCATTCACAAGAGGGCGAGGTCACTATGACCTTGACCTTTAACCTCTGCCCGGCAAAATCGAATCATTCTTCAGTTCAATTGAATGTTGGTGCCAAATTGGAAGAAATTTCATCAAGGTGCTGCTGAGATAACACGTTCACAAGCCTGGGATGGACATATGGAAGGAGGGCTGACCATAAAATACTGCTGGGACAAGTCCAGAATCATAATTAAAAAGATCTTACACAGTACAAATATTTCAGCATGTAAACTGGCAAACATTCTCTTGAAATAGGAGTTAGGTTTTTAGAAGTAATATTTGTTATAGTATATAACTGCAACAAAATCAATGTGATTTGGTTCCAGTTTTTCAAGTCTATCCTATTACAGCACACATATGCCTTTATGTGGAACATAACTGTCATAATGCAAGTGACAGGGGACCAACTCTGCTGTCTGTCCTCTTTCTGTGCAAACAAGTCCACTGTTCTAAACTAATGTGTTACCTCTGCAGTCTTAGTTAGATGAATCAGCTGGGTATTTTTCAAATTAAAATCTAATTAGTACCAAATTTTGCTTTGTGTTGTGGTGGTTGACTAAGGAAACATCATATGTAGATGCATAAAGATACTAAAAAGTCTTACTTTGGAATGAAGCCCAAATGATCTCTCTGTTTATATCTATTATCTTGAAATCACTTTAGGGAGGAAGCTCTTTGTTGCCAGTACAGAAAGGATGAACCAATATTGCTTTTAACATACATTTGGACATAACAGTATGGCCTTCATCATCAGGGTATAAATGGGAACTCCTAAACCATGTTGAACTGAAGAAAATACATTGAGCACTTTAAACTTGACTTTTTTGAGATTGCTTATATTCAAATACAAAAATGCTTAGATCTGCACTAGTTTTACAAGTTCAGGTCAATTTATTTTTTCATGTGAATATGAAACAGATGAGGAGAAGTCTAGACAGAACCTTTGTGACAAATTGGTGGTTGGTAAATTGAAAATTATATAGGGCTCTTCCAGGCAGCTAGCATTATGGGAAGCAGCCCAAGCTGTTTGTGGATAATAATGACTAAAGACTGGGATATCTCAGTTTTTGCTGCTTCCATTTTCAACATCCATCTCTCTCTTGCAAGTTACCCCATTTTACGGAGGTGCAAATCTATAACATTAATATTTTAAACCTTTTTAACAATTTATAGCCAGGGTCAAGGCTAAATTTTTGTGCTGGTTTTTTAAAAATCAACTATTTTTTCCCCCGTTTTACCCCACTGGCAGAATATTTATCCACTCTATGTAGTTTATATGTATTTATTTGCATGACACTAGCCTTTCTCTCTCTTTCAGATATCGCTTTGAGTTTTTCTATCATGGGAGATTTGCACCCGCATGATGCAACATGAACTGCAAGGAAAACAAACAGTAAAGTATGATTTTTTGCTCCATGCTATTATCCACAGCATAAAGGAAGCACAGAAGTTTTAGAATGACTGTCGCACTAAGCTCTATTGTCAGTGTTAATTGCTGTATTGATCCTGGTAAATTTCCATTTCGCTTTCTTGTCTTTCCTATAAGTGTGGGGTTAGCTCCAGAATGAAACCCTCTGAACCTGCTCGATACAACCCAGCAGAGAGAACAGACAACAGCTCACCAAATAGACCGAATCGCCTTGTTGTTTACAACTACTTCTGGGTAGAAAACCAGAACGTAATTTGAATGAGAACAGTAGTAACGAACGAGAGTTTAGCTATCATATTTTTCACGTCCTATCACCATTTAGACAAATCTGAAATGATTAAGGAAGCATTACTATTTCTCTGTGTGTGTTTTGTGTAGCTATGTGTGGTATTTATTCAGTTTTAGGGAATCACTGTGCCTAGAAAGGCTGACATGGACAGCTAACGGTGGTAGCTAAGCTAACATCAGCTGTTAAAACCCTCCCGTTGTCGGACACTCCAGTTAGCTCAATCATGTTGTAACTAAGATGTAAGATATCCGCTGGAGAAAGTATTTATTCATGGACTGTTTATTGAGTCACTGAGTTATTAAAGTTAAACAGGTAACGGCCCGGCTAATCTATGATAACCATGACTAATTACAAAAATGTGCACAAATAAATAGTAATGTTTGTCTAGTCATTGGTTTTATGAACTTTTCAAACATCAGATTAGTCTAAACGGTGATATAGTGACGTGCTGGTTTTCTACCCGGAAGTAAACAACAAGGCGATTCGGGCTCTACAGCGGTGAGGCCAAGCTGCCCTCTTCACCCATCGCATTACATCCTCGCATGGTAGCGCATGAACTCCTGGTTACAAGTAAGAAACTTGTAACTATAACCTACACATACATTAATGCAGGACAACGTTCACACACGCCATCCTTCTGTCTTCCTCTACTCACAAAAGCAGACACACACACACACACAAAGCTTTGCTCTATTATAAATGAGTCTCTTCCATCCTGTTACACTTCAGTGTCGCTGCAGTCTGGGACATAATCACCACAACATACAGAGAAACACCTCACTGGCAGTGTTCAAACAGTCTGAGCAAGAACATGCCTCTGAGACAGGCAGGATTCACACACACAAAACGCACACATACACACACACACAGAGATACAATTACAGGGGAGTCTTGCGCTGCAGTTGAAAGGATGCTTCTATCAATTGTGTTGTTTGCACTTAGAATGAGTTTGGTCCTTGTAGCTTGTAGCCGGAGAGGGAGAGTGTTGGTGCTTGTGTGTATGTGTGTGTGTTGGGGGAAGGGAGTACTTCTGGGTGTGGCCCCTGTGCTTGTTTATACAGCGGAGACAGATAGATATCTTAATGTCTCGATATTAAAAAAGTGTGGGGGGGGTGAGTGCTAATGATGATGCCGTGATTTTTTTGCGGCGTGGCTTAGCATCACCTGCCACGGGGACGTAGGAGGAGGAGCACAGCCCCGGGGCTTTTCTCCCCCCCCCTCTCCCCCTCCTCTATTATGCCTGTCCCTGAGGTCCACCTCTCCTAATGCCATGCAATGTAGCATTGACAGCTACCTTCAAAAGCATCAGCAGGGGTGCGCTAAACAGCAATCCCTCCCCTGCACGCTGCTCTCCTCTTTCTCAGACACAAAAAACAACATGTTTTGGCAGATAGAGTGAGCAGCAATGTGCACACCACAATTGCTTATCCCCACACAGACACACACGTGCACATACACACATTCCCATAATATGAATTACACTCTTCTCCCTGCTCCTTCTTCTACAGTATATACCCCCCCCCCCCTCTCCTCCTGCCTCCACCCAGCACCCAGCGATAACAACCATCCCTTCGGGCGGGCAGGCAGTGGAGGGGACAGCCATGGATATGTTCTGCCTGCTATCTAATGAGCGTCGGAATGTCACCGTGGGCCTGTCTGCTGGTCCCAGCCCAGCCGAGCGACTTGCACATGTGGAATCGGCGCAGTCTATCAAACAGCTGGCAGACAGCTCTGCTCCCTGTTTCTTTCTTTCTTCCTGTTTTTTTTTTTATTATTATTATTTCTATCTCTGCTTCTATCTTCTTCTCCTCACTCTCTGTGCAGTACTGTATGTGCCTAGCCCCCCCCACCCCCACCCCCACCCCTCCTCCCTCCCCTGTCTATTTCTGATCACAAACAAGCAGAGGCCCAGGTCTGCTTTGCCGGTATATACGCCGCTCCCTGCCTCCCCCTCACCCAACATCATTGACTTAACATAGACATCCCAAATGAAGGATGGAGGCGAGCGCCGCCATAAATAACATGCTGCCTGCTCCGCCTGCGTAACTGAATGTACTTAGTAAAGGTAATGCAGAGGAATAACAGAGAGTAATGACGGAGGGGTGCCAGCCGCCGAACCGTCATGTTTTTTCATTTCATGATAAAAGCTGTAGGCGCTTCTTTCTGTAACTGTCTTTGTTGCTCCTATTCTCTCTCTCTCTCTACATCTAACTCTTCCTTGTGGTCTCTCTCTCGCCCTCTCTCTCTCCCTCCCTCCCACTACCTACCTAGGTAAAGCACTTCTGAGTGTTGTCTACACAGAGGACATCAAATGGCCTGCATTCACAGCACACAGAGATGCTGGAGTTGCTGCTCCATGCAGAAGTGCTGCTGTCTCAGCGGCTGTGCGGGGAGATTAGAAGATATCAGCAAGGAGGAGGGAAATGTCGACAAATTATTGCGCCGTCTCTCTGTTCCAAAACAACGCCGTCACTTTGGTACATTATGTGATCCGTGTTGAGATCCTCCTTGTGAAGATCTGAATGATGCCACGTCTTTTGGTGTTTGCCACTGATCTGGGAGCCAAAGGCAATTTCCCCTCTGTTGCTACTTTTGGCTTGGTTATGATAGACATCTCCACCCCTGTGATGGGACTGTTAACAGTTTCATTTTGGACTGTAATAAGTATCTGACATCAAAATGACAAAGATGTAACACTGGCAAAACAGAGCCTATAGAAGTAAAGTCAAGCAGCTTTGACAACTCCATTTTGCACAGTGCCATTTTGCTAAATGCCATAGATAACATATTTAGCCTAATCACTGCCTAACAACTGACAACAGGGACATCTGATTCACTTCTCTGACCCATTCATATTTTTTGGCGAGAGGAAAAATGTTCAAACTGGGTGCACACTCCAGAGGATCACCATGGGGTATAGTCTAGCAGGGGGGGCCATTCACCCTCCAGACTGACATCATACATCTCCGTGAACGCCGGGTTTTGTCCCTGCCTAATCTGATTATGCTCAGTCTTTCTATGATTCTTTTGCATGATTCACCCGTCTCCCCCCCTCTGCTTCGCCCTGCTCACCCCACTTCTTCAAGAGGACCCAACACAGCCTATTGTTCAGGCAGGTGGCAGTCTGAGGGCCCCCCCGAGCTCAGTCCCGTTACGAAGGAGAGCTGAGAATCCGCTCTCCACCGGCGGTCCCTCGCGCTGTTGTGTGCTATGGACAGTGAGAGAGCCATATACAGGCATGCAGGCTACAGCATTATCAGATGATCTGACATTTTCAGAAAAAAAAAAAAAAAAAACTCAGTGTTGGGCATCTCACTAGAACAGCAGGTCCGTGGATTACAGCACTGCATCCTGTTCATCCACTCCTCCAAGTTGATAAAACAAAAACAAACAAAGCACAGCTATGTTTGTGTGGGTCGGTTTTCATTAGAAGCAGTTTACTCAACATTGCTTCACATAGAACAACACATTTATCTCTTATCTCATCTGAACAAATATATTAGGAGTGTGCATGTGTGTGTGTGTGTTACTGTACCTTGGAAGTGGAAAGCTCTAGACTCGCTGTGGAAGCCCTGGACCTGAGTAACTCCATCAAAGCCTTCTCCAAGTGTTAGTTCATCAAACACGCTGATGCGCAGGGCAGGGTCAATCCCAAAACCTAAAACTAATATGCAAACACAAAAACATTATTGTCACTGTACGGAGCAGGGGAAGGTTACCTGTGATGCTGTAAGATATCTCTGCTGATGTCAGTGGGAAGGGAGGGGGGGTTAGTGTACTGTGTAGGCTACAATGTACAAGCTGATTAATTAAGAAGGTGTGATTATATTTGGTGGCAAATCATACAAAACATACAATTTAATACTGTATCTCATCTTATGATGCAAGATATGGTTAGAGTATCATCATTGACAGCCCTGTGTCCTACCTGAGGAGGCGCAAAATATGCTGAGAACCAGAAATAGCTGTAATAATCCCATGGTGAATGTATATATAAAAAAAAATTAGTCCATGTTTTGTCCACTTCCCAGATTCAATACTGTTCAGTCGCACGCGAATGATGTTGTCACCCTCGCGCAGGAGGCTATTACCAATCCCAAATGTTGAGCGGAGGCATCATCACAACTTTGGATGCCCAAAAAAATGATGCTGAAAGCAAAAATCCGGATAGAGGAGTGGTGGGAGAGTGGGGAGGAAAAAAGATGGAACAGTGAAGAAATTAGTCCATGTAACGCGCGGTCTGCTCCATCGGCACCGATCGCGGCACAGGTGGGTAAACGGGAGGCTGCACAAAGCGAAAGCTGCTTCTCCGGCTCCACTAGACGCTCCTCTCAGCAGAGTGAATGAGAGCCGCCTGCTGCTGAAGGAGGAGAGAAGAGAGGAGAGAGAGAGAGAGAGGAGGGGAGAGCAGGAAGACCTGTCGAGGAGCGAGAGAGGGAGGGAGGGAGGGAGGGAAAGAGGCACGATGAAGCCCCCTCGTGGCCCGAGACGAGAATAGCCGTGATGGATTCAAAATAACCCACCGGTATTGATTGCAACCACGCCTATTGCCAAGAAAGAAAAATGTCCACAGTGTGCATTAATCCATGATGGGGGGAAAAATATTCATGTTAGAATGGGCCTGGAAATTTATCAGATTTCACAGAATTCTCCTGGAAACTATTTAATTTGATGAAACAGACTCAGTGATTCACAGCATCTTAAGATAAGCTGTTTGTCCACATGAATACACATTACAATAATGATGTTTCCTATGGGATATGATAAATATGCAATTGAGGTTTTTTTGTTTTTTTTTAAAGGAGACATATTATGCCTCATTTCCACAAATTAAATAGTTCCCTGGGGTCTGAAAGACATATCTGTGACATGCTACCCCAAGGATCAAACATCACAGCTCTTTTCATACTCTCAAAACAGCCCTGGCTGGTTTCAGTGTCTGTCCCAAATGCAAATTAACCACTGCTTGCCCCGCCCCACCCCTTCTACCGGTCCCAGGTAGGGGTGGTATTATGCAAATTTGAATCCTAGTTACAGCACTAGACGATAACTGAGGGAACAGCTCGTAAAACCACATGGATTTCAACCTAGGAAGTCTGCACATTACAGATTTATTTGTCAATCCTCACATTCCGGGGGCCTGAAGGCAAGATAAACACCCAAATATATGTTAAAGAGTCTTCAAAAAGTGATATTTCCATAACATGTCCCCTTTAACTTTTTTTTTCAATTGAAGAGAGAAGAGAGAAAATTGGAGGACCCTGGGAAAGACTTTACAATAAGGGTCCCTTAATTAACGTTAGTACATTATTAAACATTAATATATAAACTAATGTGTTAATTAATGTTGAGTAATGCATACATAATGATAACTAATTATTATTCAACTTTTATTATGACTTAATCATTTATATAGTAAACATTCAATTCAATTCAATACTTTATTACGGACACAGCGGCGGTCCATAGAACAATAAAAACAAAACAGAACACACATACACATATACACAGAACACTACTGCTTACTAATACATTAATTAATGTGTTTCCTAACTAATACATAATAATGATTGTTAATATATCTGTAAACAAATGCTTAAAGCAGAAGTAAGCGATCCGGTCGTTTTGGCTAATGCTGCGTTCCAGGCAGGCTTTTGAAACCGTAAATTACAGCTTCAAGTCACAACTTACGACTTTGTAGCGTTCCAGGCAACCCACTCGTGTTTTTCCGACCTGTTTTACCTGTGAAAGTCACTATAACGGCCACTCGTAACTTCCGACCCGTGAACTCGTACCAGATCGAACTGGTACAACTTCACAGGTCGGAAAAACACGAGTTACGGGCTGCACACACAGCCCTGCATGCCGTTCTCTCTCCTCATTGGATAAAAACTGTAGGATACGAGAAATGTTTTCTCTTCGGCTCAGAGCAGAGCAGAGTGACTGAGAGACCTGTGTTTCGGTCCAAACACTCTATGTAAGTGATTGCTGTCGGAAGATATAACTATTTAAGACTTATATTAACACAAATATATCACTTACTTCTGCTTTAATAATGTACTAACTAACGTTAATTAAGAGACCCTTATTGTAAAGTGTTACCAGAACAAATAAACAGCAAGGAAAAAATCCAAGTGGAAAGTTACAGGGTGAAGGAAGCCACTTTGTACGGATACAGGGGAGACACAGGGGGGATCAGGTTCAGGTTCTTGGCCGGGGCTTGGGACATCCAGCTATCAGCTGCAATCTGCAGAGGTGTGTGATATGAAGGGGGGTCGATATAAGGCTGTGGCGCATTGCCTGGAATAAGTCCAGAATTCCCCAACAAGTCAACAAGGCCCAGCTATCAGTCAGAGAGTTCCCTGTGAGAGAACCAGAGATATGAGCTGTTGTCACCATTATTCTATTAGCGGAGGCCAATCCCCTTTATTTCCAGGCACGGTCACCCGATGGTTTCAATTGATTTCCAAAGAGAAACACAAGCCTCAATATGAAGAACCCACAGGTACTCTCCTCTGCCCGAGTGGCCTGCTTTAACCCTGTTTCTGTGGGTATAAGTGGTTTGTTTCTCACAGAGAAATTGTCCAGGGATCCTGGACACACATGATAGTGTGATGAAACAGGAGGACAAGACAACTTGCTCTCTTTTTTTTGGCTGATGCGGAATCACCCTGCTTTGATATCAGTGCGAATCAGAGGGGGGAAAATTACGTCATGTTCCAATGCAGCAGCCAAAGCCTAACTGGTGTTTTGGGGCATCAAACAAAAGCCCTTGCCAGAATATCAGAGAATGGACAGATCAACCCTGAGGTGCTTTTGCACTTGGGAGAGCAGTTCACAGCTCACCTGCCCTAGGAATCCCCACATCCTCATATCATGTGCTGCTTCGACAGCCACAGCAGTGGCTTACTCTCATGACAACAATGCTACTGTACATGTTTGTTTTGCTTCCCTTCACACACAGCACACACATCTCCAGCCAGCTGACAGGACAACTTTTCAAAAAAGCTTGACGCACCACTGGAACCAGGAGGGATGCATCTGCACCAGGGAGAACGGTGGGAGTAAGCAACAGAGACTCCTCTTCCTGCCGCTGTCTGTTCTCAGAGACCTGGAAAAGTGCAGAGGGCACAAGCGGGAACCAGGAAGCAGTGGGATCTCACCTCAAAATCTGAAAGAAAGAAAAAAAGGAAAAACAAACAAACCCAAAAAAAGCACAAAGCCATGAAGAAGAGTCATGTGCAGTTTGTTAGCCACATTAAAAGCACACAGAGGAGCCTAAAGGAGGCAGAGGACTGGATCTCAGTGGTAGTTTCATGAGTGATGTGGTGGAGATAGCAGGCTCATTGATTTTTGCCAGAATCAAATGTGTGTGTTCCTCCAACACTTTGTGGGGGTGGGTGGCAGTTTTTAATGAATTTTGGACCTGAAGCATTTTTTTACTTAAATTAAATATATTCTTTGAATTCTGGACTTCAAGCATTTTTTTACCCCAATTAAATGTGTTCAATTCGTTTTAAACCTCCAGCATTTTTTGTCTTACCTCAATTAAATGTGTTCATTGAATTTAAAGGAGGGAGTGGGACAGAGGAGGGTTGTTGTTACAGTGAGAAAGAAGCAGTCCCAAATCATCCTTAATTCATCCGTCATGCTATTGAGTGTGGCTAATAAGATGCTGCTACAAAGTCAGCAGATATAAAGTGGTCTGGAGGTACAAAGTCCAATGCATCTAGATGAGCTGTGTCTCCGTCTTGGAGATGCTTCAGAACACCTTCTTCAACCTTCAATGCTTCAACACCTTATAGAAGGTGTTAAGGGGCTAGAGCAGTGATTCCCAACCACCAAACACTTTGCAGGGGTACCTACCTATTAATTCATTCCCAAGATGATAAGTAAATATTCCCAATCGTTTTATAAGCCCAATACTGAAATGGTATGTGCGTGCCACAACTAGTTCCTCCTGGGAGACAATAACCTGTGGCACCACTCTGTGGAGACACATGCCAAGGCCACGCCAAACGTTGATAAATCTCTCCCCTGAATCCTCCCCTGAGTCCAGAGCAACAGTAACTGGACGGTTACTGTTGCTCTGGACTCAGGAGAGGGTTCAGGGGAGCTGAACGTTCCATGTTACGAATGTTATAAAAGTTTAATAGAACAAAGACAAGTTGGTTTTTATTTATTTTTATTTTATTTCGAAGGCAGGCCGATGCTTGTTAGGGTCAGTTTTGACCTGTGTTTTAAATCAGCTGTAAAATACACTAAAAACACTTTTCTTTTTTATCCAATCTGTTTTTCTTCTCTTGGTTACATTGTTAGGCTTCCTTATCCATGAAAGCATTAGTTTTAATATTTTTGGTGTGGGTCTTTTATGTCAGTTTACCCCTTGTCTTCAATGTAACCTTCCTCTTGTCAGCTTTCTGCTACCATGGTGTTAGGGTCAGTTTTGCCCCGAGTCTTAAATCAGCTGTAAAGCACACTAAAACAATTATTTATCATCCCATTTGTTTCTCATCTCTGGTTACATTGTTAGGCTTCATTATACATGAAAAGGTTGGTTTTGCATTTATGATTTCAGTTTTAGCTCTAATTATTTTATTATAGTTCTTATCATTATAACCGGGTCAAAACTGACCTAACACCACAAATGTCATAATTTTAACCAGAGCATTTGAGAAATATGTGAAGAAAAAAAAGTTTTATTTTGTTTAAATAGAGGTTCCTGACAAAGTCAAAAAGCCTTGATGCTATAAACTAATTTATATGGTACTTCTATGCATTTAAAACCTGAAAACGGGTCACTGGTGACCCAAACACAAGAGGAAGGATAATGTGACTTCAAAATAACAAAAAATAATGAGATTTATTATTTTAAATACAATACAATACAGGCATAAAATGTCTTTGTACAAATTAAAGAGAGAAATTAAAATGTTCTTCATTTAATAATCAGTTGCGTTATGTTTTATATGACCACTTTTGGAGAATCATCAACATGTATGAGTGAGGGGGAGCAACAAAAAGGCTCAGGGGGTAGCTACACAAGACCAAAACGGTTGGGAACCACTGGTGTAGAGTGTAATAAAATAAGGAGGAGCAGCTGATACGTAAGCCCTGTATGTTGTGTTCAGGATTGGTTGTTCCAATTTGAAGTGGATGGCCTCCTTTACTCCTCTTTCAAACCATCTGTCTTCCTTCTCCTCATGTGAATAGAGGTCGATAGAGAAAATACCAACTGTCTCATAGCATTACTTTTACCAGATCGTCATGAACGCTTTGATTCTTTTATTATCAGAGTTATGACCTCTTGTAAGCATGATTCAATTAGTTAAGTCATTCAGTAGAGTCGACGTTCTGCTTTCCGGCAGGTGGTGTGAAAATGAATTAAAATGGAGTGCTTGGCTGCCTGCGTGACTCAGCCTTGCTTTTTTATATTGCTTTCTTTTATAGAGCACAGATGCTTTGTGCTTTGAATATTTGTTTACTCATCTTGCATCTTCCTCAGCCATGGAAGCAATTACTGTTTTTGAAACACTGTTTTATCAGCAGCCATGCTATACTAGAGATGATTTTTCTTTTTTTGAAGGACTTACATTTTTTCTGAGTCCTAATAACATTTTCTGCCAGATGGACATGAATCGAAGCCTTTTCATAGAGGCTTGTTCAGAGGCGATCACAAGCCCTGAACGAACTCCAGCCAATCCCTGGATTGCAGGGAAAGTCTTTTGTTGGCTATGGCAGCGATGCGTTGAAGTAGGGTGACAAGTCAAGGCCAGCAGATATGATTGGATCCTGTCTGGTACACGGCTCTTTGCCGAGTATACCACAGATTAACATCGACATATTTGTCATATCAATCTGCCTCCCCTGCCATACAGTTTTCCTTAATGCCAAAACACATTTTGTTTTAATTACAATTCACACAAAATGGTTATACTTTGACAAATGGGCTCTTATCTGTCTCCAATTCAGATAGCTTGTTCATAGGTCCGTAGTGTGTAACTAATGGGTGCTCATTGTTAATAAAACAAAGGCGGGCAATGGCTCTCCATGCTGTGGCAGAGTGTCACATCTGCTGTGAGAGAAGGCCTCCGACCCTCTATTCATTATTAATAGTACTAGATTTTTTTTTTCTAGATCCAGACATGGGAAATGTAATTACTTTGTATTGCCCACAAGTTGCCATTTCCTAAAGTGCCATCAGGAAAATAAGAGTCATTAAGGCATATACCCAGCCAAGAATGAAAAGTAATAAACATACACAGAGCCAAGATGCATTTGTTGTGTGTACGCACATGTACACACATACAGGGAGACACTCAGGGCAAGGACAGAGGGACAGTGGTCCTTTAGTTCATCTCAAAAAGATCCAGATGGGCGATGCATTACGGATCTCCCAAGAGCTTATACACTTAAGGCCATAACTGCACTATACAGACATACTAATGCCAGACACCAAATGGAAATCACTTACAGTAGCTCTGCCAGGATTTGAAAGAAACAGGCCCTGTTATTTCCACACGGCTCTCCTGGGGTTTATTTTGATGATTTATTTCATGTTGTATTGACCTTGTGTGTCTTTTAAATTTGACATTCATTCGTCATTTTTGTTCTAATCTGTTACATCCATCTGCCAAATAAGGTGTTTCATATTCATTAGCAACACTTAATGTTATATGATTTATTTAAATTAAGGGCAAATGTGACTTAAGTGAAACCGACAATTTGTATGAAATGGTCTCAATGCAAAGCCATGAGCTGGCACCTAATGCGCCTGCTCTAATAAGGCGACTCACAATAAACACCACAAAAAAGATTCAATTCTTTTTCTGACCAATTAAAGCTTCAATAGTTATAACTGTAAAATCACCACAAATAAGTGATTGACATAATAACTTAATTAATTAATAATTAGATCAAGTTCTTACAAAGAGAAGGCAAAAAAGATGTCCACATACAATGTAACACAAAGACTAGATTTAAAAAATAAATATATTTCATCAGTGCATTAATCCACTGAAATACACTGAGGTTCTCATTCTCTCAGTGCCATCTTGTGTTCATGGGCATGAACTGCAGCCACGGTTGAGCATAGCAGTACTGAGGTCAGACAGGCAGTGTCACCCTTGGACCATCCCAGGATAAAACCCTGGGTGAGCTGACATGTGGTCAACACAAAGGTGCTGCAACAACGAGGTAAAGTGTGAAAGAAAGGAAAAAGACCTCATATACCAGTATCTCATTCAGACGTTACTTTTTTTTTTTTGACTTGTGTGTGATTAAAGGTTTGTCTGCGTGCTGATGGTAAGAAGCTTGTTTTGGATTTGTTCAGAGGCACTGTGGCATTATCAATTTGAAATACAAGACCTATTTATAGACAGGAAACATGTCTAGCATAGACTATAGCTGCTACTGAAGATTTCTTTAGTCATCAAAAAGCCTCACTGATATTTGGTGATACTCAGAACTGACAAACAAAATATTGGTGTTCACATGGGAGAAAGTAGAATTGACGATGCTTAAAGCAGAAGTAAGCAGAATTTTTGTGTTAATATAAGTCTTAAATAGTTATATCTTCCGACAGCAATCACTTACATAGAGTGTTTGGTCTGAAACACGGGTCTGTCAGTCACTCTGCTCTGCTGTAAACCGAGGAGAAAACTTTCCTTGTATCCTACAAGCTTTATCCAATGAGGAGAGAGAACGGCATGAAGGGCTGTGTGTGCAGCCAAGGGATGCGCGTGAATGTGGTGACGTAGGGACGAGGACCAATAGATCCATGACGAGGGCGGGACTGCTAACTCCATCGGCTGACAAGAAGTTAGCCAAAACCACCGGATCGCTTACTTCTGCTTTAATGTAAGCCTGTGCATATTCTCATTAGTCCAGGTCATAGTATCTCAAAGGAGGTTAAATCGAAAGCAACTGGACTTAGTATTTGTCTGGGAAGACGTTTCACCTCTCATCCAAGAGGCTTCATCAGTTCATGTACGCATCTGACCAGGCGTGGAGACGCACAAAAGGGAACCAGTGACATCATCAGCCTTGTGAACGCCCACACAAGAGGTTAAATACCTGGGTCTCCACACCAGTTAGTTGGACCAGTGCCAGCCTGGTCAGATGCGTACATGAACTGATGAAGAATCTTGGATGAGAGGTGAAACGTCTTCCCAGACAAATACTAAGTCCAGTTGCTTTCGATTTAACCTCCTTTGAGCTGCTTTAATGTAATAATTTGTCTGGTTGTGTGCCAATAGAAAGGTGTGAAACATGAAAGACTTAATATTGCAGGATTTTGTAGGCCTGTCATGAGGTGTCTGGTTATTCAGGAGGAGATGCACCTTCGATTTTGTTGTGAAAATGACAATGACAATAAAGTATCTATCTATCCTCAAACAGCAGTGGAGAAGTAAGCAGCTGTTTTGGTGAGGCTCGTGTTTTTTGTTGTTGTTTTTACAGATATTACATGAAATGAAATAGTAATATTTAACAATAGATATCATGTTGAAGGGCAATACTGTGTACACTTTTTATACTCTTGAAGAATACAAATTGACTGTCATCATTATGTATTTTAACAAAGAGTACCAGCAATTCAGGAACTAAACACTAAGTCTCATTTGGCCTCTGATTGTTCCTTAAAATACTGATGAGTTTGACTTCAATGTGCTCCAGAGGCTGTATGCCGAGGTACTTGTTTCTTTTCTTAACGACTGCACGACCCCCCAACTAGGCCTGCTCGGCTTACGTCACTGGTTTGCAAAAGCTCCATTTTCCTGGTGCACAGTAAAAGACCAAGCTGGCATTTCAACATTCAGCCTCCCCCAAGAAGATTATGGAAAGGCTCCATTTGTGGGTGAGAAAAACACGGCAGTGAGGGGCTGAAACAAGGACAAAAAGATGTATTTTTAAAACGTTACCAGCTTCATGTGCACGTACTCTTAATCGAAACATGGTTATACGCATGTTGATCTTTTATTGACTGTCCGTGCGGTGCGGTTGCTCCACACAGCCACTCCCATTCCCCCTGGATCCCATTGTGAATGTGTGCAGTGAGCTGGCTCATTGGGCCCTCATGGTGAATGGCCTGCAACCATTCACTCAGCATACAGAAGCTCATTAGAACTCTATAGACACACAATTGTGAGGCTCACATTAGAAACTTCCTCCTCTAGGGCACAGACACTGCACACAAAGTGCCAGTTTGCTGCTAAGCTAAGCTCATTGTCTTCCTGATTCATAGAGCCTGGCCCTCCATTCACGATATTAAGTTCGAGTGGTGGAATATCAATTGCGTGTGCAATGGGCCGGTATCTTTTTAAGGGCTTTAGTGGGGTTAAAAAAGAGAGAAAAGGGATCTCAGCCAGTCTGCAGAGTACTAGCTTTCAACAGGGCCATTGTGAGGGTTCTGAATGAAGGGACCCCTGTTTTTTCCCTCCATTTCTAAAAAGAGATGGACATCAAATAAATTCACATGAACTTGCTTCAGGGTGTTTCCAAGACCTACCGTTTAAGAATAGCTTAATTATACCTCCCTCTCCTGGAGAGCTCTATAGGAATCTGGCTAATTACGAAGTGGTGAATCTTAATGATGATACGCTCTTAGCGATGCCTTTTAAAAAGGTGCACAAAGTCGTGTGAGAGCTGTTCCACCTAAAATGTCACTGAAATATACGATTTTAACAGGAACGCACGCTCGTCGAAGGAGGGTTGTTAGTTATGAGGTTCACATAACAGCTTTCAAACTTGCCAAAGATTCCTATTCACTGTTCAGTTGTAAAGAGGAGAAAAAGTGTGACTATATGAATAACATGCACTAATAATAATATCTGTTATCACACACCATGAGCACAGTCAGGATTCTTTCTGAGTGTAAACAAATACAGTTAATAGCAGCACTGGAGGGCAGTCTGGGGTTCCCTCCTGTTTTCTCCGTGTCATATAAACAAATGACTCCACCAAACACAAAAGCCTTGGGGGACTGCCACAGTCAGTGGTCTATGTAGAGAATGTTAACACACACATACACACTCACTACACAAAAGTAGATAGGGCACGCAGAGTTGCTGACACTCATCATGTGACAGAGCGCTATGCCTTCTCCACCAGTCTGAGGAATAAAACCTCAAATTTGATTACAAGCAACCTTTGGCTCCCTGGCCATCACACAATAGGCTGAGCTGTCTGGGCCAATTTCCATGCTCAGCATGAGGTATCTACACGCGCAGACTGCATCTCCCTGCCACCCCTCCACATAGCCCCCCACCCCCCCGACCAGTGTGGATATGCCTGTTTACTGTGCCTAAACTCCGGGTCTGTCGCCCCTCTTGTTGGATTTTCTATTATGATGTTGAGGATCATTAGTTGCAGTGTGAAAGGTTACACAAGCCTCTTATAGGATGTGTTTGTACCAAAACATCATTACATGCATATGTGTGCGCATGTGTGTGTGTGAGAGACTTTTTCTTTTTTTCTTTTACAGTTGCAACTTTCAAATATTCAGCATATGCCCCCGTTGAACTGAAGACTGGCTTTAAATAAATAATTAGCCTGCTGCCTGGCGAGCCACATGGATCTCACTGCTGACCTAGAACTTAATGCTACCAGGTTGAAACAATCCAATGAAGGTAAAAGAAAAGGTTTGGCCTGGTGGTAAAAAACTAGCCTAAAGTGACTGAAACCAAACAAGTGCTGGTTAGGAAGGCTGCCTTGTTAACGAATGACAGATAATTGACAATATGTAATAATGCTGCCTTGCTATTACACAAAAAATCACCTTTTCAAGCAATGTGTTAAAACGGCATTATGAAAAGTCCTTTCATCTAAAGAAATATTTCAACATTTGTATTTTGGAGCAAAAAAAAGTTCACTTTGATAAAATTCATTTTAAAGAATGTATAATAACTGTAAAGGCAGTGTTTCACAAAACTGTTGACACATTTGTTGTTATGCAATTGGTTACAACTGGAAAAAACTGATCATGTGGCCCGGCAGCTTTAAGTGACATTAACATTTTCCTTTCATTTAATTTTTGCACTTTTGCTCTGATATTTGTGGAAGAAAATGTTTTGTCTTAATAATTTACTTACTTCACTTAAAGTTTTCCCACTAATGTGTGCTCTTTCTGTATCTTTTTGCAATCAAGAAAACCCTCGCAGAGCAATGTTTCTGAAATGAAACGGAGAGAAAGCACATTGCAAATGAACGGCTGTGGGGTTTGTGTCGGGCACAATGGAGCTAGGAGGGAGTCTGAAGAAAAGAGAAAACTATTTACTACTAGAGAGGACTGTTTGGTGCATGTTAAACTTTGGCCAGCAGTTCATTGTCTCTGGTGTCCATCATTTAATAGGCTAGTTGACATAATGAATGAGCCAGACCCACCTTCTGCCACTCCAAAAAGGACCCCAGCCTTATCTGAATTGAGAAGCACATTAGAGCCTCTCAGCCAATCACGACGCAGCTCTGTAGCAAAGTGCAGGCCCGAAAGAGGAAGAGCAGAGAACTTTTGTTTTCTTCAGAGTTTAATGAAGTTGGCCTGGTCACTCAAGAAGGGATTAAAGGAGAATTTAGTGTCACTGAGCTGTGACTGCTGAAGAGGGAACTCAAGTGTTCAGGTCACTGTGTGAACAGGATGGTCTCAGTTCAGAGCTGCACCAGGAGGAATATGGCTGCTTCTCCTCCTGCTTTACTGGGCTTCGGGAGCTCTGGAAAGAGTTTTCTCATCGAGAATCTGCTACAGACGTCTTCGGCACATTCAGAGGAAACAACAGGTGGACACCTGAGACGAGCAGCATGTGAACATCCGAGGAGAACGTGGGGCGCCGAGCATGGAGCCCACCAAAGTCAGGCCCAGAGTCCCCAGCACATGAAAGACTTAGGAGCACAACTTCTGCCACACGCAGGTACACTGATTTATTTTTAAATCATCCAAGCCGACCAAACAAAATGTAATATGTCAAGGATTTTAAATGTGTCTATTTAATTTCTTTCTTCTAAAAGGTAATATTCAAACAATGACATGGATTAAAAAAAATGTTTTACTTATAAAGTGTTAAACATTTTAGGTTGAAATTTATTCATGACACATAAATTCAAGAAAAGAAGGATTAGGCTTATGTGCTTCTTTAAAAGGTGTTCTAAAAGATGTCAATTTAAGTGCAGCATAAATCACTAACATTCTGCTGTTTGTAAACAGATTGTTTTGTAACAAGTAGGAAGTTATTTAATCTTAAATTACTTTTAAACACTGGAATCTTACTTCTTTTTTTTTTACCATTAATTATGTCCTTCTGATACCATAAAAAATTAACTACATTTTCAGTATAAATAAAGGTTGAAATGCAGTGTTAAGTTAAGGGTTTAGGATTGTGATTTTTTTTGTTTTGTTTTCTGTGTATTTTTTTTTTTTTAAGAATTACATTTAATGCGGTGTTAATATAAAGATAAAAATGTAATAATCATTTTAATAACAGATCCGAACCTTGTTTAGGATGTGACAGTGAATGCAAATATTTTGCTGATCCTAAGCAAAAACAAATTGAACTTTTTCAGGTAAAATACTATCAACATATTCAAACTTTATATGAGTCACTGATGGGTCATTCGATTCCAGTGTGTACAATATTATTGCCTAAGTGCTATCTAGTTTGTAAATAAAATCTTAAAAGCTATTAAAAATGATTAAATTAACAGATTTAGAAGCATATGAAAGTTACATCTGTAGACCTGACCTAAAGTTTAGCACAGTTGGAAAAATCTACATCAAAAGAAATCAACTGTTAAAATGCAAGGTAGGATTAAAAACACTCTCAGAAATCAGCAATGATCCAGGTACAGTCCCTTGAGGATTATTCATGTCATGTATCTGACTGTCCTTATCTGTCTTTGCAGGTGTGCTGAGCGGTGTTTTCCTGCGGAGCCCGCAGTATGTGTTGGCATGCTGTGGTGGGTCCAGCCCCCCTCCTGTCTTCTCCAGTGAGTGTTTTATGCCTCATCAGCAATGCCTCAGCTACTCTCTAAGCATTAGCAGCAGGGTCTCCCATGCTCTCCACAGCTAATTACTGATGCAATGCCAAAGAGCTAATTCTCCGCTCAACTCTGCACAGCTCTATTCATAACCATTCACGGCTGTTCAGGATGGGGAAGAGGGGTGGGTTGCAAGGCTTTCAAGAGTCCCGGGGGCCCCCTATTTTGTACTTGCAAATACAGACTTTTACCAGCGCAAATATGCAGAGCTAATAAACATCTTGTCTTCTGTCATATTAAGATTACAATTACCAGGTGTGGAATGTTACCACTGAGTAAGGCAGTGACAATTGTTTTAAGGCTTGGATATTCCCTCAGCACATGAATAAGTTTGGAGGTAAATCTCAGCAGTTCAAATTTAAATTTTGAATGAGTAAAAGAGATTTAAAAACACACAACCTATAATTGCATCTTCTTATTTTGCTTAAACATTTTTTCAGTACATGTTATTTAGAACTTTATGTCGAGGAGGCCCCTTACCCTACACCACTATATGGTACTATGCTGGTATTCATTAAGACAAGCAACTTACTTTTTCTGGCATTGTAAGAAAGCAACTGGAAGTTATTAGTTTCGGCATCCTATGATGCCTGTCAAGAATTGTGGAAAGGAGCAGAAATCAGAAAGCCCTCATCCCACAGGTCCCTGGAGTCCTCTTAGTACGCTGACACTTTCCCACAGTGCCCAGCAACACAACAATGCCAAGTCTGGCCGTGACCAATTGGCACATTCACTCCACCATCCACACGCGACCTCACTGCAATTTTTCACTGCAGCAATGAACTCCGCCAAGCACAAAAAACTTGCCCATTTCTCGGCCGAAGAGGGTTGGACCAGGAACATCCCCCGGCCATTGTGTGGCTAAAGAGCTTGGTTCGCTGACCCCCCTCCTTTCTCCTGTCCTTCAACTCTCATTCCTGCCCATTGGAGACCTCTTGACTAGGACATAAAGCATTCAATGAAAGTGACTTTTATAGACTTATTCGAGCTCATCTTCACATACAAACTGGCCTCATACCTGCAAGAGAAAAGATTTAGTGTTGGGCCACTGAGCCATCGAGTAATGGCATTTCCATTGAACGGCTCTATTGTTGGTGTCGCACAGGGTTCTATAGTTGGCCCACTGGGGTAGACACACACGTTGCCCAGGAATGACCTGGTAATCAGCTATTTAAGTGAAAGCCATTGAGGCCCAATAGACAAGTGAGAAGCATGTCCAAACCTCTTATGTGCTCCCTAGAGGTGGTCTATGTGCAGATTTGTCGTACAGATTAAAAAGGCAACATTGAATGGATTGGATAAATTGTTCCACTTGACTTTTGTTGTGCGTGCACCTGTGAGTGAAGCAGCGTGGGATTGCTCCTCACAGGTCACCAAATCCCTTTTTTCTCAGTTGAAATGGATTTCTATTCTCTTTAGTCACCCTCAGTTTGTTAAATTTGGCAAACAGAAAGAGAGGAATTGAAAGTGAGTGATAAAGTGAGTGTGACAAAAACAGCCATCAGCTTGGTGTGAAAAGGAAGGAAATAATGGTTGGTGAAATGGGCAAACAGATTTTGTACCTTTGAATCAAGTTTGTCAAAAATTATGAATAAACGAAATAAATGTAGGCGCTTAACCCCAAACTTAGTTGTTTGATCACAATTCATCACAGTTGTATATTCCTGAGGCCTCCATCTGTCACTCTCTAATAGGTTGTATATGGAGCTACACTGCATTTAGGGAACAACCTGCATATGAGAAGACAAAATGAACATAATTAATCTAACCTGCAAATGGCCTAGAGGCACATAATCCACCAATGATAATTAAGAATCAATAATATCAAGTCATCAGTTTAACACATCAGTTATTGTTGTTTCCATTTTTCTTTCAGAGGGAGCAAATATTCGAATGTGGTCTGCTGATATAAGCCCTAAATCTCGCCGAGGGATCCTAAGGAGGGCTGTGTTCTCTGAAGAACAGCGGAAGGAGCTGGAGAGAACTTTTCGGAGACAGAAGTACATCAGCAAAACAGACCGGAACAAACTGGCAGCTGACCTCAGTCTAAAGGAGTCACAGGTACTTGAATATTAATGACCACAACCTTTTCATTATTTATCTCCTAAAAGACCAGTATTTATGGGGCACATACTGTAGCAAACCTTTAAGCATTTCACAATTCAAAGGTGACACAGGATTAAAATGTGAAGCCACAGTCACATTGTGAGTGTCTGCAAAGGTTAGATAAATATTGTCTTTAATTTATATGTGTAACAGTCTACAGCCATGCCACTGGGGATGCTCTCAGTTAAATGCTAACACAGACATCTTGAATGCGCACATTGACAGCGCTAACCTGCCTCTACTGAGCAGATAAAAGGCAAAAACCCTTTTCTCAATCTTAGTTCTGCATGTTATCATGCTAACATTTGAAATGGAGTCTGGAGCTGATGGCACTGTGTGTATCAGCAAAGTTATTACAAGTTACTCTGAAGGAGTCATTTCATCATTACTTTGATTTCATTCAAAAACACACATCTGGGCAAAAATAACCATCTGAACAAAATTTCATGGCAAGGCATATCTAGACAGACAACAGACACAGCTAATCTTTCCCTAGAGCTGGCCAAGAATGAATTACACAACTACACAATTAACCAAAAATGCACTCTCCTGCTGCTTTAGGTGAAGATCTGGTTCCAGAACCGCAGAATGAAGTGGAGAAACTGTAAGGAGAAGGAAGTTCACAACACTCGCTCCCCAATGGATGAACTCATGGCCCGAGGTCTCGCTCAAGAAGAGGAAGAACCGTCACAGAATCACACTGATGCAAAAACAGAGAGGTCACCACCACAGAGGAGTGTCAGGGACACATGAGGGGCTGTAATGAGTGCAAAGTAATCCAGGGACACTCTCACTTTCACCACAAAATCCTACAAAAAGGCTACGGTACTGGGGTGTGTTTAAATGTGTGTGGATGGAATATGCTGTCTGTAAAAACTAACGCTGATAACATTAACTTGTCTTTCAATACATGTTACGGTTTTGTTGCATCATAAATGTAATTAGGTCCAACTGCATGGTCAGTCATCTTATTGCGTGCCACTGGCTTCAGTAAGCAATTTCATGGTTATTTCACTGACGTCTTTCCAAGAAAGAGTCCCACTCTCCGACTGCAATTGCAATCAGGCAAAAATGAGTCACTTCATTTACATCATTTACAAATCAGACAGTTTCCTACCATATTTCATGTTTGGTGAGCTTTACACTAATAATCTATTACTCTCATAATCCATGTCATTTCAGGTTAAATTCCTTTAGGTATGTTTTGTACATATTTTTTTTCATGATCTAAAATGCATAGATCAGCTGTAAATAAAATTCTCAAATGAATTAACGCATTGTTTGGCTCTCTGTAGCGAAACCCTTGCATATTAATGGAAACCCTACTGTACACACTCACTTGGATATGTATAACATGTGTTCCTCAATGACGAGATGAGCAAAAACAATAATGACCGTTTAATCAACTTTTATTTTTCTTCACCTTTTAATATTCAGAAGCAAAACTGATGAATTGCCTTTAACAATAATACTACAAGAGGCATGTAGAATCCTCTACAGTAAATAGAACACATAGAATGCATTACAAAGGAAATAAGCACAAACACAGAGAGAAGGATGTGTAGTTAAAAGGAAATGAGAAACAAAAACCGCTAGTTGAATATTATTTGAGAACGCTACTTAACCTCACAATTAACAGTCTAATCCAGGGAGGGTGGTGCATTTCAGGATGCGGAGATAATTTTTGACTTTGTTGGAGTCTCGGCGGAAGCAGTAGAGCAGGTCGTGATGATCCATTGAGTTGAGATCTCCTCGTTTGTAGAAGGAAAAGGCAGGAGAGGGGATCAAACTCTCAGGAGAGATGTAACCCACAGTGTTCCCAAGCACTCCCAATAATTTCATCTGAGGCGAACAGAAGAAAAAATTAAAGGTAGGGATGTATAAAGACTCGAGCAGTATGTCAGATATGAAAAAACACTGAGAAATATTGCTGTAATTCTATATTATATTTCCCCTTTACCTTATCAGCCATTTTTGTCACTCCATCCCTCAGCTCATTAACCATATCACTTATCTCCAGTGCCTTTTCGGAGCTGTAATGGTTGAAGTCTTGATTCTGATCCTGAGCCATGGTCTGGTAAAGTTGTGACAGAGGGTCGCCCCAGGCCTCAAGAAGCCTCATGACCACCTCTGTCAGTTGTTCTCGCTGCACATGAGAGAATTGTTTAAAGGGATAGTTCAACATTTTGGCAAATTGGCCCATTGCCATAATCCCAGTAGGTTCGTTACCCTTAATTGTCGGTGCAAGCTATTTTTAGAACGGCGGATCAGAGCTGCGAGCTGCTCAAGGCTACGCTACGGAGGCTAATATGATTTCTTGGTTTCCGTAATCAAACTCATCAAATACACAATCCAACAACTCCAAAATGCTCTCATGGACAAGTTGTGACCGGCACATTCGGAACATTACGAGATGAGTTGTTTTCAATTCATGCAAAACCACTGATGTCTGAAAAACTGTCTCGAAAACAACTCTGTCTCGTAGCGTTTGTCTGATTTAATATGTCCGAAAAAACGTTCCGTTATTACCTCATAGGGTGGTGAATGTGCAGGTCACAACTTGTCCACGATAGCGTTTTGGAGTTGTTGGATTGTGTATTTGATGAGGGAAACCAAGAAATTCCATTCTGTAGCATAGCTCTGAGCAGCTCGAGGCTTGGCTCCGGCGTTCTAAAAATAGCTTGCACTGACAATTAAAGGTAACGAACCTATTCCTGAAACCATAGGGATTATGGCAATGGGCCAATATGCCAAAATGTTGAACTATCCCTTTAAATAACTTGGTGTTCAAAAACAACTTAATTAGAGGAACCATACAAAATTTATATGATGATGACATCTCTGGCGACACACAATGACATCAGAAATGTTCACGCATTAGCCTTCGGTTAAAGTAAATTAACCATATGAATACTCACTCCTAGTCTCTGGGCGTTTTCTTTGTCGTCTGGTGTGAGTATGCCGTATGTGTGGCATTTCCGTTTTCCTATGATGTTTTTGCTGGGAAAGAAGTAATGCTCCTGCACAGCAGAAAACACACATCACACACAGGGAGGTTGAAAAATGTCCAGCTCAAATAGGAATGATTGATGATGAAGGAATGGGTACTGAATGAGGGATGATGGATGGTGATGTCAATATCAGCATTACAAAAAAAAGGAAAAAAGACTCACAGATTCAGCGTGCAGATCACTGGAGATGCCATGCATTCTTGAAGACTGTTGTATGACCCTGTCAAAGAGGTCTGCAAGGGAGGGGACTTGACATCCAGTCTGTCCATAGGGACAGAGTGGTGCAGTGCCAACCCTTATTGATAGCTCCAGGTACACCAGCATAAGGGCGGCAAACCAAACTGAGGAAAAAAATGATATGAGTCACCAAGAATCATTATATCAGTTTAAAATAAAAATGTTCTTTTCAATGTTTCATCTTGTCATCTTACCTTTCTTCATGGTTCCTTTCTTGTGGTGGAGCTCCAGATGATGAGTGGATATGTTTTGCCGTCAGAGTTACTTGTAGAGGCTAACTCATACAATGATGACGTTACAGATTAAACAAATTGCTTTAAAGAGGACAAAAACGTGATTTTTTTTTTCTCTTTGCACGTCATACGCCTCGCCTAGTTATCTGCTCAGCCGACAGCAGAGGAAACTAATCCAGGCGGATAAGGTCGTACACACTGTAGACTGGTTTAGGCAAGTTGTCAATTAAAGTAACGAACATAAGAGTGTGGGATGAGTAAAACTTTGACTTTCACTTGGACCGTTATTAAGAACTCAAAGAATAAAAAAATAAAAAATAAACCAGGTACAGGCTGTCTGTCCACACACAACCTCAGATTGAAACAATTTATCCTCATTAAAGTTTCAATACATTTCTCTTGCAAAGAAGTGTGATGATAACATTTGGACAATGTGGATGGAATAATGACATTATGACTACTGCTACTCACTGTTAACTAATCTGTCCTCAGGAGGAAGATTTGTCCCAATAAACAAACTCAGAGATAATTAATAGGGAAACTTAAAAGCATTCAGCGTTCAGTTTAAACTACAAGACAGCTCATTATCTGTGCCGGGTACAACATGAAAATGAACAGTAGTCTTGAAAATAGTCTTGAATAAGCCCATTGTCAAACAACTCTGAGTAGAACTG
Source organism: Trachurus japonicus (assembly GCF_045865225.1). Taxonomy (NCBI): domain Eukaryota; kingdom Metazoa; phylum Chordata; class Actinopteri; order Carangiformes; family Carangidae; genus Trachurus; species Trachurus japonicus. The sequence continues at coordinate 10,869,978 of NC_140912.1, read as the reverse complement.
TTCAGCCTGGTATTGAAAACAAGGCTATTCAAATGTAAAGTGGGTGATCTTCTCATTAGCGCGACACAGTTTGATCAATGCCACATGCATCTACTGTGAATACTGTCATGAGTCATTCTTAAGAGCCTGGCTGCTTATCCAGAGCCATTTTCCACATTATGGATTGAACAATTTGTAAATGCAATGCAAACACTGAGATTGGCACCACAATAGTAAACCAGTGCTCTGGTTCTCTTCAAGTGCGCCACCCTGTGGTGACATGAGTGATGAGCAAATAAGGCAAGAGCTAGAAATGACCTACTCATGACTCTTGTCCTTTACTGTATAAAAAGCAAATAAGGTAACAGCTAGAAATGACCTACTCATGACTCTTGTCCTTTACTGTATAAGAAAGAAAATCATATGTTGCCACAGGACTAAATTTGGGCCAAGGAAAATAAAATTATGACTAAACATGACAAATACCCTGCAAGTATCTTTTCAAAGCAAATATTTTATTGTCATCTTTTTCCACATAACATACAAATAAAGAAAGATGTTATAAATACACCAATATCCATATAGAAAATAGAATTTACAATCAATTTACATTTATTTATACTATGTACAGATTTGAGTGCATTCCATTACTGTGTGCTGTAAGAACGGAGATGAGAGTAAGCTACTACGGGAAGCAAGGGGTGTTGATTTCTAGCTGAGTCCAGCTCTCTTCTTGTATCCATTTGTATTACTTTACAAACACCCAATGCTAAGAAACTCTCCTTCTCCTCAATTTTGTCTTAAATCATGTGCATGTTGGGTGTGCAATCATAAGAACTTATAAGATTGTACACCTTAAACACTGATTCAGAGCTCTAGTTTTTAAATGCAAGTATGAGTCTACTCAACATCTGTGGTGTTTCCACTTGCGAGTGGCCACAGCGATGCCTGCGTCTTTTTTGTGCCAAGGAAAGAGACGAGTGAGAGCAAGAGTGCCGTCAGGCTGCACGGAGCCAGTCAACACGTAAAGCTGTGACCGTCCAGGGCGCACAAGGACGTTGGCACATCGAAGGTTGATGAGGAGCCACTGCTGGATCAGGTGCTGGGTGTCATAGGGCAGCAGAGGTCCCTGACGGATAAACTCAACCCGGCCCTCCACCTCAAACTCTGGTTCTCCCATGGGTAGGCGACGACGATGAAGCTTGGCAGTTACAGCTGTGAGAAAGAGAGAAAAAAATAAATGAATCGTCTGAATTTTAAAATTAAACATATACGTGTAAGAACTCAACAAAAATCACTCCACATAAGCAAACCACAGCATTTGGAAAGAATTCTGAAACTTACCAAAGTCATGCTGGCAAAAAGCATCAAGGACTTTTTTCATTGCTGGAGCCTCTTCCACAAAAGGGCAGTTCTGGCAAGCAGGTTTGGGCAAGTCTGTGATAAGAAGTAGACAGAATTTAATAGAACTGCAGGGCATGTGCAGTAATTACAGGCAACCTAAAAGAGCAAGCACATGGTACTGTACTCTGATGACAGGATGACACAGAATTGAGTAAAATAATATTTTAATAATTGTTATCTGCCCCTTACCTTTGGCAAAGTGACTAAATTTTGCATGGGGGGAAAGGCACATGTCCTCTTCAGCAGGGAAGCGGTCACAGTCAAGAGCCTCAGGCCACGGGTGACCCTGGCAGGCGAGCACTGGGGCACAGCTGTCCCTCACTGCCACGCACAGACTACGGCAGGGCTGGATAAAACTGAAGGAATGAAAGACAGATGTCTGACAATGAGCACAAAATCAATGTAATAATGATGAATATATGATTCAAAAGTGTGAATCAGTATGTCTATCAGAAATAATAAATAAGCTGTAAAAATGTAAAATATCCTTACGTGTCAAGGCAAACAGGGGCAATGAGGGAGCAGAGGAAGGCCTGGGCTTGAGGATGGCAGCCTGTCTGCAACAAGGGCCTCCAGTCCTCTGAGCGTGGCACCACCTCACCCTCTAGGTTGCTGTGGCCAAGGAAGTTGGGCAGCCGCATCTCCGAGTATCCGACGTCTTTGCAGACCTTCATCTGGTTGGGAATGGTGACGCATCGAGTGGACTGGCCCATGTCAAATGCCATTAAAGGAGACGCCACAGCGAGGAGAGCGAAAGTCAAGAACACAGCCATACTGACGAGTTCCCAAAATCCAGAGAGTCAGCAAGATGGATAGATGAGCCTTAGTGGAGGTAGCTTGTTGTCAGAAGACTGTGCTGTCCTTGAATGGCTTTGCAAGTGCTACCGCCTGCTTTATATACATCAAGGTAAGCCTGCCCCATCAGTCTGTATGTCTGTTATCAACTACCTATCAAAGGCACAGAGACGATGTGTTTGGAGACAACGGCTTGTTTTGTGATGACTGCAGACAGAGAGGGGGTAGGGAGGGGGGACAATGGGCAATCACATCCCAGCTTTCACCGAGTGAAGCCCAGTCAAAGAGGGTTCAACCGTCTTCATTATTATTTTTTCTGGGGTGTAAAAGCCGGTGAATACTACATAGACAAGAAGATAAAAACTACAACTTTTGGTGAAACATACAATGTGTCCGATAAGATGTCTTACTTAGAATGCAATATTTTTTGCTTCAATAGTGACATTAATGGTGAATCTATGTGGGGATTTTTTTTTTATTGTGTATATATATCACTGGCCGATAATGTAAACACAAACAAATCCCTCTCTGGACGTTCCTTCAGAAAGAAATCCCAAGTGTTTGTAGACAGACAGTCAGTCTCCTTCATATTGCCAGTCTCTTTCATGTGTTCCTGCTTCCTAATTGGAGGGTTTCATTGGCATGGTCTCAACGTTCCCATTAGCAAAGCAGCGTCTCTTCTGCTCACCTGGCTTTGATCTACCGAGAACACACACTCAGAACCACATGCAAAACACCATTAGCCCACCACTTATGCTTATCTGTTTGATTCAGTCCTAGCAAAGAAACTTCAGCATTTGCCATTTACTGTACATAGCACTCTCATGAAAACACTTGAGATGGAGATGTTTCATCTGCCCTATTAACCCAATGAATTTTTATTTTATATTCAAGTATTCAATGTGTTTTATGTGAAAAGAACTCACTTCTATACTAGAAATTACCTGAGCAACATCCAACACCTACATGCTCAGTCCAAACTTGCCAACATCCCATTCCAGAGACCAGAGATCTCGTCCTGAGATGCAAACCAGGGACACAGACACGAGTGCTAATCTGTCTCTTTCTCTCAGACTCATGTATTTACGCCTCTTAATCCAACAACAGAACTACATTACTGAATCAGCGTATTTGTTTGGATGTCGTCTGTCTCCAGATTTAGATGTGTATCTAGGGCTGATGCCTCTGGGCCCTTTGAAAACTTTCCCTCATGAATCAGAGGTCTCTATCCCACCCAGCCTGACCGGGCCGTTGTGGCTTCAGACATGCCGTAGTAAATCCTATCCTGATTGGCCCCACTTCCATTTATGTGACTGTACACGCAGCCTTGGACTACACTCTTGCAGCCAGCCGGAACCCTCTGTCAGCCCCCCCCCCCAACTTAGCCAATATTTTACAGCCTGATCTGATGAGTCGAGGCTGGTTCCAGCTCGGGTAGACGAGTGCAGCCCGTAAGAGGGGACTAACTGGGCAATTAGAGTCACAGACTAATTTGGGAGAACAATAGGTCCACACATTTAACAAGCTCCTCCTGCCAGGAGCCCAGCAGGGGGTTGTTGTTGAGCCTAATGGCTGCCTTGTAGACACTGTGTCTGTCTTGGTAATGTGTTGCCTAACCCAGCCTCAGTTAATGAGAAGGTGATAGTGTATGAGCTGAATGGATGGGCACCTGTCTGTCAAACAGACCTACAGTAGACAGTCTAGCCAAAATAACACTTGGCTTTTCTGAGGTGCATGGAAACAAAACATAAAATGTTTCCCAACCAAAGTCTCTTGTGCCACAAAAACACCACTTAAAAAAAGAAGAAATTATGAACTTATGATCTAGCGTTGGCAGAAATGAAGAACTTCTGATCTAGATTTGACAGAAGTTTCACTTGAATCTAAATCCTAAAATACAATTAATGTTATATCTAATATAAAGCATGGCTGAGGTTGGAATTGTGACATGCAAATACACCTCCTCTTCAACTGATAACAACTGAGCTTTCAGTTGTTGGGCACCCATCTGTCAAACCTCCCGTGGTTGATTTGGGCAAATGAGTATTTTGTTATTAAAGGGTACGAATAACACATGCATACACAAAGTTAAAATGTATTATTTATGTGACAAATGTCTTGCAATGTGCATGTTGGAGAAAATTGTTAAAGACAATCTGTGAGATTAAAACCATAAGTCCTCTAACTTTGGTTTAAAGCTGCAGTTCCATAAAAACCGCAAAACAAATGCTAGTCCAAACTGAAAACAGGATAAATGGAAAATGCCAGTCATCAAAACTCTGAGGAAGCAGATCAATTCTTAATTAACTTGATTTTACACTGAGTATATATTGTTATTCCACTGATGTCCTTAACAACGCCGGTCTTCATGCTCCACAATAAAACTAGGAAATATGAAAGTTTGTAGAGGCTGAAGTGCAATATTATTTGAGTAGTAGGCGCTAACATATTCTCTCTACAGCAGAGTCTCCTTGCACAGAATGGGACAGTAGAACAAACACCTGAGACATACATCAAAGACGGAGGAGGGATTGGGAAGGAAAGAAGGGGGGGTCTGGGGGTCTGAACTGGGCTCCCTTACAGCACAGCAAACTCAGATAAAAGCTGTCTCCTCCCTGCACATAAGAGACTCATTAACTTAAGAGATTGAACCCCCATTTGCCTCTTTTTTCTCCCCCCCACGCCCCTCCCCCTCCACCCTCTCCATCCTGCTGGGCTCCAGCAGGACTGACAGTCCCCATGCAGACTGTCAGTAGCACTCAATTGTCACATCCAGTCTCCGGGCCTTGTGGGCAGACACTGCCACGCCGAGGTGTGCAGACAACTCGCCCCCGGAAACTGCAGACATCTGTGGATCGACTCATTATGCTAAAGTAGGCTAATGCACCCCATGCTCAACAGTTTTAGTCTTGTCATGTATCTAATTTCTCTTTCTCAACAAAGAGCTAATAGTAAATCACTGGAAATCTGGCTTTTAAAAATCAGGCCAGCCAATCGAATCATTTCACCAGCATTATCGTGCCGTCTTGGCAGATGAACTCTGTAACTGCTATGACGCAATTCACTGTAATTTACCAATAATCTCTGACAGTTTAATTGAAAAATCTTATGCACAGTCGAGCACATCATCTTAATAAATCACAGAACAGAGAAATAATTGTGCAGTGTATATACACACGTCATCTTTATTTCTACCCCCAAGTAGAACAGAGTTTGGCTCTCACAGAAACAAGAAAATTCTCACTTCACTTTCCAAACTGTCAACAGAAGCCAAGGAAATGTAAAGGGGAAAAAAACTTAAGTCAGGTCAGTGGAGCTGAGGAACACCGTCCATGATTACATCATCCTCTCATGTACTCCTTTGCTCCTCCGCAACTCTGTGAGAGAAAAAAGGTGGGTGAATTGTTGGTTAAAAAAAAAAAAAGATTTCATACAGAGGCTGTTAATATTCTTTGTGATCTCAGTCACATGAGGTTTGTTCAATAAAAAAAACATTAATATCATCACATATTCAAGTTTCAATCCAGATGACTATGATTACAGATGTCTATTCTGTATAAGCCTGCAACGCAAATCATACACTCAGTAGTAACCAGTACTTAGACCTGCACTATAAATTGCATTCACTGGCAGTTTATATATATATATATCTGCTTATGAATTACAGCCATTACATTTAGTTTGCAATGCAATCATGTGCAATCATGATATATTAGAGAGGCAATACTCAGAAAGGTGGTGTTATAGCACTATATTACACTAGTCTGAGGGGTATTAATCAATGTCCATACATGAAGGGGTAAGAAATACAACACCCACATCAACTATGACTTCAATTCATGAACAAATAATTATTGAAATTACCTATGAAAAAATAATAATCTGACATCAAAATAGACTTCATGGCAGAATTGAATCTTTGAATTATCATTTAACTGTTCTAGTAGTCCTAATAAAGTGGACAAAGTGAGAAAGGCTACATCGCTGACCAGTTTACATACCTCTGAGAGTCTCTTAGGTAGGGAGGGGGATCGCAGCCCAGATATGCTCCGTTGATGAAACAGTACTGCAGCAGAGCTCTGAAGCATGAATCCTGGAAGGAAATGAGAACATTTAAGGCGGTTGAAAGCCACAATGTACTGTATAATACACACATTGATAAAATATTAATAATAACAATATTTTTTAATTATCAATTTCACTGCTTTCCCACTTACCTTGATGAGAATGTGGGGGTTTCCAACAATTAGGAGCAGGGCTTTTGGACGAGTGACGGCCACGTTGAAACGTTTAGGGTTGGCCAGAAAGCCGAGTGCATTTTGCAAATCATCGCTCTTTATCGATTCGTTAGAGCGCACCTATATCATGAGACAGCGAATAAAGGAATAAACTGTGGAAAGGTTGTGACTGATGTTTTTGCTCCACAGATTTTTTTTCTACAAATTGAGGTTAATGTATACTGTGATGTCCTGGTTGTGGCAGAAGTTTTATTTCATCCTCTTTTTTTCTTTTGCATGGTTGTGTTGCATCGTGTGTATGTGTGTGTTGCCCAATGACAACACAAAAAAACAGGACACAGAACCTCCTAACAACCAACAAGCTGCCAAGTATAGATTGTTTAAACAGTCTTTGCTTGATTAGGATTAGGTGAGGCCATCATATTTTAGTGGCGAATGGTCAATTGTAAATTTCTGTCTGCTTTTGGTGTGGTGCTGCTGGATATAAAATATAGAAACAGCTATTTTTAGACTTTTAGTCTAGAGTCGGTTGTACCGCTTGGATTATTCCTCTATTGTGACTTTACCCTATGGCCACATAGGACAACTTAAAGGGACAACGAGGAGTTTTGGAAAAGCAAAGCGTTTTCACACTACATTTATGAGCCTCCGCGCGCACCGTGAAATTCTTTGACCGGTGCAAGACGGACTCATGTTCTCATTCATCAAGAATGAAAGTCAGAGGTTCGAAGACGATCAGATACCGTCGTAGTTCCGACCATAAACAGCAATTCGGCGGCATTATTCTCATGACTCGCCACAAAACCGAAAGTAAAGAAAGCTGGTCGGCTCGACCAGCATCTCCGCCACCACTAATAATAACAAAATAGAGACAAAACGATATATTTATCGAAAATGGGCCCATTAACAAGTGTGGGTAGCGTAGATTCATCCACATTAACGTGAGACTCTTTTATAACCAAACAGAAACTCCTCGTTGTCCCTTTAATTCACTTTAAAATGCTGGTTTATTAGTTTTTAAAATTTTCCTTACATGCCTTTACTCACAAAATATGTTTTATTAAATGACACGAAATTCTGATTCACAATGTTCTGTATTCCAACACACAACCTAAACTTGATTGTAGTTGATGCCATATAAATAAAGAAATGAACCTCTCATTCAGAAGATAGAATGTGATGTAATTTCAGCCTACCGTAGACATGATGATAACCAGGTACTCTTGTCCTTGGAACTCCTCCACAGAGCCCACTTTGATGTCAGACAGGCCAACTTTACCCAGCAGCACTCGAATCTTCTCACACTGAAGGATTATATGAAAATAAGGATATTTCAGGATGGAATGCTGCCACTGACAAGTTTTAAACTCATCTAAGCATGAATTTGCTGGCTTTTTTTTTCATCTTTCTTATAGATTATGTGGTTTTACCTGTTTCCTGTAGGGGGCAATGATGCCAATGTCTGAGACATCCACAGGGTTGTAGAGCTTCTTGGCCAGCTGGCAGCAGTAGAGCATGACCTGTACAGCCTCGCCGGGGTTGAACCATGATGGGTTGTTACCTTCCCTCATTTCTGTGCCCTAAAGCAGAGCAAAATAACAGCAATAAATGTGTATATCCCACTAACTTCATGTTCTTACAAATCCAACACATGTTAGTGAGTACGTTTACATGACACTTGAAAAAACCAAATTATTGCCTTAATCCAACTATAACTGGACAACTGAAGTGCATGTAAACACCTTAGTCCGACTGAAATCAGAGTTGGAGAACTCTGATTAAGACACCCAGATAATGCGATTGGAATTCGATTTTCTCCGTCATGTATACGCCTTAATCGGAGTATAACTGGACAATGCATGTGTGCATGCTCCACAACCGTAGAGACGGCACAAAGTGGAGCAGAGAAGCCACCCGAACCCGGCAAAGTAAAGAAAAAAAACCCCAACGTCAGCGCCGATTCAATGCATTTCACACAGCGCGACCAGTGTTTTATTAAAAAAAAAAAAGAGAGAGACAGAGAGAGAGAGAGAGAGAGAGAGAGAGAGGAAAAAGGGAAGCCCATATCCTATTCTCAGCGCGAATCCGGCCCAGACTGGCGCGTCTGGTCGGGAACTGCAGTTGAGAATTTATTAATAAGTTTATAAGTTGTTTATATTCAGTTTTTTATGAGGTGACAGAAAAGTCAACAGGACAGGGGGGCGTATTAACCCGCTGAAACAACGGGTGACGCTGCATGAGGGGGCGGACCCTGTCAGTTATTTGATTTTCTCAGTTGCATGTATATTGAGACAAGGACAGAAGTCCGACTTGACGCCAAAATCGAATTTTGAGCATAGCTCGATTAAGCTCTGCATGTAAACGTACTGAGTGTGTAATGTTGGTGCCTCTAAACTAGTAGCACAACGATGAATCGATGATATTGAATATGCTCTGTTCTGTTCTACAGTAAATAAGACCTGTAAAGTGTACAAATATTTCTTAAAAAGCTTAAGTACCCTGACACCATGAAAGAGGAGAGGGAAGTCTTTTTTGGGCAGGCTTTTCCACTGGCAAAGGGAGTCCACTGTGGCTCTGGGGGCTTTAAAGCACAGTTCCCCCTGGTAGAAGAGCTTGGAAGGCAGAATCAGCAAGGCCTCATGGGAACGGTAGTTGTAGATCAGCTTAGTCACCTGTCAACAAAAAACATGTTGTCATGTCATGTCAATACATTGCTCTAGTTTAAGAATGTACGTTGTTGGTTCAAAATAAAAGGTGCAAAATCAGGCACAGTAAAGCACTGCTTAATTTTTGACTTATCTCAGAATTGCTAATCAAACATTAGACTTCAATACGATGCACCAACCAGCTTCGGGTTGTATCCCCAGTCATGTTTGGAGTACAGTGGGCTGGCCATCAGTCTCTCCAACAAAGACACTCCCAGTCCAAAAGCAGCAGCCATCTTCGACTTCACTATAGGACCCAGCTGACAGGGGTCTCCAGCTAACACTATCTAAGCAGGCAAGGGTTAAAGAAAAGTCACATGTTTAAGCGGAGTTGCTTCAAAATCAGTTTAACTCATTCATCAAACCAAAGAAGTCAGTTTAGCCGGGAATGGATGTGAGTGAGAAGACGGGCATGACTTAATGGGAGGGTAAGGAATACAATGTGCAGTTTGATACAGCCTAACCATGGCTAAAGTTAAAAAAAATACAAATTGTTAAAAGGATAGTTCAACATTTTGGCAAATTGCCCGTTGACATAATCCCTATAGTTTTAGGAGTAGGTTCGTTACCTTTAATTGTCGGTGCAAGCTATTTTTAGAACAGACGAGCAGAGCCGCAAGCTGCTCAGAGCCATGCTACGGAGGCTAATGGGATTTCTTGGTTTCCCTCATCAATCCAACAACAAAAACAACTCTGTCTCATAACGTTCTGTTATTATCTCATAGCGTGGTGAAGGTGCAGGTCACAACTTGTCCACCAGAGCGTTTTGCAGTTGTTGGATTGTGTATTTGATGAGTTTGACGAGGGAACCCAAGAAATCCCATTAGCGTCCGTAGCGTAGCTCTGAGCAGCTCGTGGCTCTGCTCCGCCGTTCTAAAAATAGCTTGCACCGACAAATAAAGGTTTTGATTTGATTTGATTTATTCGGATCCCCATTAGCTATGGCAATGCCAATGCAAAGGTAATGAACCTACTCCTAAAACTATATGGATTATGGCAATGGGCCAATTTGCCAAAATGTTGAACTTTCCCTTTAAATCAAGGTGTTGCATCTCTTATAAAAAAGGTTATAACTTTTAAGGTCTGAATGTGGTGAGTGGGTGTATAATTGGCACCAACCTGTCCATCTCTCTCTGACAAAAGGCTTATGGGGATCAGTGACTCTGGCTCAGTGGCCTGGCCAGCTTCATCCAAGAACACATGGGTAAAATGTCCCACACTGTGTAAAAAACAAAAAAGTCTCAGTTTAGTGGGTCTTACGTGTGAGATCTAAGTATGAACCTACATCTACCATTCACTTCAGCCTTACTGTAGTCCTATATTATGGAACATGCCAGCGCTGGAGCAGGTGCTGGCCACGATCCTATGAAAAGAGGCATGACGGATGTCCTCTCCTGCACTTGAGTAGGGTCGCAGCACTGCTGGGATAGACTAGGACGAAATGCAGTAACAGTCACATCAACATGCTGGTGGATTTTGGAGGAAAAGAGCAGAGAAATGAAGCTAAATGCAGGCAGACACAATGTAATCCATTATTTAACAAATGGTTACCCATAACTGTACCACCTCACCTGGTGGCAATGACATCTGTACAGACAGGAACTTACATATTATCCCTTTGATCATACCTAATCTCACTTCGGTGCTTGTAGCACTAAAAACTGCAGTGAATTTCAATGCGGCTGCTCGGTACCTCTTCCTGCCTACAAGATGCGTTGACACGAGCCAAAGCTCCAGCGTGCAGGTAGCCACTGTCGTGCAGGCGGACGCAGATGAGGTCAGCAGCACTGTTGGAGGGAGTACATACAAGTATCCGACTGCTGGGAAGAAAGTGGTAAACCTGGGAGGTGGAAAGTTGATGATAAAGCTGATAAATCTTGTTAAGCTGTTGAAAAGTTTCCAATCAATATAATTATTTTTAGATGGTCAAGCCTTGTCCACACTAACATAAAATCTTTTTTTGTAATGTATCAACTTGGAAAATAATGTTGACACCGAAAGAAAGACAAAAATTAGGTTTTGCTTTTTTTTAAACAAGAAGTAAATCTTCACGTTTAAGAAATATTGTATTATTATTATAATAATCTTTGGTCAAACACACATTAGATATTAAAGAAGAGGCAGATTAAAGATAGGTCAAGTGTATAAGAATTAGTATGACAACAATAATGTTGGGAATAAATGAACAAATCAACACCAATTCATGACTCGTCTATAAATCTAGGTGGGAGGAGCTACTCTTAGCCTTATGATGAATCCTGATTAGAGGTATATTCTACAGTGCTTGTATGTATGCACCTGTAGTATGGCCTCTATGAGGGTGATTGTCTTTCCGGTGCCTGGAGGTCCAAACAGCACATAAGGAACGGGCCGACTTTCTCCTTCCAGGATCCTCTTCACTGCCTCTTTCTGAGGGGCGTTCAGGTCCGGGTTAAAGAAGTGTCCTTTGCTGGGGATGGGTTTGGATGGCAGTCTGCCATCTAGAGTCAATCACATATTTGTTATTGTTCACAATGTCACCGACCTGCCATAGGCATATTGAAAAGTCAGATCCCTTTACCTTTAGTCTGCGTGGCCTTTGATTTCATGTCAATGGAAATGCTCGACACCTTTCCATTTTCCATGACTGGAGCCTGAATTTCAGATATAGTTAAATTTAATTAAAAATCATTCTAACCAGACATCAAGTCTTCAATAATTATCTCACCTCGTTGTTCTCCATTGTTTTGTTTTGGTCTGAATCGTCTATCCATTTTCCAGTCCACTGAGGAGTCTGAGGAGTCAGTCTAGAAGGGAAGAGAACTAGACAACAAAAGAAAATTACAACAATTTAAGTCTAACAGGACCACTTTTGAAATGAACTGCCACTCTCAAGTATTAAGAAGTAAATTAAACCTTGTAAATGCATGTCTATTAAACTGTGGCACTTCTGTGTCAAAATAATTCCAGATTTTTGTGAAAAGTAAATATTAGTTGGGAGATAAAACATGTGAAAGCAATACTAGAGTTCACTACAGTAAGAAGCAAACAGCACCCTCTAGAGTCAATTTTATGCCAGTGCCAATTTGTGCCCTACCTAAAATACCAGGCAACACATGCTCTAAATATTAATGTAATTTAAAAAAGAGCCTTAGCTTACTCTCCCCAAACTGTTTCATCTGGTCAAGTGCATTATGACATCGCCTCGTGGTTATTCTGGAAAAACAAGCAGTTAAAACATTAATTTTACCAGCAAACTTAATAATAACAACTGACATGTTGGAAAATGAAATCAACACTGAGGAAGTTTAAGATGATATTAAGACTCTCCTGTTTCTCACCTATTGAAAGAGAACTCAACATCAAGTGGCTCTCCGAGGTAGCTGCGCTGAAACTCTGGGTTCACTCTCAAACTCACATTCTCATCATTAATCTGGCAAAAGAGAGAATCAGATTGAGTTGAAATTTAAGGAAGATCCACATTTATACTGAACGTAAAAATACATGTTTTAAATATCTCTGTACCTCTGTGATATAACTGATGCACTCCAGCACCACACCGTTGCTCTGTGTTTTCTTCAACATTATTTTGTCACCTGCACACGGGGGCTTTGTCAAGACTTCTTGTGTTGCACAGAAAAGATGAAATGTCTGAAATGTCTCACCAATAATGAAGAAAGACTCCTAAGGCCACCTCACCTACACTGATATTGGGTCTGCCTTCAGACAGCCCAGGGACCTCTAAGTGGAGGTAGACGGCTCCCTTCCTGAGGAAGGCTCCATTGATTGTGAACTCTCTCAGTTCGCTCTCTGCATGAAGCTCCTCCAGCCAGAGAAGAGTGGAGAAGCGTGCATGCATGTTGGAGGGTGACAGCACCTGCACAAGCAGACACAACTATTAATTAATAATTTAGTTTTAAATAAGATCCCTTGAGAAAAATATTTTTCCTATTTCTCTCCTACTGGAGAAGGTAACACAGGATGTTGATTTCTGTGCCTGTTTTCTCTAAAATTACATCCTTCCATTTCTGGAAGGATGTAGGTTCTTCTTTTTCATAAGTAAATTAATATTGGAAGACTCCATTATACAACACTTCCTTTTGTAGATGCATGCTCACCTCTCCTAGGCAAGACTGAACTGCCAGCACATCACTTTGCGTCTCCACACTGTCTCTGAGAATTTGAGGCACTGGGAAGTTTGGCAAAAAGTTTGGCAATCGCCGCTTATTAAGCCTGGAGGTAGAAAAGGCAGCGTAAACCAAGAGGTGACCATCATGAGTCCAATTTAAGCAACTGCCCGTGTTTCAGAGAAAGCAATCAAATCAACAACAGGGATTGTCATAACTAACAGTTTCTCATTTACTCACATTAATGTAAATGTTAAGTGCATCTTCTGTTCAGTTATTTAATCTAGAATTTTATCTATGGTGGAAAATAATCTATTAAAGCATCTAATTTCTGAGAATTCTACAATACAAAATGGCAAGCTTTTTCTATTAAAAACCTGAGAATATTCCATCTAATCTATCAAGAACACAGCAAAAGTGATGATCAGCATCTCTAACAAAATGATGGTCAACATACAGTATATAAAGCTCAGTGCTCTCCCTCGGGCATCAGTGCAATCAACCAGTTTGATACCTTGGTCTGTCTTTTGGAGCCGGGATGGTGACGGTGTATGTTGGTACTGCTGGGGCAGGACGAGGGTCAGCGGGAGTGTAGGGCACAGTGGGCCGCAGCAGGCGCTCTTCTTCACTTCCTACCGTGACCTCCAGGCACCTCCCGATGGTGAAAGAGGAGAAGTGCAGCAACAGGAGTTCAGCGCAGATTCCCAGGCTCCTGAATCATTTCCCATACATAAAATTCAGCTGTTCAGACAACATGCTAACAAGAGCCAGACAGATACACTTGAGACCTCAATAAGATGAGCTGATTTCACATGGCAAGACAGCAGGGTCCGATGGAGATTAAGCCAAAAAACTTTCAATTCTATCCGTCTTTTTGATGCATTACTCCAACAACTACTTCTCTTATTTATATTATACTGCCACTACAAGAATTTTAAAATGCAACTTACTTTGCTTGGCAGGCTACTACAACAGACAGCCTCTCTCCTGATGGGATATCCAGCTCTGTTTCCTCCCTCCTTACTCCGGGGGGATGGATATTCTCTTTCGGCACTTTGCCGTTTTCTTTGTCTACATCTTTAGCATCGCAGACTTGTTTCTCAGAGGACTCAAGAGTAGATGCAGATTCTGAGCCATTTTCTTGCAAAGTCTGTTTCTGTCTCAGTGTTGTGGATCCTTTGACAGTAACCAGGGTGAACTGTTCTTCGGAATCCCAGCCAGCGAAATCACAGTATTTCAATCTGTGAGTGTCTGAACCTTTGTTTCTGTTAAAATAGAAAGATGAGGATTATGCAGTGCAGTATATTGTGCTACTGATGGTAACTTTTCTTTCTTCAACAGCTTGTCTTTAAAGTCTTTACTTTTACAGTCAGAACATGAATGCGTCCTTGTTTCGTTAGTGACTCACTGTATCCAAAACACCAACTCTCGTCTCTCCCCAATCATCAACTCCTCAAATCGTCCGTAGTTTGATACATCCAGCTCTCCTTTGTTTTCCAAGATGCTCTGGAGATCAGCCTCTGTGAGATGTTTAGGCGAGAATTGCACACTGCAAGAAGAATAACAAAAAAAAATGGCATCAAATTACTACAGTGCGTCACCCACATTATTTCATTTCATTGTATTTGTTCATCAGGATAAAGAGAATTTATAATAGCTGCTCCTTTCTTTAAAAAAATTGCTTACATTAGTTGAAATGCCATAATAATAATTATCTTTGAAATGTCTGGAAAAGGAAAGAGAGAACTTCCTGTGGTGATGTTTTTAACTTCAGTTTTCCATTTGAGTAAGTTTAGGATTTAATATAAAATGGCATATCCACTGATATTGTACATAACTGTCATCTGCGGTCCTTTAAAGACAGGTAAGTCCAAGTACTGTGGTCAGTACCTCTGAAGACATGGCGCCATGCACAGGGCCCTCCAGCTGTAGAATGACTGACTGCTCTCCACCATTACCAGGTTGACCAGATGCCCTGGCGCAGGCTGGTAGTCGGCTGGCAGCAGCAGAGAGTCCAGGCTGAAGAACACAGTGTCATCCACCACACCATTCTTCCCGTATATGCTGGTCACACACACCTGGGAACCAGGGATCATTCAAAGGAGACACAAAGGAATGAAAGAAGTTGTCAGATATACTGTATATCTAATCAAGGTTTAATCTTCCTCATTTCCATTAGATCAACACTGATTATCTTAAAGGGATGTGTCAACATTTTGGCAAAATGGCCCATTGCCATAATCCCTATAGTTTTAGGAGTAGGTTCATTACCTTTAATTGTCAGTGCAAGCTATTTTTAGAACGGCAGAGCAGAGCCGAGAGCTCAGAGATACGCTACAGAGGCTAATGGGATTTCTTGGTTTCCCTCATCAAACTCTCGGAGTTGTTTTCGAGGCAAATGCAGAGACTGCTTGCCGAAATACTGCACCCAACAGGGACGCACATCAGCAGTTTTGCATGAATTTACCTCTAAAACAACTCTGTCTCGTAACGTTCCGTTATTACCTCATAGCGTGGTGAATGTGCAGGTCACAACTTGTCCACGACAGCGTTTTGGAGTTATTGAATTGTGTATTTGTTGAGTTCCATGAGGGAAACCAAGAAATCCCATAAGCCTTCATAGCGTAGCTCTGAGCAGCTCGCGGCTCTGCTCCTCTGTTCTAAAAATAGCTTGCACCAACAATTAAGGGTAAACGACGCCCCGACTACCCCTTTAGCTTTACCAACTTAGAATCAGTACTTTCCACAAGTGAAGCACTAAATAATGATTTAGTCTAATGAGTGGGTATAGCCTTTCACTTTTATTGATGCAATTACCTCGTCTCGGCGGCAATAGCGCAAAGGGGCCACAGAAATAGCCTGGGTGGTCCACTGGGTTGGATTGATAAAATATTTTGCTTGGACCCAGTCTCCTTTCATTGGCTCATAACCTAACAGAAAGGAGAGAAAACACACAAAGTGGGCCAGCAGGCAGCGAAGCCAACATCAGCCCTCAGCCAAGTGGTAGTAAATTTTGGTGTGGCTGTGAGTTTGTCTAATTCACTCTCAGTCTGTAAGATAACAAAACATCAACTGTAAAAGTGTAGGTCGATGTTGATTCATACATAGCATGACGTCTGGGGGGTTGGGGGGGGTCATGTGTGCAACAGCGTGAGTTTATCCAAAGCATTGTGGGGTTAAGAGGATCACACTCTCAATTTCTTGTGTGTGAAGTGCAGTGAGCGGAGGTACCTTCCGAAAGACTACAGCGTGGGAAGTATGTGGTCTGGTTTATGTAGCCGCCATCTCCATCAAATGATGTGACTGTGCCAATGAGAGGGCGCAGCTGCATGTTGTCAGCTTCTAGAGAGGCTCTTCCCCCGACGTCCCAAGCATTGGAACTCCTTTCAACCTAAGTGACATGATTAAATGCACCAGGTTTGACAAAGCTCACCATGAATGCTCTCTCACTGTGCAGTGCAAGGGAAATGTTTGTAGCTGCAAGAGTTAATAGTCTTCAAACGCTTCTACGGAACCGAAAGTATACATTTATCGCTCAGATGAGTCTGTAAATGTCATCATTAGCAATAAACAACCCTGTGAGGAGCTGCATCAGATACTCCTCTAGCCTAAGGATACGTTGGCTTAAAAGCACAACTGATAACTGAACTGATGAAGCCCCTTGGATAAGAGGCGAAACGTCTTCCCAGACAAATACAAGTCCAGTTGCCTACGATTCAATTTGCCCAGAAAAGAACGATGACCTGGATGAATGAGAATATCCATAGACATCTTAATGTGTTTTACTCTCATGGTGCTATGGACCTCTCTTTGTCTTTAGTAATGCTATATATCTACCTATCTATCCATCCATCGATCCATCTGATTCAAGTAAATGTCACTAATAAAATAAAAATTGGTCGCTTACCCTCAAAGCTCTCCATCCCCCTTGTGCACCTCCCCTCACTGCCATGCAGTCCACCAGGTCCCCTTCTTTCAGTCTTGCTCCGCCTAAAACCTCTCCACTGGTGAAGTATATGACGTCGTCTATCATGCCATAGTCGAGGCACAGCTGTGTCACCACACTGCCCCGCAGGTGGCGAATGTCCTCCATGCCTGACCACCAGAAGAGACATGAGTTAGTCCTCCACAGATGTATAGCTGTGGCTATGTCTGCTGATAAAACACGCCGAGGTCACTAAACTTTGCCTCACCACGCTTTTACCTGGTGCACAGGAGAATGTAGCGTCACCATCCACGTCCACTGTCCGCCACAGTGGAGACACCAGCTTGGACAGCATACACCGCATGGCCGTGAGCATCTCTGCAGAATGGCAGCTCAGGTATCTATCCACACAACGAAAACAGGATTCAATAGAGACCACACAGACGAATTATATCTAGATATAGCTGGTAAATGCACGTTGACTAACGTGTCCACTCACCGAAATTAGCTAACTGATATGTTCGGCTGCTTGTTAGCAAAAACTATGCTGCTCTAACCGTTATATATTCAAAGCTAATGCTAGCTAATGGTTACCGTAGCTGCAGCGCAATATGCGGCCTGGAATGACAAAATATTGTTTAACAGACAACAAATACATGAAGCTGGTAAGTTACCTTTCTCAACACAAAACAGTAAGCCGTGGTTCACGTGTATGGTCCCAGCCCTTTGCTGCCACTCAAGGCCAAACCAAACTCCAGGCGCTTCACGGGCACACGTACGTACGTGCGCGGGAACGCTGGTTCGCGGTTAAGAGGAGGGGCGGCGTTACGTGGAATTTGGTGAAGCTGTAGGCACAAAAAATGTTCTCTGTGTTGGAAGATTGTGTTTCCATAACAAAAAAAAGTAATAAACAGTAGTAGTTATGTAATAAATTTGCTTAAATAGCCTAGGCTAAAACCAAAATTTTGTCCAAATCTTTTGAAAAGGAAACTAAACAGTTCATCCAAAGTATAAATGACTCTAATAACAAAAGAAAGTGCTAAAACTTTTCATTTGTGCTCATTATGTATCTCTGACTCCTGTTTATTTGTGTTGTTTAACTGCACTTGTATCCTACATTGATCTGTTATCAATAAAGATTGGACTAAAAAATGAAGCTGTATGGCTGTATGGTGACTAATCTATTATAATAGGCCTACTATACATCAGAGATAGTGCCATGAGTGCACCAGAAACTGTGGACATCCACAAGAATTTCACAGAATACAGGCTACCAAAAGAAACCCACATAGCCTACCTACACTATTGGACACAGTGCTTTTTCTTTATTTTCATTACCGTAGCCTACTTTCTTCATTGTAGATTCAAACTGAAGACATCAAAACTATGAAGGAAAACATATAGGCCTTTAAACATAAACGTGTTACTTAGAATATGTTATATATTCATTCTTTGAAGGAGCCATATTTTTTTGTTTTGATTGCACACTCTTGGCATTCTCTCATCATCTTCAGGTCGTCACCTGGAACAGATTTCCAACACTCTTGAAGACATTTGCTGTTTTACATCTCAGTTGGGTTTAGGTCAGGTGACAGATTTTACAACATAACTCATATGTGTTCCTTCATAGTTTTGATGTCTCCAGACCAGTATGAATCTACAATGTAGAAAATGATTTTTTTTTTAAAAATAAGAAGAAGAAGAAAGAAACAAAGAAACAAAGAAACAAAGAAACAAAGAAAGAAAAAGTGGGAAAGTGTGTCCAAACTTTTGTCTGGTAGTACATATCACAATTAAAATGTTCTAGCTTCCACATATGCTAACATGACTGGTTCTTGAAATATGTAGCAAATCCATATTATTGAAAATTATTTGCCATAGTCTCATTTGTTTAAGTCTGTAAGACAAAAAATAAAGTTGTCAACAGATTGATCATTTAGTTGTAATAAAGACTCAGTATGTGAATCCATATGTATACAGAGGAATGATTTGGATAGTCATAGGGCCTACTGCAAAATTCAATGCAGTATGAAATTAATTACAGCTATCCTGCTTGTAAATCCGACACATTTGAGCATTCTAGCACCATCTGTTTACTCACCAACTGCCTCATTCACTCTGCTCCTCTTGCAAATTTGCTATTTATTTGGCACTTCAAAGCAGGTGGAATATCTTTCAGGGGGAGATTTTATACCTGGGAGGTTGTTTTTTTAACAGCAACAGCCTGCTGCCATGCTTTCATCACTTTCACATATGCGATCTGCCTGCTAAGAATTGTTCTTCTGTTGCTTTCCTAAATGGATGACAAAATGAACCGATGAGTCAACAGCCTGCTGCTGTGATCTGATCACAAAGTGGGAACTGTTCCCCTGTCATTATCCTGCTCTCTTTTATCTACACTGTGAAAGGGAACAACATAATGCTCTTTATGTCACTCAGTATTGTTTTGGTGTAAGATCAAGCAAGACAGGCCTTTCAGATATGAGAGTGCCAAGTCTGACGCCCCCACCTTCCAGCCATCACTCCTTTATGTAGACTATTAGAACCATATGTCACTTTTTATTCCCACTCTGTGTCTACCACAGTTGTCAAATATGTGTGGTTTTTGTGAGACACTAATGCAACACACGATTCTGAATATCCACTACTAAATCATTTCACTCATAGCATTTGAAGACTTTAAAGATTTACACCAGGCTGTGCCATCAAGGGGGGTGCATCAGGCTATATCACAGACTATAAACATTTCATATCTTTTTCTCCTGGCAGCTTTGCTTTAGAAGTTAAGAGTTGTTAAACAGCTTATGTCTTGCAAAAGTTGTATAGATTAACAGACAGACAGTGATGTTTGGCATGCACTTTGAACGTGTCCCTATTAACTTTCATAGCTTACTGTACCACAACTGAAGGCAATGATATGTAGAAATATTTCGGCAGGCCTTTCATGTTGTGGTTGGTATCTGTTACTTGTTAGTGTTGGTTAAAACATACTGTGCCATATTACAGGTCACATATTTAATATTGGTGTTGACAAATGTCTCTATTCCTATCATATATTTTTCAAAATGTGTGAATTACCTTTTACTGTCAGGAGAAAATATATCTTACATCTTGTCTCAATGTTAATTTCTTACTCTATGCCCCATGTTTCGACATCCTCCTGGACATTAAATCCCTGTAATTTAAGTTAATTTCAATTTGTGGTTATAGGATTTACATTATTAGAATAAGCCTTAATTGACTTCAAACGGCCATGTTACTGCCTTAAAAGGAAAGGGAATAACCCTAAATCTTGTGGGACAAAAAGTTTTGTTTTGGCAAGGGCTCAACAGTCAAGCGAGATATTTATGATTTGTAGTTAATGGACATGCAGAAAGCAGTAAAATGTGCAAAAAAACAGTGATATGGTCTGTTTGGCAGAGTCAAGTTGATTTACAACTGTTGCCCAAATGCATTTTATAGGCTTGTTGGTCTCAAATTGAATGCTTTATAGAGACTGTGACAAGTGAGATGATATTTGACATCAGAGATTTATTTTTAGAAGCACTTCAGACGTTTCCACAGGTTGTTTCACAAGCACATGTAGCAGTTGTCTTTGTCATTTGAGTTGTTTGAGTGCTTGATGAGAGCAGTTTGTGACTCAATGATCAAACCCATTCATGATCTTGTCTAACAGCTTTTCTCCATTGGTTTGGCTCATTTCTTCAAACAGAAATTACATTCTCAAAACAACATGGACAAACCTCCAAACCCATTGGCAAATGTTCACAACAGAATTGTATTTCTCATTCATTTCGTCAAGTCTTCGTACATATTTGCAAATGATTGTACAAATGAAGTACAGACAGCCTGCAGTTAGCACAATTTCTAAGAGAATAGATCTTGTTGCTTTAAACTGATTGATTGATTCTCAGTCTAATGGTTGTTCTCTCTAAAACATGTCAGCCTCATTTCATTATAAGCCATCACATGCACAATAGTCTGTTCAGTTGTCAAAATTAGTCAAGAACATAATACCATGAATACCATATGTTTATTTACAGCACTGTAGGCTACTTATAACATTCCTTGTTTTTGTCTATGTGTTTATATTACAGTATGCTGTATACATTACATCTTACTCTAATGAATGGAAGTTACTTGGTTACCTTTCCTTAACAGTATGAGTGCAATGTGTGATGTTAAACCTAATAGGCTACTCTTTTATACACAATTGTATTCTGTTACCTAGACAAAAAACAAAACAAAACAATAGTCCAGTAACTATTGTCTATGAAGGACTGGGCTCAGACTGAGAGGTGGACATGAGGGATATTTCAATGGTCCTCTGCCATAGTGACAAAACATCTAAACATTTTGACTTGCAGTGCTCACACAATGCCAAAGGGAGGATGCATTTTGGGGGCACTGACTATTTGTATGAGTAGAAATTTTAGTTTTGACACATGAGTGAACTGTTTTGAGAGAGAGATGCGCTTTTGCAAGTGATCTATGGTGTTGTGCTGAACTGTAACACTGTTTTGCCAAATGATCTTAGAATTTTGAGAATGTAGGCTAATCTCTGTTTAGAGAAATGAGCCAAACCAACTGCGAAAAACTGTAATATAAAGAAACTGATCATGTTTTCACATCTTTGTCAGCCAGGACTGGAAACCATTCCATTGTGCTCATTCTTTGTTCCTCTTGACATGACACTACTTGCACCACAAGAGGGCAGTGGCTGCACTTTTTGTGTACTAGACAGCCACAGTCTTCACCACAGAGTGCAAATGAGGCCAAGGAAGGAATCAGATCAGATTCTAATCTCAGAGTCTGTGTTGCTATTGCTGGAGAGTCTGCTAACCTTGTTTGATGGCAACAAATGCCACGAAAGCTCAGAAATTAAGCCAGCTATTGTGAGGACCATGGGGAAAAACTGATTCCCTGCTTAATCAGATAGTGTTTGACAAGGGCATAAACTTCCCCTCTGTAATTAGCAGCAAAAATACACAAGCATAGCGAGCACCAGTACAGTTAAGAATCTGACTGTTTGACAGGAGTTTGGCTGCAACAGGTTGTCTCCTCAGAGTCCATTAGCATTAAAAGAAGAAGTGTCTGCCTGCCCATTACAAAAAAACAAGCATGTCAACTTGAAAATAGTTTGAAATAATAAAAAACTGATGAAATAAACATAGATTTACAAGTTAATGACATACATTCAAAATATTTTGAGCTGCCAAAACATGTTCTACACAAAACTTTTTAATTCTTCACAAGTTTCTTCATTCAATATGTATTCTTCCCTAGAAAATTATATTAGCCCAGCATGTTTACATGACCTTTAAGTCTGACCACCCGTTAACATCCCTCTCTGTCTTATAATATTTATTACTGTATTTTAGTACATGTCAACTTGAAAAATGATGTAAATAACAGGAATATCTGCTCAGTGTTGTGTTGCACACTGTACATCCTCATAGAGGTGTACAGGAAACTGATCAGTTATCACAGTCTAATGATCCATCAAACACAATTTGTTTGTTCAGATAACAAACATGTGTATACACATCTGTATATCTAACTGTGCAGCCCACATCCAAAGAATCTTTACATAACCCCCTGTGAGATGCATCTCTATCCCTGTTTAGTGTGAAGAAACCAGATACAAATAGGAATTCATTTGGTGTGATATGAAGGGACACAAGGAAAGTGAAGAGACACTGCAATTGCAAACAGAGCCAGTGGTGTTTTTGTTTGTTTTATTTTTGTTTTTTGTGCGTGTTTCTTTCATTTATCATGTTATTTTTCCTCATTTTAACTGCGGACAAACTCTCTTCGAACTAACTATAATAATAAAACAGCAGCTGTGGTTTGAGACACTCTTTCTCCTAAAATCAGTAGTTTGTAACTGTACCTGCAAATGTTATCATGATGATTATATCCTATCAGGTTATTATGGTGTGCTTTTTTTTTGTTGCAAAATGTCACATCTGGCAGTAGTATATATACACACAAAAACCCATCTAGATTCTAATAGGCTCTTGTCATTTCAACTTACTTTGTAAATAGTACAATATGATTTTTAAAAAGTAAGGCAAATATGAATTCCTTATGAATGGCATGTCAGCATGTGGAGTTCTGTAGACTATCCCTACAGTTTGTCTGTGTCGTATATTAACTGTATAAGAGGCTATTATGTTCAAAACTCTCTCAGGATACAGCCCATTGTTTTTGTTTACAGATTTCTCCTTTGATATTTTTGAATTAATTAATTTATTTTTGTGTCATGCCATCATTGTGGCCCATCCCATATGGGATTACAAGACATTTACTGACTCAAAAACTAGACAATCCTTCCTGTTGGTATTACCCGCCACACAAGTGCGACACATAAATAAACAACTTAAGATTACTATCAGTACTCATCTGTATATCGCTCTTTATCTCATTGCCCCATATAATTGCATTTCATGTGGAGAATTGAACACCACGGTTAACACAGTCATTTATATTATTAAATGATTAGCTGCACTGTGTCAGATTTTCACTACACAATTATTTTGGCCAAATAAATTCATGATACCAATATTATCATGATCTCTGAAAAATTTTGAAGAAAAAAAAATAAACAATGCTACTTTAAAGTCAGTCATCTTTAACTGTGTCTATTGTAGCCTATATGCTTTGGCTCTGTTTTGCAAATGAAGCACTCAGGAGTTAGAGGCAGAGAGATTGTCGACATAAGTGTACAAAACATTACGCACATCACAATTGGGCCAATAGTGAAACTGATAAAGTTTCACATGGTCCGATACTTGCCATCCTAATATCATCAAACGTGTAGGCTATTATTACCACAATATTTTGGCTACTTGCTGTCCCTCATTGTTTTAACTCTCCACTAATTAGCTAATGACTGCAGCTCAGTATCCCATTATGTGGATAAGAGAGTGATGGATCATCTCATCTTTCAGTGTCATCTGTAAAATATCAGGGTTTATATGCGTGCATGTCTGTATTTGTGCCATGAAAGATGAACACAATGGGGATAAGACATTGCAGCCTGGTTGTGTTTGTGTATATGGGGGGGGGGGGTCACCTCCTGCGCACATGCTTCCTGGCTACGCCCCTGATTCGGCGGCAGTCATATCAGGGAGAGAGATGTGAGAGGGCGAGGGAGCACAAAGAGGGAATGGAAGAAGGGAGAAGACAGGAGGCGGAGGAGGAGGAGGAGGAGGTCTACGTTAACCCCGCCTCCGGTCTCGGATCCTCTCGCATTCCTTATTCACAGCCTCTCACGTTGAGGATAGAGAGAGAGAAAAGGGGAGAGAAACAAGCAGGGCACACGAAAGAGAAGAAGAAGAAGAAGAAAAAAGGCAGAAGAAGAAGAAGGGGAGCACCGGAACGATCATGGCAACATCCAAAACGTCTCAGCCCGAGATAGTGTCCGATCCCAGCGCACCTCTGCCACCGTCGACCACGGCACGGAGCATGCAGTCGCACAATAGACAGAGTCCAGATGAATGAGGGGCGATCTACCTGGGCCGCGGACAAAATGAGGGTCATCTTCATCCAGAACGCCGGTTTCGTCGCAGCTTTCTCGCCTTTTAGATGTGAGTCTCAGTCGGTGATGTTGGCAGCGTGCAGGATGACAGATAACGTTAATGTTAATGTGAACGAGCCAGAATTAACCACAGCTAGATCATGCCAGTCAACTGAGGAGTGAGGAGAACAGACCAATTTATATACTAGGCATTGATTTTTCTCTTATTGGACTAGAGCTCGCACACTTATTATTAGGCTACAGCCAATTTATCTTTTTTTTTTTCTTTTTTTCTTTTTTTAAATCGAAAGCGTATTCAGCTTCCGACATGCAGCCTGCTGTCGAAATCTGACTACAGATTTTTTATTATAATATTGGCACTAGAATTATTATTTTTTTGTATCCAGTGATACAGGACTATGTATCAGGTTATTATAGACCGGTGATGTCCTTTTTTTTTTAGACATGTGCTTTAATCTGCTAGTAAACTGATTATATATCGATAATACCATGAATAGGTAGGAGGGAAAATCTCTGTTCGCTGTGATCAAAGCCAACTGATCAACCAAGACAATCTGGAAATGTTAAGTTTCCACATGTTATAATATGACTGGCAGGCTACGCGTTATTCCCTGTAATTTATTTATTTATTATTACTATTATTAGGCCTATAAGTATTATATTATCAATTTGTTTTGAAGTAGGTATAGTTTGATATATATTTAACATTGGGAAGGTTCGGTGCAACACTTCCCTAGTGAGATGGAAACCGCTTATTTATCGTCCCACCGCGGGGCACCCTGTCCCGAGGCCCAGAGAGGCCAAACCTCAGCGGGCGAGCCGGCGGGGGGTGACCTCTCCCCCCGCCAGCCTCCGGCTCCAACACTACCTGCCGGCAACTCGGCCGAAGAGATCCCGGCAAGCAGTGATGGACGAAGGAACTCGGGCGTGAAGAAACACCACCACAAACATAACCTGAAACACCGCTACGAGCTGCTGGAGACGCTGGGAAGAGGCACCTATGGCAAAGTCAAGAAGGCCATTGAACGGCACTCCGGCAGAGAGGTGAGACACTCAGCCTATGAGATGCTGTGAAACATCTGTCCAGATGCTTTGATTACAACTTTATGACAAGATTACTATATTGTTTGTCATATAGTAACATAAAGTGAAATGTCTCATGGTTGCTCCTAGACTGGATAGGCTATAAGATAAATATATAAAGAAAAGAAAATACAGTCAAGGTGATGTCCAAAGTGTGAGGTAGATCAAAACAAGCATTCATCCTCATTCACACTTATCCTGTCAGGTGGTGGTGGTGGTGGTGGGGGGTCATGAGTGTAAATAATGGCCTGAGGAAAGATGCTACTATGTAATGTATGCATAGTTTTTTGGAACGTCCTGCAGTAGTACCCTCCACCCCCAACCCCTTGCACACCACAGAGGCGTGTGCACGTCCTTCCCCAGCTGGGAATTCCCCCCACGCTCAAAAAGCCCCATGGGGCCGGGGGAGTTGTGGCTGCGCACGCCTTGTCCTAAGCAGGGGCACACGACCGGATGCTGCAGAGCAGATCCGGCTGCTGACTGACTGATGTGACTTCAGTGACCCCCAGAGAGCATCATGAAAACCAGTTACCACAGGCTGCTGCAAGGACCCACTCCCATGTTGTTGGGTTTTTTTTTTTGTTTGGAGTTTGTCCTTTCTGTTACTTGTACTGGACAGTGAAGGTGTTACTGTGGTCATGAGTCAACCCACCACTTTCTGTTTCTTTATGAGACACAAGTTATTGGCTAACTTTGCCACAGTTAAACCAACCATCTGTCCCTGATGTCCTTGTTGATCTGCTGATCTTCCCAAATATTTCCACGTGTGGCAAAATTTGACCCCATGTGTCCACCCTGGCAGGACATGAGGAACTTTCCGTGTGCGAGGGAATGTCAGGGCAGGACTTGGTATAGGTCACCAATGTCCCCTGATGGTTTCATAACTCCTGGTCAATCCCTGTTTGATAGTGGGACCATAAACAATCCTACGGTGTTTACTCCCTCCCTTGGCCTGCCCCAGTTGGCACCCTGTCCTTTCTTTAGTGTGTGTCTTTATTCATTACTGCCATGGCTGCAACTCTAATGTGAACTGTTTTGTTTTTACTTCACTAGCAGTGTAAAATTGCACAATGTTTACATGCCTGATGGGTCAAAGTGTCTTATTTTGACATGAGCTAGAGTGAGATAGTGTTTCTCTTAGATAGCTCCAGCTGGCTGGAATAGTTGGCTGTAGACAGCAATTCATTAGACGCTTATATTTTAAAGGAGTCTGGCACAACTTCTACATTTGTTTACGTTTGTAATTGTTTCTAAAATCATGCAATGAAGCCCGCCCTATAAGTATTGATGTTTATAAGTGATCTCCTGGCAAAATACCCCAAATATAGATAACACTAATACCCAGCACCAGTAGCCCAATGTTTTCCACTCTATTATAGGCAGTGCCCCCTCTGAGCATAACATTCAGACTCATCACTTCAGCATAGGGCTTTCTCAGATCACTAAGTTTCATGTAGGAGTTTGTATATCTTAGGGAAGTCCTTGGAGAAGCAGCGCTGCACACGGAGTACCAGCGGAGCGCGACTGCCGGCCACCTCGCTGGGCCACGTGCGTCTGGCACAGCGTTTCTGGAGTTTACTTGACCTCTGCCCCCCAGAGGAAGTCCCTTGTGTCCGTACAGCGGCAGATACAGCGGCGTGTCGAGGTCTGTTATGCAACAGTCACGACTCCCTGTTGCCGATTACTGGTTTGTTCCACTAACCAAAACGAGAAGAGCAGAAATAGAAATAGAAATAGCTCGGCGGGGACGCAGACTGGAGGTTTTATGTGTGAGCGACTGTGTTTGCACATGTGTGGAATAAGCTGAAGGCACTTGAGGAAGATTGATTAGTTGTACACACACATTCAAGTGTGTCAACGAAAGGGGAACTGAGCGACTGTCCGCTTTAATATGCTAAGCCATATGTTATCTTGCCTGGCAGCCCAGTGGAAGCCCCGGCATTATGTGGAGTGCAATTGATCATAGAGAGATCAGATCACAGTGGGCAGGCTCATGTGTTTGTTCATGCCTCCAAGAAGATGTGTTTCATGCACGTATGCCCGCGAGAGAGATAGAAAGAGACAGTGTGTGTCTTAATGTATTATTTGCTATCTAGATGACTATAGTGAAAAGGTTGTGGTGACAGCCAGGCCTAAAATGGGCAGTGACACATGAAAGGCCATCCTCAGCAGGAAATGAGATTGGAGGGGAAGGTTAATATCCTGTGTGGGGGATCCATCAGAGACAGGAGGGGGTGGACAGTTAGCACAGAGACACAGGGAAGCCCACCACCATAACAAGAGAGGGGAAGGCCTCAGTTAAAGGGGGTTACAGAGCCATATTAATATGAGCTTAAAGCACCAGATTACATCACTCCTCAACAATGGATTCACTGGAGAGGGACGCGAGAGAGGCAAAAAAAAAAAACACCGACATTCCTCTGCTTATATGTGCTGCCGTTGATGAGGTATTATGACTCCTGGCTGTGTTTGAGAATATAGTTCTCTGGAAAACTTCTTATTTTCACTTTTCTCCCCCCCACCACCCACCACCCCCTCACTGCCTCACCTCCCCCCACCCCGGCTCTGACTCAGGCACACAGTCAACACAAAAGATGATCATGATCTTTAGAAGTAAAAAAAAAAACGCTGGGACGGGCGAGCTTGTGATGAATACTTCATCTATTTTAATGGCCTGAGAAAGTGCAGGAAGATGTCAGGCTCCACTGAAGCGAAACATGGACTTTCACTTCAAACAAGCTCTGTTGCGAACGGGTAAGGGCGGGGGGGGGTTGTGGATGGGTGGGGTAGACGGGGCGGAGGGGGAAGGAGGTGGGGGGGTGGGGTGGGCAGTTGAGGCCAGCCAGCCCCCCCACCCCAATACCTGGCAGGGGCCGGCGTGGGCAGTAGTGCGGCGCCTGTTTACCCTGAGTGACAGTAATAGGGATCCACTTAAGGACAAGCGTAGCTGTGTCAGGCGGCCCAGCCAGCTGGCAAGTGGCTGATCTGCAGTCCTGTTTAATGATCCACATCGGGGTCAGGGCAAGGGAACATGAGGAGATACACGAGAGATACCTGGCTCCCTCTCAAGCCCAATGTGGGAGAGCTGGCTCAGTCAATGAGTTATCATACAGAGTGGAATTAAAGATTGATTGCTTTCCTTTAAGGAGCACGGACCGTGTTGGGTTTCAGGCAGCAGTCGTACAGAAACATTCAAATTCCTTTAGCGTGCAACTTTTTTTTTCTTTTTTTTTTTTTGCATGTAATTTGTCAATTGCAGCTCATCAATTCATTCCTGAATTTATCCCCACATTAAACAAACAGCTCACATTCTGCTTCACTGATGAATCTAAGCAGAAAAAAAAAGGTACTCCCATTTTCAGGCTCAGTAATAAAATGTTGATGACTCTGATGAGGTAAAGGAAAACATCAGCGTGAAGACACAAACAACTTTTACCAATTATGAACACAGCGTGCGGACCCCCTGGACCCCGGCTTGTTTATTATGGTATCATTTCTTTAAATTCTATGTAATCAAGGCATGCTCTGGAAAGGAACTATTCCGGTTTGGGGTTATTTTTATTGATGTACACGGTAATTAGCTTGGCACCCGCTACTGCCTGTGGTTTCTGCTGCATGGAATAAAGCCGGTCTCCTCAGAAAACACAGTTTCGCTAGGAAGAGGACAAAAGTTTAAACTAACAGAATTTAGAGCGAACAGACTCTATACGGGCCGGATCAAAGCGAACCCAGGACTGGATCCAGAATGTTTAGGCTACAATTATAGTGACATGTGCTAGACTGTGTACTCTCCATTGGTTTATTTGGAGAGGCTTGCTAACCTCTCATTTAAGGAGTGTATAGGCTAGAGGTTTGAATGCATCCAGTTGTGGTTTACTCTTACCCCGGTGGCATCGCCATTGACAGTGAAAAATGGTCAAATCAAGTGTATTTGTTGAATCTCCTACAGCAGACCCACTTCGAGGCGAGCAGGCTGAACGGCTTCCTCGGCCCCCTGCTCCTTCTCTTGATCTGATTTTGCCATGGAACTCCCGGCAGACCGCATTTTTAGACTGTCTCAAAAGTAGGCCATTAGCTGTTCTTAATCAGCCGGACTAAAAATAAGAAAGCAGTGGGTGATTTAGTGTCCTCTCAAGGACTTTCTGACAGAGGAGGAAACACAGCTGTGTAGTTCAATACTGATGTCTGATTTATAGAGGAGCATTCGGAGGTCAGAGGCCTCTCTGCCTTCCGACAGGATTCATGAACATTTAACATCTTGCGCACCTCTATTTCCATGATCATCACCAGTTCTCTGGAAGGTGTCGTTCATTCGGTTGGTTCACCACTTTTGTACAGACTGAACTATCTTCTTGACAGCATTTCAATGGATTGACATGAAGTCCTTCACACTCATCCCTACTGTCCAGAAGATGAAGCATATATCTGCTTCACTTTCACATTGCTGGTTCTGAATGAAATATGGAGGAACCTCCATCAAACTTTTTTCAATCTTTGTTTCAGCTGGATGAAATGCAGTGATTCTGGTATTAAACAAAATTTACCTTCATCAGTCCAAAACTCTTATTTTATATCAGCAAATACCACCTGTCCACGTCGTGCTTTTGTGTTTAATGCTAATAAGCAATGTTTGCATGTCAACACGCTGAAGTTAGAATGGTGATAAAGGTAAATATGATACTGCTAAAGATGCTGACTTTAGCATTCAGCACAAAGCACCTGTGTGCTCACGTGGCTGCAGAATCATTTGTCTTGTTTTCTAACAACAGCTGCGCCCAGGTAGGCGGTTGCTATGGAAACCCCCTATGTGAATTTGTCTTTCTGATCTCTCTATGAGAGAAAGGTCGGGGGCTCAGATCATAGATCCAGCCCAAACACTGACTAATACCTGGTTAAATGTAGACTCCTAGCCCTGGAAGAGTACAAAGCAGGCCTCCATTATGGCACCACGTGTCCCAGTTGTTGTTTTTTCTCTCTCTCTCTCTCATTTGGCTTCATGCAGAAAGGAGGAGGCTGAGTAAATTACACAGTGTGAGACTAAGATGATACCCCTACTTGCTTGAGTCATTGGGCTGTCATGTCAGAGAGGCTCGGTGATGAGGTCAAAGGTTGCTATACAGGCTCTATAGGACCCCTGAGAGGGGGGAGGTAAATGAGGTTGAACGGAGTACACGCTGCTCAGAGAAAGAGATGAAGCAATAGACACAGATACATCACGTGGTGTGCAGTGTGTACATTTTAAAGTTCACTGATTAGATATATATCATCATCTAGTGTTTTTTCTCTTAGTTTTTTGGGTTATTTCTTAAATCTATGTATTTCTGTTACCAATTGAAGTGAAAACCTTGCAGTTAAGCTGTTGCATATGATGCGCCTGAGCTATCTCTGACTTTGAAATCTAAATGTGATGTCACTCAGAAGCATCTGATCAACGTTACTTCCTCTCTTTTTTTCCAGGTGGCTATCAAGTCCATTCGGAAGGAGAAGATCAAAGATGAGCAGGACATGGTTCACATCCGCCGAGAGATTGAGATCATGTCATCTCTCCGCCACCCACACATCATCTCTATATATGAAGGTGAGGCTCTGCTGCGTGTCCGTCATTACACACACACACACACACATGACAAATAATACAGATGTGTTGGACCGGAGCACACAAAATAAAAACACATATGTCCAACCCCCCCCACCGCCCCCCTCCTCCCTCAGCTCATTCAGCACTCGTGGCTGAGCTTCAGGATTGTCATGTTATGACATGCAGATGTCATAATAAGACCTGGACTACAGCTCTGGGATGTTATTCATCTTCTCTGCTCGGTCTGGCCGCCTGGGCCAGTAAAAGTCTGGATGGCTTTGAATGCACGTGTGTGTGTGTGTGTATGTGTGCGTGCAGATGTAAGTTTGTGTGTATAAGAGGGGTGGTATTCTGAGGGATTGCCTCTCCCACATCTAAGAGGTCTCATCTCTTGTCTTCCCTGGTCTTGATCTCAGGGCCAGACATCTGCTGATACTTAGAGACAACTGCAGCTGGAAACCAGACTGTGTGTGTCTGTCCTTCTGTGTGTGAGTGTGTGGGCACGCACACGCATATTTGGACATATGTGCGTCTGCATAACTTCTTGCATATTTGTGTCTATGGATGTGCCTGTGAGCGTGTGTGTGCCTGTGTGTGCGCGCACAGAAAGGGAGACACTGGATTGACCCCAGTCACCCAGGCCTGCACCCTGTCTGACTCCAGTCCAGCGCTATCCAGGAGGAAAGGCCTTAAACCCTCCCTGGAGCCACGTCAACATATATCTACCCCAGGAAGTAACTCTCTAAATATCAAAGCCTTCAAGTCAGGCTTAAACAGCACATACTTACTCTTTGGGAACCTCCTTTTTTTGATATGAGCCCCTTTGAATGACCTTAACTTTTCTGGAAGAAAACACAAAGTGGAAAGGCGGAACAATTCCCACTGAACTTATTCAACATGTTGCTCGCGATTCATCAACGTAGTCGGGGACCTATGCGCAGGCAATTAAAGTCACAAGGCGCCGCAGCGTGAGTCTGTTTCATATGATTTGTAACTCGTGACTATTTTTATGCCTGTGTCAACAAAGCAACATTTTCAATGCCCTTTTCAGGATAGCTACCCCAGCACAATGGCAGCCGGGTTGTGTGCCACTGCCCAAACTGGCTTACCCATGCTGTCCTTTGTTCAGTTTCAAAGTCCCCAGGTCGTTATCATCAGCGACGTGTATATGTGACAAACATCGCTGTTTGTCATGGGAACGTGCCAGGAGTCAGCTGGAGGGCTCAAGTGCAGCTGGGTTTTTAATGTGTTTTGTAGATGATTAAAAGTACACCCCGGCTTTATGAACTCTGAGGAGGCTGTGCAGTGATCCCTGTGTGTGTGTGTGTGTGTGTGTGTGTGTGTGTGTGTGTGTGTGTGTGTGTGTGCCGCCGTCCTTTATATAAGCAGCATACTCCACCAGCGTACTCATCCAGACTCATTGCTCTCACTCTTTAGTGTTTCTCCTCAAACCCAGTGTTTACTGTTGTGGCCTGGCCTCCACCCAGCCTTGCTTTAGAGATATATAGGAGGCCCAGAGATTTGTGTATCCGGCAACACCCTCCTTCAACAGCCCCTGCCTACTGCCTTGTGTGAAGCAAAGCTGAACCAGATGTGTGTGTGAGGATTGATTCTTACCACTCCCTCACATTCTGCATCCATCAGCATGCTGTGCAGAGCATTTAAAAGCAGATTTCTTTTTTTTTTTTTTTTTTTTGCTCTTTGCTCCTCAGGCATAAGTCTGTACTCTAGTGCCCTCTTTTAAAACAAAGAGTCAACCTCGAAGAATGCTGTAAATTCACAAATCAATAAAATGTTATTGGCATGTCCATGTTTGTAAAGACAGATGCTTTGCCTGACGACCAGGAGAGAAGTTTGAGGAATTATTTAGAGTTACAATTCAATGAGGAGATGTTTTCATAGTAAATATAACATGAGCAGCTGCTTAGCTGAGCTGAACTATGTGACTTTCTGGAATCTGATACATGACCAGAACTTATATTCATTTTTTTCCATCAAATTATTGGCAAGAAACCAAATAAGTGTCTTCACAAAAATGTTGATTTACTCCTTTAGGAATGAAAAAGGAACTAAAGGGGACACATAAAGTTAGAACACAGATAAAACTTAAGCACCCTGCTGTGAAGAAAGAGCCACAGCTTTTATTGTACTCATTATACTACATTCTCTAAAGGTGACACACACCTAGATAGTAATTTAAAGCTCTGTTATATGGTATATGTAATTGTAGCCTTTGTCCAGCAAATAAGATCAGTACAGGAGAAAAACTATTATTAAAGCATTAAGATACATCAAACCCAAAAGTGTACGCAGTTATGTATATTTGTTTGTTTATCGTCTGCATCAGTAATGGTCCACTACTCCTCTGTATTACACTGTAATTATACTTTTCTTTCTTGCTCCCTAAGCAAACTTTCAACAGCAGTCAATCATCAGTGCAGGCAACAGGACAATAGGTGCTAATTAGTCAGATGTGAGGGGCCTGACCTATGAACAAAGCCCACTGAGTGACAGTGAGGCCGTGGCGGAGGCTGGCATACCCGGCGGGCTGTAACAAACCCCAGTTATGTAAGCCAGGTAATTACTTCAGCACCAGGGGTCAAAGGTAAATGGGAGTGCAAGCTGAGAATCTGGCACTCCCAACACCAACCCCACCACGGATCACCGCCAATGTCACCCCAGGTCACCACCACTCCGTCCACCAATCGGAGGAGGAGGGGGCCCGGATCGTCTCAGCCGGCCCCTCCCTGGGCAGTTGGCTTACATCCCGCCTGTTCCTTTTTTTTTTTTTCCCGAGCGGCCAGACAGTCACAATCAGGGAGCATTACCATCACTCAGCAACTGTGTGTTTTTGTAGAGGATTATATCTTTAAAAGGGCCCTGGTAAGGGAGAGGAGGAGGGGTGGGGGTGGGGGGGTTAAGGAAAGTAGTGTGACAAACTATGAAGGTGCTCACTCAAGGGTGCAGAAAGCAGAGGCCCTCATCTCGGTGACCCCGCTGTGTGGGAAAATCGACCAACACAATACGGAGCAACATGGCTGACTCTGCTGTTGTCATCTCCTCAGTATTCCCTTGTTTTTTTTCTCCTCCCTCCTTCTCTCTCTCTCTCTTTCTCTCTCTCTCTCTCTCTCTCTCTCTCTCTCTCTCTCTCTCTCTCTGCCTAACCATTTTCATTCCCTTCATGCCAAGGCGCTGGGAGAGAAGTGAGTTGCCAAGCTGAAATTATACACCAGGAGGCTAAATACTGACACAGAATGATATGTTTGGTGAACTGCAGTTGGATGGAAATGCATTACAGTAATACAACTGTAATGCATTTCCATTGCTTTGCCCCCCCCCACCCCACCCCCCCGGTCACCAGATGTGTAGCAGGTCACTGGCTTCATACAAGTGACTCTGTGCTGTTGCCTCTGGTAGACTCAGAGCCGGCCCAAGGCATAAGCGAACTAAGCACCTGCTTGGGCCCCGTGACTATTGGGGGGCATTTCAAATTGTTGTTGCACTTTTCTGTTGCAGTATATTTAAAACCAAAAATTTTAAAAAGCACATGATGTGTTTACAGTAAATGCATTGTCTGTTGGTTTATTTTGTTACTTTTAGTCGACCTAGGTGACATTCAGTATCCCAGTACTATATCAATTTGAAGATGAAATGTAAATCAACCCCAGGCTGCACTTTTAACTGAATTTGGTGCCATTTCAGAATAAAAACCATAGATGTGTACAAACCTGCCAGGATATGATGATTTGTAATGACAGAGTAAAAAATGAAATAGTATTATTGGCAGTAATAGAGGGCACCAAAATAAAGATTTTGCTTAGGGCCCCGTGGAGGCTTGGGCCGGCCCTGTAGACTGACGCTAAATAATCCGTGGTGGTGGTGGTCTCCTGCCCCTTGTTAGGTACGTAGTTGTTTCTGTGATGTCTGGTGTAATAATAGCTGGCCTAGATGTTAGCTGGATTGCTGCTACAAGATGGAACAACAGTGGACAAGTAGGTGCTTTCTAATCTTAAAACCAAAAGTGTGGTGGTGTGTTTTGTTTTCTAAATGATGATGAGCCCGAAAGAGGGGAAGTTCCACCGTGATGCTGCAACCAAGTTGTTTGTGTGATTGTTTCCCCATCAGATGGACACCCACACACACAGAGAGAGAGTGGTTAGGAATGTGGGAGAGTGTTGTGAAATATGGTGACATGATGCAAAGTTAACCAGGATGTGTCCAGGGTGATGGTGCTTGACGGATGGTGTGTGTGGATCCTCTGGTTCCTGACTTTTTTTTTGTTTTTCCTCTGTTTTTCCGCTGCTCTCCGACTCGGCTCTGGTCTCGGAGGAGTGGGCTTGATTGAGTTAACAGCCCCTCCCGGCAATGTTGTGAAGGAGCCAGACACATGAGGTGGGGTTTGGGTGATGTAACCCTGGGAGAAGTGTGGAGATGTAATGTGCTGCTCTGGAATTTGGATTCCTGCTCCCCTAAAAAAACAAAAAAAACAATGAAGAGGGGGGTTTAACTCTGCATTTTACATAACAATGTCCATTTGTAATTTCAACGTGATAAAATAAACCTGGAGTGACTTTATATAACTTGTCCTCCCTTCTTTTCTGTTGTTGATAAAGATGTATCTTCCCTGAAAGCAGATATTAACAGACTCCGATTGTTTTCTTATCGTTTGTCAGTGTTCGAGAACAAGGACAAGATTGTGATCGTGATGGAGTACGCCAGCAAGGGCGAGCTGTATGACTACATCAGCGAGCGCCGCCGCCTGAGTGAGCGAGAGACGCGACACTTCTTCAGACAGATAGTCTCCGCCGTGCACCACTGCCACAAGGTGAGAAAACCCATACCCAAGGAAAAACACGCACACTCGTTTTCTGCTCGACTTAAATCTCCCCCCTGTTCCTCTTCTCTCACGCACATCCAGTCCTGCTGTAACATTAACCATGCATCTCTATAGTCGGCCATATAGCCAGTTAATCTGCAGGCCCCTACACAGTGTGCTTTTCTTGGCGCGCTGGTGTTGAAGAGTCATCTGTTTCTGAGTGAAGATGGAACGCAGGCCGCGCATCGTGGTTCACCAAACGAGCCCTAATTCGGGAACCTCATCTGTTGATGCACAAATTGATGTCCCAAGATACTCCCAAAAGCTTTTCCCCAGAGATGTGGCTCCAACCACACCCATGTCAACCCCTGTTCCACACCTCAATGACTACCATCAAAAAAAAAAAAAAAAACCAAGGTCCCGGGCTGTGTTCGGACCGACTCCCCCCCCTCCCTGTCATACTCGTCCCAGCTGGAAGATAGAGATGATGTCATTCTCCTCAGATAGGAGAGTCCCAGACAGCCATGAATGATGAATCATCACTACCATGCACAACCTCCCACCGGGTGGGGTGGTGTGAGTCACTGACACAACAAGCGAGCAACCATTTCTTCATTGTGTTCACCAATCAGGGTCATGTGAACATGAGTTCCCTGCCAGGCCGTAACCAATAGGAAATGCCATGCAAAGCACAACCCTGGGGGGGTGAGTGATGGGTGAAGTCACTCCTCAACATCTGAGCTGAGGTTTCTCTCTGTGTGTGTGTATACCACATGTTAATTCCGAGGTTGTTGATTTTTTTGTTTTTTCCTCTAAAACCCGGGCATTAACAGTGTAGTTTTTCTTTTAATCCAAAGATGTTGTGAGAACATCATTCATACGGGGTGGTAATTACAGGCTCATGTTCATGTGACACATGTGAGTTGATTTAAAAAGGAAAATCACAGCAGATGTCAGCATGAAGCGCCCAGAAGGGACAAGACCAATTAAAGAGTACTAGACCAACAGGCTGCCTTGATTTCCCCTGAGAGCCACAAGCTAGCATTGTCAGAGTAAATCATCTGTTAATACAAAGGAGTGCTTATTACTTGGATCCCTCGCTCATGAATAATGCATTGATGGATAGATAAGTCACGACTGTATTTTTGCTCTGTCTTTCAGAATGGAGTGGTGCACAGGGATCTGAAACTGGAAAATGTGCTACTGGATGAAAACTGTAATATTAAGGTAAGTTTTGCTCCTTGATCTGTGATGCGTTACCCATCCGCCTTCTAATACCTTACCTCGAATGAACTTTGCATGAGGGATTAACGATCATGCGGCTTGGTGTAAAAATTCACACGTACCCCCTGTGTTTCTACAGATTGCTGACTTCGGGCTGTCAAACCTCTACCACAAAGACAAGCTGCTGCAAACCTTCTGCGGGAGCCCGCTCTACGCCTCGCCAGAGATCGTCAATGGGAGACCATACCGCGGCCCAGAGGTCAGGACCAATGAACCGAATGATGACAATGACTAAAACAAAAAAAAAACTCAGCCGTTTGTGTGTGAACTCAATTTCCAGGGCAGGATATCCTTTTGACGTATTAGTCGTCATCATAGTATCCTGCCTTCTTGTTAAATTTGCTGCAGCCTCTCACCTTATATAGCTTTCATCATTGTTATCTCACTTTGTAATGATCATCGTCACATAATGCTGTACACAAAGCGGCGAGGAGGCTTCATTTTCTGCCTCTTTGATGGGATTACTATGGGTTTCCAGGCAAAAGGGAGGTCGCTCTTGAAACTCCACAGTAGGTCAAGCTCAGATACCGTCTGCATCCCTCCCCTTCCCACAATGTCTGGGTCCTTTGAAGTGAGGAACTGGAGGATAGTTTCTGCTCACTTTCTTTTCAACTTAATGGGATAAGAATGAGCTCCGCGGCCTCAAAAAGCCGCTCATGGTCAAAGTCAAATAGTTTTGGTGAAGGAAAGAGTGAAAATGTCTCCCTAAAAGCCACTCATCTGGCAAGTGCAGAAGTATTCTGAAGGGCGTTGTCTCAAAAACTGCATCGGTTCCATAAAACAAAGCAGCACAGTGGGGGAAAAAAGAAAAAAAAAAGTTGCATTTTTAGGTATTCAAGTCAAACCGTTCAATTTAGAGTAATTCACTATAATTTACTCAAGAGTGCTAAAAACTACAGCAGTCCGATCGCAATCGAAATTACAGAACCCCAGATGGGGTGAGGCCACAAATTACAGCAAACACGGGCAACAAAAATAGAACACAACAATAGTGCGTGCCCTGTCTCGCCCTCGGGAATATAGACCAATGGCAACAGGACAGAGAGAGACATTCTTGATGTGGGATCCAGAGCTGTGGAGGAGGTACAACAGCTCCTAAACTGGTCCTATCTGATTTCCTCTTCCAAAGACGACGTCTCAAAGCTTCAGCCACCGCCATCAGAGGCACATTCCTTAGGACATCTCAACCTCCCTTAACCGCAGTCAACACACATACACATTTAATTTCCCTCTCTGTCCCACACACATACACTTGGGTCATCTAGTTATCGTTGAATGGCAGCGTGTCTCCGACAGGTCTTCAGGGGCTCAGGATATCATGACCCTGCCATCTCTGCCGGACCCATTACACTCCTTCCACTCCCAGCGCTCTCCCCTGTGGCTCTGCACCTCCTCATGCTCCAGACACAAAGTGTTATGTAACTGCTTACTCAGAGAGCCACATTAGGGTTGTAGGAGGGGCTTATCTTTGTGGAAACAGACCGTTTCCCTTCAGAGCGCTGGCATTGGTCATTTGTCTCTTTAACAGAGATGTTGTGTGAAAAAGTGATTGCAGGGCTTATTAATGTCAAAGTGAACTCAAGAACATTACTCAGTGGTCCTTTTAACGGAATGCACCACTAATCAAAACAAGACTGGGAGGTTTTATATTTATACTGATTAACTTCAGACCTGATGCTGCTGCATCTATTATACACATGAAGCAGGAAGTGTGTGTTCTCAGAGTGTGACTGAATGAACTGTTTTTTTGACCGTTGTTTCTTTTTTTGTTTTTTCACCAGGTGGACAGCTGGGCTCTGGGGGTGCTGTTGTACACTCTGGTCTACGGGACCATGCCATTCGATGGGGGAGACCACAAGAACCTCATTCGCCAGATTAGCAACGGCGAGTACAAAGAGCCCACCCAGTCCTCAGGTACTGCAGGAACCTTTGTGGGTTTTTTTTGTCATGTTGAAGATGCCTCTCCTTCAGTTGGACTGTAGATCATTTTAATGTGCACCCCAGTCTGTAGATTGGATGCAAACCTTTTCACATATATTCCTTAAAATACATGCTCCGCCGTTCTAAAAATAGCTTGCACCAACAATTAAAGGTAACGAACCTACTCCTTAAACTATAGGGATTATGGCAATGGGCCAATTTGCCAATTTGTCATGTCCAGTTCAAAGAAACCCACCAAACCTGTCTTTCTTTAAACATATTCATTCATTTGTAACTATTTATCTAACTGATAAGGCACTAGATCACTATGGACTAATATTAGTTCATAATAAAATATATAATAGAATTACATTAAAAGTTAATTTTCGCTCGAAAACAGAGCAATAGGAACACATATCCTTGAGTAATCCCTTTTTAAAAGCTACATCAGCCTAACCAGTGCAATCAGCTTTAAAAGTAGACAGCCTCAGGTGCTGCCTGCAGTGTCATATTCACACTCCACCTCTTCAGTTAGATAGATAGCATTTTGATGTCATGTGTTGTGTGGAATGACTCAGCTCACAGACTGGTTTTGTTTTGTTTCCTGCCAGATGCCCGTGGGCTGATCCGCTGGATGCTGATGGTGAACCCCGAGCGCCGCGCCACGGTGGAGGACATAGCCAATCACTGGTGGGTAAACTGGGGTTGGAAGAACAGTGTGTGTGACTGCGAGACCCAACGCGATCACGGGGGCTCGCCCATGCTGGCCCGCTTCATCGACTGGCAGAACCGCACTGAGCCACGTGGTTCTGGAGCCAAAGCCGCAGCCATGCCCCAGCTGCTGCGCCAGAGGCCCAAAAAGTCCAAGAAGGAGAACGTGGAGGTGGGACAGACCCTCTGTGGAGCAGAGGACAAGCCCGGTCTGAAGAGACCCAAGGGGATCCTGAAGACCAGGGTTAGTGGCGAGCAGCGATCGGCCAGTCCGGAGGAAGTGGAGCTGGGCCAGGCAGCGCTGCCTCAACAAGCCGAAACGCTAGAGGAGGCCTCCAGTCCAGATCGAGAGGAAGAGGAGCCCGCTCTGGGAGGAGGCTCGCCGGCTAAGATGGTGCCATCTATGCCCAAGAAAGGCATCTTGAAGAACAACCAACAGCGGGAATCAGGGTACTACTCCTCCCCGGAGCGCAGCGAGTCCTCCGAGCTTTTAGGAGGCGCCAGCATGTCTGTCCTCGCCACCTCCCCGCCCAAGAGAGCGATGGGGAGAAAAGGCATCTTGAAGCGAAACGGCAAATACTCCACCTACAGCGGGCCTCCCTCGGCGGCGGCGGTCGCCGGAGCTCTCGGCGAGCCCCCTCCATCCACCGACTCCGGTCTGTCCCGCAGTCAGAGCCGGCCCTCCAGTATAGTGGGAGAGGACAGCTCCGTCCTCTCCCTGACGCCCACCTCCCTCAGCGGGGCCGAGTGGCACCCC
Organism: Trachurus japonicus; assembly: GCF_045865225.1. Classification (NCBI taxonomy): domain Eukaryota; kingdom Metazoa; phylum Chordata; class Actinopteri; order Carangiformes; family Carangidae; genus Trachurus; species Trachurus japonicus. The sequence goes on along the minus strand of NC_140912.1, from coordinate 10,829,134 downwards.
TCCACCCCCCACATGCGCCCCAACATCAGGGCGTGCGTCTCGGCCGAAAACCTGCTGCAGCTCGCCAACTTCAAGGGCTTCCAGGCGGCCTCGCCGCACCAGGGACCCAAGTTCAGCCGCGGCCCCAAATCGAAAGGCTCCCCAGGGGACAATGGCAGCTTCTCCTTGCTGGGGGACCTGGAGGACATGACTCAGGTGTACCAGCAAGCCCTGGACATCAGCAGCAACCTCACCTAGCAGATGGGCGGCAGAGAGAGAGAGAGAGAGGAAGCAGAGGGAATGAAACCTGACTCTGTGCGTGTGTGTGTGTATGTGTGCACAGATGTATATGGGTGGCGTTAACGACCAGTGAGTTACTGGGATACACCTTTTTTGAAAGTTACGGCTTTTCAAATTGGACTGAGGTTTTGATGGGAATGATATATATCTACACATACACAAACACACACACACTCACAGATGTACACACATAGCATTTCTCTGGCCAGAGGAAATTCAGTTAAGGGTTTTCGCGAACAAGAGAGAGAAAGATCTGGCACGGGAGAATGCCACCCACTCTGCTTTCTCGGCCCGCCCATAGACTTTGCTGTGTTCAACATGTTTACATATTCAGCAAGAAGGCAAGTTAGAATCACAAACGCAGCAACCAGAAACTGGTTGGCTCTCCTTGTACACCACCCATTTCGAGTCTGAGTTTACAAAAGCACCTTAAAAACTCACACGGAGCACATGCTATTGTGATCTTTACTTCCTTTTAGAAAAGAAACAAACCAGGGTCTTGTTCCAAAAATAACTGACATTGCTGATTATTTATTAATATTTTTGTAGCTTTTAGTTCTAATTGCAAAACTGGTGGGTGCTGGCTGTTACTGGAAGAGTCCAAAGCTCTCTGTCTCCAACTCTTTGTGTGGAACTGACATATATAATTATGTTGCTCAGTGATGAGAAACATATACTCAGCATATATAACTATGTCTGCGCATGTAAAACATGCAGGCAATTATACCTTCATAAAAAGCGTATGTCCTATATATGTGTATGATACTAGGGAATATGTAGGAAGTGCCTTTTTTGATTCATAATAAAAATTATGTATGTCATTTCCTTAAAGTGGAGGGAAAAGCCAGGCCAACCTGTCACCAGTTGTGCTTTTTTTTTTTTAATGTTGTTTGTGAATGTGGAGAGACCCAGGGCCTCCTGCACACAGCTGACTAGCCTTACTTGCTTTGGGGTGGTCAAAGGTCACCCTGAGACAGTTAAGATCAAACAGTCTCCCTCACCCCCCCTCCCCATTCCTCCCACACGTAGAATCACACACAGTTTGTGCCAACGTCTACAGGCAGCCTCAAAAAAAACAACCCTCTTCTGTGTTCTTTTGTCAGTGTTTAAACCCACAGTTTGGTTTGTCAGCAGTTTAGGTGGCTCGGTTGAGCACGGATTTGCTGGCAGCACCAGAGGTCTGGAGGGACTCACCTAGTGGGACATTTAGTGAAGGGAGATGGCGCAGACACCACCTCACAGTCCTGGAATGTGCCTGGCTCTTTTAACCTTGTTGTTTCACATTTACAGGGCTATCTGATAAAAATAGGCTCTCTGTGTTTTTTTCAACCAAAGACAAGTAAGGTGTTTTCCATTGTCAGACCGGTTAATATTCTACCTAAAGCTCTTCAAAAGAGCTAAGTAAGACGGTTTGTTTTACCCTGCTGATGACACAGCAAATTCCTCAGACAGTGGCTGGAGACGTGTTGGTGCTAGAGATCTCTATCACCCCCAGCCCGACTCAGCACAGGTGGGATCTGCGGTCTGCGCTGAGCCCTCCAGCTGTGTATACTATTCCATTATTTCAACCAAGCACAATTAGCCAGCTATTGTTTTCATTTGTTAGCGAGAGAGAAAGAGAGAGAGAGAGAGAGAGGCAGTGTGTAGGTTTATAGCTAGAGGGAAAAGAAAGTGTGAAAGTGATGCACGGAGCAGTGTTGAGACAAGAAAGGACTTTCCTGCTAAACACAGGAGAGATCAAAGAGTTAGATTTTAGTTTTTTGATGGAGCTGTAATGTAGATTAGTGAAAGTAAAGAAAGTGAGTAGAAAGAGTAGATGGAAAGTTTTTGTTTTATACCAAAGATGTGACGAGGCTTTGCCATGATTCAGGGGAATGCATAGGTCTGGCTCTAATGAGAGCCTTTCAGATTTTTCTTTGACATGGGAATCCCCAATGGTGAATGAAATCATCCCCACACTGGCTTTAACTCACGTCTGTTATTTTTTTTTCTTTTCTTTGAGGATTTTTATTTGAGATGCTGGGGGCTGTTGATACAGCTTGTCTTGAGGGTCAGTGTGTGAAAGTGCGTTACACTTTTCAACAAGCAGCAAAAAAAAAAAAAAACTGTGGGGAAACGGTGACTGACATCATCCAAAATATCAAATGATGTGGATGGAAAACCATGCAGTAGATGACCCCGAGGAAAAAGATCACATGTTGAATGTTTTCAGTGGTCCGCTCGTGTGAAGGAAAGGTCCTGGGTATTAAGTCAAATGAAAGACCCGCTGCGTATTATATTGCATTTTACTGCCTTTTGTATTGCATTTTATTGTCAACTGGATTTACAGTGAGAAAATTATACTATGTTAGTATTTTGTTTTATTATGCTTCTGTTTTTGATTTTCCAAAATATAAGAAACTTTATATTGCTTTATGTTGTGGCAGAAAGTACTTCCTTCCTCGAAGTATTAAAATTTCTCCCCAAAAACGAATTAATTAGACCTGAGATTGGTGTAAACTCATTCCCCCACCCCCCCACACCTCACCCACCACACCCTGTTTTTGTTCTCCTGTGGGTTTAAGAAGCCCATTAGCAACCAGCAAATGGCAAAAACATGAACTTTTCATTGGTTAAAATATTAATTGGAACTGGGAAAATGCAAACATATGTGCTAATATATTAACAGCTGACCTTATACATTTTTTAAATTTCAACCTCTACAAAAGTATGGGAGATCCAAAACGTTACTGGAATAACACCAAGAGACAAAGGAAATAAAGCAATGGAAAGAATCTGGTGATGAAACTTAAACTCTGCCAAACTGGAAATAACTGGTGCATATCTGTTAGTTAGCAGAAAGTCTAATCATAGGAAAACTTGACTGGATATTGTTATGACAATAATAATAAATTAGTATTATTATGTTATTTAAGTATTATTTTCGTTACGGCTCATTACTATGGTTGGCTTTTGCCACAGTTTTTTGATTTGATTTTTTTTTTTTTGTCTGTTGGTGATCCTGGACTGCCAAGGTGGATTAAGTTGCGTGCCTTTGGTATCTTTTATGAACTTTTTTTTTTTTTTTTTGATAATGAAAATTATTATCAATGTGTTTTTATACTTGTATTTATTGGTGATCAAGCCATTTAATTTGTTGTCAGAATGCTCCATGATCATGCTTTGGCCTGCTTTGAACAGTGTGTTGTGTTCAGAACGTAGCGCACACAAAAAATATCATGCAAGTTCATTCAGAATAAGAGTGATATCATCTCAATGTGTAGGCAGCGCTCAAAGTGTGTATTTTTAAGAGTAACAAATCAAGAGGAGTTCCTCAAATCTTGTAAAATGTCTTAATTCATCCATTTGGATGCATTTCTACTCGACACAATGCCTCTGTAGTACTGTATCAACTCAAATAAATGGATCTTGAAAGATACATCTGGCTGTTTTTATGTATTGCGTTGTTCATTTCTCTAGAGCTTCACAGCTTTGTGTGTGTGTGTGTGTGTGTGTGTGTGTGTGTGTGTGTGTGTGTGTGTGTGTGTGTGTGTGTGTGTGTGTGTGTGTGTGTGTGTGAGGTTATGTGTGCTACCCTGTGTGTCTTTTTAATTGCAACTTGGGGATGAATAAAGTAATTTGAATTGAAATGAATTTAATAGGTTATGTAAACTGAGCAACTTTGAACTTAAATGATGACAATCCCTTGAAATAGCCGTGTAGAAAAATCATGTAAATACAAGTATAAGCCTCAGTGGGGACAATGTATCTACAGTCTAGCAGTGTATGACATTACAAACAGCCCATCATGGACAAAGAAATTAGGCCACTAGGCCAAGATTGCTGTCTCTCAAATGCTACTGGCTCCTTTCCTTTTCATTTATTTCCATCTCAACTTCCAGTGGTCGTTTGAAACTTGGAAGATGCTCACACTATGACTCCTGTTCTTTGGACAAGTTATTTCTGGTCTCATCCAGTGGTTTGAGTTGGATAAACAAACAAAGTTTCTACTAACTACTTTATCTGCTGCTCCTCTTCTCGCAGTGGGACACGTGTAAAACATTCTATTATGGGAGGGATGTCCTAATTTTGTTTCCTTGTTTAAAAAAAGCATGACCCAAAAACCTACATGGGTGCATAAAGGAGGCCAGCAAGGTTGATCCAGATTGCAATGGTGTCCTCTTGTCATTTTTAACTCTAACATGATCAATCAAATGAAGCAGTGAGGGCAAAAGGTTGGTGTTAAAAGACCACATAAAGGGAGCACGGTTCATTTTGACTCAGTTTGAAAGCATTTGTTAAAACCTTGGGTCTCTGTGTAAAGCCGACAGCCACTCGGTCCAAAACAGAACTACGGACGAGAAAGATCCAGTTTTGGGCACTGGAATTAGCCAATGTTTCCACCCTGCCTCAGCTGCAGCAGTTAAACTTGAATTAACTCAATCGATCTTAAAGTGATACTCCACCAAAACTTAGATTTTAAGCATTAAAAACTCATTCCCCCGCAGGCTTCAGAGGTGGCTCTGAAATAGCATTGTTCCTCACAGTGGTTCTGGGCTGCTTGAATTCATGTTGGTTCCAATGAATTCCAATAGTAACCAGTTTTTACAGTGGAAACATGAATCAAAACACCCATAGAAAGATTTCAGATCACTTCTGCAGAATAATCCACTTCTCCACTATCCCTATTTTGTAGGCTCAGTTTGTTCCGAGCGTATCATATTTCTACCCATATGTGGTAAGCGGCAAAACTTTTATTTCATTCTTCACATACAACCCTGTCAAGCTCATTAGTGGTCACACATACACACACACACACACACTGGATAGCTACACATTAAAGGCCCTCACCTCCTGCTCCTCCATTGGTCAGGAAAATTGGATTTGAACAGATTCTATTTACGTTTTGAGTGACCTGACAGTAAAGTGAAGTAGGAATTCGGCCAAAAAAGGAGCCAGATTCAGGCGATCGGACCAGCCAGTGGGACGGATCCACAATGAAGCCATGCACGGTACAGTGCCAAGCGCTGAATGCATGCTAATGCAAATATCTATTTGTGAGCTTGACAGTTCAACATGTGATAGTCAGTGCATTCAGCCTTTACTTTTGCAGAAAAAATTATACAATTTAAACAAATGCAGCATTTTAATGAGCTGCAGAGAGGATTAAGGGAATGAAGACATTTATTTCATGGCCTGGTGCTCTCTGCATTGCCAATAGCTTGGCATTGGCCTCATTTGATTTAGGTTAAAACATAAACATAGACGGTAAATGAACCAACATACTTAAAGTGAAAGCTTGAGAACTCTCCTCCTGTGTCTCTCTTGTCCTCTCACAGACTACAGACAGAACCTGCCTCCCTTGGCATTCGGTAACCATTCAGTGTGACAGAATGCCAGCTATAGGACTGCGACACTGGAAATTGTGTCACTTTTTCCACCAGTCACTATTGACGCTATACTATGGAGGCTATAGTATTAAAATGAATTCAACTGGCTAACTGACTAAACCTACAGTCAAATTTGAAGTCTTAAGAATATAAGAGCTTCATACTCAAAAGAAAGAAGCTGTGTTCGTGCTGGGATCCTCCTGAACATTGCCAGACTTAGTTTTTCTGGGAATAAAGTCAGAGGTTGATTGACAGTCAGTCCCCAGTGAAGGAAACTACAGCACTGGTCAATCCCAATCAGGAATGGGCTGCCAGTTACATGATGGACAACCCTGAACCCTAATGAGACGACACATGCCAAAACCAACAGGTAAGTAGCGGCTCACCTGACTGAGGCAGGAAACCGAGCAGATATAAAACAAATCCTCAGGCAGTTGTGTGACAAAAGTGTTGATATTGCATCTTGGGTGCATGGTGTTGTTTTTTTGGACCCGGCACACCTGCTGGTAATTACTAAAAAAACACAGACCATAACAGTCTAGCCTGTTCTCTTGAGTAAAGCAATTTCTTTGTCATTAGAAAACTGACAGAGTCAAACAAACAGCAGCAGACAACATGCAGCAGAGAACACAGCTCATGTCTGGCTCAAGGAAGAAACAAGAGTGTCTGTTTTTAGGACTTGGAGAGTCAATTGATTGTCGAGGGAGAACATTGCTGCTGCTGCTGCTGCTGCTGCTGCTGCTGCTGCTGCTGCTGCTGGGTTAATTTGATCCACATTTTGCAAGGGGGAGTGGATGGGTGGCTGGAAGCTCTGAAGTCTTTCGGGGCTTTGGTATTGATGAGTAGGACAGCACCCCCAGCTTGTTCTGGCCAGACACAGTCTGCAGGCCTTGGAAGAGGACAACATCAAATACTTCTACAATATGGTGCAGAGCAGGATTTAAGTTTCCTCAATCACACATTGAAACTGTTATCCCAAGTCTAAAATTGGCCTTTGTAAGCTGGTCTGAGCTATAAAAGCACCATTTAAGCCCTCTATTTATAAATCCCTCCTACATCAATATTCATTTTTGCGACACTGACAGTGAACTACAGAAAATTACATCAATCATCGTCTAAACACATTATTACTTTTGGGAAGTTTGCTCAAAAGGAGCAGGATAATGATCCTTGGAACAATCGCAGGTCCCTTTTTTGTTTTAATACAAATTCCACTTGTCTAAGTCAAAGGCAATATAATGCAACAAGCAAGGGACAAACAATAAAAGAGCAATTATGCAACAATTGAAATGGCTATAGTAATTCATTGTAAAAGCCAGCACAGATGGTGCTGTGGAGACAAAAATGAAAACTTATTTTGAGACTGCGATGGCTGAACTCCTGACACTGATATGATCTGAGTTTCAAAGGGATTTTTTTATGTCCTCTGAACAATTTCTGTTTCACTTTTTGACCTTTAAATAAAGTCCAGCTGCTAGACCCTCTGAACTGTTCCCTCCTTTACTCTCCTCCCTCCATCTGCAGAAGGTGAGCCTGTTTGCCCCTGGATGTGGAGGGTGGGGGTTTATTGATGAAGACGGCATACCCGACTACACGTTCAGAATGCCAAACCCAACCAGACCCCTCCCCAAATACCCCATCCGGTCCTTTAGCGTGACCCCGACTCTATGCCTTGCAGATATGGAAGTCTGCATAATGTTGGAGGATATAAGCTATTCTCTTTTTTAGCTTGAAGCGCAGACATGAAAAGGGGCCTCTCCCTTTGCTGCCCACTTGGGCTGCGTTGGATGAAAACCGTCACACGCAGGGGGATTTGGGACATGAAAGTTGAAGAATTTACATGTGCTTCAAATCAGTTTACAACTCCTTTTGTCTTTCAGAAAAAAAAATGTCCCCCTGTTTTCTTCATATGGAGAAAGTAGCGGGATATTCTGCAAATTGAGCAAAAAGCAGCAGAGGATTTGGCGAAGGTTCGTGCTGCCTTGGCGAGTCTGGCTGCCGTTGCAGGCAGGATGTTCCACAGTGAAGGTTTAGGGTGGCTGTTGTAAACCGAGCTGCCCGTTCATTGCAGGAAAAATAAACAGAGGGCCGGGCCTGAAGAAAGTCCCGAGTACAGTGGAGCGTGTGTTCCCTCGGTTAGCTGACACATTGTTTTAGAAATAACAGTCTGAGAGGCCGTTTTCCGTGCTTTTGCACATCCACATACACACAAAAGTATGAGCACACTACCATGTGCACATTTTTTACAAGTTTTCTTTCTTTCTTTCTTTCTTTCTTTCTTTTTTTCTTTCTTTCTTTCTTTCTTTCTTTCTCGTAAAGCACTCACGCAGGTACCTAACTCACATCCCTGCAGGACTCCTTTTCCTCTGCACCGCTGTGATAACATTGTGACTGGATATGGAATGGAATAAACCACCCTCTTTTCCTGCTCAGCTTCCACTCCTCTATCATTCATCCTCTATCCAGCGGCCCCCTCCACGTACCAAGCTCTCCGTCGGTCTCCTGTCCAGATGACTATTTTTAGCGTCAGCGCTGCTATTCTGGAATTTGTTGCTGACTGGCTGCTGCTGGGTGTCTGGGCGGCGATCACTTCAGGAATGTCTGGCCCACTCTCAAACCACTCCAGAGTCCCAGCTCAGGGCGGACGGCTCAGGGCTCTGATTACAACTTTGAGCCTGCTGGGGCTGGAGCTGGAGCTGAAGCTGGAGCTGGAGCTGGAGGAGCAGCCTACCTGTAGCACTTAGATACATTTATGTATTTGTTATGTATCCACAACAAAGCAGTGGTTCCCATAAGGCTTGGCTTTGGGTCTAAATTATATTTTGACGTTGACAATGTATCAATACATATCTGTCCATTACATGCCTGTAAAAAGTTAGCTTAGTCAATTAACCTATTTTAACTTGATTTTTTAAGTCATACAACACCTGTAGTGTAAAAACAACAGTAAGGTCCCTGGCTATTTCTTGCCTGGGAGCAGTTCCCTATGCTAAGCTAACAGCTTCATGTTATAGATGACACAAAGCTAATACACATAGCCCAAACTATTCCATGATGGTATAGGTGAAAGTTGGCATTGGGCATGTAATGATTATGATCAAAATTTGGTTAAGAGTCCAGGAAATGAATGAAAGGCGAAGCAAAGCCGCCTTGCCTGCATGTTTTGGTGTGTTATGGTGTGTGTGTGTGCTTGTGTGTGTGGTCCATGAAAAGAAAATAAGCAGCACTAATGGGAAGTTTTTCCTGTCTTGGATCAGGCTTTAGGGGTTTCAAAGCAAAATTGTTTGCAGTGGAGGGAACGCCGTCCAAGCCCACCTGTTGCTCATGATTGCAGAGATCCGCTTGAGCTGGGCCTTGTCGAGAGACATACTGCAGTATGCCACTCAAGAACATCAATGGACCTGGCAGACCTGTTCATTCCACAAGATTACCCAAGCAGAGACAATGCACTACAATTCAATAAGTATGTTCCATCGGCATGCCTGAACTGCTAAGCGATGGGAGAGATGCAGTCGGCGGTGCTCCTCACATTTCTTTATCTGTCACCCAAACATTCTGAAACGACAGAGCCACTTAGGACAACGCCACTGCTTGTCATTCCAGTAAATCATTGCTCTGGAGATGTTTTCCCGTAGGCTACAACACACTGAATCAACAGGGTGTATTTTACATACATCTCCATCATATTTAATGAGATAACCCCTGCCCTGGGAGTTCATCCGGTGAGGGAGTGGCTTCCCCCAGGCTAAGTGATTAAGGCATGAACAGGAGGGTGTAAAAATAACACGACGGGACAAAGCCAAGTCTTTTAAAACACATACTCATGCAGCCTTCGCTTCTTCAGAAGCCGAGAGGAGGAAATGTGTCTATGCCATGTAACCTTTTTTGATTGTGAATCAGTGAACTCTGCGTCCTGCCAATCCTCGAGCTACTGATAAGAATTCCCATCGCAGAACATCTTGTTCTTGTTAGCATAAGGATGTACATAAGCAAATATCAAAAGTGAACAGTCAGCACTGTGAGCATGGATGCAGCTAATTGGCCTTGGCTCCCAATAAGGGGATGTGGGTTTAGCTGTAGAATAGTGGGGCCGAGTCGAGGCTGTGGAGAGAGAAGAGTGGAGACTGGGAGGAAGCCTGTCAGACGCTGTGGCTGAGCTGTCCGACTAACTGGCCAGTCAGGTAATTAAACAGTCTTTAGGTCTCTGTATGGGAGCTGTGTGTCTCCAGAGTGTGAAAGTCCAAGGAGAGGGGTGGGAAGCGGCATCGTTCTTTTGGCTAAAGCTCAGAGATGTGCGGCCTGGCTGCTCCAGGACCGATCTCACAGCCGCAGGGTTTTAGCACTGCTGGTTTTAGCTCATCCTTCAATTTGGTTTTTGTTTCAGAGAGTTTTTCTTTGACCAATCCCACCCACCCACCCCGCCACCCCTCACCCAATCCAATTCGCTTGCAGCTTTAAGTAGAAATACAGCAGAAAGAGCTGGATGGATGGATGTATCCCCCAGCTGGCTTACATTCCTCTGGTTTCCACTTGTGTCTGCTTCTCCTTTTTTATGGGTCAGTGTTTCTGTGATTAAAGTTTCTTTTCCTTTTTCTTCTCCCTTTTCTCTTCCTCGCTCTTTCCATTCATAGCTATTTTCCTCTCTGCTTTTTTTTTTTTCGCTTGTCCGCTTTCTCTTATGAATTTAAATAGTCCCCAAAAATTGGCCAGGGAAACTCCTGTCCAGTCACTTTAACAGAACTTCAAAAACACTCCTTTGTTTTCTCCTGAGCATACACCAGTCCCTGCAGTACAAGTTTGACAACACACACCACGTTGTGCTGCAGCGTGGCATCAACACAAAGTCGTTACATCACTATCGCGGTTTCTCACGGTTAACAATATCTCTCCGCGCACACACATAGCTTTATCATCCATGCCAACTGACTGGCCATCCTCAAACTGATTGATATGAGCAGGGGTGTGGGCTCCCTGTCCTGCTTCCTCTTCCTCCGTTGCTCTCCAGACGTGGCTGTTTCACACGGAGGGGGGCATGGTGAAACTCCAAGTGTTAGATGAATGGTTTTTGCCTGTTCGAAACAGTGAGGAAACAGAAAACACCACATCATATCCAGGTAGATGTGCATTTGCATATCCTCACAAGTCTGTCTTCCTTGCAGCACTGTGAATGAGCAGAACAGCCCAACACACATTCATCTGAGGAATTCCAACCTGAAATGGGATTTCAGCTCATCATTACCAGATTTGACCGTTAATTTCTTCCACATCCAGTCAACTTATCCAGTTAGGGTGAAATCACATTAGCCCAAAACTCGTGTTACAGCCGTTTGCTTGGAAAAGTACACCGATAATCTGCACAGTACAACTACTGTACATACGGTATGACTGCATATCACCAGGAACAGTTTGTTTTTCTGACCCCTGAACCATTGCCACATTTAGATAACTTGGTAGTAAAACCCAGTGACCCCCACCCCCCACCCCCTCACCCCTCAGTCCACATTAATCCCTGTCAGGGTGGTCCATCTACCGTTGTCTCTCTTTAAAAGGAGGAGGGGGGGCGGGAGAAAAAAAAACTTCCCAGGAGTATGTGGGGCCTGACATTTGCTATCCCATTACAGCCCACCTAAGACACTGCCACGCACATAAAACAACGTGAGACACAAGGTAATGAAGTGCTAACCACTGAGGTAATCGCTCTCGGAGCAGCGACCCTTTCTCATCCTTCCACCCTTGGTTATCCTTTGCCAGCTCTCCCATCCTCATGAGTTTTTTTTTTTTTTTTTTTTTACAATACTATGTCACTGACAAGAGATTCCACCAGATAAATGAAAATGTGTTTTTGTCCCAAAACATGCTTTGTGGGAATGGAGACAACTATGAGGAGGTTTTGCGGTTCTTCTCGTGATGAGGGGATTAAAAGCAGCCTCTTGGGGATGAAGACACGCTTCTTGGACTGATTTAAGAAAAGAGGAACATCCTAGAAAGATATCAAGGTCTGCGCTGCCTGCCAAGATGAGGGGTGGGGACGTTCTTTTGGGAAGGGTTGAGTTTCAAATAAAAGCAACCGCTCCGCGACTACAGGTGAGCCCTGTTTGATGCTCACTTAGGGTGACATTTGGATGGGAGCCCTGTGCTTTTTCTCCCAGGCAAAGATACAAATCTCCCTCTGGCAGCTGCGGTTTGTTGGGGTGGGGGTTGGCTGTTGGGGTGTCTTGTCTTAACATGGTGGATAGGCTGATGAGTCGTTTTTGAAAGATTCCCTTTATGAGTGATGGCCATCTGGGCCATTTCTCAGTATGTGTCCTTTATTCTTTTTTTTTCTTCCTCCCTTTTTTCTTCCTCCTAAATTGCAGTGAAATGTTCAAGGAAAACAAATGAAAAGATAGCGCTTTGAAAATGGATCTGTCCCAGCAGCCCTCCAGCACCACCTCCTCCTCCTCCTGAAGTCTGACCCCCTCCTCCCGCCACTTGTGCAGGCTTGACGAAAGAGTATACCTCTCTCTTCGTCGCACGCAAGAAGGGGTGGGGGGGAATTAAAAGGAAAAATTTGTGGAGGGAGGATAAAGGAATGATGGAGATGAGAAGAGGAGAGAGTGATGGTTGGAGGAAGATCCATTTATGGAAGCTGGTGATTAAAAAAATGAAATAAGGAGGAATATCTAAGGGAGAAAGAAAAGGAGAAGGAAGATGTTTCGTTGTTTAGACCAGAACATTGGGGGGGTTCAAAATGGTTGAAGACTTGCACAAGGGGCAATGTAGGAGCATTGAAGGGCACGGCGGACAAAACCAGGAAGATGAAAGACATCTGACGAGAGGTGGTCAGGAGAAGGGAAAGAGAATCAGGCACGAGGTTTCATTCCAAAAGTATCATCCAGACGAAGGAAAAGGGAAAGAATGAGGGATTATCATTAGGAATATGCAGATTAAAATTAGATATCCATCCAAGATATTATTGGGATAATCTGCACATAAAAGCAGCATTTGTCCTTTTTACACTTGGTTTTGTTCGGACAATACAAATAAACCATTTCAATTAGTGAGCTTTAATAAGTGAGTTTATAGGCGTACTGGCTGTTGACCTCATAATCATACAGAAAAACTCCCTCCAACAAAAATATCTTGTATGACTTTTGACTCTTATTGGCACTTCATCATTAACAACTTTACTTTACTTTACTTTTGTTTATTTGAATGGGACAGTGCACATTAATGGACAAAAACATATAAATGTGCCGGATTATAGCAATATGCTAATTTCCGCCCGGAGTCCCATAAACATAAAAACTGTTCAATATTAGTACACATAATAATGTAGACAACACAAAAAGACAAAAAAGGCAACTAACCTATGCAGTTTATAGGTATAATGGGGCTTTTCAGAGCTACTGTAGAAAGGGAAGAGCCTTCTACCTGGGAGGCAACAGTGCTCACCAGCCCACCAACATGCTGCCCGGAAAAGGAAGATGAGAGGGAAAGATTCAGGTCACAATAGCCCCGTTTCAGGAACTTGGCCCTCACTCGGCCCTCTCAGCCGCTGTGTCTCCGCTGCAGTGTAGGACCTGTATAGGACCTGCCGGACTCTTGAGGCGACGTAATGTGCAAAGTTCCAATCGTTTTGTTTGTAGTGGTGTGTATTTTTGTGGAAAAAAAGGGTTCAATCATTGCTTATAGGGGAAACATGCAAGTCTGGTCGCTTTTTCTCTGCAATAATAATATAAGGTCTGAACTATGAGCTGGTACGTCAGGTGGTGTGTCCTCCTTGAAGGGGTGATTTGCATTCTCTGGGAAAAAAAGACAACAATGCCATCAATTCAAAGCAAAAATATTTTTCACATGCATTTTTCCATGACACTGTTCAGAATCCAACTCTTACCAAGCATATCACAACAGCTATTCTGTGATTAGGGAGCTGCCATAACTTGCTCCTCTGACCACTGAAACAATTCACACTGAGACATTTAGTACCTGACGACTTCAAAGACAGTAACACACACACATGCACACACACACACCTCCCACACATCCTCTTCTCAAAACACAAATCTTTCATACGCTAATGACACGCTATAGTGGTGAGCTATGCACTGAGCAGGGTGGGAAAGATTAGGGAACTGACAGACATTCCTTGCAGCTGATGTCAACGTGCTATCACAAAATATGCTCGATATGATGTTACGAACCAAAATACGAACCCCTCGGACAATGTGAGAGCTGATATGTTTGGACGAGGGTGGTCCCCAACTGGCTGACACAGAGGTCTAAATCATAACTCCTGAGGTAGAAATTCCTCAGGCCTGGTCCAAGGAGAACCCCACAAAGGTGAGAGGTGAACCAGGAACGTCTTTGTTGTCAGACTCTGGAAGCAATACTAGCCAAGTGACTGGTTCATGGGCCTGCTGACCACAAGGGCACATTCCAGGCATTCTACCCTCAGACAGTGACGTCCTGGTGAGTTTACAGAGGACAGATGTCCTCTTCACAACCTGTGTGGCAGCAGGGGGCTGTCAGAGATGGAGCAGCGGAGCTTTTGATATCATTGTTCTTTTCCCACTTCCAGGCTTGCTGTGGTTTGAACTCTGGTGAATCACTCCGTATGACTCCTTATGAAACTCATCCCTTAAAAAAGCCGCCAGAAGTTTATTTAGACTGTGATGTCTGACCAGGAAAAATAACTCAAGACCCCACTTGTCTTGCAGCTTGTAGTTCCAAGGGCAGGAAATGTCAGAATTAAAGCCATCCTGCTGTAGTGTCCTTGAGCAACGAGAATCAGAGCAGGGCTTCTTCCAGCCAAATTACATAAATATACATGTACAGTGTATCTACATTCTCTCAATACCTTTAGACACTTTCTAGTATATAGCCATGCTGACAGTTTGGATTTATTCAAACAAGTTTTTGAATATCATTCTCTGACATTTCTTCCTCCACCCAAAACAATGTAAGAAAATGGAAATTAATTTGTGATGGTTTCAGCAGCAATGCCACAGACACATCTTTCCAAAAAAAAAAGTGTCCCAGTTACCCTGGATAATCCACAAACCTCACAGTTTTCCACTGGAGCTGAACTGAGGAAATCATCCCTAGGAAAAGGATCAACAGTGTTTTCTGCAGAATAGTTGAGGAGCTATCTGCCTAAATGTGGAAAAATCACTCAGACCCTGCAGAGAATTGCCACCTGCCTGTGCAGTTCTTTGCAGGCCTATTGAGTGTTTTAGTGTCTGTTTTGACATTACTGCACATTCACTTCGCTGTTTTTGTTCAGTTTCAAAGTAGTATTTAGCCATTAAAAAGCAAAACACAGCTAAAAGGAAAGTGGTTGGACAAATGAGGAACACAAAGCTATGTGAAAGTTAATGCTGGTTGGCTTCAATGTTATTAAAGGGATAGTTCAACATTTTGGCAAACTGACCCATTGCCATAATCCCTATAGTTTTAGGAGTAGGTTTGTTACCTTTAATTGTCTGTGCAAGTTATTTCTTAGAATGGCGGAGCAGAGCCGCTAGCTGCTCAGAGCTACGCTACTGAGGCTAATGGGATTTCTTGGTTTCCCTCATCAAACTCATCAAATACACAATCCAACAACTCCAAAACGCTCTGGTGGACAAGTTGTGACCTGCACGTCCCCCAAAACTATAACGGAACGTTGCGAGACAGAGACAGAGTTGTTTTAAAGGTAAATTAATGCAAAACCGCTGATGCGCGTTCCCGTCTGGGGCAGTTCTTCGACAAACAGTCTCTGCATTTACTTCTAAAACAACTCTGTCTTGTAATGTTCCGTTATTATCTCATAGTGTGGTGAATGTTCAGGTTACAACTTGTCCATGAGAGCGTTTTGGAGTTGTGGGATTGAGTTTGATGAGGGAAACCAAGAAATTCCATGAGCCTCCGTAGCGTAGCTCTGAGCAGCTTGCGGCTCTGCTGTGCTGTTCTAAAAATAATTTGCACTGACAATTAAAGGTAACAAACCTACTCCTAAAACTAGGGATTATAGCAATGGGCCAATATGCCAAAATGTTAAACTATCCGTTTCAGTAATTTGTGCTCCCAACTTGTCCTTGCCCTTGTGAAGAGTCTCCTGTGAAAACTCCATGGATGAAATAACCTCCACTGTGCCGCAGTGGAGGGAGAAATCAAAAAAGTAGACAGGAATGGGGATAAAACATTAAACTGTATATGGAGGTGGTGGCAGTAAAAGTAGTAGCAGTGAAATAGTAACAGTAGTGGGCTGGTTGAAAAATCTGAGCATTTATCTTCTCATTACCATGCAATCACTTTACATCACTGTAAATCTGCCAAGTCAATTACCTGCCCTTCTCTTCAATCTTAAATTTGTCCCAAAGGGTCAGCACTCACGGAGCTTTGATTGAGTTCCACCAGGTGCACATACAGTATTTAGACGTAGTATTTTCTTTCATCTGATTCACATCCTGAAACGTCTGTTTTATCTGGAATTTTCGGCGAATAAAGCAGCTGCATAAACAGGAAAAGCAATTTGTGTGCATGCGATGCTAAGCGCCAAGGCTTCCTCCGACACATTTGGCTTTCAGTGAAATGTCAGCGACAGTTTAGAGTTCCATTCTTGATCCAGTTTCCCCCTCCTGCGAGGGAGAAGAGTTTCATTATGGGGCCAGTTATAGAAAGGCGATCCCACTCCAATTAACCTATGCCTTCTGTGGATGGAGATAGAAGCTTTGTGCAGAATGTGTGATGAAACGCAAGCCTCATATCCCCAGTGTAAACACAGCAATTATTGGATGGATTCTTACACAGAGCCCCCTGCAATGATGGACTACAAAGGGTTTTGTCTCGGCGGCTGTGTGTTTGACTTCCTTTCCCGCACACATGATTTGTCTTTCAGTCAGGCACGACCATGGGTGGAGCAGCTACTTCCTGTGCAAAGGCAGAAAAGGCCGAAGGGGTTAAAAAGGGAGCCCACTGACCCACATAAACAAGCACTCTCATTCATGGCCCCTCTTACTCCCTCATTGCTAAAGCCTGACTCACAGACGTTCAAACACCACTGAAGTGCCCCCCCACCCCACCCTCCCAAAACCCCATCTCCACCACCAAACTCCTTCTCCTTCTCCCACACTACTTCCCTCGTATCCTCCCCTCAGTTTAAAAACCAGCATCCACACCCTTCAAACATACACAATCACACTGTACATAGAAGTAACATTAAGTGAGCAACGACACATACTGTACACACGCACACACAAGACAGAAGCATGCACCCACACACTCAGTCTTTCCTCCACACACAAACAACCCGGGAGAGGGAGAGGAGGTCAACATAACTCTTCTCTGAAGAATGCAGAAGAAGTTTATGTTGCCATTGGAAAGGGAGAGAGGCATCTTGTGTGAGCTCAGATGAGCAATTATCCTTTTCAGCACACAGACTAGAAAAAAAAAGAAAAAGAAAAAAAAAAGGGCCCTTTTTCTGGGAACGTGCCTCCCACCAATATTTCTTCTTGCAGCCGCAGGAGTACAGCAACATTTGCACTAAATCGGCAAACGTGGATCTGTCACTCAGTAGGAATGTGTTATTTTTACTGTGACTATTTTTACCTCCACTTATTTCCACGGCGCCAAGTAATAACATTTTGTTTGGACACGTTAAAGTGCAACCAGAAAAGGGTCTTGAGGTATCGGTTTTCAGATGTTATTGTGCTTTGCATGCAAGTCACATACTGTAGGCCATTATATATATGGTAGACATGTTGAATTATGAGCAGTGGTGCTCATTTGGTTACTAAGATGTGGTGACATAACATAAAGTAATGAGTTCATAAACACAGAGTAAATAAGATGTTACAGGCCATCCTGATAGAAACAAACACAATTAATACAGACGTCTGTCTGTGTTAATTACTGATAGTAACCTCTGTGTTTGAAGAGGTTCACACAGCTTTACAGCAGTGGTTTTTGGGGGTTGTGTAAAACTAGTCTCTGCACTGTAACCAATCACTCTTATATTGACTTTAATGAAGAGTATAAACATGTAATCTTAAATACGTCCAACCCTTGACTCCCATTTATGCACGCAAATACTGTATGTGTATGTGGCTGGATGTTTGCAGGGGCTTACGACACAAACAGTCTGGCACCAGCAACAGATCCATTCTCTGCATGATAGACAGTGTTTACAATTGGACTCACAGTCAGTAGGTGACGCCGCCCCGGCCAACATTTCAGCAGCCAGTCGGTTCACACGTCCTTGTGGCAGACTGTTCTTTATGACCACTGCTGTTTACTTCCTACAGCCTGACTCCTCTCTCTCTCTCTGTGTCTGTGTGTGTGTGTGTGTGTGTGTGTGTTTGTGTTTGTCCTGCCCTCGACACAGTCCTCCTCCCCTCTTCCAAAGATTAATTGAATTGTTTTCTGGCATCTCCACTCACAAGAAGGAAAACAAGGAAACAGGAAAGGAAGTTTGGAAGCAACAAACTTTTAAGTTGTCATAAGAAAAGAAAAGCCCTTAGTTACACTTCACAGTGAGTTTTGTCAGCTGCTTGGATTGCTGGTTGAGGATAACACAAGGATACAGATATTAAAAACGAATAAATCTAGTGAGTCTGGTCTGAGTTTTAAGGTTTCTGTAGCCATAGAAAATATTTTTGCTGTGATATACCTGTATCTTTTTCAAACTACAACCCGACACAACCATTTCTTAAAAGATATTCCAAAAGTATTGGAATACTTATCATCTGAGACTTTAACCCTACAAGACATTTTCTCAAAAAAGTTCCAGAAATCCTGGGAAAACTCATGCAGCATTTAAAAAAATGAGCCCCATGATCACAAACACTGATAGTTAACTTTCCTTTTGGCTTGTTGAAGACGCATTGCCTTTTTTTTTGCCTCCTTTCCCTTCTCCTCCCTACTGACCATGTTTTTAGGATGGTTGGCAGACAGAGCTTAGTGTAGAAAGAGACAAAACCCCTCCAGACAGGATGGGAGCCCTTATTTACTTTGCAGATAAGAATTGTGGGTAGCGGAGGGAGTGTGGCGTGCTGGCATATTGGCTTGTTTTCGGGAAGCTTCTGGGATGTCTGTGATAAGAACACAATTTGGGAGGAGAAGCTATTTCCAAAACAATAAAAGACTACTTAATACAGCAGTTGTTACACTCTCACGTGTTTCTTTTCTCCATACTCCAGTCATACATGGATTACTTTTAGTCAACCATGCTGTAATCTTCCCTTTTGAATTGAATTGAATTGAATTAACTTTATTACTGTCACATTTAAAAACTATTTGTTTATGTCTGTTGCAATTCCTGGCATATATTCATGACTTTTAGCAAACTCCACCACATGTTTAGCCACATTAGCCAACTATTCAAACTGTTGACCGAATGTTAACCAAATGAGCACTGTTTAGACTTTGTCACTGCTTTTAACAGTTTGTTGACTACTTATGACTAATTATGTAGACCATTTCTTCATTACATTTAGCAAATTACTTTTATATTGAAGTTTTTACTATCTCATAACAGTTCTGATATAATGTAAAAACTTCAATATAAAAGTAAAATAAAAAATACTGTTACATACTTGCTTAGAAGTCATTTTCTTGCACTCTGAATTACATAATGTTAAATATCTGACACCTTATGCAAATGTTTTTAAACCAAAATGAATATTTTTTCTTTTAGTTACTAATCTTTTCATATTTCCTGTCAATTGTAGATAGAAGTAGCTCTGGGCTGCTGGAAATCACTGTTCTACAGTGCCAGAATTTGTACTTAAAACACCACTGTACTCACTGTACAAGGCTTAGGGTTAGCAGACACAGACACGTCAGCTTCACAGTTAGTGTACACATAAAATGGCCCTTTAATCTTTGCAGAGGGGAGAGCAGGAATGCATATTTATTGGTGTGGCGTGTCTCTGCCAGCTGAGGAAGACCGAAGTGTGAAGTGTGTTGAGTGACAATTACAGCCGTGTGTGATCACTGTAATTATAACATTCAGTGTAGTTTGAACTCTATTCATCATCACTTGGGGGTGGCTCATATCTTTCACACACTGAGTGATTTAGTTGATCAGTGGGTCCAGACCAGCCAAAGTATTTTTTTCTCTCTTTGTTTTCTGAGTTGAATTTACAACCGTACTTTTTTGTTGTTTATGCACAGTGAGCATGTGCACTTACCCAAGACTGTAAGGGATGTGATGGGGCATGAGTGAGAGAGCATCTCCAAATCACAGCCCTTAACACTGTTGAAGCCACTGAGCTGTGAATCACGAGTGTGAGTTATCCTCCTTTTATTTTTAAGGCTCACACTCACATGTACAGCAATAAGCACTGGAGCACACATATGTTTGAGGTCCTTAAATGAACCAGCTCACAATTCAGTTTCCAGAAATCCAATATCTGCTCCACACAGATCCCCAGCATGACTGACTTCTATGGAGTTTTTTTTTTTTTTTTTTTTTTAAACATTGCTGTCTCCTCCCTTTCCCATCATTCCCATTCATATTTACTCTTCCCGCTTCAGTTGCTGTTGGCATCTGCTGTAGGCATATCCATCAACGAAATGCACGCAAAGCCCATGGATACCTCAATGGAACTGGGATGAAAACAAGGCTTTCCGCCATTCGCAAACATCCTGCTTAAGTCCAATGGATTCTCATTCCTCCAATCAGTGATTCATCTGCACGTTGACAGACAAGATGAACGAGATAGATGGAGGCACCTGTGAAAGGAGGAGTCGTGGAAATCCATAGCATGACTATCTTTCACAGCAAGTTGGTTATCATGCACGAAACTACGCTTCATTTCCACTTTGTCTGAACAGCATGCAATGATGCATTTGTGCGTGGGAATGCGTGTGTGCATGTGTGTGTAAATCAGATAAACAGGGAGGGATGAAGAAGGCAAAGGAGAGAGTGAGAGGTTTGTCTATCGCTGCGTTCACTTTCATCCTGAACAAAAAAGGCTGTTTTCATTTCATAATAGAGCCGCTGTGCCTATAGGGTAAGGGACTCAGCTGGCCAGCAGTATTTCATTAACATCAAAGATGTCAGTCAGGTGCACCACAGTTTCATCTTGTGTTGTACAACAAATCAGCAATTAGCACATTCTTGTGCTTTTGCGTCATCATCACCATCATCATCCTCTCTGAGAGCAAGAGGTGCCTGCTTGTTTGGAAACTTACGCAGGGATGATGTAGGTGAAAGTGACTTTGTGAAGGTTTATACCCTGCTTTGTTTACATGTTAACAAGGGTGTGTTTATCAGGTAGCGACTAGTTGTCACTCTCTGGATTAACAATAAATGAAGGCTAGATTTTTATTTATTCATTTTTAAGACAGTGATTTACAGAGTCTGTCGAAATGAGTGGGAAGTCGCAACATTCCCCTTTTTTTTTTTTTTTTTACATAATCAGCTGATAACGTGGAAAACCAATAAAACATTTAAAAATATATACTTTTAGCTAAATTCAAAGAAATTACATTCAAAAACAATTTCCCAAAGCTTCATAGTCCAGATAATTGAGAAAAGGTACGTAAATGAGGATTAAAGTTGACTTGCAACTTTTACAGTAACCCTCTAAAGACGAGCACAACATTAAATAACTTCTGAACCGTTTATGATAGAGACGAGCTGTAAATGGCATCTGAATCGTGAGATTCTGTGCTTTCCGAGGGTCATTGAATGGCCTCTATGACAACTTTGGACTGTATAGATTTCTCAGGTTTTCAATTGGAAAAAGAGAGTGGAAGACTATAATTCACATGGCCATATCTTGAAACTATCCAATGTATGACTTTGACTATGGTGTCATTTTAAAGCTTATTTTCTCATCTTTCCATTGATACCAAAATCTCAATTTTGAAATTTGGGTCACTGTGACTCATTTTGCTGGATCTTGTTTAAGTTTCTTGCACAGGTTCCAAGTTTTCTATTTTTTTTTGTTTACAAAAGTAGCCTATTTGCTTTCTCCAAAGAAATGCTTGAGTAGTTTGGAATGACAGGGCTCTGGTAATCTCCTACACCTCCCTCACAGCACAGACTGTGGCTCGTTAGTGCAGGAAAAGCACAGGTGCAGCCAATGATATTAACGACTGCATTCCATGTAGGTGTAGTGAGCTCGGCCACTCTGTGGACAGAACAGAGCCATGGTCCCTGTAAACTCCATTATATCTAGATAATGTGAACGTTGATAGCTCCTGTTCTTCTTGTAGACAAACTGATAAAACACTTCTTCATCTTTTCTTTCAGTGTGACATAACAAAAATGTTTTGGTCTGTGAGAGTGGTTTCCACTTTCACAACAATGATAATTCTACCCTTAAAAATATAATATGTTGGTGGCGCAGTGGTTAAGGTGGCCGCCCCATGTAGAGGCTACAGTCCTCAACGCAGGCGTCCCTGGTTTGAATCCCGCATCGGGCAGACCTTTCCTGCATGTCATTCCCCCTCTCTCTGCCTCCCCCTTTCCTGTCTACTGTGTGCTATCAAATAAAGGCAAAAACGCCAAAAAAAAAAAAATATATATATATAGCCTATATATATATAATACTATGATAACAATAAAAAATAGAAAAAAATGTTTTTTTTTATTTTGATGGGAAAAATCTTTATTCATAAACATTTGTCAAACAGGTAAAGTAATCTAAAGAACATTAGTGACTGTGTTGTTGTCTGACTTTCCAACTTTTAACTAGCACTAGGTCACCTGAGTCACTTTCCATTTAATAGACATGTGAATTATTATACATGTTCGTGAGGTTCTGTATGCATAACACACAGTGTGCATTTTACACCTCAGTTTATTTTAGTTTCAGGTCACTTACATAATGCTTGAGAACTGGGTGTTGTGAAGGGGAACAAATATTTGCCAGTTATGTCACCCCAATCTGTCAGCCATATTCAAACTAATTAGTGGGTAGACAGCCACTTTGTTAATTTCCCTTGTGTATCCGTGTTGTGGTCTAATAAGAGTCACTGATAGCTGTTTTTGCCCAAACTGAAGCACACATATATACTAAATATACTAGCCTATACTGTATGTGTGTATGTAAGTGCATAACTGTATGTATGTTTGTACATGCATGCATGTATAAGCGCTGTATGCACTGTTAGTCCAGTCATTTTATGAGAAAAGGTTAAACAAATTGCAACAGAAGCAAACTCAACTGATTTTGTATCCTCAGCATGTCCTGAGTGAGGGAAAAAAAGCCCCGAAGAATCCCATTAGGGGAAAGTTTCGAAAAACACCCAAACATATCCCATTTATACGCATATAAACATTTATTTTCACGTGAATAGGGTAAAATTTTTAACCTTTAGATATCTCCATGAAAATTACTGAGTTGATTACTTACATTAAGACAAACAAAAAATGTATTACAAGTTTTTTGAAATTCTTTGTTAACATGAGCAAATGTGCATACATTTGCATAAATCTGCATAAATTGTACCGTTTTGACGGCACATGTAGGCTATATATGAAGTTGCTGTGGTGGTACCGGCATGAAAATTGGAGTGAGTTGACTCCATCGGTCAACCGACAAGTTGACCACTTTAAATTTCAAGATGACTGTAAAATCCCCTTATTCGCACAAACTGAAATACGCTGCTATGGCCGGGTTTTGGTTGATTTTTCAAGACAGCCACATCCTTAGTAGAGCAGGTATGACATGAGCCAACAGTGCATAATCCAATTACATATGGCTAATTTGCATACATACAGCACTTGATCTAAACATTGGGTAGAGCAGGTGAAAATGTCTTGTTCAATCTTGTTAACATACAGTTAAAAAACTTAAGGAATGGAACCAATTTAGGCTACCCATGAGCATTAATAGAGACATTTTACCTGCTCTACTAAGGATGTGGCTGTCTTGCAGTCATCTTGAAATTTAAAGTGGTCAACTTGTCGGTTGACCGATGGAGTCAACTCATTCCAATTTCCATGCCGGTACCACCACAGCAACTTCATATACATGTGCCGTCAAAACGGTGCGATTTATGCAAATGTATGCAGATTTATGCAAATTTGCTCATGTTAACAAATAATTTCAAAAAACTTGTAATACATTTTTTGTTTGTCTTAATGTAAGTAATCAACTCAGTAATTTTCATGGAGATATCTAAAGGTTACAAATTTTACCCTATTCACGTGAAAAAAACTTTTTATATTCGTATAAATGGGATATGTTTGGGTGTTTTACGAAACTTTCCCCTAATGGGATTCTTCGGGGCTTTTTTTCCCTCACTCAGGACATGTTGAGGATACAAAATCAGTTGAGTTTGCTTCTGTTGCAATTTGTTTAACGTTGACCCCTTTTTTGGCCTAAAATTACTGGACTATGTATGTTTTTCTGTTTTGGCCACTTGTCATTGACTCTGACTGATGGCAACTGACCTGCAGTCAGTTGACAGCGCACTAATGATTAAGAGAAACTGAAAAGTTGAAAACTGTAGGAAGTAAGGAGGTGGGCCATGTGCAAAATGTTTCTCAATTGCATCTCACCATTACTGAGCAGTGAGCACAGCATCTCAAACAGTGCTGCAAGCTGGTTTTAAACACTGGCAGGAAATTGGAAACAGACAAAAAGAAAAAGTAATAATATATTTTCTGGCATTAAGCATGATGAATTACAATATCTATCTGAAACAATGGGTCTTTAAATCCTTTATCCTATGAATTGCTTTAGATATGCCCTTTAATCAATCAGATGAAAGATTAACTACCTTGCATGAGTTCATGCTGTTGAGTTCTGTCTCTACAATTATATGTTCAAATGAAGTCAGTTCATTATTGAAGGCAGATGCTCATTTAGCTGACATTGCTAATTGCCACTCTCCTACTGTGTGTGAGTGTAAATGAATGTGTCTGTGTGTGCATGTGAGTGTGCACGTGTGTATACTCGAAACACACAGCAGGCAAAAATCTCAAAGAAAGCCAGAAGTGATCCAATCTGACTCCAGGCCATCTGTCTCTGCCAGAAGAAATGATAGAGGGAGCAGTGATAAATTATTTCTCTGCTTGTGATCTTCAGGGTAGCATTCTTCCTTTTCCACAAGCATATGTGACCCCTGTCTTCCTCTTTTTTTATTTTTTTATTAATACACTGCCTTCCCCTACATGCACGTTTTATCCTCTTCCAAATGTACCAGCTCCTCACTCGTGTTCATCTGTGGTTGGGTCTGCGTGTTGTGTCGTGTGGCCGTGTTTCAGATGTCTCCCCAAGGCCGGCATAAGCAGCAGATGGGTAGAACCGGGTCTGTGAGCTTTTTGAGCTCCATAACTAAGATCATGTGATGATGTGACACCCAAGGGACGACAAAGGGAAAGACTGATCTCATCCCTTTTCCATATAAGGTACCTCCCTTGTTTTGGCTGTGTAAGTCTGGAAAAAAAACAGATGCTGAAGCAATTTAATGTGGAGTTTGTGAAGAATTAGGGATGGGAATTCTCTGTGGTGGCTGCACCCTAAAGCCAGACCCACACTGGTCTCACATAGCCAGACCTCTCTCCACACTGCAATTGCACCATGCCAGCGCAGGAGAGACGACTGGCAGAACCCACCATCAGTGGTGGAAATAAAACGGGGTTTCTTACAGTTAATTTGCATAACAAGTCTGTAACTTTTCTACTAAAATGGCTTTTTTTCTCATTGAAATGAGAGGTATTTTCCACAGATTAGATGCAACAGCACTGCCAGATTTCACATCACCACACTAACTACAACTCTACAGTTTAATTTGATACCAGTCCCATAGTTCATGGAATATGATGCAATTCCTGTAATAATTTCAAATTGATATATGTCCCCATTCTGCTGAGGGTTGACATAATCACATCAGTGTTATGAGTTCTACAGAAAGTCTGTGGAATGTGTATTTGGTTTATATATAGTATATTAATTTCCCTGTTTTACGTCCTCTCCTTATTTTGAAATTATTCACATGACAGAGAAACCTAATCACCTGTGTGGTGGTGCATGGTCATGTCAGCTCCTCATTTCAGAGAACAAGAATAGAGTTGTTCCATACACAATCATTGCAGGAGATACTGTAAAATTGAATTTAGTGCCTTAGTGCCACAAAGTCACCACAGTGACTGTTTTTATTATCAAAACTTTCTGAGTTCAGTTCACTGACATTTGGACAGTCTAGAAGAGGAATAAGATAAATGTGAAGTCTGAAGAACATGCTCTGTTGGCCCGAAAGCGTGAACACATGAGGAAGACAGTGGAAACATGGCAGAAGTTTTTTTTGGCATGTATATATAGTGAGAAACTTTTGTAGAAACATAAATTGAGTGCTGCCTTTGAGCATCCAGCTTTCCTTGTTTTACATGTCGCTACAGTACTCGAGTTTTTACTGGGATACTAAAGCTAGGATCCTGGTGCCTGAAAGCAGGTTTATGTCTCACACACATAACACAGATTCCAAGAGTCTGATTATTATTGAATACTTTCTGGCCACAAAGGCAGAATAACATAAGAAGAGGAGATCAAATAGTAAACAAACCTCAATTAATTATTTAGAGATACCACAATAAAAACACAAGGAGTAATCCTCTCCATGTATTGATACTGTACCTCTCTATGATGCTGTGAATGGTTGTTTCCTATGAATCCGGGGTACCACACTGCACTTGAAACTATCCCATATCACTCAAGAGTGAAAAGACTCATTTCCTGATGAGCCCATAGAGTTCTATAGCCATACAGTGAGTGAATGAATGAAGGATATCCAATACATCCAATATTACCATTGTCTTAAGAACCGTAATATGATCTAACAGCCACAGAAAAACAGAACTATTTCTGTGTCACTAAGTCCTTCATTCCTGCTGCCATCAAAATGCAAAATGCCTTTTGTTAGGTTATACATGTTTACTTTTTATATAATTTTATATCATATATATCATATCATTGTTATGTAAGCAGCAGGATGATCTGAATTTCCCTCCTAGAGATTATAAAGTATTTTCTATTCTATTCTATTCTATATTGGCTCGATATTAGTTTTTCTTCAGCACTAATAATATTAGTGTGAGGAAATCCGAGTCTTTGGGCTTTTATTTGATAGTACAGTTGAGAGAGACAGAAAATGGGAAGGGAGAGAGAGGGGGAATGACATGCAGCAAAGGGCCAGCTGATACAGGATTTGAACCAGGGCCGGCTGCAGTGAGGACTGTAGCGTCTGCATAGGGGCAACAACTCAACCCCAAGAGGGTAAGGATTTTCAACATTTCATGTTGATTACACCACCAAAACTTAATGTAAACATTGTGTGGGAGCACTCAAACCATGCATGAAAATATTTCACAAAATGCATCCAAACATCTATTGATTGGCTTAGTTCAGTAAATACAGGTATGAGTGGCACATATGTGACAGCTCCTCTCCTCAACCATCTGCTTCTCTCTTTCATTCTCCAGATTTAACTCCTCCAGATCCACCCCCTCTGTGTCCTTGACACCACCAGTTTTATCCTCCCCTCCTTGATTTGGTTACCACCCGTGTACCCGCATGAGGTCATTGGGTCTTTGATGTGAAGCTGTTTGGCATTGCCACTCATGAGTAGCAGCCGCACCGCCTTTGATTGCATTTTTAATGTAAGTGATGGAGCAGAGTTTATGTGGTAGCTGTCTGCCACCATCCTTGTCTAGCTCCGTCACAGCTGGTGCTCAGCTTCCCCTGCAGCTCCGTCCTTAACACTGACACCTGTGTTTGGCTCCTCTGACAGGTAAGTCATGATGGCGACCTTGCATAGCTTTCAGAGTGCTACTGTACTCCGCCCAGCCCACATACCCTCCATCTTTGTCTGTCACCACCTGCCTATGATGGCCAGACTCAACGATCATACCAGTGATGAAATGGCCTGTCCCCGCATACAAGCATCACGACTGGGGAAAGAAATTAATTAGGCCAGGGAAGATGGAGGTGCAAGTAAGGGAGGTTATACATGACTTCACAGGCTGGCTGAATAGTGTGTTTACATAGGGGGAGCAGAAAAACATACATGCACATGGACAAGTGCACTTTCATGTGCCATAATGTTGTGTTAATGAGTAAAATAAGCAGCTCTGTGTACGGAAAAATGACACGTCACTGAGTGAGACACCTTCAGCAGCTGTGAAGTGAAACATAAATACACACACATGCTATACTTGTATATATACACAGACAGACAGACACACAAACCACATGTTGGCACATGCAACAAGTGACAGAGTGCCACACCATAGCTGCAGGCAAATAGATGACTCTCCCTCCCACACACACACACACACACACACACACACACACACACAGTGCTCACGTGTTGACACATATTCTGGTTACAGGGTTAGGTGACCTGAACACCTGCACACATCATGGTACCAGCTCTTTCCACTTTATCATCTCTACTGGACAACTCCTACCATTAGCGTTTGACTTAACGGCTGTTAGATACACACAAGATGCCTCTCTATGGAGACAAAAACAGTCAGGGGGTGAAGAAGTCTGTGTTCTCCGCGAAAGATGGGATGTGAGAAGCTCTATGCGTGCAAAGCCTCCATTCATCATTGTCAGTCGCCTTGTGTTGTCTGGCCAACCCCCCAAAAAGGCTTGGGGATGAACCATTGACTCCTGTAAAAGGGGTTTCCACTTAGCTATGGCTCAATAAAAAGGGCCAGTGCACTTAGTGTGCTGTTAATTACCCCACTTCAAGTGAAGGAAAACCCCTGTTAACATAATAGACTCACCACTTCTTACGGGTAAACGATGGGGGTTGTTGTGAGCACAAGAGGTTTAGATACCTATCAAAGGTTTATTTTGAGCTACGTCTCGTGGAGAGTAAGTAATTTAAACAACTTTGAGAAAGTTTCTATTTGTAGGACTCTGGTGTTTTTAATGCAGTCATCTTTAGGTTCATTAATCTAGAAATACATGTTGTTAATATGGATGTCTCCCCACATACACTGCTCTTGCACCATTGTATCGACTATCAAATATCAGACATGTTTTGAAAAACTCAATGTAATGTAGTTTTGCAGAAATACTTATTTTTTTTAAATATGACAACTTAGCTCATACAGTGAGCAGAGCACTACCTCGCTGGTATTATTGATTACTTTTACTGGCAAATTAAACGCTCTCGTGGACAAGTTGTGAACTGCACATTACTATAGGGGTTATGGCAATGGGCAATTGGCATTTACCAAAATGTTGAAATATCCCTTTAAAGTTAAATGATAACAGCCATTGTCTACAAAGGCATGGTGTTACGCCCAAACTTTGTTGGCCTTAAGGGATGCACAAGAGTCCACCAGTGGCTCCCGAAATACCCACATGAAGACACTATAAATAGCAAAAGGTTTATTCAACATAAATGTGTGAAACAATCAGGACACCGAACTAAAACAACGCAACAAACAAAACCCAGGCGGAGAGGCGGCAGGCCCAGCAGTCTCCATGTTAATCACCTCTGTCTTGTGATGCTGGAACCATGGAGAGGGAGAGAAAAGGCAGAACGCTTTCTATGCCCTAACAATGGCCAGAGCAAGAGGAGATGGTCCAACCTAGGGAGGATTTCCATTTGCATCATCCACTATACCCATTTGTACCATTGCATCACAATTGTTGTGTTGTTTTATTGTTTTTACAAAAACTTGAGATTGTTGTTTAACTGAAGAGGAATCCTATACACCCTCCTACAAATGTAAATTATAATCCCTGGGATCTCTGTAAACTCCCAGAAAGTGTAATGCTAAAAGTGAAAATAAATTAGCACATTTTTCATTTTGAAAAGAAAAATGTCATCACAGAGCTTCACTGAATATCACTGACTCTTGAGCTCTGACCTTATCTGCCATATCAGTTGTTCAGTGTCAGTTGTTGTTATCAGTTTTAACAAATATAAATTTAGCAACAAAAATGACTTAAAACACTTCAAAAATACAAACTATGACTAGTCATGTGAATTCAAGTCACTTTTATTATAACACCAATTCACACCAAGAGTCAAATCTCAAAACAGTTTGCAAAGATATAGACCTTCTCTTCATTACAGGATTTAGAGAGACCCAACAAATCCCACCAAAAGCAAGCACACATGACAACAGTGGCAAGGAAAAACTTCCTTTGAAGAGTCAGAAACCCCGAGCAGAACCAGATTCGGGGCCAGCATCATCTACCTTGACCAGTTGTGTTAAAAAGGGAGGAAATAGGTAGAAACCAAGAGAAAGAGAGAGCCTCATGTGGAGAAGTTACTAGCACTTAAGATGCACATGAGGATCTGTTTTTGGGAGCTTTTCAACAGCCAAAAAATACATAACAGTCCATACATATGAAGAAGAAGAAGAAGCTTTATTGTCATTGCACATTATGCAATGAAACTTTGTTTAGCAGCAATATCTATTGCACAAGGTTGTGATTATGGTCCTTGCAGCAGTCTCTCCACAGCCATGGGGAAGAAGCTGTGTTTGAATCTGTTGGAGTGGACTTGCATGGCTCTGAGGATGTGAACAGTCCTACCCAGGTCCTCTGAGATGTGCAGTCCATGGAACTTGACATCTGTGACATGCTCCACCTCCTCCCTGTTGATGCTAAGCCTGAGTGTGGTGTGGTCCTCGACTTCCGGAAATCAATGATGATATTTTTTGTTTTCCTGGTGTTGAGGTTGAGGTGGTTGTCACTGCGTCAGGCCGCCAGCGTCTGGACCTCCTCTCTGTATGGTGCCTCATCGCTGTTACTGATCAGTCCCACCACGGTCGGACTGGACTCAGGACGCAACTCTGAGGAACACCCATGTTGAGGACGATGGTGGAGGTTGTAGAGGTGCCCATCCTGATGTGCTGAGGTCTGTTCGTCAAACAGTCCTTGATGCATTTAACTGTGTGTGAAAAGTAACTTCCTAGGAAACACATGCAACAAGTTACCAAATACTTCCAAAATAAAGATATGGTGAGCAGCCCCTTGTCCTGTCTTCTTGGTTCATGTACTTTACGCACAGTAGAGAACCGCCTCATGTGGAGAGGTTACTAGCACTTACGATGCACATGAGGATCTGTATTTGGGAGCTTGTCTGCAGTGATGAATAATATAACAGTCCATATGTGTGTGTGAAAAGTATAACTTCCAAGGAAACAAATGCAATAAGTTACCAAGTACTTCCAAAATAAAGTTAAGTAGTCCCTTGTCCTGTCTTTTTGGTTCATGTACTTTACGCACAGTAGAGAACCGCCTCATGTGGAGAGGTTACTAGCACTTACGATGCACATGAGTATCTGTTTTTGGGAGCTTGTCAACAGTGAAAAAATACATAACAGTCCATACATATGTGTTACTTCTTAGGAAACACGTGCAACAAGTTACCAAATACTTCCAAAATAAAATAAGTAGCCCCTTGTCCTGTCTTCTTGGTTCATGTACTTTACGCACAGTAGAGAACCGTCTCATGTGGAGAGGTTACTAGCACTTACGATGCACATGAGGATCTGTATTTGGGAGCTTGTCAACAGCGAAAAAATACATAGTAGTCCATACATACGTTAGGAAACACATGCAACAAGTTATC
The DNA here is from genome assembly GCF_045865225.1 of Trachurus japonicus. Lineage (NCBI taxonomy): Eukaryota > Metazoa > Chordata > Actinopteri > Carangiformes > Carangidae > Trachurus > Trachurus japonicus. Next base: position 10,797,959 of record NC_140912.1, on the reverse strand, counting down.
AAATACTTCCAAAATAAAGATAAGTAACCGCTTGTCCTGTCTTCTTGGTTCATGTACTTTACGCACAGTAGAGAACCGCCTCATGTGGAGAGGTTACTAGCACTTACGATGCACATGAGGATCTGTATGGAGCTTGTCAACAGCGAAGAAATACATAACAGTCCATATACTATGCGTAATTGAACTGTGTGTGAAAAGTAACTTCCTCGGAAACACATGCAACAAGTTACCAAGTACTTCCAAACAAAGATAAGTAACCGCTTGTCCTGTCTTCTTGGTTCATGTACTTTACGCACAGTAGAGAACCGCCTCATGTGGAGAGGTTACTAGCACTTACGATGCACATGAGGATCTGTATTTGGGAGCTTGTCAACAGCGAAAAAATACATAACAGTCCATACATATGTGTTACTTCCTACGAAACACGCGTAACAAGTTACCAAATACTTCCAAAATAAAGATAAGTAGTCCCTTGTCCTGTCTTCTTGGTTCATGTACTTTACACACAGTAGAGAACCGCCTCATGTGGAGAGGTTACTAGCACTTACGATGCACATGAGGATCTGTTTGGGGGCTTGTCTACAGCGACAAATAACATAACAGTCCATACATGTGTGTGTGTGAAAAGTATAACTTCCTAGGAAACAAATGCAATAAGTTACTAAGTACTTCCAAAATACTGTAAAGATAAAGTCCCTTGTCCTGTCTTTTTGGTTCATGTACTTTATGCACAGTAGAGAACCGCCTCATGTGGAGAGGTTACTAGCACTTACGATGCACATGAGGATCTGTATTTGGGAGCTTGTCAATGGCGAAAAAATACAACTGTCCATACAGTACATAGGGTATGTGTGAAAAGTAACAGAAACAAATTCAATAAGTACTTCCAAAATAAAGATAAGTAACAGCTTTTCCTCTCTTTGTGGTTCATGTACTTTACGCACAGTAGAGAACCGCCTCATGTGGAGAGGTTACTAGCACTTACGATGCACATGAGGATCTGTATGGAGCTTGTCAACAGTGAAGAAATACATAACAGTCCATATACATATGTAATTGAACTGTGTGTGAAAAGTAACTTCCTCGGAAACACATGCAACAAGTTACCAAGTACTTCCAAACAAAGATAAGTAACCGCTTGTCCTGTCTTCTCGGTTCATGTACTTTATGCACAGTAGAGAACCGCCTCATGTGGAGAGGTTACTAGCACTTACGATGCACATGAGGATCTACTTAGGGGCTTGTCTACAGTGATGAATAACATAACAGTCCATACATGTGTGTGTGAAAAGTATATCTTCCTAGGAAACAAATGCAATAAGTTACCAAATACTTCCAAAATTAAGTTAAGTAGTCCCTTGTCCTGTCTTTTTGGTTCATGTACTTTACGCACAGTAGAGAACCGCCTCATGTGGAGAGGTTACTAGCACTTACGATGCACATGAGGATCTGTATTTGGGAGCTTGTGAACAGCAAAAAAATCCATATCAGTCCATACAAAGGCTATGTGTGAAAAGTAACTTCCTCGGAAACACATGCAACAAGTTACCAAATACTTCCAAAATAAAGATATGGTGAGCAGCCCCTGTCCTGTCTTCTTGGTTCATGTACTTTACGCACAGTAGAGAACCGCCTCATGTGGAGAGGTTACTAGCACTTACGATGCACATGAGGATCTGTATTTGGGAGCTTGTCAACAGCAAAAAAATCCATATCAGTCCATACAAAGGCTATGTGTGAAAAGTAACTTCCTAGGAAACACAGGCAACAAGTTACCAATACTTCCAAGATACAGATAAGTAACCACTTGTCCTCTCTTCATGGTTCATGTACTTTATGCACAGTAGAGAACCGCCTCATGTGGAGAGGTTACTAGCACTTACGATGCACATGAGGATCTGTATTGGGGGGCTTGTCTACGGGAACAACGGAACAAACAGAACAAAACAGTCGTGAAAAGTAACTACCTGGGTAACAAATGCAACAAGCTATCAAATCATTTCAAAATAAAGATAAGTAGCCCCTTGTCCTATCTTTTAATAGTACCTAATAGAAAATATTTTAAACGTTACCAAATGAATCCAAGACAAATAGAAGTAGCCCTTTGTAACATCTTTTTGATAGGGAGCTGCGACACAATCTTAACTACTTATCAACCCTAATCATGGTTTTGTTTTGTACTTCACATTACAACCTTGACATAGTAACAACAAGCACGTAAATAACATGGTGAACATTTACCGGTAATGCCAATTAGTTATTCCTGGCATTAGCTGTCAGGGAATGGATATTCTTCACAACCAATTAAGATTGTGTCATGTTGGAAACAAACCCAAGTTTGCAAATTAATTTTCAAGTCAACCTTCTAATAATTTTGAATGTACTCACACAAAAAAAGAAAAGAAAAAGAAAAATGGGTTATCTCCCGCAACTTTAAAACCAGTCACCAGGACATGAAGTAAACTCACCTGTGATTCCAAACCTTCCACCAAATTCAGCGAGGTCCACTGTGTGTCCGTGAGCTGCTTGTCCAGTGTGTAGAGGGACACATTCTAAATTTACTTTGTTCTGCAACATTCTGATGTTCTAGCTATGACATCAGCACACTAGCTATTGTTATGATGTCACAGAATTCTGACATTGCCTCCCAAAAATATCACCATGGCAACCTCTGAGGGCAGAATGACACACACAGGTAAGGTGTTTTAAATCAACATCAAACATCTAGGATGTTTGTGGTGGTGTTTATCGCCTACTTTAATGTAAAATTCCAACACACAGACGCGTTGTCAGATGATGATGATCATGCGTCAGTCTGATTATCTCTGTTTGTACAATATGTGAGTCTTGAATTTTAGGGTTGTGGGTTTGATTCCCATATACAGGTAATACTCAGAAAATTAGAATATCGTGAAAAAGTTCATTCACTTCCCCATGATTGCGAACTGTACTGAACCAGACAGAGAGCTTTTAAAGGCTCAGGAACCCTTTGCAGGTGTTTTGGATTAATTGGCTGACGAGGCTGTGACAATTTGAGCTACAACATTGAACTTTTTCACGATATTCTAATTTTTTGAGAGGGGTTTTCATAAGCTGTAAGCCATAATAATCAAAATTCTAACAAATAAAAGCTTGAAATATCTTGCAATGCCTGTTATGAGTCTAAATAATATATTCATTTCACCTTTTAAGTTGAATTACTTAAATGAATGAACTTTTTCACGATATTCTAATTTTCTGAGTATTACCTGTAAATGTCTGTGAGAAAATGCTCTAGTTTTCACAACTGCTGTGAGGTTAGGGATAGGTTGTGCCATAGGACAATTGGAACATCCATCCCTTTGAGCCTTGGTTGTCCAGGAAAACAAGGCTGTATTTGACAGAGCCGTCTTTGAATGCACCATCCTGAATTGGTTCACAGCTACAGTCAGAGGAGCTCATCAACCAAGCATGTGGTGTGAGTGAAAACACCTGTGTGGGTGGGCCATGGGTGTGTAGAGTTTCTCATGATACAGTTGCAAACTCACCCCCGTGACAAACTGGTGTTAAAGCAACAACAAAAAAATCTAATGTGACCTGAAAACAAATCTTCCCTTCAGACCACATTATGAAAGAGATGTCTGTGAAACTGATGACAGATAACTTGGACTGCAAATTAAGTTGCTCTATCATTCTGTCATACGTATGCATTGTTATGTATCCATAGATGGGCTATTGATCATAGTGGTGCTTTGAGCCAACTTATATTTAAACATAAACTGTTAAAGCACGGCACATGTATTTACATTGTATTGTGCCTCTTTGTTCATAGTGGCCATTCAAAACATGAACACTAAAAGCAACATTCATCCATTTACTCACACATGCAGCTCATCACTGCATACTGCGCTTTTCTATCACACACTCACACACAAATGATACATCACAGGCAATTCAGGCACAGTACAGTGTCTTACCTAAGAACAGTTTAACACACAGACTGAAATCTAAGCACTGATCTCCACATGACTGACTGAAGCCTCTTGGTAGGATAACTTAGGTTTATAAGGACCAGCTATTTGGCCTTTTTGTAGCCAGTGTGAGGTTGTGCTCATTCTCATTCCTTTTATGTGTTGGCGTTTGTGTCTTTGTTGTTGATTGTGTTATGTTCCTGGTTTTTTGGTTTGTAATGTATTCTAGGACGAAAACAAGAGGATTCCTCTCAAGGGGTTTATCCCACTCAATGAATTTTTGAATGAATGAATATTTGGTCATAAACCTAAGTTGAAAAACAAAACAGCAGCAACAACAACAACTTGTATTTGTGTTGAAGATAGCACTTTGCATGGTTTGTTTCAAGTTTTGTGCCACTGAATATTTCAGTCTGGACCAACGTGGTGGACTGACCACCGCTGTGATCCCTGGAGTCCCAACACTAGCACGGCTAAAAAAGATCAATCCTTTTTTTTGCACTGAAGGGAAGCAATGGAGGGGAGAACTGACACATCTGTGTCTTTTAGGGGTCATGTAAGCAGACAAACAAAAACTCATGTCCAGAGGGATGGAAGTGTGCATGAGGCTGAGAATATCTGTCCTACTTCTGAACTAGCCCTCTCTAAATTAGTACACTTCTCAAGGGCAGCTGGTCTGAATGCTTATTGGTCTTTTTGGAGACAAACGTGTATGTGTGTGTGTGTGTGTGTGTGTGTGTGTGTGTGTGTGTGTGTGTGTGTGTGTGTGTGTTTGCACCATGGTGATTCTCCACATGACTTTGAAACAGATATTATTGGTCTAGTGAAGAAGCAAGCAGATGAAGACTTTGCTTCTTCTCAGCTTGAATGTAAAGTGAACGATGAAGCAGCTAGCGGGCCAGTACTGGAGAAAAATGCTAGAGTCAAATTCAATTACCTTAAGTGGACCAGACTCAAAATGAGTGGGTCTGTTTCAAATTGGGCCCGTTTTCAACTCACAAAACACCCACTTCACTTGACTGAATGTAACATGAGCTCAGAGGCAGTGGCACTGAGATTAAGACTTTTACAGACAGAGGGGGCTATCAACAGTTAATGTTTATAACTCAACACAGCAGTGTCACTGTAGATGCCAAATTATCACCAACTGTCAGTACCCTACTTTGTGGGGATCAGGATTTCCTGCGATCGCTGTCTTATTGGATAAACGCTGGAGTAAAGTTTCACTTTGAACTCCAGAACAACGCACTGGTCATTGTCCTGCAGCGGCAGTTAGCTTCTGGAAATTTTCCTTTTTAGCTTCAGCCTCTCTTTCAATAGCTGTTCCAAAAACAATAATACCTGTAGGAAGCGGAGGAAGGACAGACATCTATGTGTCAAACAGCCCAGCCCAAGCTAAAATCCGCTCGCTATTTATCCGCCTGCTCTCCCCGCCACAGAAACTTTCTCCTTGTTGTGATGATTTCTTTACAAAAATAAATAGTCGGAGATATTATGTACATTACCACTGCACTGCTCGACCGTTTATTGCCCCATCGGCTAGCGTTGTCGCTATCCCTAGCGCCGTCTAGCCATGGTGTAACTCTGGTTTGGCTGCATCAATTTTAGTCACGTTTTTTGCTCCCCCCAATACTGGGTGACCATCAGGACAACAATTTAGGGGTCAAAAAAAATCTCCTTTAACAGAGAAGACATAAACAGCATCTCATAGGAAGACATTTGTCTGATTTCATTTGTCCAATTCTCTTTTATTGAATCACTCACACTTTTCCTCAGTGAAGACGTTACCTTTATGGAGAGTGAGTCCAAGAGAGAGAGAAAGAGGTAAATTACATAATGAGATCAAGGGCCAGAGTGTTTGTGTGACCCACTTTGACGAGCAGTAAGCAGACACGATTTGAGAACCATTATACACTCTGACAGGTCCAAATGAATGGGCCATTTCTCTATAATGTGGAACAGGGATGGGGGGCCTCGGATACTTCAAATGTTTCAAATTCAGCAAAACAGTGACCTCCCTCCGGAGAGCTGCAAAAATAAATCCCCAGTCACACACTCTGACCACAGGAAAGGAGAAAAATGGGGCCTGTCTGTGCAGCCCACTTGCTCGCTTTCTCACCAGCACGTGAGACAAAGTGGAAAAGTATGTGCCGCTCTGCTTGCGTTAATGTTGCATGTTTTCTTATGCGTTTCATGTTTTCTGTGTGTGTATGTAACATGTGTAAATTACACCAGGGTCCCCATTTTCAGTGCGTATACTGTATGTGAATCTGCGGCATGTGTGTTTATGTAAAAAAGACTGCGTGTTTGTGTTTTCATGTGATGTGTTTCAGTGTGTGCGAACAGATCCACTGAAAGACCACTTGTACTGTGTGAGTGTGTGTTTGTGTAAATGTGCAGAATGTCTGTTTTCTCCATTTTCTACTCCCCTCTCGCCTCTTGTTCTCTGTATCGTCTCCCACTGTCAGTCTGCCCACTAGGCCAGTGTCTCTGGATCTCAGCCATGAAGAGGCCACTTTCTGGCTCCAGTGGTGTGTGCTGAAAAATCCCTACTTGAACTCAGCAGACCCTCCAGCTTCATGAGAATCCAGCTTCTGGCTAAAGAGTTGTGGGTCTGAATCCCTACAGCGACTGGTAGCGGTGTAATGTTTTATGCTAAAGTACAAGAAAAGTGCTCATATGCATCATGCAGGAAGAATGGGTAACATATTAACCATAGTGATTAATTATTTCTCCAAAACATACACATTTGTGTTTGCAAATATCATCAAAACACAATTACATTGCATCTTTTATCATGTTTGCCGCTGAAAATGCTTGAAATAACAACTTGGAATCCCTCAGATGTCCTTGTCCTACTCAGGAAATCTAAAATCAGATGATGTTGTGATGGTTAAATTTGGGTTTGTGGTAAATGGAGGTATTTGGAGGACGTGATTTTGTTACCAAGTTTGGACATTTTGCTCTTCATGAGAACGTCTAAGCCATTTCAACTCTCAGTTCTAGTTTATTACAGATGATGTCTGGTTGTAAAGAAGCTGCTGGTTTTGTTCATGTGAAAGATTCCTCTTTTAAAATCTTATTTTATTTTGCACATGCTATCGATTAGTCGGTTTTTACAGGTGTAAATGTACTGTATATCTTTATGGATTTAACAACAAACACTGCAGGGCAATTGTGTGAACTGAACAAAACAGATTGATGTTTTCTTTTGCTTTTCTTGAGTCTGTAAACCTTTTCCAGTCTTTTACATTGTATTCTGCGTCTGCTAAATCACTGCAGAGTCACCGTTACCTACAAAATCAGAACATGAACACAAAAACTTTTGTCAAGCCAAGCCAATGCACAGGGAGCCTTCTCTGAAACAAAAAAGGTTAAAAAAGTTCACGGCACAAAGTTCAAGCCCATAACTCTCATTGTGTTCCAAACCTCTGCTCACAGGTCATGCTTCTTAGCTCATGTCACTCAGTCTGTGAGCGTGCCTGCAGAGACAAGGAAACCATAAAACCATGAAGTGCCTCTCTTCCTTCCTTTCCCGACACATTTCTCTTTCGGTGGGGTTTTTTTAGCACACTGAGCAGGCAGCAGCAGCAGCAGCAGCAGGAGGAGGAGAAGGAGGAGGAGGCTGATGGAGAGGGCCACCTGAACAAACCCAGTGTGGAACCAGGCACCCAGGACGGCCAGGCCCAGCCAGATTTATGACCCTCCACCCCTCTTTTCCCACACAGAGGCCCCTCTCTGGAGCTTCTGGATGTATCGGACCCTGTCCATTACTTTTTGTCACCTCTGTCTACTTCTCCTTCCGCTCCCCTTCCTGTCCCACTTTCCCACTTTTTTTTTTTTTAAATGCCCCATCTATCTTTTCCCATCCTCGATTTCTCCATCTTGGTATCTCTTTCTCTCTTTCTCCCCCTCCTTTTCTCCCAGACATCCTGGCCAGCTGTTCATCCAGACAGGGTGTCTACAGCTGTCTGTGCGAAGCTGAGTTGCAGCTCCAGAGGTAGGTCACATAGCCTGCGGCGTGGAGCTCTTTCCCAACACCTCTGTCTCCTCTGTTCGCAGCATCCATGACCTGAGCACGACCTTGACTCCGCAACTACATGTTTTCTCCGAAACCACCCACACGCACTGCACCGAGGTAATATAGAGAGCACGGCGCGGCAGTAAATGCACTATATGATGTGATGTGTCATACAGCAGCACAAGATAAACTGAGAAAGCATTTTGCAGACTCAAATCTCTATAAAACTGAGCAAAGCTTTGAGTGCAGCATTTACACACATGAGATGAAAAAAGGGGGGTCTCAGCGTTTCTGCCTCTTCTCCACCAAGCAACAGTGAGGCCTTGGCACAGGCTGCACATTGCCCCGAGTAAAAATCAAACCACTGACTACAGACATTTAGTAAATGGGTAGAAAATTTCCCCAGACAAAGGTAAACCCCGTTACAACACCCCATGAGACAAGGGGTTGTAAAACCAAATGAAGTGTGCAGCAAATTAGCCCTGCTTTGCTGCAGATATTGCAATAATTAATCCAGCCCTTGCACGCTTTCCTGCTGTGGTATTCCACCTCGCTGGCCAGGGCATTCTCAGATGAGGAACTTGAAGATCTCTCCATTTACTTTTTTCTTTTTTTTCCAGAAGAGGAAAAGTTTAGCTATAGCTTCATGCATATTTGCTTTGGGAACGGTGCTGTGAAGTTATTTGTCATTATTTTAGAGAAAAATGTCTCCTGAAAAGTTTACATAGCTGCGTTCCTGTTATTTTTGCAAGTTCCAGGGTAATTGTCGACATAGGTCAAAAACAACATTCCTCTCTGCTTCAACAAAGGAAGAGTTCGATTATTGGAGGCAGCAGCTTAAAACACTTGAAGCAACATCTTACTAAACTGCAAGTGAACTCAAACATACTGTGTGTTTTGCCACATGGTGTTGACCAAATGTTATGAATTTTCCAAACCTTGGCCGGTATAGTTTATTACGCATGGGAGTGGGGGTTCCAATGTTTCTTGGTTGGTTGTTACAGTAAACTGTGTTGCCATCCATGCTGCATGGTGGAGAGACCTGAGACCTCTGAGATGGACGTGTTTACTCTGCAGTTAATCACCATGTCTGATGCGGCCTCTCTGGACGTGTGAGTGGGGGGGGGGGAATGCCGGCTAAATGCAGTCACCACGACCTAATGAGGTGGTTTAGCTGCAGCAGCGCGCCTTCAGCCATACTCTGTAATTCAGGGGCACAACTCTGCAGTTCCCCCGGCCAGCCTGCGTCACAAGTGCGTTCGTCCGTATTCGCCATGTCGCCCACAACCCCGTGAAACATGTTGAACGGCTGCTGAGGAGACCGGGTCCAGTGGGCCGTCAATCATTGTGGAGTATGTGGTTTGAAAATGGGGATATTGGGGAGAGGGTGGAATGGTTAGGGAGAAAAGGAATTCAGGTTACACCGATTTCCATGGGGCGAGCATCAAACTTCCCGTATGGAAGTGAAAGCGGTGTAAAAATCTGTTGCACGGATCTTTTTCACACATAGAAGGCAGTGCAGCAGGCCTTCCTCCTCCTCTCTGCCCTCGTGGCACAGCGCTGCTGTTCTTGGAAGCGCCTGGTAGCGTAGCTCGGCTCCTCAGTAATGGTTAAACAGCATGCCCGTGCCATGCTCGCTAATGACAGGCTAGGCTTATTCCACTGAAGTGGCGCTTTTCAGAGTCAACGACGCACAGAGAGGATAGCAAAGCACCTCCCAAAGCAGCGAGGAGGTGCTGTGAGGACACCGTCTACGTGCACAAGAATGCACACGCATATTAACAAACACTCGGATCGGCTCGAACGAAGCTGTGCAACAGAGAACATTTTCATGGTGACTGATGATGTGGATTGAAACACAGAGAGTCATGTTTGCAGTGGATTCTCAAAGATGTCTCTTTCTGATACCACTCAGGAGAGGTATCAACTTCCAGCTTGGAATTAGTTTCTGGTCATCATCATGTATCATCTGCAGTCTGTACATTTTATGTCATTTCTCATCTCAAGAGCACACTTCAACCTTGCTCGAATTTAAACCGTTGAAATCACTAAAAGCTATCCAAGCACAGACCCAGAACAAACTTGCTTACATGTTTTGTGTCACCGAAACAATTATCTTAGAAGAAAATATAAGTACATCCCTCTCAGATTCATGAGAACTTTTACATTGACTTTGCCCTCCCCTCAATGAACAATAAATGAATGAGAGTATGTGTCATTTGTCTTTAAAGATACATGAACTTTTCACTTGCTCCACTGGTGTAGCGCCAGCATCAAATGACAGGTCAAATAAAACACATTTGTGGTCGGTTACAGACAAATCCTCAGTGTTGACATCCATGACCTACCACTGAATGTGTATAGGGCTCAGTAACATTTACAGCAAAGCGTTTCTTTTTTTTTTGGTTGTGTGTTTGTTTTAGTTTTTTTAGGCATGCATACATCTGCTCATACACATGCACATGCTTCACATGTCTCTGCACAGTAAGATCAGTTTGGTTTACATAGTACAATCTCAATTCATTTCCGTTAAAGCTGTTATTGTTACCATTCACATGTAGCTATATTAAAGTCAACAGCTAGGAGGATTCTTTAATATTAAATAATAGATTTTGAAAACACAGCGTGACCAATCCCAGTGCATGTTGGACTCAGCTGGCAGGGCTGCTATAGGCGCAGCGAGGGGCCGAGGTAAGTCCAGTTTGTGGACTACAGCACAGGATTTCATCTCTGCTTTCTGCAGATGATGTCGTCCTGTTGATGTAGTCGATGTACCGGTCTGTCATCGTAAAAAATGCTTTACCGGTCAGTCTACGTTCCCACTCTCACATATGATGATGAACTTTTTTGGTCATGTTCAAAAGAAGTGAGTTTCCTCTGCAGGGTGATAGGTGCTCCCTTATAGGTCCACCCATGAGGAATTTGGACTACAGCCGCTACTTCTCCACATCGAAAAGAGCCAACTGGGTTGGCCCGGGGGCATCCTGGACACCTCCTTGGGGTCAGAAGAAGATGAATGGAAAGTGCAGAGGGTACAGTAATGTTACAGACTGATGACATGGAGGCATGAACAAGTCACCTCTCCACGTTGTCCATTAATTCCTGATAACTGAGCACCGCGTCTTTGCTGTGCTGTAATTCTGATGTTGGTGTGGCGGTTGGATTGGAGTTTTTAAATAAGGGGGAGGGGAGACAGGTCAGAGGGTAGTAGGTCAACCTACAGACCCCAGATGTTGATAACAGGTAACCCCGGACTCAGAGGGGAATAGCACTAGCGTATCATAACAAAGTATTGGTGAAATGAATGAGTTTCGCGGCAGATAATGTGTTATTTAGAGGCTGTATTTCGCTGCCCCGTGTACTCACAGTGGTGTAGTGGTCCTTGGAGAAGTGGATATACTCTCACTTTTAAAAACTTTTTTTTTTTTGTAGCCCAGAAAAAAAGCCCTGTTTTAGAAACAGTGACATGTAAGACTACTCTATTTAGTTTACCCAAAAAATCCATCATTTCTACTTGCTCACTATTATAAAATTATCATGACTTGATTAGGAGCAGTTTGTAGTTACTACTGGTCACACAATCAGCCTGGATGAATGTAAAATGTATTTATCATGTGGCAAACATGGTGTTTAAGTTTTTTTTAAAAAAAAACATTTATTTAAATAAAATACTTCAAATCTGAAGTTGACAATGCATCCTCATATTTCATCTTAAAGGTACATTGTGTAAGAATTACTCCCATCTAGTGGTGCGGTTGTAGATCGCAAGCAACTCAGTCGTATTTTTCATGCTGCATTCACGTGAAATCGGTTAGATGGCAGACGGACAACAGCCGCTGCAGGTAACGGCTTAAACAAGCCTCTATGTAAACAAGTGGTCCGTCAGCACGAGGCAAAACAATACATGTGACCATATGTTGTCATGGCGATGCCGTATTGTTGACCTGACCCACGTTTTTACCAGCTTTCTCTGGACTTCTGTGACTAAAATGACATCTGGTTTTTTACCGACAGCCGTTTTTCCGACTGCACTAACCCAAATCTAATCAGTGAAGGAAGCGAGTACCAGCCAATTAGAGGCAGAGGAGGGTGGGTCATGGCTTCACCATCCTTGAGGAAAAAATGGGCAATCTGGCTCACAGATATTACTACTGAATGGTACGCATCAGGGGGGATTTAGAAGTGGGTATACGCAATGCTGACTGAAAAATAAGTACGTACCTATATGCCATAGCTGGACTACACCACTGCTTGCATATACGTAAATAATATGTCACTTCATTTCAGGTAGCTAAGGTGATTGAAATACTTCAACCTTCAGAGAAGTTCAGTCAAATCAACGGGGAAATAACAAAAAGACCTGGAAATGGAATGTCAGCAAAAAGAGCCTGAAAAGCATTTCATTACAAGGAAACTAGAAGACAAGGCTCAAAAAGACAATGAGCCAGAATGTATAGCCTACCTACAAACCTGGATGGGACAGTGTGAGTGACTATCGGAGCAAGAAATTTAAAACCATGGAAAAAATTGTTTCTTTATTTCCAATGTATGTAAAAGACCTCAACGTTAAAAACGAATCAGACATAATGAGATTGAGCAAGTTCTTTGATAAACTCAGGGCAGATGATTGCCATCGTTGTGCAACCAGTCCAACAACAGAACAGCGCCAGGAAGATGAAAATGAAAACAACCTGAAGATCAAGTTGAATCAGGCAAAGATAAGGATACAACAGCTTCAATGGGACAACAGAAGAGACTTAGTGACCAAAATAAGGCTTTACAGGGCAATCTTCAGATTTACATGTACACTTGCGACAACTGGGAGGAAAAGCACAAGGTGCTGTTAGATGAGGTGGAGAACCTCATTAGGGAGGAGTTAAAAGGCAATCCTGTGTCCCCTTCCTCCATGACGCACCCAGCACCCACTGAAGAGAAGCCTGAGCCTGGTCGCATAACAAGACATGCCACTGTCAATGAGAACGAGGAATTAATTGCACAGTTAAAAAAGTGGATCTCATCTCGAGAGGTTAGAGAAGACATCAAGATTAAAAATTAATCAGAGAGGATAAGGTTGAGCAAGTTCTTTGAAAAGCAAATTGAAGAGCAAGTTGAGTAAGGCAGAGATGAAGATACAGCTGCTTCAGCGGGACAACAGAAGACTTAGTGACCAAAGTATGGTTTTACAGGACGAGCTTATGGCATTCAGCCACACTTGGAACACCTGGAAAGAAAAGTATGAGGCATTGCAAGGTGAGATGTGGAAACTCAAATTGGGAATTTGGGAGAAATAAAAAGCCAAACCGCCTAAGCACCAAGCCCCCACTGAAGAGAAGCCTGAGACTGGTTGCAAACGCAGTCCGTCCTTGCCCCGGTCCAAGGAAAATCTATACAGCTGCCCACAACATTCAATCAAGCTCATCGTCCAGAGGCATCACAGACGGAGTGAAGGCAGCGGTGATGTCTCAGTCCCGGTCCCAGAGCTGAGCAGCCAGGTACTGGAGAGGGAAGAGATGAGAGGAGCGCACCGGACTCACTGTCCGGCCAGATGCGAGGAAATGCAGAGATGTAAGCTTTTGCCCTGGAACGTATTCAGTATCCGCAGCTATTTGTGCGTAAAGCTGTGCCAGTTGACTTGCCTTTCAAACGTGCTATAAAGACACGATCGTAGCGGATGCCAAGTAGCCTATTCATTGTAATGTAACAATTGCCGATGAGAACCGTTGTCAAAAAGGAAGAAAAAAAATTGATCACGGACTTCATGATCGATTACCATGGCAACGAACGAAGCTTCGATTTTTTTGGGTCAGCCCTAGTGCCGACAGCCCACCACTCCGACGGTTACACCCCGCCTTTCCGAAAATAGACTTCCATTCATCGTAACAGCGGGGTTTTTATTTATTTTACTGTGTGGGAGATCTCCAACAACGGAGTCGGGGAGAAAGCAAGTGGGACAGATCTGCCCAGTCTCTGAGCAGCGCACGTTTCGCAGACAAGCCAACACTGAGTGTAAACAACGTCACGTGGTTCAGCACCTTGGACAGCTACGGGGCGGGGGGGTATATTTCGGAACAGCGGGGTGTCGGAATGGAGGGCCGTCCCCCATTCCGACAAGGCTTTCAATATAAGGAAATGTGCATTACTAACCCTAACCCTTCTTTTAGACATGCTGATAGAGGAATACCACATGGTTGTGCGTAATTACGCAGCAGACTGCAGATAGGGACTAGTCTGCCTGTCTAGCCTCTAGCTGGTCTTTTTTTTTTTTTTTTTTACTAAACTTAAAGGTTGGGTCTGGAGTTTTATGTCTAAAAATTAACACTAGACTTATACAAATGAAATCTGTCTTAATCATCACCTATGGGCTTCTAGTCCTGTGTGGTGGGGGCTGTGTCTGCAGTGCCCCCTGCCTGTATTTTGGTCTTTTGCTCTGTTTTGTTATGCACGTGGACGTTTCTGGGTGGAGAGCGAGAGAGTCTGTGTTTTCTCTCCAGCCAATGATGGAGCTCAGGTGAAGCTACATGCAGCAGAGTAGGACGGCTCAGGGCTGCTAGCCGCACTAGCTGTCTCTGATGCAGCTTTCTCTCTCTCTCTCAGCAGCAGCAGTCAGGACCGCAAAAAAAAACAGAAATGCAGTGAAGCGCTGGAGCCGCGGACCGTTTCCCGACCGTCACCGACAACTAGAGCCTCAGGGGTAACAAGTACAGGGCCGTTGTAGTGAGCTAGCTCGATGCTAACTTCTGCTAGCAGTAGCGGTTAGCATCCGCCGCTAACACCGTCTGCCCAGCTCACCACAATGGCATTACTACATAAAGTACAGTTAAGACCCCCCTCCTTGCCCCAGTCCAAGGAAAATCTATGCAGCTGCCCACATCCACTCAACCACATCGTCCCTCCGAGCGCGAAACTGGTCACAGTTCAAGATACTCCTTGCAAACTGCCCCATCAACCTCAACATACTCAACTGGTTAGCTTGCCTGTCAGGGGAGGCAGGTGAGCCAGTGCCTCACCTACTGTCAGGAATAATTAAATTATTCTGGTTTAATTTTTTACTTTAGGGACCGTTCGTTATTTATGGAATGGGCCACCGGAGGAAAATGGGGGGGGGGTCATGTCATAATATTCTTTGTTGAGGGGTGGGTCCACTAAAAAAAAAAAGGTCAGTGAGGGGGGGTCATTCAACATTTTGTCTGGAGGACACTGCAATGCCCGCAGAAAACAAAAACGGGACATTTCAAAGCTGCAAGCACTGATGACAATGAGAGCAACGGCCCCCGAATCACAATCCTGAGTTGGTTTCGAACCCGGGTCTCCCGCACCGCAGGCGACGATGCTAACCGCTTCGCCAAGAACTCAATAAGGGTTTTGCCCATGGCTTAGCACATGTTTTATGGGTGAGTGAGTTCAACTTCAGTACCGTACAGAGGCTACGCTGCCTGCCTGCCTCATTGCGTAACTCTACATAGTCTGAGCAGCACGTACGTTCACGTTGCTTTTGTGAATTGTAAACAAACAGACGGCCCCCTCGGTTTTTGCGTCCAGCAGTTTAGCGGCTAATTCAACTGCAGTGATGGATAACTGTACTACCGGAGAGGCTCAACTTCATGAACTACATTTGAGGAATAAACGGCAGCTTTTACCTGACGGGAGACCGACACCTGAGCTACGGTAGCTAACAGCTAGCTGGTTTTACGTACTTTCTCTCTCTCTCTCTTTCCCTCTCTTTCTTACACACACACACACACACACACACACACACACACACACACACAGTTGTCTGTCATATCTGTCGTAAACCTTGTAATAATACGTTGTTGTTGAGTACGGTTCACATTATTGTTGCTTCGGTTTGAGTGTGGATTAATTGTTAATGGCTTGTTGTGTAATGTGAGCTGGTCCAAAATCGCGATTCTGTTATTGATGAGTTGGGTTTTAATAACAGCTGATAAATGGCATTGTGATGAGAAGGTGTTGCACATAGTTGTCAAAATGAAATAATGTAGTGTCACGCGCTACGTGATGCAATGTCACGTGTCGATGGCTGGGGGGGGGGGGGGGGTCATGTATCTTTTGATAAGGCTTAATGCAGGGTCATGTTAAAATTTACTGACTCCGACAGGGGGGTCATGTAAAAAAAAAAAAAAGTCCTGTGAATCCCTCCGGTGGCACTGATGATAAATAACGAACAGTCCCTTACCACGTGGTTTAAATGTGTCAGCATTTGGTGAGTCTAATAAACCCAACTCAACTGAGTTTACCTCCAGCCAGGCAGCAGCCGTAGAAGCCACTCGGCGTCTCATTATATTTCAGAGGAGAGGCACAGAGCACCTCTTCTGCCCATACAGGGTGTATGTGGCTGTTTGCTCATGCGCAGTTTGTTCCCCCCATAAACTTACATGTACGCCAAGGGAGGCAGAGGCTACGCTGCCTCATTGCGTAACTCTACTAAAACCTAGTCTATGCTTCCGCGACAGTCGTTGAGCATTCAAAGTTCTGCGTCGAGGGAACGCGTTACTTCCGGTCACAGTAAACTTTTTTTTTTTTTTTTATTGAAGTATCTTCAAAATACAAACATTAAAGGCACATTGGTAATAAATAAATTCACAGTGCTGAATCAGCTATCTTGATCAATCAAGAACAACAAGAAAAAGAAAAGAGAACGTGAGGGTCTCAGTCCACAAGAGTAAATAAGTCCAGCAAAGAAAATAACCTTAGGGCATTTTTGCTTTTCATGTAATGCAAAGATTTTTATACATTCTGAGTTCGTTTATCCATCCATTGAAGTGGGGTCACTTTGAGTTACATCTGTTGATGAAATGTTTTCCAAGGGAAATTAAAATGTTCACCAAAAAGTCCAAGTTCCTTTCCTTTAACTGTAGTCCAACCTTGATCGACATCCAATTTAATGGGGGCAAAATAATGTGTTTAGATAACAACCAGTTTTGAAATGAAGTCCAAAATTGTACGACATACTCGCATTCAAAGAAAATATGTTCTACTGTTTCGATATCATCATTCGATATCATCGTAAGGAAATCGCCATGATCATCTATTAGATGAGAAACAGCCCAAATTCCTTTGTCAAACCAGGTCCCCCAAAACAATGATTTACGATTGGTCAGTATACAGTATCTATTATTCCACAAGGGTGAGTTGTGAGGGGTACAATTGTGCTATATATTAAGTTCCAGTAAAGGAGAACTTCTTGGTGATATTCTTAAAGTTTAGATATATTATAGTCACAACGCAACAAAAAATCAATGCCTCCCATTTTTTGAAAAATTGCATTAGGAATGCTAAACCAAAATGAGTCTTTGTGCAAAATAAATGAATTGAGTCATTTTAATTTTAAAACACCATAAGTGAGAAGTCTATAGCATTTAAGCCATCCTCTTCAATACTTTCAACCACATCAGTTCTTCTAATATACTGGCATTTGTTTTTCCAAATGAATTTAAAGTTTAAATTATTGATAAGTTTAATCATTTTATCTGAAATTTCCAGTGAAAAGGCAGGATAAATAGCTCTTGACAAACTCTCCATTTTAGAGAGCAAAACCCTCCCAAATACAGTGGTCACAGTAAACAATGGCAACTGAAAACAAACATTTTTATTGCAATTGCTAAAGTGCAGGCTATGAAGAAGACGTTTGCGGAGGTGGTCTGTCCGACCACTAAACCAGTCAAGGCTGAGAACGGGTGAATTTACCACAATGATGTTCTGAGCAGACCAATCACAGTCCTTGCGGTTCGCGACGCGTAGTCAGGCTACGCCGTAGGGTCAGCAGAAGCATAAACCAGGCTTACTGAATGTGTGAGCGGCACATAGCCTACGTTCATGTTGTTTTTGTGAATTGTAAACAAACAGACGGGGTCATCCCTATGTTCCCACAGCCCTATGTTCCCTCAGCCCTTCTAACTTTTGTCGTCACTGAAAATTAGGCCCTATGTTCCCTCAGCCCTATGTTCCCTCATTTCTAACTTTTGTTGTCACTGAAAATTAGGCCCTATTCCCACAGCCCTTTGGTCCCACCATTGGTTGGGTTTAGGCAATGAAGAAAGGAGTTGGTTAAGTTTAGTAAAAAGACCAGGTAGAGGCTAGACAAGCCAGATAGACAGAGTCCAGATAGGTAGAGAGAGTCCAGAGGGAACATAGGGCTGAGGGAACATAGGGCTGAGGGAACATAGGCACGCTCCCCAGACAGACAGCCCCCTCGGTTTTTGCGTCCAGCAGTTGAACGGCTAATTCAACTACAGTGATGGATAACTGTAGTGGAGAGGCTCAACAACATGAGCTTCATTTCTTACACATGCATGCAGCCAGGCACGCACACACAGCCCAGGTTGTGTGTCATATCTGTTGTAAACCTTGTAATAACAGCTTGTTGAGTACAGTTGACAGAGTGTGGATTAATTGTTAACAGTTTGTTGTGTAATGTGAGCGGTGGCCCAATATTGCAATCCTGATGGGTTGGGTTTTAATAACAGCTGAGATGGCGTGGATTGTGATGAGAAGGTTTAAGAAATCTGTGCAAACCATTGTGTAAAACCTGTTTGTTGTGACTTTCTTGCCCCCCCCCCTGAAATGAGAGCTGGGACCCCGGGTCGGAGGTGCTGATCTTACAAGGTTGGTTTTCAGCCAAGAGGTGGAAGGTAGAGAGCCTCCATTCTCCCTGTAACAAGTTACTAAGTAATTTATTTAATAATCACAATTACTCTCAACCTGTTACTGTAACTAAGGTAAAAATGTAGTGCTAAAAATCTTGCATAGTTCCTCTTTAACTGTGAGTTGAGCTTGTACATGATGACTAGAAAAAAGCCATCCTCAATGGAGCTCCCATACTGTGAGTCACCATGGTAACGAAGGAGAAAACAGGAATCAGACATTTTCCAGAAAATAATGTCTGTCTGCGACCGTAATATGAATCACTGACAGAGATGTGTAGGTTTAGATGTGGTCATCTCCCGATATTGAATTTAACATCACTTTTATTTACTATCAGTTTTTGAGAAAGTGGTTAAAAGCTGGAGGAGGGCCAGCGTATTTTGTTTGACTTGGCATTTGTTTAGCTATATTATTTGGACAGTAAACTTCCGAGCTGAGTTGGTATGTGCACCACATGTTGGGCCTCTTTATTCTTTTTTTTTTTTTTTTTTTACGTCTCCCATGAGACAACTAAACTGTAAGAGGACCTCTTCCTATTCCCACTGAGAGGTGATGTAGAGGAGGTAAAGGTCTGCAAAGTGTAGGAGAATTTCATGCACATCATCCATCATTTCCAGCAAGCAAAGCATGAATATGCGTGCACGTGTGTATGCAAGAAATAGACCCCTTTTTTCTTGCGTTACTTTGTGTACAGGCGTGTGTGCATATTAAGGTATGCATTGACTCAAATTCTCTCTCTCTCTCTTTGGGATACCTGACTCTCATACCCTGACACACTTTCCCAGCATCCACTGGCTGGATCTGTTTCTGCCCCACGGCAGGGCCCACTTCCACACTCCCTCAGCAGAAAAGGTGGGAGCAAGAAGAATGTGTCTTTTCATCAACACTGGCACTGCATGAATATTTCAAAGAGGCAACATGATTCCTCAGTGCCAGGCGACACAAAGGAGAGGTCTCTGAGAACTTGGGTTGGAGCGAGCAGAGGTGAAATCTCAGATTGGAACTTGGCTTCCGGGCACCACCTGCTCAACGTGACAGACATACAGACGAGTAGTGATGGGATCGGCAGTTCTTTTGACTGTACTGAATCACTAGAATCAGTTCCTTAAAATGAGTCGTTCAAAAAATTCGTTCACCGGACCACTCCCCCCCCCAGGGACGGTGGGAAAAAAAAAATCTCCCAGCAATATCTGTACTGTACACTCTACGTCCCCTTTCCTTTTTTTTAAATATTTTTTAATATTTATTTTTATATTACTACACAGTGAACGCGAGTCCTCTGTGCACAGTACATTCACTTAACATGACGCTACACAGCTCTGTGCATGCAGTACACCAGGCAGTGAGTGACACAGCGCCACATTCAGCACAGTACGTGAACCTGAATCACGTCTGCAGCAGCAGTTCTCTGGTGCAGGTTCGCGAATCACCAGTGAGTGACTGAGTAACAGCTTCCCCAGCGGCAGTTCTCTGTGTGTGCAGTAGGTTCGCGAATCATGAGTGAGTGAGTGGCAGCGCAAACCTGAATCACGTCCTCAGCAGCAGTTCTCTGTGTGTGCAGTAGGTTCGCAGGTAATGAGTGAGTGAGTGGCAGCGTGAATGTGAATCACCGTGTCAGTACGTTCGTGAACGACACGGGAGCCCTCAGCCCCCAGTACATGCAGTGAACGACGCGCACAGAGAGTGAACTGGAGCTCAGTCCCCAGTACAGTGAACCACGCGCACAGTGAGTGAACTGGAGCTCTCAGCCCCGACTGTCAGTGAACGCATCACTGAACACGCACCGTTCCCTCGCAACGAGAGTCTCCGCCACCAGATTCGCAGGTCATTCAGTGATTCACAGACCACACAGCAGTTCCACTGTCGGCCTGCACGCTGCTGCTGAGCTCAACTACTGAACTGAGAAAGGAACAAATCAGGTCAGGAAGTGATTCTAGTCAGTACGTTCACCTAAATAATTCGTTCCTTCGAACGAATCACTCGCGAACTACACAACACTACAGACGAGGTCCCGGCGCTGGTGCCGTGACGGAGGATTGGTTGAACCCTATCTGACCATGTCTGCATGCACCGGTGCCAGGTCTGCCACTGAGAGCCCTGGAAAACCATAAGTACAAGCCCAGGCATGTGTCTGCATTGTTGATTGTGTGTGTGTGTGTGTGTGTGTGTGTGTGTGTGGATGGAGAGGATGGGTGTGCCTGTGGACATACCAGGCATTCCAGGGATCCAATAAAGCCAAATTGAAGGTGGGGGATAAAGCTGGGATGTGCTGAGTGATACCTGGGCAGCTGGGAACGTGAAGGTGGAACGGAGAGGTTTAAGGATGGGTGGGAGGTGCTGACACTGCTTTAGGTGGAAAGTGGAGAAAGATTAAGCTCGAATGAGGACTTTGCCCCATTTTGTGGTCAGACCGTCAGAACTAGGTTGTGCTCCAATTTTGTCTCAGAAATAGACACTAGAAAGACACATAGAAAGGTGCAGTTGTTCCCTCTCCCACAAGCAGCTGAATTGGTTTAAGTGGTCTTGCTCCATGATGCAAAGAGCAAGGTTTTCAAAAGTGGCAACTCACTCCTGAACTGGGTCATATTGTTATTGTTTTTGTTCATGGTGGTGGACCCTGGATGTCTCATTGGTATGATATCTATTTAGAAATCTTTCCGATGTGCACTTGCCAAACAGGCCCTACAGACCCAACACAGTCTGTTCTCATGAAACCCCATCACAGGTTAGATAATGTTCTGAGCTATGAGTATTTCCAAAATGTCTACTCACATAGCTCAGTTTGAACTAACTATCCAGTAGCTTATAAGAAAATCTAAGCTAGCAGCTTTCAGATCAGATGTTAGGTCTACAATAGCACCATGTGTTTAGCTAAATTTTAAAATGAGTAGCTATGCTTATGCTAATGTGTTAGGGTTCCGTGGGTGCCATATTTGTTTTATATGTCTGAATGCTAAGATTTAGCATTAAACACAACAAGTCTAATGCTGAGGCTAATGAGAATGTTATTAGTTTAGCATTACCATGACTACCCGAATGGAGTCTTCTGTCAAATACATAAATTAACTGTCTAGTAGCACACATTTAACTATGTAAGAAAATTAGTTTGCTTTTAATCCATTTTAGCCATTGGTCTACTGACCTTGTGAGGGGTTGTTAAGTAAGAACCACTGCTCAACAACTTTTTAAAAGAAATATCCTAACTGACTTCCTAATGAAAAAGATGCTCTTTTTTCTTTTATGAAACTTGGCTCGGCTATGAAACCATGAAAGATGTTTTTTATTATGTAAACGCTGTGTGATAACTCCACATGGTGTAATAAATTTCCGGTCACTTCCTCCATATGCTTGATATATCAGATTAACAGGAAATGTTGGAGCTTTGCCAGTCATTGTCGAACATAACTTCAGCAACAAATGTTTAACACCTCTCCCATACAGTCTGTACAGTACAGCTTGAACTCTGTTATGTCCAGTTTCCGCAAAGCACCTTATGCAAAGTAAATGAGTTTGAGACAGTTTCAAATCGCTCGGTTGGTGATCGCAGAGCATGGCATGGCTCGTTAGGCTGCAACACTGAAGCAATTAAGCCAGTTAAAGTCTGTTACTGAACCCAATGGGCTCCCTGCTGACACAGGTCCCTGTAATATGACACTGGAGAAGAATGCAGGAGATAGCAGGTCCAGGCTGCGGATACAATGTGGTTATCAGGCAAACAATATTACAAAGTGTTCAAATGGAGTGCCATTGACATAAATCAAAACTTCTGACAGATTCAAACTTTTTGTGCAAAGCTCTCACTTTATGTTCAAATAAAAATTGACTTTGTTTTTCCCCTGAAACATTTCACCTTTTTATTTTCCTGCATTTGTGAATTTTGAATTTACAAGGTTGGACAAAAAAAAAAAAAGCCTCCATTGTTGATCCGGTGCCCTCTGCAGTCCCTCACTCTCACGCGGGCGCATGACATCCGTCCGACTACACATTTCTCCGACCATACATTTCTTTATTTTTGCGTCCATTAGTCCGACCTCCCATTTCTCCGACTTAAGTAGCCCTAACCCTTAACCTTACCCTAAACCTAACCTTAACACTGTAGAATGGGTAGTCGGAGAAATGAGCCGTCGGACTTATGGGCAGTCGGACTGATGTATGCTCCCCCTCTCACGCACTGTCTACTCTGTTGTGGTGGATACGGGGTTCTGCTGAAGCCCAAAATAAGCCCACAGCTTTAATAGCGGAGCAATTTCCAAAATAATTACTCAATGCCCACAGTCAATGGCAGGCCACTTGGACTTGAGTCTTCTGACATCTGGATGCTCTTCAGTTAGTCCCACTAACATGGTACTGTCATTTCAAAATGGGTCTGCATGTCAAAAGACAACAGTGGAGGCTTTTGTCTTGTAGTTTGACAGATTTCCAGGCAACATGCAGACGGGGCAGCCATTTTACTCCAGAGGTATCTCCTTGTGAATTAAGGGCTCTTTCTGTCCCTGGACAGCCTAATGCGAGCCAGATTGCTGGTGCTTTGGGGAAAATATAGATCTCATGATTACCAACAATTGACCAATTCATTTGAGACCTCATTTGACATGGCACATGTGCAGCTGCATTCAAGATTGTGGTTATAGTGTGTGTGTGCGTTTTTGAGTGTGTGTGTGTGGTGTGTGTGTGTGTGTGTGTGTGTGTGTGTGTGTGTGCTTAGGCTCCATCACCCCCACAATAATAAATCAAAAGAAGCTGGTAGCCTTTAGATGATGTTGGGCCCCATGTTTTGAAGACTGGATTGGCACTCAATATGAGCACTGATTGAGCCACCGAGAGGGTGTTTGGATTAGAATGAGCCCAAACATTACACAGACGGTGTGTGTGTGTGTGTGTGTGTGTGTGTGTGTGTGTGTGTGTGTGTGTGTCCTTACTAATGCAGTTTGGAGATACTTACTGTACAGCATCATAAGACTCAACCAAATAGTGCCAAGCAGTGAAAAATAACGGTAACAATGGATGTGTGTTGTGTAAAGGCCCGGTTGAGATCACAGGCCTCTGTAGCTGGAAGTTTTCAGCCCAGGTTGAAATGTGCTGCCATAAAAGCTGTTTGGAAAGGACAAAAAGAGGCAATAGAGTAACTTTACTGGCTTGAGATGAAGTGCTTGTGCACAAAGGGATTCCAGAAATGCCAGGAGAGATTCAGACTGCCCATGGCCAGGTAACTCTTGAAAACATCCTCCCTCCCTCCTTATCAGACAGCTGTGCACAGCTGGCATACAGCTGCTTATTTGCACTGCTCTGTCTTAAACCACTGGCACCGGTACTTATAAACAGTCTAATATAAAATGCAGGAGTGGAGTAGGGCTGCAGATAACACTGAAGATAAATCTAAAACTTGTTTTTTCCTTTTATCTTAAGTTAAGGGGACCTATTATGCTCCTTTTTGCACAAACTAAAATAGTTCCTGGGTGTCTTAAAGACATGTCTGTGACGTGCTTCGGTCAAAATACCCCAAAGATCAAACATCACAGCATTCTCAAAAACAGGGCTCTGCAAAACGGTCTGTTTCAGTGGCCCCTCCCTTTAAATGCAAATGAACCACTCCCTCAGCATTGCGTTACCATGACGATGTCTACTACTAGTACCTATACTGATTTAATTTGGCCAAAATGCAGTATGCAAACAAAAGCTAAATCTGCAGTAGGCAAATTGCCAGATCTCCAGTATGCATCTGACCAGTCTACATTGTGTAATGAAATGTGCCCATGACCTAGTCTCACCCTAACCAAAGATGGTATGGAGTAGTCTTTGCCATGTAGGCTACTGTAACCATGTAACATGTAATATAAAAATGCAAAAATAAATATATAAAATAAATTAAAAATATATGCAGACTGGTCAGTTCATTGTAAACAGTTATTTATTGATGTAAATGTGGTGATTTGTGCACATAGACTACGAGCTCCGCAGCACTGCACCTCCTCTCCTCCTCCTTCTCACAGCTTCACTTTTCATTCAAACTAATTCAACTGCCACAAGATTTCATCAATGAGACCAACATTCTGCTAAATAGACTAACCACACGGCGGTAAACGTCTAAAAAACCTGCGGGTATGTTTATTAGCGATGGTTTTCTCTACCGCGATGAGCACGGACGCCTGCCCGGCCAAGGAGGCCTGCAGACGGGCTCTGCCTGTGTGAGGAGCCGCTGCAGCTCCGGAGCTCCGTCGGTCCAGCGTTACGTCGGTCCGACGAACAACGTCGCCCCGGCGGTACGTCACTTCTCACACAGGTACAGCTTCACTACATGAAACGTCGGCGTAAACTTCTAAATAAAACTTAGTAAAGTGACGCTACAGCGCTAAAACATGCAGGGAAGAAGCAGGAAGTAGTCCGCTCCGCTCTCCGCTGTGACACCAGGCACAACAGAGCAGCAGGGGAGGAGGCGGGGCCGGCTGGAGCAGAGACCTCGGCATGACCATGTAGGGGAGTCCGGCACGCATCGACGTAGACGCGAGCTCATGTAAAAAAAAACTCAGCGCAACCGAGTGTAACAGGTGTGCAGAGAAATCCCAATCATCTAGCAGGGTTTACCTCCAAATGCATTAACCTCAGGATATGACACTTCCACGGCCTCTAGAACCATTATCCAACATTTTAAACATAAAAGTCTGAAAAGCTGGAAAAGCATAATAGGTCCCCTTTAAGTTATATTTTATCACCCACTGCTGGCATGTGCCATATCCTCAGATAGTCTCAAGTAGAAAACTGCTGAGTGCATTAAACAGACTAAAAGATACATCTCTTTACTGTACAACACAGTCACTTGTAACCACTTTAGCGTAAATAAATGAAGGCATGTATGGTCATTTGTAAAAGTCTTTGGCACTAAAAGTAAAATGGAGATTTTTTTCCTTCAAAAATAAAGCTATTAAGTTCATGCACTCTTTACTCCACAAGTGATTTTGTCCCAAGCATCTTGAAGAACTTGCCCCACTTTCTCTGTGTATTTAGACTTGCTGAGTATCTTCAGTCTCTTCATACAATCCCAGCCTGACTCCATGATAATGAGACCAGGGATCTGTGGGGGACATACCATCTATTGTAGGACTATAGCTCAACATAGATCTCTATGAGTCACCGTGAACCATCTTCTCACTATCAGACAATGTTCCATATACATCCTAAAGATAGATCTATGTGACTATGTTTGGACTGTTGTTGTGCTGCAGAACAAATTTAGTACCAGTCAGACACCTCCCTGGTGATACTGTGAAGTGGATAAGAATACAAACAACTCTTGCACAGTGGACATGAGTACTGCATATGGCCAAAACCTAAACAGGCTTTTCACCCATGACTCATAACTTGTTGCATTGAGCATATTGTTTAAATTATCATCATGGTTAGTACAATAAAAGCATCCATTGTGAGAGATGAAGAGGAAGTACAGTTTGGAAATCCATTGATAGTAAAATATGAAGCTGCTGCCAGTTAGCAAAGGATGGAAACAACTAGCATAGCTCTGTCCAAAGGCAACAAAAACAACTTTCCAACACCTCTGAAGACAATTAACACATTGTCACTTGTTTGTTTAACTGCCATCAGTCTTGTCAGTTATTTTTCACATCTGTGTCTGTGATGTGCTGTGTTAATTAGCTTTAGATGTGCTGATTTTTAAATGTGGACATATTCAGACTCATTATTTATACCACGCTAAAGTAATCTGTAACTGCCACTAGGCACTATCCACACCAGTATCAGATCAATCTGCACAAAGACAGAAAATGATCAGACTTTCCACAATTTACAAATAACCTCTTTTTTTTTAGAATCTTAGTTCAGCAGCAGAAAGCAGCGACAAGATCAAAACCCTCATTTTCTTTTTAAAGCTAGGGGGGTTATTCTCATTGAGAAAATAGCAACAGTTGATTTAATAATCTTGTGGGAACTGAACAAATCCTGGTTGAGAATTGTATATTATGACCCTGCTGCTTTCTATGTCATTTCCCCCCTCATTATTAGAGAAAAATCATTTTCATACTCAGGTATTTGCCTACTCAGTGAGTTGAGGTTCTTTGAATGTTTGACTTTGAAAATAAAAATTAAAAGGGGGGGGGGGGTGTTATCACTTAGCCAAATATCCAGTCAGAAGAAAACAACACTCTTAGAGAATCAAAAATGTTTTCTACCATTTTAACTCTTAAGAGATCAGAACCAAACGCCTGCTGCTCCACGGCCTGTTAGCGTGCGATTCCTTGATCCCTGTGTAACATGAAGCCTGTGTAGCGAGCCGGACCACATGGGGAGTGCGATGTTGTGAGGTGAGGTATTTTTCGACTGGGAGACGGATATGTAATGCATTCCAGACACTTGGGCCGCACACGGCTTTCTCCCCAGCTACCTATAGGCATCAATCCTCTCCCCTTTCGCAAGAACAATAAACTCACTGCCACTAAGGAAGAACTCATTTCAGAGCTGAAAACACAACTACCTCTTCTGTCACTTCCTGGGGCCTGTGGAGAGGGAGCCCGGTTTTTATCCTACTGGCTTAGAGATGGTCTCTAAACACTGAACATCATCTCTGACCCATACACATCAACCCTTGACCCAACATTTAACACCCACATCCAGAGAGTTAAGACCTTTAGCTCACCCACAAAGCCAACCAGGACACTAAATCGTTCACCCATCCCAGAAAAAAAAAAAAACAGTTGACACATGACCTCCTGGATGATCACCTCATATGAGGGTGTTTTTGGTGATTCTCTTACATGGAGGTCCAAGCTGGTTTAACTCAGTTGCATAACTGGGATGATACTCAGGTTTCTCTGTTTGAATGAAGCCCAGATGGAAAGATGATGTGCATTTTTAAAAACAAAGCCCATAGGGATCTGTCTGCCTCCTCCCCCCTCTCACTTCCTCCCCTCTTCCTTCCATCTTTTCTTCATCCTCTCTACACAGCATTAAGGAGCTCCAATCAGGTTTGAGCCTAAAACAACAAAGACGGCTTCTGACTGCAACAGCAACTACTTGTCACCTTGTCGACTCTCCAGGGATGTAAAGATCTATGTGAAACCCAGAGTGTGATCATATTCAAAATCTTCAGTGATGTTCATTTGCAAACCTCTTTGTGTTATGTGGGCCTTTTTCTTTCTCTCCTTAGCCTTTTATTAAATCAGTTTCATTGAGTGTGACTCACCAGTCAGAGCCAGAAGTGAGTTAATTTTTTATAATTTTTATTTCAGTAAAACCAGACCCGTCTACTTGTGCTCCTTCAAATGTCTGCCAAAGAACAACAGATTGACAGCCTTCCCAGTGTGAGACTAACACTCCTGCTTGGCCTTCATTTAATAGGAATGCATGGGTGGAAGCGTGTCTACATGTGTGATGTCTAGTGTGTATCAGCTTCCCTGTGCCGTTCCAATGTTCTCTTCTCTTTCATCCCTCCATTTTTTGTTTTAATTCCTCTCTTTTAAGGCATCTGATCCTGTGGACCTTCAGACATGTGAGAGCTGATGCTGCATTCCTCCCACCCAGGCTGGAGAGCTTTGAACTGAGCTGCATGAAACAAGGCCAAACTTAGCTCTACTGGGCTGGATTATACCTGTATTATGTGTGTTAAAAATCATGCTGTAGGTGTCTGCAGCATGGGGCTCCAATAACAGATTTTTTTTGTTCACAAAACAACTGTGTGAGCCCAGTGAGAGTGAACCAAAACAGTAAAACCAAAACAAGGTGCTGAAACTTACAGTGAATATTCTCTGTAGTTTTATCACCACCATGTTGACCACTGGTTGTTTTTGTGTCACCTGACTCCTCATTTGGTTAAAAGAGCTATTGTAAGTTTTGCTGTGCTCCATAGAAAATGTTAGCATTGACAACCTTTTACTGACCCGGCCATCGTTGGATTTACAAGACAAGATGCTCCACACAGACAGTCCAACGGAGCTAAGGCTAGCTGGTTAGCATGGGAGCGTACCTACAGTATGTTCTCCAGGTCCTATGTTCCCTGGGTCATATGTTCCCTGTTTTTCCCAAAAAGGGTCCTACTGTATGTTCCCCACTGTTTCCGGTCGATGGACTATCTCTACTTATCTGGACTCGCTCTATCTATCTAGCCTGGTCTTTTTACTAAACTTAACCAACTCCTTTCTCCATTGCCTAAACCCAACAAATGGGACAATTCCAGTTCTCATTCAAAGTCACAGCTCAACTTCTCACTCAAAAATAGGCAAAAATCATACTTCAAGGTATGGGTACACAAATGACATGCTCCCTGGGTCCTTTTTGGGAAAAGCGGGGAACATACGAGCCTTTTTCTAAAAAAAAAATGGTCCTATGTTCCCCACTGTGTATGTGACCGGGGAACATAGGGATTACCCTGTTAGCATGCTAAATTCAATATAAGTAAATAGGTGGTTTCACACAGAAGAAGCAATGATTACAGAACAGGTAATTAGGAATATTGCATGCAGCATATCCATGGTTTTTTTTTTTGGTACTTCAACCATTACTTTTGCAAGTCCAGTCAAGTCACAAGACTCCATAGTCAAGTGTCTTCAGTGTTGGAACATTAAAAAAATTAACATTTTCCTCTACACAGTCCCTGTATTTAAATATTCAAACAATAAAGTAATGTAAGGTTTTTATCTCAGGCTGGATAGGGAAAAACTTGTCAGGGAAGTCAGGAGTCATACGTCTCTGGCTGTGGCATTGTTGTGTATTTGGCAGTGCTCTGCATTTAGTTTACACTTCAAATCTACCTCATTATAAAGAGCAACAATGATGCACTGAAATTGTTTTGATGAATGAGGACAAGAAGATTACCAGCTTGCCTATCACTCCTTATTCACTCAGCCTGAGAAGGTGCAACATTTACATTTGTAAACTAGGCCTGGATTCTATTGTGTAGCACTTCACATACCTCGCAATCCCGTACTGTCCAGAGTCTGTAAACACACACACAGCGTAGTCCCCTGGAAAACCCTGCAGCTGTTGTAGCACTTCATTTTCCTTTCAGGAGAACTTACCTGGTGTATTTCTGTACACATTCAGCCTTCTATAAAGTGAATGTGGCCTTCACTTGATTGTGTGACTTTGTGTGTAGAGTAGAGCCAGCAAATGTGAAAAGGTCTGTTCTCCCTGCAAGCATGTGAAAAAAAAGATAAGTTACAGCGTAATAAACTTTGTAAAAGCAGTCCTCCAAGTGAAGTATGTTTCCTTCTTTTCCCTCACTGCGGCTGGCCGATAAACATTAATGCCACACTAGGCCAGGTCAAGCTCACTGGCCCACTTCACATTCTGCTACCTCAGAGACTTTGCCCTCTTTTAGTTTCTGCAGTTACTGCAGCCCAAACTCTCTTTTATTGACCTACTTTCGAGTTGGTGCACAGATGATATATGGTGCTGGCCTTTTTGGAGAACAGGGCTAACCAAGTGGTGGGGGCGGTGGGGGGGCTGCAGCATTGCATACCTCTGTGTATGTACAAGGAGTAGCCTTTCACCTCTCGGGCTCTGTACAGCCTTTGTCTTTGCAGCGGAGGACATAAATCAACAGAAGTCCGGAACAGAAATCAACAGTCACGGAAAACCTCTAAATGAAGAAGGAAACCTGAGAGGTGAGCTGAGTAGAGAGGTAAAAGTTCTGCTCGGGGATTTTGTTCAGTTGCTAAATCTCAAGATTCATTCTGAATGTGAGAGCCAATTCACAATCCCCAGTTCCACCCCCATGTGATTTATGTTGAACCTACAACATGTTCGGCTCACGAATCTGGCTGGCGGCTAGGAGACGGAGCGAGGACGAGACAAAGATAAAGTAAGAGAGAGAAGGAGAAAATGATCCAGCCCCCTCCCCAGGCTTAACACTGATCAGCTCTGAAGAAGGAAAACACAGAGAGAGAAAAAAGAATGTGTGAAACTTCTCAAAGAAAGGCCAGCACCACGGACTGTTTTGTCACACAGAGGTGCAGTGTTAAAGGGTTTCCTCTCATTGTCTTGACCTTTAACCATTTTCACCATTTTGTCAAAAACAACTGACATGCCCTTCTTTCAGTTGTCAGAAGAAGACAGGAGAGTGCTGTCTCTTTGAGCTGCACACTAAAGTAAGATGATACTGCCTTCAGGCTTTAAGAGTTCTGTTTAGTCCTAGGATTTTTTGCATACATTTCTAAAGGATCCATCTAATTTTAGTTTGTTAGTAAGTAGCTCATGTTTTATTGTCTCATTTTAACAATCATCAAACAATTTCAACTGAAGTCAACTAAACTAAATATTCATACAGTTTAATGCACAAATGCTTAACAGGTGATTAGAAACTAAAAAAGACCAATAGTAGTGTAAATTAAGATAAATTGGTAAAAACAATAGCACATTCAAAATATCATTTGGATATACCCATATGAAATGATGGACTTGAGATAAAAAATAACAAAAACATAAAAGAAGTGATTATGTCATGAACAATGCAACACAATAGAAACAGTCAGAAGGAAAGCATAACGGAATGAAATCAAGGATAAAGAAGTTTCAGTCAAAGGAGCAGCTGTTAGATCCTGTGGAGGCAACATTTAGTGAATATGATGCCTCAGTCCTCATTTGATATGAAAAGACTATAATTAAACTTAAACTTAAACTTACTCAAACTTACATCAGTGTGATGTGGTTATATTTGTGAAATAATGCTGTATTACAATTATTTTTCTGATAATGTTAATGTTATATGCATATTTTCCTTTAATTTGTCATTAATCTGCATATTTCATAAAAACCTATATTCACTTGTTTTAGCTCGGCCAACTGCTGAGCTCTTAAATTGTAAAATGTTCACTACACACATCAGTGAATCCCTACAGTATGTGTGCTGCTCAGTGCTGCCTGCTGCAGCTGAGTATGAGAGCAGTGAGGGTGGATCATAACAGTCAAGTTGTGGACAGCTGAACAATGAGCTAAAATTCACTGCGAAACTGCAGGGAGCTGTAAATTCTGGTGATAATTCTTTAGTATAAGTATCTATTATGTTTTTCAGATTGTTTTTATTCTGTCATCTGATACATTTTATTATTCAAATATTAATTATAGCTGTTATAAACAAAATAAGACATTACTTGGATTACTTGGACAAGGATTCTGTCACTTTGTCATTTACTGTTTTGTAATCATCCTTTACATCCACACTGTGGCCTATACGAGGTTATGTATGTACTGTATCATGGAAAGGTGGTCGTGTAACGTCGCACCCTGTCAGCATTAGAGCATGTAATCGCTCTTCTTCAACCACAGCTGTCACTCTCAGAGCTGTGAAGTGATGATGGTTATCAGCCATTACACACACACACATACACAGACACACACTGTAACCTACAGCAGCATGTCTCGACAAGTGTAGACCCTGTACACCGGGAGTCATTAGATGTTGTCACTGTGCCATTACATAAGAGTTTTCAGACTAAGGTGAGGCATTCTTACAAGCTGATTCACAAGTGTTAAAACATTATAAAACATGGAAATAAGTAGTCTGCCGAGCGCCTCTTGGACAAGGCAGTGAATCAGGAGCCCTTAAATCAAAGTAAGACCTGAGCAGGGCTGAGACAGGTGTGAGCAGCTTCCCAGGTGCAGCTCCACAGGCCATGCAGCACCAGTAATCAGTAGTCAAGGAAGGTAATAACAGGGTGCTGGTGTCAGAGAGCTGTACATACACTCACACAGAAGCACAAACAATTTTACCTCTGACAGACCCTTGCACGCACAGACTCAAACTTAGGCTGGTTTTATCATAACAGACATTTTGATTTCTCAGCCTCCTCGCACATTCTCCTTCTGTCTGGGTCTCACTGTCGACCACTCAGACGTTTTCACACCTCCGCCTGGATCTTTCAGCCGCTGTGTCACAGGTCAGCACGTATGCTATAAACTCGAACAGCAGCTGTGTGGTTATGTAAGCAGCTCCCAACCTGTCTACAAACCTGCTGACCTCTCGCCATTAGACTCAGATCAGAGGTCAACCAAGGCTTCAAAGAAGAATGCAAACCATATTGTTTTTTGATGACGGTGAAAATCAGCACCACCTCTTTCCTCCTGTTTTGTGTAAGTAAAACAGCATCAAGCCACGGTTAACTGACATGTGAGGGCCGGTGTCACGTCAGGCAGTAGTGTGCTAACGAATGGAGCATGTCATTGCAGAGAAGCCCACAAAGCAATGGTTAGAGAGCGCCAAAGGGAAACCAGAACTTCCTGGTTCTGTTCCAAAAGTAAGAAAACCTCATTCAGAATTACACTGACATTTGTAAAAATGGTAATAACTGAAAATACAGCTTCAGTGCTGTTGGGTTCATTTCATCGGCACAGATGGGGATAGCAATTTTAGGTAATTCTTTCAGTATTCTTTTTTTCTGGTTATTTTTAAGGCATTTTTTGCCTTTATATGGTAGGACAGTGAAGAGAGACAGGAAAGGAGGGAGATAAACTGGGGGGAAGACATGCAGTAATTGTCTCTGATATGATTTTGATTTTAAAGTTTCAAACTGTGAGAAAAATAAATATCAAGCTAAAAACAAAAAACCAACAGTTTTCACAGAGTTGTTCAGTATCTCGTAGTATATGGGACACCTGGCACGTCCTCTGCAGCCGAACCTCAACTGACTGAGCTGGGCTAAGGCAGCCACCTTTTATGACCCCTCCAACCTATAGCCTGACTGTATTTACCCAGAAATAATAATCAACCGCCTATATATTCAAAATCTGGACTTAATTCGCCTTCATTCATTCACAACTTAAGTTATACAGTATTTTCATCAATTGCTGACAACATATTGCATACAGAGGTGTGATTTACAGAGACCCCTTGCAGAAAAACACTTGAGATGACCATGTCAGAGGAAGTGCCTTGCATCAAGGTCGAGAGGAAAAAGAGGTTTGTTTGCGAGATTGATTAATGATGGAGAATGAATGGAGGAAAGTAAAAGTGGGTGTGGCATGGATGGCGTTTATAGTGTGTGTCTCTGCAATGCACACTGTGCACAGCCAGTGACGTATAACCAGTCCGTCACAATCCCAAACGTAATTTCCTGTGGGCCTAATCCCCAAACCAGTGCATGTTTGATATCAAATAAACTGAAAGTAGAGGCAATCTGACGCATGAGTGGCTATAGTTCAGGTTGGCTATTTGTGTAGAGGGTAGTGATGGGATCGGCAGTTCTTTTGACTGTACTGAATCACTAGAATCAGTTCCTTAAAATGAGTCGTTCAAAAAATTCGTTCACCGGACCACTCCCCCCCCCAGGGACGGTGGGAAAAAAAAATCTCCCAGCAATATCTGTACTGTACACTCTACGTCCCCTTTCCTTTTTTTTAAATATTTTTTAATATTTATTTTTATATTACTACACAGTGAACGCGAGTCCTCTGTGCACAGTACATTCACTTAACATGACGCTACACAGCTCTGTGCATGCAGTACACCAGGCAGTGAGTGACACAGCGCCACATTCAGCACAGTACGTGAACCTGAATCACGTCTGCAGCAGCAGTTCTCTGGTGCAGGTTCGCGAATCACCAGTGAGTGACTGAGTAACAGCTTCCCCAGCGGCAGTTCTCTGTGTGTGCAGTAGGTTCGCGAATCATGAGTGAGTGAGTGGCAGCGCAAACCTGAATCACGTCCTCAGCAGCAGTTCTCTGTGTGTGCAGTAGGTTCGCAGGTAATGAGTGAGTGAGTGGCAGCGTGAATGTGAATCACCGTGTCAGTACGTTCGTGAACGACACGGGAGCCCTCAGCCCCCAGTACATGCAGTGAACGACGCGCACAGAGAGTGAACTGGAGCTCAGTCCCCAGTACAGTGAACCACGCGCACAGTGAGTGAACTGGAGCTCTCAGCCCCGACTGTCAGTGAACGCATCACTGAACACGCACCGTTCCCTCGCAACGAGAGTCTCCGCCACCAGATTCGCAGGTCATTCAGTGATTCACAGACCACACAGCAGTTCCACTGTCGGCCTGCACGCTGCTGCTGAGCTCAACTACTGAACTGAGAAAGGAACAAATCAGGTCAGGAAGTGATTCTAGTCAGTACGTTCACCTAAATAATTCGTTCCTTCGAACGAATCACTCGCGAACTACACAACACTAGTAGAGGGCCAATGGCCAGCAGCTTCTTATCTGAATATCTGGTCCTCCATCAGCAAACTAGTGACTATAGGCAAAATGACTTATAGTTACTGATCTGTAGTACTGCACTGGTAATTTTAATCTGGAGCCGTTTCCTCACACAATGATCATTGAATAATTTATAATCGCGTTCAGTTTGTATTTGTTTGTTTGTTTGTTTGCCATGGAATATGGAATGTAATACAATGTCATGAACTTTATTAGATCTAAAGATAGAAAGAAGAAATGCAGAGAGAGGTTGCACCGAGTTAGGAAAAAGTTAAGCATAGAGGTTAGCTAATGACACTGTGATGGTTCTCCCTTGGCATAATGTTTGGGAGGTCACACGATGCCATCAAGTTTGTATTTGACATGGAAATCTGAAGCTCACGAGCAAAGCTAAATAGCTTCGACTTGGAAAGTGGAAACAGCCTGGCTCGCTAACGTAGCACTGAAGTCAATGACGGCTCACTGTTTAGTGCGTCATCATCCCGTATCATGGGTAACGGGAGGTCTAGTTAGGATTAATTGTACTTTCATGAGTCCAGTTGTGGTTATAGCTACTGACCTGCCAAAAGTCACAGGAATGTTTAGTCCAGTGACCTCAGCAGCCCCCAGTGTGAATCACAGAGACTAAACAATGTTCTTCATTTTCCTCTCGATATATATTTAAATATATGTCGAGAGGAAAATAAATATTAATATATGATGCACTGTGTGTGTACAGACTTTTAGAGCTGTACACTACACGTTTCCTCGCTGTCAAAGAGAAGATTGATGTAAGAGATTTGTGAAAGGCTACATAAATCAAAAGCGGCCTCTGTCTATTGACAGATGAAATGAACATTTGCCACCTGTGTGTTCTTATCTTGAGCTGCTGTTAATCTGGGGGAGGGGGGGAGGTGCCCTCTGTCATGAGCTACAGGTATGTGAGGACATGCAGCTGTTGTCTTCTGCTCTGCTTTTCCTCAGTGGGGTGTGGCAGCAGTGCTGGCACATTGTGTCCTCACAACAGGAAAAAAAAATACAAAAGTTTGACTCTAAAACCACTCCATACTTAGTGCCTGTACTGAATATCTCCCGATGAGTGGTGTACTTTTCTCCCCCCGTGAAATTTCCCTCATGGTGATGTCAGAAATGTAGCGAAGCGAACAGCGAGCAGATCCGGTCTCTGGTCTAGCCAGGATGTCATTATAAGATACCAGCGTCACCACAGGCTATTTTTAACTCTGTCCTTTCCCAATTACACCACAGTCACAGCAAGCAAGCCACGCTGTATGTGTCTGTTTGTGTACAACTGTGACCCTGGAGTCTGGTTGGTTATGTATTTGGGGGGGGGGGGGGCTGTCTAGCAGCTCATCTCAGAAACATCTGAGACGTGTGCTACTGATTACAGGCCCTGTCAGAGCTTATTCAAACAGCACTGCAGTGGAAAGCTCTCATCCCTGAGATGCTGTGAGCTTAAGGAGCTCTGAATGTGGAGGTATGACCAGGGTGACCGTCCTGTGTGACCCTGCTGACTGTAAACACACTCCAGGCCTAATCCTCTGGGCCTCCTGAAGCTCCACAGCAAACAGGACCTCTGACATAGGAGCTGTGTGGAGGAAATAATTAGTTGACCATACCAAGTGCATCTGAATCAGAAATATCTGATAAAGGAACATAACAGTTTTTCATGTTTTCTCTTATTTACCACAAATCACATTTAGTACTTCACATCACATCCAACCATTTGACAAATCAGGCTGCAGAATGTTAGGAAGTGTATAAAAGTGGCTTCCTAGAACATCATGTTGGTGAGGCTTAGTAATTTGGTTGAAATCATGATTATGAATTTTATTTTCTACTGTCAAAATAAATCACGATATGGAATATGCAGGTGTCATCACAGGTAAAACTTCCGTTCATATCACATATCAAGATCCACTAGAAGCTTTCAGGTGCATGATTAAATGGAGATGCTTCAGTTGTTACATTGTGACTATTGTGACTTGAAGGGATAGTTCAACATTTTGGCATATTGGCCCATTGCCATAATCCCTATAGCAGTAGGTTCGTTACCTTTAATTGATGGTGCAAGCTATGTTTTTAGAACGGTGGAGCAGAGCCGCAAGCTGCTCAGAGCTACGCTACGGAGGCTAATGGGATTTCTTGGTTTCCCTCATCAAACTCATCAAATACACAATCCAACAATTCCAAAACGCTCTGGTGGACAAGTTGTGACCTGCACATTCACCATGCTATGAGATAATAACAGACCGCTACGAGATAAAGTCGTTTTAGAGGTAAATTCATGCAATACCAAGAAATCCCATTAGCCTCCGTAGCAGCTCGCGGCTGCGCGCCTCCATTCTAAAATTAGCTTACACCGACAAATAAAGGTAACACACCTACTGCTATGACTATAGTGATTATGGCAATGGGCCAATTTGCCAAAATGTTGAACTATCCCTTTAATTATCTAACAATTAAACACACAACTCACACTGTACAGTAAGTGAGGCAGGACTCGTGGAGCAGGCATATCAGAGGCTGGGGGCTGCCCACCACTCTCACCTCCATGCTGACAGGTCCTCAGCAGCACTCAGTGCCACAACTAACACTCATGTCAGATTGGAATCTTTGATCTTACATAACCTCCTTAAATTCTGCAGCCACCACCTCCACTGCAGAGCTCAGTACAGATAAAAGCTTTTGTCTCCGAACAAAGCCAAAGCACCACATCTGTCAGCAACACTCATTTGTTTAGAATTCCTCCTTTTTTTATCCTTTTACATCAATACCAAGAAAAGCCCGGACAGGCTTAATGACCTACGGCGTGGAGAAGGAAAAAGTCAGTTGCCAGGGAATTGTGTTTGTATAGACTGTGGGTTCCGCTCAAGGGAAGCTATGGGTGGCAGGAGGAGGAGGAGAGAGGTGAGAGGATGTGGGGAGGACAGTAGTGGCTTGGCACGAGTCACTGTGGGTGAGCGTTGGCCCTTGTTGCCTGGCTGATTGAGGACATCATGCTATAGTGTCTTGCATTGGAGGGTTTTTATAGAGCGAGAGTGAAAGAGGGAGAGAGTGATCATTATGGCTCCTGGAATAGCATAATTAGAGAGAAAGACCTTGCTGTCTCTGCACGGGGATCAGTGTGTGTAGGAGTGTTGTTTTTCTCTTTCTCAGGGGAATATAACAGTACAGCAACCAGGTGCATTTATGTAACACTGAATTACTGGTACCTTTTTTTGACACTTGGCTTATTTAAGAGATGGGTGGCCATTTGAAAAGTGTGTGCCAATCACCTACAATGGGTCTGTTATGGTAACTGCATGTTCAATAGACTACAAGAGCCACAAGCAGGCCACTGTTTGCAAATCAGCAGCCAAACATTGCTTTATAGCAAATATCAGATTCCAACACTCAGCAGGAAGCCTGAGATGACTCAGGGGAGGGTAAAGCCGGGGTCAGGTTAAGTATCATAGGATTTGTGCGGTCACAATTAGGGATAAGCATAGGTTGTGGTTACACAGAAACAGGCTGGATGTCACTATTCCCAATGTCTAC
Organism: Trachurus japonicus; assembly: GCF_045865225.1. Lineage (NCBI taxonomy): Eukaryota > Metazoa > Chordata > Actinopteri > Carangiformes > Carangidae > Trachurus > Trachurus japonicus. Next base: position 10,759,651 of record NC_140912.1, on the reverse strand, counting down.
TCCTGCATGTTAGAAATCTGATACAAACCATTGTTGAAACCCCTCATTTCATTTCAAACTCGTAGATAATGCACCTTAAAGGGATAGTTCAACATTTTGGCAAATTGGCCCATTGCCATAATCCCTACAGTAGGTAACCGTTACCTTTAACTGTCGATGCAAGCTATTTTTAGAATGGCAGAGCAGAGACGCGAGCTGCTCAGAGCTATGCTACAGATGGAATTTCTTGGTTTCCCTTATCAAACCTATCAAATACACAATCCATCAACTCCAAAACGCTCTCATGGACAAGTTGTGACCTGCACATTCACCACACTATGAGATAATAACGGAACGTTACGAGACAGAGTTGTTTTTCGAGGTAAAAAAAAAACAAAACACTGATGCTTGTTCCCGTCGAGGGCAGTTTTTCGCAAGCCGTCTCTGCATTTGCCTTGAAAACAACTCCGTCTCATAACATTCAGTGTCTAATCCATGCTTCTGATGATGTGGCTTGTAATGTAATGGTTCACACCTTGCCCTGCTACAAACCCTGTTCTTCCATTCTTCCTCATCAAAGAGAAGAAAGGGCCCCTTTAAAACGTTTCAAGGGTGGAGTCAAAAAGAGACAGATATCTCAATAGGCAACCTAAGCACTACAACCTTTAGAAATTTGGGTGAATTGACCCTTTGAGTTTATTTTACTGCAAAAAACCCAAATATCTTACAGTGATGTTAATGGTTCATGGTATATTAAAAGTTTTTTTAGTCCCCCTGTTAAATGCAGGAAACATTTTATCAACAATGATCTAACAAAAATTAACATGTCCTGATTGAAATTAGTCCACTAAGTAAACACCAGACTGATGGAGTAGCCTAATCATCACATCTCGACAAGAGAATGTGGATGTGATAGCGATAAATATACTTCAAGGCTGTGTCAGGAAGTAGGAAGTGAACACTTAGTACGGCTGCGAAAGGCAAATTGATTTTCTCCTCGGAACAAAAGCATAATCAGACTGTTTCCAGATTTAGTGCTCCAGCGTTTCCGTTAACAAAGAGCAGATTAAATGCTTACAACCGCACATATGCGCACTCACACGTGTGCGCATACGCGTTAACACACACACTGTGAGCTAATTGCATGCATGCCCTGGTGTGTGTTCGCACTCACTCTCGTACATACACACACATACACACACACTCTGCTGTTCTTTACCATCAGCTTGACTTGATTAGCTGTTGCGGTGTGTGCAACCGCTCTGCTGATGAAAGACAAGGAGCTGGATCTGTCACTGCCGCATGGGCATTAAAAGCACGACAGTTTACACAACAATGGAGCACTAAAGTTGGCCTTCATTAGAGGGATTAGAGGCCTAATCTAAAACACTGTTCAAGCCTCTCATCCCAAACCCTAAACAGCCTCTCTAGGGGGGCCCTTCCCTCCTACACCAACCATAACATCTCAGACTTCAAACACTCCATCTGTAACCCCAACCTCTGGGTGCTATCCCCTCTCTCATCGACCCCTATCTCAGAGCGAAGGGTTGCAGAGGGTGATGGACCCCATGTGATGGCGCAGCTGTGGAATGATTTATTGCTGGGTTAATTATTGGGTGAGAGGGAATTGTACCCACAGGTCGCGTGCTCCAGTCTGATTGCTGGTTCACCTGCTATCAGATTGTAGCGTACAGTTCATTAGCTTCTTAATGGGGCTCATGCCTCCCCACCCCTCCCTCTCTCCTCAACCCCTCTCTAGACAACTTAGGGCCATAGAAAAAAAAGGTCAGAGTCCCGGCAAGAGAGGGCGTGTTGCTCTATTGCAGTAATTAAAGGTCATTTGTTCTGAGGACTTCCTGTGCTGACCAGCTGCACAGTGTCTGTCCACTATAAAGCTGTATGGAGGGGAGCAACCCTCTGATGACTGTGACCCTGAGTCGTTTGTCACCGAGTGTGTACACACACAAATAAATGCTGGTGGCTGTTGAAGAAAAACAGTTGAAATTCTCAGACATTTGCAAAATTTCAAAACTTCAGGAGCTCATGAGTGGTTATGTGTGGTGCTAATAAAAAAAAAGGGCTGTGGAGCAGGTTAAACCATCCATTAAAGGCTGTTTGCATCCAGAGAAGTACAGTAGAGCAATGGATTTATTTGAACTGTTTCATGATGCGTTTATTTTCTCACAGAATATATTTGTGTATATGTTTGGGTTTATAGCTGTTTCTGTCTTTTGGAGTATTTCTGGTACTTTTTGATTTGTGGGTTTTGGGTTGTGTCCCAAATTACTCACTTATTTGTTATTCCCCCCTCACTACCCAGGAAATCTATGTACAGGGACCATATGGCTAAGGAGTTAAATCAATTAACAAATGCTTTCAGAGACTCTGGATATTTTCTCCACACCAATTTGTTTGTACTTCATTGTCAGAGCAATGCATGATGGTAACTCTTGATTTGTGACTGACCATTGCATTTGTGACTGATCATTGCAGTACTTTTCACAAAGCATTGTGGAATACTACAGTATGAGTCCACTATGTAAGGGATTAAGTTTACACATGAAAGCGAACAAGTTGCACAAAAACAAGATTAACTGGAACTGGAAAGTGCAATGGACATCTTTTATTCACTAATGCACAGAACAGCCATCTTGGATTGCGAGCTATTTGTGAAAACTGTGTTCTGTTGATCACCCAGTGAAGGAATGATACTGTTGGCTGGATTTTAAAACAACAAAATACCTCCTAACTCCATTGTATTGTTGTAGCCACAGAAACTTCAGGGGCAAATATCTCAATATCTGCGACCAGAAAACCAAAACGAATTACGTGGTTTGTGATTTGAATAATTTATCCCTTTAACACAAAGGAGGACAGTTTGAGGAAGAAATAGAGGAAGACAGCTGTGACAGGCTGAAATACACACACATTTTAATGGACGGCAATCGTCTGTCTCTTAATATTAACTATAATCAGCAATCAACCTACACTGCAATTCAGGACCTTATGAAAACACATCTCAGAATGGAATCTAATACTTTTTGATTTTTTTCTTTAGCCCATCTTGAAATGTAATTAAACTAAATGGCTGGGTTTTAGGGTAGAGAAAAAAAACAAACAGATAAAGAATCTGCATTCCCTTCTGCTCATTAGTCTAAAAATGAGCCAAAGAAGAAATTAATGTCAACTTTAATTCCAGGTTTTTAACACATTAAAAATCTGGACCAGACTGTGGAACCTAAGAGCGGGAGGTGGAGATGGAGGTGACCATGCGCATGATGGAAACTCAGCTGCCACATATTTAACAGTGTGATTGGATTGGGTTTGGCATACTTCTCATAACAACACCCTTGAATGTATACCTTTTTATTATTTCCCATAATGTGGGTGTTGGCGGAAGCACACAGAAAAAGGTATTCCTCTGAAACCGTGTGAGCTGAGAAGTAATCACCCAAATACGTCCTTGTTAGCCCTGAGTCCAGTTGACACTCACTGGGCTTTTACCCAAGCTAAAAATATGTCTACTTTTCTTTCATCTCTCCTCCCTTTCATTCTGCATGTGAGAGCTTTACTGGGTGCTGCTGGTCCGTGGCCTAACTGAGGCCTAAAGCACCCCTCCTGTAAAGTGGTGGGACGCCAAACATCCTCTGATTTACAGCTTGGAGCACACGCTATTCCTTTGCTCCTATGGGCTATAAAAGGCAAATGAGAGCGAGATGTCCAGATCCCACTTGCTATATTAACCTACATTCTTTCCAATAGAGTAGAGAGGCTGCATGAACTGACTATAACCACATGCTGCAAACAGCCAAACCTTCCAGGCCCCAACAGAGAGCTCACGTGAAGGGCAGATGGAGGGCTGGGATAGCGGTCAGATAAAATCAGCTGCTGACCTGCTCTTGCATACTGTATATAGACCAGTCAATAACATTCCTTCTCTTCTACACAACACTGGCTCCACAGCCTTGTCTGGCCCCAAATCATATTAAAAATTTCCTCAGGTATCTAAGGTGGAACCACCTGGGGGAACTGAATGACAAAAATCTAAAGGAAGAATGTATTAAATATGAACATGACTGGACGTCTAATCTGTGAGGCTGTACTTCAGCACAGTAGTGCTTTGAAGCAGCTCCTCCATTCACTCATGGATTCTTTTCTTGAGCCATTATGTTTAGCCAGGAAAGATTTAGGACATACAGTAGGGTACTTCATTAAAGGCTGCTAAGTGACAGAAATGATATAAAATTACTTTTTTTTGAAAACTACATATATTTGGAACAGAGCGGCTCTCTATCATAGTTGGATATAGTTGGCCAGAGTGTAAAATATAGGTGAGTTTATGTTTCCACACAAACATAACATGCATTTTTACAATGTTTTGAAAATGTGTCCCATGCCTCTATCCTCTATTGTTATGTGAATATTAGGAGTTGTTATATCAAGAGATATGAAGCACTAATGTTCCCATTGGGAGGCATTCAACCCTTGCAGAAGAAGAGGTCATAACAAAGTGGTATCTGTTGCCGAACGTAGTTTCTCACTGGGAGCAGGTGGTGGCTGTTTCTGCCTGACAAAAACTTTGGTCATTGTTGAGTTTACAAGACAAGAGTTTGTAATACACCCACCTTCTGAGAAGAGGGTGTATTATTGTGAGTCACAGTGACAGGCCAGGGCTAGCTGCAAACTTAAAGATGGGGTAGAGACAAGATTGTAAGTTTTTATGCTGAACTTGCAATTCCTCTAGTAAACAGTTTTTATTGTTGGTTATGTAGCAATAGCACCTTTAAAATAGTTCAAATTAAACCTTAAATATATAGGTATATGTTTATTCTTTTCTCTTTTTAAAAAACTTTTCACTGATGCCCAGTTTTGAATTTCCATTTTTTTCTTCCCACTTCCAGCTTTACTTCAGCTCTTTATTCAATAGCTGCTAAAGGTTTTACTCAAAATCAATCAATAAACCTTAGGGTGGTTCTAGAGGAGGACCAAGGTCATCAGGACACATCATTTGGGAACCATGAGTCTGTTCAGAATTCAGACAACAGATGTTAAGATCATTCATAGGACTGAGGGAACAAGTCAAGGGATCACCAAAGTCAGTAGGCGTCATCGTCAGGAGGACACTTCAGTCTGGTCTGAAATATTTCAGTTAGGTCCAGTGGTGGAATGACCGACTGGTTGGCACTGGTACTGTATCCATACAAAAATCTACAGTAACGCCCAAATGGGGAAATAGAAAAGAGGATGTTTCTATCAGGTTCCTGTACTGTAATGCTTTGAAGTATACTGTACAGCGATCACTGTGAGCAGGCCCCTGTTGAAGATGCTGCCAGGACCCTCGACTGCCTTCACCCCACCCGTTCCTCTCAGGATTAGCTTTGCTATGATTTAGTGCTGTTTCTCACTGGCCTCTGGAATGCGACGGATGACGGATCTATTTTCCTACATTGTTTCACCTGCTCTAAATGGAACCACATGCTGCACAGGACCGCCTCTCCTTTGTCTGTAATTGGAAGCACATGCACAGTGAAGCCAAGACTAAAGCTGAGCCGCCACAACCAACAAGCAGAGCCCCCCCTACTCCACTCCCCACCTCCCTTCATTCTCCTGGGTCTGGGGTGCCACATTTTGGTTGGGGCCAAGTGGGAGTCCACATTGTAGAGTCTGAGTGAATTTATTGAACCAAATGACCTGGCGATACATGTCAAATTCAGTTCAATGGGACGACTGTATCATGTGTCCTGTGAGTCTTTCAAGCCCTTGGACTGGAATTTGAGTGACAGTTGGGAGTCTGTGGAGGATGGTGGCCTTGACATTGAGTCTGACATGCTTTGAGAACTCAAGCAGCACTGTACTGTTCATTCGCCACGGTCTGTCATGTCTGGATGGGACAGGCCATGGACGCAGGGCAGAGAGCTCACCAAATCTTACATCACTGCTTTGTACCAGAGTAAGATTGCATAAGAGAAGGATGTTTGATATTTATTAACCTCATCAGTCACGTTAATTTAACACGTCTGTCAGTGATGTATGGGAAGAATCAGTTAGTGATATCCAGAGGGAAAGAACCGGAACTCTCTATCGTCAACATAGTGCAAGGCATGCTGGTAGGCCTGAAGCCAGGTTTTTCTTTTCTTTTCTTTTTTTTGAAATATACAGTAGATTATAGGTCCAAGTTCTTCCTCTTCCAAAATGATATGGCCCGACACGAGATAAAGTCTCAACATTCCTGTAAGCGTTTGGATTTTTCTAATGTTATCAATTACATGAACTCCTCGATCATATTTTGAGTTTGATTTTCCAACATGTGGCTCTGAATGCTTACTGCACTTTTTTTGACCCCTGAAGTGTCACATTTAAAGACTTCCTCCACTCATGCTATGATTGTTGTTACTTTGCTTGCTTTTGTGTGGTGTGTGTCTGACACAACTGAAGGTTGTTTTCACATTCATCTGCTGAGGGAGGAAAGTTTCTCTTTGCTCACCTGAATATCAGGTGAAGTATGATCTTGTGACTTGATGTCCAATTTGGAAACCAATCATGATATGTGTGAGGACTAAAAATACCTGGCACAAAATTCTATTCCAAAGTGTATTTTTTTTAAGTCTATATCCATTAACCCCCCTGGGTTACTAAAGCTCCCTGAATTCAAGTAATTCAAAAACAATCCATAGGACATGACCTTGGTATAGCAGCAGGCCTGCATGTTGGATTGTCAACAAAACGGTGAAATTGATCATCAGCGAGGGGCTTCCAGGTCCTCCAGGCCAATTTGGAACATGAGATGAGAATGAGAGGCATGCACAATAGAAATACCGTTTAATGAAGTCAGTCAGGGGTAGGTATGTCTGTAAATATTTTTGTAAATTCACTTGGCAGATAAGCCCTTCTTTTCTCCCTTTTCTCAGTAGACGGCTAAAAAGCCAGATAAGTCATTACTGAGAATATTGGGCATGGAAAACACCCATTTTCAGGTTTCAGCCTCATTATTGTGAAAACCATAAAGCGGTATCCTTGATTGAGCCTGACACTGGCTGTAAACTCATCAGGGTGGGCGCACGGGGGCCTCTAAGTGCCCTGATTACCATGGAAAAACTGGCAACCTTTTTTCCACCAAAACAGTGATTAGCACCCTGTTACAGTTATTGGGTTTGATTAGCATCTCTGGCGCCAAATATTAGTGCAACACTCTGGGTTCATGAGTGAACTGGAGATGACTGTGAGAGCTGTTGGCTGACTCTAAGTATTTTTATCACTATGTTGACCTTACAGCAGTTGCTGTGGCCTTGGGGGCAGAAGAAGGACATGCTTCGCTTTGGTCATAGTGATGAGAGAGTTTGGATATCAACCAAACATGGTGTCCTGGAGCTCCAAAGTTGAAGCTTTGGCTGTACTACAGTGACATCTACTGGAAAGAAGTGAAACTGCAGGTACAATACAAAAGGTTGGGCACATTTGACATTGGACAGTCTATCAACCTGCAAGAATAATCTAACTAATCTCAGTCTAATCTAATCTTAAAAAGTCTGTTCAACTAGCTAAAGCCTGGATGAGGGTTAATATTCTTTTATCAGGACAAACATTTAGATAAGCCGTTACTTTCCCCAGTTTTTTTGGTGCATGTTTTATTTGAGATTTTGTGCACGAAATATGAAATTATGTACATTTGTGAATATTAAACATGTCTCCAATTGATATTGTACAGGCTACATGCCCATTATTGGAGGATGTCTTGGTGTGTCTGTAATCTGTTGACATACAGTGTCTTGTAATCTCATGTGTGATATTGCTATGACACTGAGATAAACCTGATTCACTACATGCAATTAAGTAAATTCTTCTTTTTTCCTGTCTTTCTGTAATTGTACATTTGAATGAGTGAATGAGCTTTGAGGAGAAGTAACAACAGAGAGAGGTGCAGTTCGAACATCAGTTGACTAGATTTCAGCAGGAGAAAGAGCAGCTGTGGTGTCGTGTTGGGCCAGATGCTCAGATGATCTGATTAGGAACGTGTTCTCAATCACGTAGCTCTCACACATCACACATACAGTACACACACACACACACAAAGAGAGAAAGCAAGATTTTTATCAGAGTCAAAGAGCACCACTTGTGTTCACCTCACCATGGAGTAGTTTGGTGGATGTGATGGAAACATTGTTTTTTTAAGGATCAATGCTAAGACAGCGGCCTAGTTTGCATTTACTGAGCATGCTGTTGAGTGGGATATCACAATCTGCAATACTTGATGATTACACAACATGTCATGTGATTCTACAATAATGTTAAAATGGAAATGTTTATTGGACCGTTTATAGCTGAAACATCTGCAGAGAAAAAGGAGAGACAATGTCACCATAAGAAATGCTTTACTGACAAATAAACTAATAGAATTTAAAGATTGATATTTTTTGTTCTGAGATTTTTCAAATGTCTCCAGATCAGCTCCACAATGACATGAGTGAAGTTTATGTGCAAAGGTGGCAATATGTGATTATAAAGACAAATACATGTCTCAAAACTCTCATCATACAGCAGGTTTTTCCTGATAGTGTAGGAGCATACAGTATAGGGTGGACATGGTGAGTCAAACCCGTCCTATATACAGTCCTCTGTCCCTTGGTGACTTGTTAGAGGATCTGTCTTATGTTGCCCAGTACCACAGCCTATATTGTTCACTATTCTTAGTTACTGTACAGTACCTGCTGCATAATATGATGTGGGATCAGTAGAGCAGCTCAAACGGCTGCTGTGGGATGGAGGAGGCGAGTTCGACCTGCTCCTCCCTCGCTCTCCTGCATGCACTCCCAGCGTAGTCAATTACTGAGATGGAGCTGCGTGATTGATCATGTTGCAAGAGGGCTGCACAAAGGCCCTCAGTTCAATAATGACAAATGTTCTCCCCGGCAATCCTCACTTGATTTTGTCAGGGAGTCTGTCTATAACACTCGCTAAGAACACATGTAATCCCTCAAGTTTCAGGCTTATCGATCACAAAGGGTAGATACATTTCAACAAAGACCACAATCAATAACCACAGCTGTGCACAGACAATATAAAAGTCTTTAATCATAAATAATTGAATCAGAGGAGCATGGATGAGTTGCACAGAGGCAGTTTTCTTTTCCTCCTTGTGTCAGCATCAATGATAAATTAGGTGATTGAACTGTGTGTTTAGGAAGGAGTGTGTGGACATTTGTGATGGACAGGAATGTGTAAGTGACAATTCAAGAAACAGACAGACACAGAACATGTGTTGGAAAAGACAGAACCTGTTAAATTGTGATTTTCAATGTGAAATATCACTGAACAACCCAAATCACCTCCGTCATTGCTTATTTAATCACAACTTCATACACCAATCAACAGAATAAAGAGACACCGGCAGATTTTAATGACCACTCCTGGATCATTAAAACCATGTGGATCATTAGAACAATTCAGAGCTGCTTGTCCATGAGTAGTTTCGGCAATTTTCAGCATGTGCCACAAAACCTGAAGGATTTCAAATTTCCAAACACCGAAGCAGTACCTAAAGAGAAATAGCCTAATGTTGATTTGAATATGAAGCACAGTAGTCAGTCAGCATAGCTTAGAGTAAAGACAGGAGGCAGGGAGAAAGAGCTTGTCTGGGTCAGTCCAAAGGTAAAAGATGTAGCTCACTAATCAACAGGCTATATCTGTTTTGTTTCACATGTACAAAAAAAAAAGGAACCGTAAGTGAGGTGTTACCAGGCAACCAGAATATCGTATGATGAGTCAATTCGAGTTGCAGATCTTTTAACTTTGGACACAGCCGGGGTAGCTGTTTGCCTCTGACTTAAGTCCTAGGGCTATGCTAGCCTAACCAGCTGCTAACTGTAGCCTCTTAATATACAGACATGAGAGACATACATAGTCGACCTCTAATCACATTTAACCAAACTGTCAAAATATTCTTTAGCTTACGTCTTGATCTAATCCTCATCCTTACTACATTCAAACACCCTGCTGTGCTGCACAGCTTTAGCTCCCAATGCACCACAGCAGCGTTTTCGATGTAGAGAGGAGTTCACTTCAAACTGTATCCATCCACATTCTGCTGCCTTGTCCCTGTAAGACTAATTGAATAGGGCAAAGGCAGTGACATTCATTATATACAGCAGGGCTGACCATAAAGGGCAAAAGAGGGGCTGATAAAAGAGGGAGAGACAGGTGGCATGACATGCTGTAAAAGCCAAAGGCCTCTGCTAAGAAGTGATGCAGGAAAAGTGAAGCAGCAGCAGAGAGAAAATGCAGACATCAAGGAGAGAGGGGAGTGAAAGTATAATGTCTCAAGTGGGGTTCTGATCAGATTTGGTGCTGTTGTGGCACACTGCGCACAAACTACACGGTACATAAAGCAGCTCTTTGTATCTGCAGTATATTCTAACTCTACCACAGGTGAACAGTGCAAACGCTGCAACGATGTGAGCTGACGAATGGCTTGCAATTAAAAGACACTACATGGAATCCCCTGGTATCAGTGTGACTGATGGCCTGACTTTAAGCAGGGCTGACCCCCACCCACCCCCCAAGAAAACAGACATAAACAGTAGGCTAAGCAGTGAGCTTGTATTCAGGCGTGGTGAAATACATCCCTTGTTTTATGCGACTGGTCAGCCGAGGGAGTTGAGGCTACACACACACACAGATGTATAAAGCGCTTTGTGTGGTGCGGAAAGAGCATCTCTTGAATCTCAAGTGTTTAAAGTTGGCCTGTTTCCACCCTCCTCTAGGGTCCTGCTGAATGGAGGATGTTATACATTCATTAGAGGAGGGAACTGTCAAGAGCCTGGCTGACAAATGACCTTGGCCCCTAATGGCTGCCCAGCTGTAGTGTTTTCTTCTTTTCTTTTTTGTCTGGGGAGTGGACACTGTACTGTTTGTGATTTTTCTTTTTAGTAATGATGCTGGTGATATCCTATTTTCTTTATAGTGCCATCAAACCCCATTAACTCTCAAAAACCACCTTGTAAGCGGGCGTATTATTAAGGCTCTGCTGCATGTCACAATGATGTTAATAAATTACAAAGCAATAAAAACACTTTACTAAGCCCCATTAGGGTGACATGTTTCTCCTTTATGATGAACCTGGGTACCGTAGTTTATTATCAGTCCAACACACACCGCCCTGCTGCTGTAAAATACTCAATAAAGCAGTGGTGGTGGTCGAGGATAGCAAAGTTGTAACTAGAGATTAGCGCCATACTGAAGCTTCATTTTTGACCTTGAAGACCAACTCCTTAAAAACATTCTCATGGGATTTGTTGACAACAAGACAAATATTGATTGAAACCAGCTTCATCGTTTACAGATAACATACAGTAAAACAACATTCACAGTTAAGTTTGACACATATTAAATAGTCTGAAATCAAATCAGAGCTAGTTTACAAAGCAATGCAATAATCTGTAAGTGAGAGGGGAGGGAAAACTAAAAATCATCATCTCTGCTTCTTTTCTTACCATGCCTCCTTTGTGCACTATTCTTTTTTTTTTTTGCAGGTGAGGATTATTGATACTCTAGACATTTTTTGCTGTTACACACGAGATCATATTTATGTTGCCACATATGAAGAAAACTGTGTGAAAATTATGCTTCTGTTAAGATGCTCTTAAGATTATTAGAGCTATGTGAATTACCCAGAAGCACTTGGTCCCCAGGGAAAAAGAAATAACATGCTGCAGAGAGAGCACGAAAGAGGCAGACGGAGAGGGAGAGAGAGAGAGAGATCATCTAAGTATCATGAGTCATATGCCGACGTTACATAATCAGTCTGGGGCACAAGTTAAGTGACAACAACAGACAACAGGTACATGTACGACCTGGCTGATGCACCCGGCACATTTAGGTTTAGAAGTGTCTATTTAAACATCATGAACTTTACAATCTGTTCTTAACAGCATTTAGATTTATTTGTTCATTTTTAGATTTTTCCGGTGCACGATTGAAATCAAAGCTGCGTTGGACAACACTGAGATGTTCTATATGACGCATTAACAGAGATGTGCTCGCTGCCACTCCGATTTCTCCCTGTCCCTCCAACTGTCTGTCTCCACCACACAATGAATCATTGATGGCATTTTAGAGAAATAACTGAGCAGTGATTATTATTGCAGAGGGCCACTGGGAATGTGTGTGAGTCCCAGACAGTTAGTTAGTGAGTTAGTTGGCTGGGTTCCCTGTCTCCTCCTGAGAAAGAAAGAGAGCGTTCCAGTGCCATGACCAAGAAGCCAAGATGGCTGTCACAATGCCCACTGCCGCCGCCGCCGCTGCCGCCCACAGCTGCGAGTCCTAGGGTGGCTGCCTGTCTGCTCTGATGCCCGTCTTTTTTTTGCAAAGTGAAGGGTGATGATGATGGATGCCGTATGCAGACCTCCGCGGTGCATCCCTGCGTCACTGTGCCTCCCATGACTCCATGAGGCGGCGTCCTCAGATCCCCAGCAAGCTGTCCACATCCTGGCTCAGTAAGAGTGTTAAAGCCTGAGACTTTAGCCTGTGTGTGTGGTGAGCCAGAATCAGAGCAATTACATGCTCTCTGCTTATAATGTGAGTGTCTCTAGGTGAATGAATATGCAGGATAACCCTGTCAAGACAAAGAATATAAGACACCTGCTTTCAAACTGTATGTGTCCCTGCAGCCACTTCTGTCCATTTAAAGACAAGGAATCCTGAGCAGGTGATGTTAAGAGCCAAACAAGATGTGTGTTTGTGTTTTTATATATATTTTTTATATACAGTACCTTTATTGTGTTTTCTTCAGCAGCTGCTAGTCTGCAATAGGACAGAAAAACAGAATCAGTGCCCGTATATCTACAGTATAAACAATAGCCTTTATGCACAGCTCCACTACCTCCTGAACTTAAACAAGCTCCTTTATTTCCTTTCTTACATTATTGGACAAACTGATTGTCAGACATACCTGGATTAATCAGTTTGTCCAATAAGCTGTGCATAAAGCCCATTATTTGGCTTCTACTACTTATGTCTAACTGTCTCCGTATCAACAGCCACACAGTGTGAACTGTGAGACCCAAGAGGACACAGAAATAAAAATCAATTTATCATTACATCTCACCTCATTGAAAACAAGGACAAACATACTAAGAAAAAAACCTTTGTCTTCCTCACAAAGGGCACAATATGTGTATATTTGTTCCCGATTGACGTTTCTGTTAGAAAGGAAGTTACATAAACTGTGTTTATGGAGAAAATGAATGAGACTGTTGAAAATCAGTGGATATGCAGCACTTCATACAAAATCAATACGGTGTTAACACTCTGTAAAGCACATTACAGTATGGAGTTAAACAAAGCATACAACAGGAAAATATAGCTTATTTTGTTGTACTTTCACATTAGCAATGGAACCATAAATCTTTACAGATTCAAGCAGTCGAACAGTAACAGTAAATGCTTCTCATTAAGATTCAGTATAAAGTAAAGGTCGCAGAAGAAGATGCTGCAGGCGACATGCGGTTTCATGGGGAGTGGTGGTTCGTCAACCAGGGATTATTTCTCTACCCTGAGCTGCTTCACCACAAGACGCTCATCAATGTCAGTGGTACCGTCTTAATATAGCCTACAGCATATACATACCACAGCAGCGGTGTCCTTGTTTTCACACACAGCAATGCTTAATTGATAGAATATGGGATTTACAGTGTTAGAGATGTGTCACCTTTACGTGTTGACTTGGATTGACTAGCAGCTACAGTGGTCAGGTCTGCTGGTAGACCTACGTATACACCACCATAGTTCCTGAGAGGAGAAGATAGAGGGGGATAGGGCAGAGGAGGGGAGGAGATCAGATGAGAACATTCGTTACTACAGTGTATCAGCCACTGAACTTAAAGGGATAGTTCAACATTTTGGCAAATTGGTCCATTGCCATATTGCTATAGTCATAGCAGTATGTTTAGTTGTTACCTTTAATTGTCAGTACAAGCTATTTTTTAGAACAGTGGAGCAGAGCTGCTCAGAGCTACGCTACGGAGGCTAATGGGATTTCTTGGTTTCCCTCATCAAACTAATCAAATACACAAGCCAACAACTCCAAAACACTCTGGTGGACAAGTTGTGACCGCACATTCACCACGCTATGAGATAATAACAGAACGTTACGAGACAAAGTTGAAGGTAAATTCATGCAAAACCGCTGATACGCGTTAGCCTGGCTCTCGCCAGACCCTTGTAGTTCCGCAAAGCTACGCTGAGCTCCACACAAGGGTCTGGGACTGCTCCATAGGCGATTCATTTCAGAAGGCGGGGCCTTGTAAAAAAAATCTTGTATGTGATTGGATAAACCACTTGTCCGTTATCTTGAATGACGTGCTACTTCAGCCACTCACTGCGAGCCGCCATTGTTGTTTGACTCAAACAGTCGCTTCAGCGCTACGTCACACCTCAGAAAGTCCCGCCCGGCGATCCTGATTGGTTCATTATTTTTTGCTCCGGGGAAGAAGTTTGCATTGGCCTCGAGTCCAGACCCTTGTGTGAAGCTGAGCGTAGCGCCTCTGGTGGAGCTTTGCGGAACTACAAGGGTCTGGCGAGAGCCAGGCTAGATACGCGTTGCCTTCAGGGACAGTTTTTCAGCAAGCAGTCTCTGTATTTACTTCGAAAACAACTCGTCTCATAACGTTCCGTTATTATCTCATAGTGTGGTGAATGTTCTGGTCACAACTTGTCCACCAGAGTGTTTTGGAGTTGTTGGATTGTGTATTTGATGAGTTTGATCAAATACACATGAGGGAAACCAAGAAATCCCATGAGCCTCTGTAGCGTAGCTCTGAGCAGCTTGCGGCTCTGCTCCACCATTCTAATAATAGCTTGCACCGACAATTAAAGGTAACGAACCTACTGCTAAGACTATAGCGATTATGGCAATGGGCCAGTTTGCCAAAATGTTGAACTCTTTCTTTCAGTAGCAGGAAACGTACAGGTGTTGCTAATAACATTAACAATGTCACAGTAAGTTAACAGCCAATGGAATTCAGCAAAAATAACATGTCATCATGGCTTCATAGAGAAAAAATGATTAACAATCCACAACCTGTGCACTAACAAGCGCAACTCCATAATTGAACTGAAAACTGAAAAACCTAAAGAGAAAATAAAGACAAGAATTTGATGTAATTGAAAAAATATGATCAAAATACCTTCTTTTCTCATCGTCTACCATAGGATCTTCTGTCCTGATTGAGAGAAGAAGCACAGGTCAGGTCAGGCCTTAGGAGCATGGAGAACCAAAAAACTCAGAAGCAATGTAACTCATGAGAAGCAGTAAACACAGAAGTGCAGTCACATGGCCAGTTCACTGGCCCAATGGGGAATATTGCTAATTCAGTTTTGGGAGTTTTCAAACGGAATTGAAAACGAGACGACTGAACAACCAACTTATACAGATCCTTGGTTTTTGCCATGTTGTTGATGGGTTTTTTTTTTAAGGAATGACATTAAGCTGCACCACCTAATCTACTGCTTGTTACATTTCCAGCAGTGTGTGTGTGTGTGTGTGTGTGTGTGTGTGTGTGTGTGTGTGTGTGTGTGTGTGTGTGTGTGTGTGTGTGTGTGTGAGAGAGAGTGAGAGAGACATTTTCATATTTTGCTGTGTAGCACAGTCCTAGGAAGCTGTGATTAGCCTCAGTAAGTCAGTAGTGTACTGCTGTCAGCTCTCATGGGTCCTGTACCGACTGCTCAGATGGTTATCAAGGAGCACACACACACACACACACACACACACACACACACACACACACTCACACACACATACGGACACACACTGATTCCAGGAAATGCTTTGGAAATGCTCCTTCCTAAGCTTTGATAAAAGCTAAGCAAAGTACAATCTGTCCTCTGACTTCTGACTGATACTTTAGAGAAAAATGTGAACAGTCACACACACACACACACACACACACACACACACACACACCCACACACACACACAAATGTAATTACTTTCCCAATTAGATTTGTGTCGCAGGTCAGGAATAAAAGAACTCCGTAATTGAATATCACGTGAAGCAAAGCAAACCATATAAAGCAATGCTTTTGTGCACGTGCCCTGAGTTTGTATTCAAAATGCAACACTATTTAGTCACTGTTGAAATCACAAAAGGTTAAACCTTTTATATATCAGTTGTAAATGTCACAAAAATTCAAGCTGCAACTCAAAATCAAATGGTCGAACATTCAACTATATTTCTCAGTCCGCACATGTTTGCAGAGGATCAATTTTACCGTTATTTAATGGTAAAAGCATGGTGCCTAATTTCAATATAAAAGAAAAAAGATGAACAGGGGAAACAAAACAGAACAATTTGAGCATGAGCTTTATCTATTTTCTAATAAGAATTTGTCTTGATGATTGCTGTGTACATTTTATGGCATTGCAACAACACTGACTTTTTTTTTTAAATTTTTATGGGCTCCACTTATGACGACAGCAGAAGTTATGATATATAAATAAACACTTAACATCTGCTTACAACCACATGACTGACTTATAAACCTACTTATACACGGCTTGTAAATCTTAACAGAGTGGATGGGCAGGGTCCCAAATAAACTCTCGAGAAACGAAATGTGTACATTTCATTCATTTCATCGGTTGTCTACCATATTTTCTTATGTGAATATGGTGCAAGGTTATTATATAAGAAATTACTTCTCTACATCAAGCTATGGATTATAAGTGTTGGGATTTTGAAAGTCAGGAATTTGATTCTGATTAACTTCACTTGATCTTCACAAAGTGACATACAAATCACCTCAGACATCATTAAATGTTATATCCTGTGATGGAGATAGAACAAACTGTAAGAAAATGTGAAAATGTCTGTAAAGTCATTGCATCTATGTTTGTGTCACTATGCATTCCTGGCTTATTCTTATTAAGTTCTTATTATTACATTTCAAATTAAATTTGAATAATGTAAAACAGAGATAGGCTACTTTATTATGGTTATAATTAGATCTAAATGGATCTAAATAAGAAAATAGCAGTTGCATACTGCATAAAGGAAAGGATAATACTGTATATCAATGGTCAATTTGAGTGATGTAAATAAAACTTTAACATGATGTGTTTACTGAAATGCGTGAACATCATAGCAGGTTTGATTTCTACAGTATGTTGATTTTTTGTTTTGGTAACAGTTTGTTTCTTTGAATAAAAAGTAATTTAATCACGCTTCTTTTTTTACATGCTTCACTGTAAAAAACTTTGAGATTTAAGAAGGTACTGTATATTTACAGTGATATAGGCCTAACTAAAGTGCAATTAGTGTGGAGAAATATTGTTGTTACACAACATTGATAGGCTATATAAAGCTCTTTTTTTGGTGTGCTGTAAATGTTGTAAAGGCTGGAAGCCATAAACATTTGAAATCATTTGAAAATGACTGATGTACTTACACATCTTTGGATGCTTCTGCTGGTCCTGAAAAAAAGATGAAAAGACAAGATTCAGTTCATCCTCCTCCTGTGTGTGTGTGTGTGTGTGTGTGTGTGTGTGTGTGTGTGTGTGTGTGTGTGTGCGTGTGTGCGTGTGTGTGTGTGTGTGTGTGTGTGTGTGTTACTTACCACACTAATAATTAATCCCTGTGCGTTTATTACAACTGTTCATTTTCCAAGGCCATCATTGAGCAGCCATGGGATAAGACCTACAGATAAAGACCTACCAACTACTACTGTAATGATAATCACACTTCAGACTCACTTCTTACATAATAACTCTTCCAACTATCTAAATAAATCAAATAGCTCCTTTAATTTAACAGCTAACTCGAAGGGTGACGCCGGTAACACTCCTTTAATTAGTCAGAGCAACAAAAGTGAGGATGCGGCGCCTCCAGTTGGCTGGCAGTGATTTAGAGATGGTGTGGCAACACTGAGAGCACTCCGTGAGACCACATGGGAGATTTGCAGGGACAACCACTGGTGCTAATCAGGACATTTGGGGTAAGAATATGTGAGGCAGTCACTATCAAATGTTCATGATTTGATAAACCAAATCAAAAATTACAAACCCTGAGTGGTTTATACAGTATTCTCTGAACTGCCATCCATCTTTTGTTGCTATTCAGGCTTAGCTATGAACAAACTGTACAACCCTAGATTATGCAAATTAGACTGCGACTCGTCTGGGACGACAAAATCGTGACAAAATCGTACAGTGTAAGCCCGCCTTTAGAAAGGTTTATATTCTATATTTGCCCGCAGCAAATAGCCTACATATTGGAAAAAAAGTAAGTTATATTTTATATTCTTGAACTTGCATTGTCCCACTTTAAATAAATTGAATTGAATTATAGCCTAAAAAACGCATCTGTCCAAAAATGTTGATATTGACCCTACCTGTCATGTTACATGACAATGTATTCAAACTGTTTTACCTACAATATCCACTCTTAGCAAAGCACTGATCTTCTCATCGTTCAGAAAATCTATAGTTTAATATTTAAAAAGTCAATAATAACGTAAAACATGATATATATATATATATATATATATATATATATATATATATATATAGACATATACTTTTAACAACAACACACACCACACACAATTATACCACCACATAATCCACACTGACCACTTCACTACAGCTCCCTACAGTAACAGCAGCAGAACCTCCAGTAGAAGAGGCTACTGGAAAAATGTTGGCGCCAAACTGAACACAATACCAATAGAATGGACCCATTGTACACCCCGGTGACTTGGACATGAGTAATTTGCCTACTATAGGGGATAAGATACTGTATTTGTCAGAGTTAGATATGGAGATTAATATGAAGCTCATGTCTGTCTGTTGAATATGAATCTCAAGCCAGGAGACAGTTAGATTAGCTTAGTCTGAAAGCTAAAAATGCACAAGAAAACAACTCTGTCCAAATGTAAATTAGGTCAATAATTAACATGTCCCATGTAGGCTACTTTGAGGTTTCAATGGTATATAATGGTAGGTACCTCTTTCTAGTTCCCCTTTTGAGTCTTTATGCTGAGCTAACCAGCTGTTGCCTTGAAGGCCAACAATTAGGGTACAGGCAAATAGATTTACTGAAGTAGTAAACTTTAAGACACTTGCACTTTTATACTCTTTTCTTGCATATTTTTGAGATGTTTAACTTTTCTTCCGCTATGGATTGTGTACATTGTAAATATTTGTCACTTATAATATGCAGATTAAGCTAACAATCAAGCGAAATAGATTGCATAGATACAATTTAAGTCAGCCATCTGTCTGACTGAAGATCAAGCCCAACAATGATGTCTTTTGTGAAAGATTTGCTCATTTTACCAGAGCAGGACCACTTGTGGTCCAAAGATGTCACGTTCATACACCACAGTTTTAAAGAAGAATTGGGAAAGGGGAAGCAGTTTATAAATATTCTTCATCTTTTGCGTGGATGAACATGGCTCCATATTGCAAAGGTCATAACTAGTGCAATTCTAGAGAATAAACCTGATGGTATTTAGTTTGTTATGATGTAACTTGATTGTTGTAGTTTGTTTAAGTAGGCTTATATGTGGGTGTTTTTTCTTTCTGATTCATATTTGACTATAAAGCACTTTGTGCAACATTCATTTTCTGTATGTAGTTATTATTACAAATATTATTATATTATTTTATCCTTAAAGGTAGAGACATATGTATTTTATATTTAAAAATACAACACAAAACACAAATAATGATATTCTAAAACTGACATTGAATGATTGATGGCAGGATTTATACTTTATTGCAATATATATTTTTTACAAGTTGCAGTATATCTACTTAGTAGTTTTCAGTATAAAGGCTATAGACTCTCTCTCTCGCTTCTACATTGTGACAAAGAACATGTTGTGGACATTCAGTGTAAAGTGCCTCGCTCTTTGCTGAACCACATGTAATCCACCACTTGATTTGAATTGAAATAAGATCACAATAGATTCAGCTAGGGGAATATCTGGCTTCCTACTGTATTCAAATGTTCAGTATTGCATTGACAAGTGGGCAAACAAAAGCCTCAATTCCGCACCATAATCGGTTTTCCATGCTATCATTGTATCAATATGAAAAATTTACCTTGAAAACTGGCCACTACAAGATTAACGTGAACTAGAAAATGTGAAACTCTACATCATACAGACATGCACAAATTTCATCCTTGCAAAAAGAAGTGGAGGGCTTTTTTCACGGTACATGTTTGAGTCTGCTGACATGACACAGGGGCCATTCAGTAGTCTGACAAAAGCTCATTCATATCCAAGGGTGCACATCTGGCTGCATAAGACTAGGGATGAGCAATGTGATATAGAGTGCACTGAGGCGGTCATTAGACTTTGGAAAGACCACAGCTTGAAACTGGAACATTCTTGTATCACTCGATTCGAAAGCTTCCTGGATGATTTTGCTCCTGGTTAGAACTTAGACACTGCCTAAAAGCAGAAATCTGAAATAAATTGTTACACTTTCCATTAACCATCCCAATTCAGGGTTTGAAAAATATTTAACAAATGGCAATGTTAACCATGTATTATTTTTATCAATGGACAGTATTTGACCAAAAATTATATTTTCTCCTGTGAATATGTTTAATATTATTAACAGGCATTTTCAGTATCATTCATAATTGTATACCAGACTGTGGGAATATAATACACATTTGTGTCACTACAAATCAACAAGTGATGAATGACAATATAGAATAACAAAGTTGCAATAATATAAAATCTGTCTCCATTGGAGAAGCTACATTACTGAGAAACTCTGTACATTAATTAACAGCTCAAATGTGCTTATATCCACAGACATCTATATTAGAGCATCATAAACTTTTAATTACACATACTGCTTGTAAATGTTATAAAGGGTGGTTAAGGCATCCCATGTCTTTATACACCCACAGGAGGATAAGTAATTGGTAATACATTATTAAATACATCTACATACAAATCAGCTATACTATTGTATGTTATGAACGGTAAATGTGTACTGTATTTACTGCTCATGAAGGTTTTGCAGGCTCTGTGGGGGACTGGTGTAAATTATTATTATTATTTGCAAATGGAATTTTTAGTGTTAATTAGGGTACATAATTTGTCGGTAATTATAATTTATCTAATTAAGTAATATTCTATTTTATACCAACTGTGTTTTACACTAGCCTCCAGGAGGAGTTGAGGAAAAATAATAAACTCTCACCACTTCCTTTAAGTGTGTTATAGAGCCTTTCGTGTTCAATGTAATAGAGGGCTTTAAGTTTATATTTGTATTTAAAAATAAAAAATATAGTGAGCTAATCATACAGTTCAGGTCAAAATGATATAACCTATAACTTCTATTGCCCCTATTTTCATTCTTCAGAAAATAATGGTGTGACAAACAATGTCCATTGACTGTGGCCTGGTGTCAGCTGGTGTGGACGAATGAGAGCAGGCGTCACTAGTCCACATTTGTCAAAGTGACAGGATGTCACATGTCCTTGACATTGTGTACGATGTTGACCTCTAAGAAGGAGCAGGGGGGAAAAAATGGAAGAGGGCAGCGACTCTAAAATGAACACACATGCTTGTTTTCATAGACAAACAATCCACAGTCACAACACACTCAGTCACCTACTGAGATGTTGTTTGCAGAGAGTGTAACCTCACAGTAGTGTAGATCAAATTCAAAGCAAAAGGCCACACTGAGTCTTGTTTCCCAGTGATTTCTCTGTGGCTCTGTTAACATGCCTGGTAAGCACTGATTAGGTACCTTCAAGCACACACGCGCACACACACACACACACACACACACACACACACACACACACACATTTACACAAGCGCAAACACACATTATACTGCTTTAATGGGCAGTGGTGGTGAGGTAATCCTGCAGATACTTCAATCTAATTATTACCTCAATTTGACTGTGGTGCTCAGAGGTTTCCTTAGTATAATTTAAAACAGGTACTGTATCAGCCTAAATCGACTCAGCTGATTACTGAGTTATTCTAGTACAAGCCACAATTAAGCACCTTGAATATAACCATGAGAAGTATTTTCTCCTCCAGGCTTTATGAATGAAACCTGCCCATTGATGGAGTATTTCAAAGCCTCCTGCTTACAGGCACAACTAACAACAGTGAAGGAGAATGTCTCTGAAACTGCTTCTCTTTCAACCTCAAGATCCATGGAAACCTGCGCAAACACACCAAGAGGCGCTCGAATGTAAAAAGCCTTGCACGACATATGGAGTTGCTTTTGTATCAGCGGTGACATTTACATTGTAATTACAGCATCAGTGTCATTATCGTTATCAAAGCTGTACATTCCTGAGAGAACTCTGGTGTCTTGTTCTAGAATATGGATTGAGGAGACCACCACACGTATACACATGCACATACACACACACAGTGGCCACCAATAGGCTGCCACATATTTCAAAAAAATTTTAACTTTAGATTTCGAGACATAATCATACATGCTGATATGGTGCTGTCTAGTTATTTATGAATAAAATAAAGACGCTGTCATCACCCCCAAACATGCATACATGCGCTACACACACACACAAACACATAAACATGGACATACAGTACACTGAATGCAAGGGTAACCCTGACACACTTCATTTACATTCAAAACACCTTCTCCCCTTGGTGCAGATACATTGACAACTCTCTCCCTCACACTCTGACCCATTATCATGTTCACACACACACACACACACACACACACATATATATATATATATATATATATACACACACACACACACACACACACACACACACATGCATATAGACATATAGACAGATGCCTGAGACACTCACCCCCTCCTGAGGTGTTGGTGGCTGAGGAATTGCCACAACCCATTTTGCATCGATGCAGCCACCGTCCAAGCAGAGCAGAGACGCTTAAGAAGACGAAGAAGAAGAAGAAGCAGAAGAACGAGGAGGAGGAAAGGAGAGAGACCCAAAACACATTTGGAGAGGATGAGGAGGAGGAAACGAAGAACAGAGACGAAAGAAAGAAAGGAAGAAGGAAGAGAGGGAAGGTCAAAGAAATGTCTCACAGGGATCTCCTTTGGTCGTGTCCCCCTCCCCTCTCCTCAGTCTTGCGTCTACCCTCTCTGCAAAGCAATGGAGAGCTGAGAGTGGAGTGAACGCATGGAGAGAGAGGCTTTTATACACACACTCACACAAACACACACACTGAGAGAGAGAGGGAGAGAGAGAGAGGGAGAGAGAGAGAGAGAGATTGGGGAGAGGGGGGGGGGTAGAGAGATGCTATACCCTCACATGATTTGCTCTTTTCCTCCACCCTGACATGGTTGCCTGGGAAACCAAGGGAAAGGAGGAGGAGGGTGGTGTGAAATTCAACCAATAGGGAGCCTCCTTTTTTATATAAATGTGGAAAAACATTAAATGTATTTGTGGGGCATTGATATATCAGCCTGTATGTGTGACATCCTGTGAAATCCCCAACTTGTCATTTTGTGCCATAACATAGAAGACCTCTATTCATGCTTTATCTATGGATGACACACACACACACACACACACACACACACACACACACACACACACACACAGACAGCTGACTTGTTGAAGCTCTTGACAATCATTGAGAGTGAGAAGCTGGAAAAGCATTGAACAGTCTTTTCATGAAACCACGAGGGTCACGCTTTTGCCAGTTTATGGCCGCCAGTAAATCTCAATACTTCTTGTTGTGCGCTTTGACAAGACTAGTGCAGTCATATGAGCAGAGTTTAGATAGCAGGATGTATTGCATTAGCACACTCCGCCAGTGAAACTAATTCTCACATCCAGTCAGCGGTGTTATCTCATGACGTTAAGATGTGTGGCAGACAGTCAAGAT
The DNA here is from genome assembly GCF_045865225.1 of Trachurus japonicus. Lineage (NCBI taxonomy): Eukaryota > Metazoa > Chordata > Actinopteri > Carangiformes > Carangidae > Trachurus > Trachurus japonicus. The sequence continues at coordinate 10,735,792 of NC_140912.1, read as the reverse complement.
TTTTTAAATTATAATGAGAAGTTCTGTGAAAACATCTCTCTCTCTCTCTCTCTCCCTCTCGACACAGTAATTGTGGTTACAGGTCCATACTGTATACAGGCTCTCATGAGTGCTGTTTGTTTTTTATATGTAGCCTCAATCAAAACAAGAGGTCCAGGTTGAGTAAATTTGTACAGAAATGCATTTTCCGTAATTCTGTGTGTAATTTTCTATTCACTTTCCAGGGAAAAGCTAGCCGAGAAGTAATAAAAAAAGGTAATACAATCTGCCTATAGCACCATATGAATGAAAAACATGGAAAGTGAAAATGTCAATTTCCACTTTATGAAGGTTTATGATGAATTAGTCTATGTTCTTCTGCTAAGCTAACTGGCAGCTGGCTGTACACTCATATTTACTGTGCAATCATGTAAGTGGTATAAACTTTCTAATCTGACAATTCTCAGTAAATTTACTGAAAGTCTATAATGCGCTGCATTATAATGTGCTGCAGCAGTTTCTGACAATTTAGTGATAAATTTGGTTTGGGTGGGAAGTAAGTGTGACTCTGTCAAATTGGTTTGTCTTATTATGTCCAAAGCCTGAAGTTGACATCACAAGCAAAAAGGACAGCAGTATAGGAGGAACTGTCCCAAGTTGAGAAGAAAATGAAACAACAGGCAACAACAGCCTGTTGATTGGTCCACTCTTGACCCAGACTTTCATATCCACTGGATGAATTGGCACAAAATCCATTTATCTAGGATGAATCCTACTGACTTGGGCAACAACTTTTCCTGTTGTACTGCCATGGGCAGAGTTATAAAAATGACAATCGCAGCAGTCATCTTTTTCTCCAGGGCAAACGGGAACCAAGTAGTGCAGGCACGTGTTCCAGTGAACTGAAGTGTTAGGGATTACAGTACAGTATCTCGCTTGTTTAACTAAAGTTGTCAAATAAATTTAGTGGAACAGAAAATACAATTTTCCCCCGTGAAGTGGAAATATGACTTGCATAAAATACCAAGTTTAAGTAAGTAGAAGTAACTTCTTCGAGTAAATGTAGTCAATTACTTTCTGCCACACACCTAGCCACGTAGAAGAAAAGAATTCCAAGTAGTAGTTTATAAAGTAAATCACCACAGAAGACTATCAAAATAAAATAAACTCTTCTCTGGTGACAAAATCCTTATAGTCATGAGTGTTTTGCCAAAATATGAATGTGTGACATTTTATATTGGTATTAAGATTCCAAGCTGTATTATTAATAATAATCATAATAATAATATTGTTGTTGTTGTTTTTGTTGTTTGCTTTATAATACATCCATGGAGTGAGGCAGGCAGATCAGACCTTCAGTCAATAAGGACAAAGAAAGGGAATAATCCGAGTGTCACAAACAGTCTAACCTGATCATGAGGTTCATATTTATGTTGCTTGTGAAATTGAAATTCCTTGTCCAACTGATGACACCGCTATTATCATCAAATGGGATCATAAAATGCTACACTAACTTTTAACCTTATTAGCATGTATAAGCATCATGGAACAAGTTATCATGCAACATCTTCATCGAGCTCCTGAAGCTGTCGTGCGACTGACTCGAGGACTTTGAATATAATTTGACACAATTTGTCAATAAAAACATTTAGGCCACCTGCAGTATTTCTTCTCTTTAAGTATAAATCTTATGTGAATTAAATTGACTTGTCAGAAACAGTAATTTAATATACTGACCCAGTCACACGCAGTTGCTCTCCAGAAGTTACAGCTGTTCTCCTGAGAGTGTTTCCCTGGTCAGCTGAATCACTGCTTTGTTTCATCCAGGTTAGTTCCACTGACATTAAGCATCTCTTTTTATAGGCCAGACCTAGCCGAGCCAGCAAACACAATTAATTAACAGAGTCGGCAGACTGAAATGCCTTCTCTGATTTAGAGCCACAACTTAACCAATTAAAAAACACAAGTCCACTGGGGAGGAAAGAATGTGTTCCAGCTCAGTCTGATGAGGAAGCACTGCTTGTCATGACTTGCCTATTATCAAGACACTACACAACAAGACGTGACCATCGGAACAAGTCAGTTAGATTATTGAGACCTAAAATGTCTTGGATCAAATTAAAAAAAGACAATTTTTCTTTACAGTTTACATATCACCCACTTCTGCTGATTTCCTTAAGTGATATCATTCTGCATCATTATACAATTAGCTTGGCAACAACAAGATATAGTTACAGTTATATATATTTTTCATTTACTTTACACTTCTTTTAGGTAAAAGATTTTTGATAATATGTGGAATTAAAGGTGCAGAGTTTTTATCACCTTTTTTATTGCTTACCTCTCTGTCAGTATGCTACAAACCACATGCACTTAAACCCTCGATGGAAGAAAACAGAAACAGATGATATAAACTTTACTTTTGAGATTATCGACCCAATAAATAACTAAAAAGAGCTGTAAGCACTAGGGAAATATACGTACTGTATGTGGCGATATCAAAAGCTCTAATACTGACCAAAGATACAATACAAGTGAAGCAATATTGTATTTTAATTCCCAAGACAGAAAATTTACACTGGAGCATACTTTTTTTTTAATTCTATGAAAATGAAGAAAGCAGTAATCTCATGTTAACAGACTATTTTACCATTGTTTTTACACCAAAAGTCACCAATCACAGAATGACCTTACTATTATACATGGTAAATTAGATCTGCTTAAGTAAAACAGAGTTAAATTTGTATGTTCGAGATGGAGAGTACACACAAATCAAGATTAAACTGCCAAATCATTGAGACACTTTAGGCAACTATTTTAATATGAAGAAGCAGTTGACTGTATGCATTCTTCACAACACATAATTCAATGGTAACACAGGAGGACAGGCTTTCTCGTACACTGGAGCTAGGCGAGTTATTAATGTCTGTGCTAGATATTTTGTTTTGTTTCATTGTGGTCGGTTGGATGTAACCACATATACAGTTTAGTGGTGGGTGTAAATTAGATCAGATTACATGGAAATAAAAGAGAAAGCATGCCATTATAGAGTGTTGTTGTGACAGTATCTGACATTTGGAGAGCACAACAGCATGGTGACTATACTCACTTTATCATCCGGGCTGAGATCAGTCAGGGGAAGGGATTTTTTTTCACATGCAGTATCTGTAAAAAGGGTGAAGTGGTTAGAGAGCCATAGCTCCAACAATACTCAGAACATCTCATACTCTTTCGATAACTTTGCTATTTTTAACTAAGAAACGAGTTGGGAGCTGGAAGATGATTAAATCCAGGAGTCTTTATGAGGTAGATGTGATTCTTAACAAGACAAACACATGTGTAGGTAGGCCTACTTTCGCCAAAATAATTTTCATATTCCAATAGGAGAGAAATGCATTAAATCAAAACAGACACATGCTGAAACCATCGAGTGGATTAATCAATTGATGCTGCAAATTTGAAATTAATTGAATACCCAATTAATTTAGTGAAAATGCTTAAAATTTTCTGGTTGCATTTGACCATTTTGGCCATAAACTGAACAAAAAATGTAGTTGCTTGCAAAATTAATCGACACAAGTGACAGACAAGAGTCTGGATAGGCTGCAAAATACAGCGGCATGGTCATCACATTGTTGAGATTAAATCTTTTATTAAAAAAAAGGTGTATTAGTCCTGGAAATAGGAAGATGGCTTCAAACCTTCCGGTTTCTATGGAGGGAGCCGCCTCAAATCTCCTGGAAATGTGTAATGAGGAACAGCATGACAGAAATAATTAACATCCTGAAAGATCCTCAAGCCTCTGGTTGGACTTGAGTTCTTCTTTGTTTTTCTTTTTCATCCCCTCTCACTTTGACTTGAACTGAAAAATGCAAAACTACTATTTGACTGTGTCTTATCATCATCTTTGACTCTCTGGCTGCCAATAAAAGTTTAAATGACAAAAAAGAAAAAGGTGCATTGGGATTAATCACAATCTATATGGTCACCGATTACAGTCTCTGTAATTGACTTGTGTTAAGTGTTATATTATTTATTTTAGGGGAGAAAAAGTCCTTAATTAATTAAAAGTCATCTTACGGTGGATTTTATGAGCTCCATTTCCGGACCTATATCCACATTCAAAAAATAATTTCACTTTGCTTGAGTAGCTATAGCTATTCTTTTATGATGCTATTTTATATCCTACTTGTACAGTGTTTTAGGTGTAGGCTACATATTGTGCTCTTAATCCACTTCGTTGTGCAAGATGCTCACTGCACTCAATGCACAGTATCTGTATAATTAATCACCTCTGTGTACATAATTAATCACTTCTAATTGTCACCACTCATTACTGAGTACTTATTTATTTATTTATTTTTACAAACATTGCTTTTTTATTGCCTTGTATTCATTATTTGTGCTTTTTATTCATTTCATTGATGTCTGCTGCAATACTGGACATTTCCCCATCATGAGATGAGTAAAGGAATATATATATATTTTTTTAAATATGCAAGAGGAACCAACTGAATGTGTCCTACAATAATTTCTTATTTGAAATTTTGATTTTTTTGAGGCCATTTGACCAAATCATATTTCTGTTTTTAAAGTAAAAATGTGGATGTGGAACTTTTACTTGCAAGACAGTAGCTTCACAGTGTGACACTGACACTGTCTTCCTCTCCCTCTGTTGACATCGATCAGAAAACTCACCTTTCACCCTTCAAACTACAACTCAAAGTGAATGTTAGATTTTTTTTATTCTGACATTACACGGTGTAATTCTTTCTATCACCACATGGCGTCACTGTTGACACTAAAATGGTACAACGTTAGACGCAGTCTAACTTTTAAATTGTCCATCAACCTGCTTTATTAAAAATCAAATATCCAGAACTTAAATCAACAAAACAAAAATATCGCAAAAGAAATCTAGTTCAGAGTTAAGTCGTCGCTGTTTTTACCACCGGCCACAACACAAGTTGCCCCATAACATTTCTAGATGAGGTCACACTGGGCCCGCCTCCAACCTCTACGTGTTCCTCTCTCCGGCGCGGGGATCCCTGGGAAACAGAGTCCACGCTCTTAATAATTCAAGCCCCCATTCCCTTCTCCTCCAACGCTAACAAGATGCCGGCCGTACATCACAAACTGCTCCTGGAGGACGCTTTGCAGGACAGTCCTCAGGTAGGCCTGAGACGGTTATATGTCGTTTAAAGAGCCTGGCTGCCACATTAAAGGCGGCGACGAGGGCTGAAGTTAGCTTACTAACCCAGGCAGTATCCTGTTCCCGCTGTAGTCTGTTTCCACTGGTCGATGACAGCTCTCAATTGACACATTGTTGTGGGGATATAATCCTCTTTCAGGGGCGGCAGCGCTCCCCTGCTGTAAACACTGCTCTGGTTTGTACAGCATGTCATAATTATCGATGTGTGTGTGTATGTGTGTTGTATTTACACAGCTACGGCTCGTCATTGAGCCGTCCTCTCTCTGTCACTGCTCATATTGTGCTATACATCCTAACTCACATCAGTATTGAAGCTGTCACGGCCGTACAGCTCAGTCAGGACACACTTGATACATTTTGACATTTTCCTGTGTTATTTTCCACAATATAAGACCAGAGTCAAAACTGGGCCCGATTCACATGATGTGGGAGGGGTTTCCATTATCAGACTCCCCTGGAATTAGTCAATAGTCTGCAACAGGGCAGTGGTAGCAGTCAGCAGAGAGGGCCATCTGCTGTGAGATGCTCACAGCCTCTCCTGTTTATATCTTAAATGAGATACACAGGAAGCTTTGTTATTATGCACATCTGTCGTCTGTTGCATCAGTCAGACATGGCTGACCTCCTCGGTGACTCTGCTTCAGTTCAGCCCCATGACCTTTGTTTTTGACATGTCATCAGGTTCTGTGGATTTTTTCATAATAGGCCCAGATGCTGCTCTGGTGTAAAAGGAAGAAACATTTCTATGTGTTCTTTGTGATATGATATGACTTGTCAGTCACTCTGTGGGGAAAGTCAACAGGAGTGAACTGTGGACAGAGCAGAGCCTGTGGGTGTGTCTCTCTGTGCTCGGTCTGTTCTGTCTTGCTGCACCTGTTTATTGAACAAGAATCCTGCTCCCAGACAGGATTTCCCAAGTTTGCATAGTTTGGTCTGTAATAAAATCATTAGGCCCTGCTCAGTATCGCTTCCACCCTCATTTATATCCCTGACTGAACACCCAGCTATGCTCTCATTAATATTTCTCTTTCACCAGTTCCAGGTTACTGCCATTGGTTTTGTTTGTTGGTAAATTAGCTAGGGTGTGGTGTGTACTGTGCTGTACTCCAACAGATGAGTGATAGGAATGTTTACCACAACAGCAACTCCACCTTAACCACCATGGCATGTAACTTCAAACCATTTTCACTTTTCATTAGTCGGCAGATTATATTCCTGATTATTAGGTCAATGAATTGATCTTTTGTATCAGTTAAATGTCAGAGCACTGTAAAGAATGTCTGATGTAATCTCCCACAGCCGAAGATTATGTCTCAGGATTGATTTCTTTGTCCAAACAACAGATCGCAAAGATTTTCAGTTGCAAGAAAAAACAGCAGAACTTAACATTTTAGAAACAGGATGCGATGAGAATATGTTGTGTGTTTAACATCCCTGCAATATTTGCATTTATCTATCGCCTGCTACATGTGACTATATCTTAATCTTATTTATCAAGTGTTTTGTTTTGTTTTGTCTTACAGACTCGCTCCTTGCTCAGCGTGTTTGAGGAGGATTCTGGGATGCTCACAGACTACACCAACCAGCTCCTACAGTCCATGCAGCGGGTGTTTGGAGCTCAGGTACGAAACAAAAACACAAACATGCATTATTTTGTTCTCTGACTTTGAATAGGAGCCATTTTATTTGCCTGACCGAGGTTGATTTTAGGTCGAACGTTTGCATGATTGAATTATCCAGCTACAGTAGAGTATTGTTTTGATTTGCGCTGAAACTAAATTTGTGGTGCGGACTCCAAGTTTCAACCCAGAAGAATGCCAAACTAGGAAGTTAAACACTTTCTATGCAACCTCACATGCAAACTGTTGAATGGAAATGAATGTAGTGAGGGCACTTGGAGAAACATCTGAAGAAACTTTGAACACAAAAGGTCACTTTTAATTTTTTGGGAAAGAGAGTGTGTGTAACGACATAATCATAGATCAAAGGTCCGGCCAGTAAGATAAGAAATGCTTTTAACTGATTTTTTCACTTAATTGATTCCCTTTTTTTTTGCCTTAAAGCAATTTTCTGTACAATGCATTTAGTGAATGTGGTGTGCACACACTAAGTGGTGTGGTGTAAATAGATTTGACTTTTTTTGTACATAATGTATCACTGAGCAACACACTCAAATGTTGCTGTCATAATAAATGCTCTTTACTCGGTGAAAACATGCACAATTTCAGCTAACACAACTTAAGACCTTTTCTAAACCGATAACAGTTCACTGATAGAGCTGGCATTTACACGACCCATCACCTGATGTTTTCCATTTGAACCCTGTTTCACCTGTCGTCCCTTCACTTCCTATTACTCCTCCATGATTTATAAGGTCTGAGAAAAGAATGACAAATGTAGAAGAAGGGGAAGTACTGTATCCTCTATGATCCAGCCTGATGATTCTCCCTCATTTTCCTCTCAATCTTTTTCCCCTACAGAGTGAGATGGGATTGGCCACAGAGCAGCTCTCACACCAACTCCTGGAATATGAGAAGAAAGTGAGTATAGGTGCCATTATGACCGAGGGCGTTGTTTCAAATCAAAATCCTATTTTTTGCTTCTCTCACAGTTTCATTTTAACTTTGCAGTCCAACTGAGCATGGATCTCCAAGCTGCCCTGTCCCCCTTGTTCAGATAAGGGAAGATAGTAGTCAACAACAATGATTGTTAAACATATCAGATTAATTTACTTAAACCAATGAGTTTAAGTGGCAGCAACAAGTGGCATGTCATGTGTTTCGTCTCCCTCCTTTGCCCTCAAGTGGCCTCATACAGGCTACCCTACTTAAGTGGTTAGGTTGTTGTCATGTCCAAACTGAATGAAACACCTGCAGACACCACTCTGGGAAGAACAAGGCTTTTGACGATGTTGTATTCATGTGATAGTTTGCATTATTCACCTAAAATGCCCCAGCATTAACCAGCAGTCATGAACAAGACAGGAGAGCAGAGTGCTTTACTTTGTAGTGCAAATGAAACCCTTCATTTATACACAGAGCGTTAGAGCGTCTCTATTTCTTCCTATATAACCATTAATATGAAATCTTACGCATAATTTGAATTCAAATGAAAATAAATTGCTGCTGAAACCACCATGAACTTAATATGTGCTGATAGTAGTCATTTGGTTGAAATAATTCAAGTAAGTATGCTAATGTATAATTAATTACTTTTCCCTTGTGTTGATGGTGTGTGTCTGCCACAACTCATCCCTGCATGTGTGACTTTGTGAAATCTCCGTGCGTGACAGGTTTCCTGACATAGAGGTGCTTCTCCGTTGGTAATCCATCACGGGGCCTTGTGTTATGTAGCAAACAATAAATTAGAATAGAATAGTTGCTGAAGTCGACACAGCAGGGGTCTTAAATCATGCTGAAAAAATAAAACATATGTGGCCCAGTCGACTGCTGGAATGCATTCTGGGTGCTGGACAGGAGGAGAAAAAAAAATCTGCAATGACCTGTAATGAACGCACTTTTTTTAAAAGTACTTTTTAAACAAAGCCTAAAACTCAGCATCTTAGCATGGGGTTTATTAGCATCTCTGGATTTGTTCCATGAAAGTGATGTGCCAAATGTCCTGGCAGAACAGGGTAATTCTTTAACTTCTCAGCCCCCACTACAGACCAGCTTAATGCCACATTATGCAGTTTTTATGCTTTTAACTTGTCTCCCCTCCTTTGTTTTTTGTCTGTCCAGAATTTTGCCCTTGGAAAAGGTGATGAAGAGGTAATCACCACGCTGCAGAGCTTCGCCAAAACTGTTGGGGAGGTGAGGCCTGTGTTTGCAGATTTGTTGTTTTATGTGTGTATATACCAGTGTGTGTGTGTGTGTGTGTGTGTATGTGTGCATCCACAGCAGAGGACAGGGATGATAGACTACTGCACCAGTAGTAGCTGCTTCTAAATCATGTTAGAAATGATATTGCACCTGCACTGCTGTAGCGCGCTGGTGAGAACGACCCCGATGAAAAGACTTATCCTCCCTGTACGAGCAGAACGATCGTATAGAGACACTGAGAGGTGGACATGATGCCTATCGTAACAGATAGATGGATGGATGGAGGGAGGCGGTGGGAAATAGATGAATGGATGGATGGATAGATGGATAGATGAAGGAACGATGCGTAGGCTCAGGTATATGGATGTAACAGATGGGCTTGTCACTTTCAGCCATGGGGGCTCCACTAGTCTGCCCAGTCAGCACTCAACAAGATCCAGGACACACACATACACACATATGCTCAGAGGACACAGGTTGATTGTTTGTTTGACCTTTACCTTGTCATGTACAGAGGAGAACCCAAGCATGCTGGCCCACCCCTGCACCTAATCCTGTGAATTTTAGCACTTGCGAAATAATTCAGATTAAAGTGGATGTCGGCTTGTTGAACCGTTGGGAGTGGAGCTTGTTGATAAGCAAAAAGAATTACAGCAGGATTTGCCCTGCTTCCAATGTCAGAGTAAACAAGAGGTAATTGTTATCCTTCTCTTTATGAAATGACCCGTTCCACAGTGTGTGGGTTTTTCATGATGGAGGGCGGACACCGTCTGCAGTTATGATCCCATTTCACTGAAAATGTTACTTTCAATCTACCAGCAGGACGAACTGGCAGGAAATGTCACTGTACATATTAAAATACACAGTAATCCCTCAAGATGTTTGGCCGGGATGCATCTTCTTCTCTTTGTCCTTGTGCAGCAACTTGATATTTTTTTTGCACAATCTGTTTTGTCTTGTCCAGCTGAACGCGCTCCACTCTGATCTGGCCAACCAGATGGCTGACAGCATGGTCTTCCCCTTGATCCAGTTCCGAGAGAAGGACCTCACAGGTAGGGTCGCACGTGCACACACACACATCCACAAAATGATTATCATAATATGTTTCTATTATGTTATTAATATTATTTTTTATTACACACTTAAAGGGATAGTTCGACATTTTTTGGCAAATTGGCCCATTGCCATAATCCCTATAGTTTTAGGAGTAGGTTTGTTACCTTTATTTGTTGGTGCAAGCTATTTTTAGAGTATTTGATGAGTTTAATGAGGGAAACCAAGAAATCCCATTAGCCTCAGTAGCGTAGCTCTGAGCAGCTCACGGCTCTGCTCCGCTGTTCTAAAAATAGCTTGCACCGACAATTAAAGGTAACGACGACTACTGCTAAAACTATAGGTATTATGGCAATGGGCCAATTTGCCAAAATATTGAACTATCCCTCTAATCTGCATATGGGTGCAAGAGTTTATTTATTTATCTGAGTAGAACATTTCAAAATAAAGCGTCATGTGTTTTGTACAACCAGACAACTTTAGAAAGCAATGGTACATTTCTGAGATGTGGATCTGGTGAAGATGATGTAATGATATTTGCTCAATTTTGCAGAGATAAGCACGCTGAAGGAAATATTTGGCATCGCCACTGATGGTGAGTAGTACATACAGTACTTTTTACCACTTTCAGAAAACAGTTAGAGCCTGTAGTGACTGCATCTGATCCTCATCTTCACTGTCTCCTCTCCTGCAGAGCACGAGGCAGCTATGGTCAAGTACAGCCGATTGCCCAAGAAGAAGGAGAATGAGAAGGTAGTGATGACAGGGAAGTGCTCTCTCAGCTTCACTAATGGAGCTTCTCTGGCATTGATCTAAGGCTGTTAAAGGCCCCAAACTGCAGTAATGCTCTGGTAATGCAGTGGGAGTGTTTTATCAGCATGTGAAATACAAGTAGATGGAATTCAATATTGCCAGGCCTCACCGTTGTAGTGAGACTGTAGCAACATTATGCACTATAATAGCTGTAAAGATAAGATTTCTTTTTTTTTTTTCCCTTCCTTTAACGTACATGATAATGCGACTTTTGAGAGTTGGAAACGTTTTTGCATATGGGCGAGTGTGTTTTTACAGGGCTGGAGAGCCAGTTTTTGCTGGACACGTGTATATATTTGCATGTTTTAACCCTCTCCTGTCTGGACAGGTGAAGGCAGACATGGTGAAGGAGGTGGCTTACACCAGGAGGAAGCAGCACCAGGCCTCTCTGCAGTATTACTGCGCCCTCAACGCCCTGCAGTATCGCAAGAGAGTAGCTATGCTTGAGCCCATGTTGGGCTACACACAGGCACAGGTACTGAGCAGCTGTTTGCCCCGCTAACTCACAACACTAAAAGTTCACTATCTAAGGAAGAGAAGTGTTTTCCTTAGTGGAACATGTATAGTTTACAAAGTATTAGTGTGTTCATGAAACATAAGAATTAGAATTTATTACAATGAATATCTATTGATTACTGATAACCATTTGACCAATTGACAGGATATGAATATATAATTATTATTATATAATATAATTATTATTCATATACTGACACTAAGCTGAATATCATGGCTTTTTTCTGACTATGGGCAAAACAAGTCATTTGAAAGTTGGGGTTTGAATTCTAAAGATATTTCTGATACTTTGCAGACAAAATAAATAATTATGAAAATAAAAGGGTTACATTTTTTTTTACATCAAAGTTCAATAAAATGCAATAAAATATTAAATGAACTGTTGTCTCTTAACTCTCAGATCGGTTTCTTCAAGAAAGGCATTGAGCTGGTGTCAAAGAAGATGGACAACTTTCTTTCCTCTGTGTCCAACATGACACAAAGGTAAAAACCATAATTCTCATCATGATCCATGGCTTGTTATGCGGCATGTTGCGTATGATCCTAAACAAAAGTTCTTCTTCAGTGATGGTCTCTATGTGTCTACTTTCTGAAAGTCAGTCCAGAGAGGTTTTGCCTTTATTAAAACTTTGTTCCTGTTTAGTATCCAAGCCCAGCTGGATGCGGAGGCGGAGGCCATGCGTCTGTCTCAGAGGGAGCTGCTGTCTGTGGAGGACACTGTCTACATGCCAGATAAGGACACTGAGCCTGTCAATCGCACACTTATCCAGAAGGCTGGCTACCTCAACATTAGGAAGTAAGATTAATTACACTCATTACGGCCCTATCTAAAATCCAAGGACATTTCCTATTCATGTAGCTTTCGTAGCTCGTCACCATGTTAAGTGGTGTCTTGGCGGGAAAAAAAAGCCCAACATTGAATCTGTCCTCATTTCATATATGTGACATTTCACGCTTTGTTAGAGAATTTCAGTGTCGTGCAGGAAGTGTCTCAAAATATGCATGCACACAGTAAACAATAAGTCTGTCACAGCAGACAAGGTGGGAAAGGTAACATGGCGACAGTGTGCGCTGTCAGCTTAATGCAGAGTGGATATATGAGGGGGGAAACTTCCTTAATGGCTGCAGGGGGTAGAACTGCAGCGTAGCCCGCAATGTGATTTAGTGAAATGTCAGAGCTGTCAAACTCTGTCTCTCCCTCATATACATCCAAAGTCTTTGACAAATGTCTGTGACACCAGAGAAAAGGTTTCCACAGAATGCCACTCTGTTTAATGACACACACTGCCAGCAGCCTCAAACGCTTGTCAGATGGAGCCGAGTCCAGAGAACATTTGCTATTTCCGATGGTTTCTCAATATTAAGTGTGTGAGTCACTCGTGGCAGCATGAGCCGTACCCTTCAGTAATCAAAAGGAAATTTATTTGGAAGTTTTTTTGGGTTTTTTTCTAGGCAGAATGTACGAAAAAGAGATGAGCCTCTTCATATGAGTCATCCACAAGTATCTTTGTTTTGAAACGACGTGACTCAGTGTTAATTTGAATTGTAGTTTATTTTTGATTATTTATTTACATAAACCATAATACCCAAGACAAATTTAAGACCAAAACAAAACAGCTTTGCTGTTAAAAAGAGGATTGAAGACAATTCAAACATCCAAAGGGAATCGTTGCTCATGCTCGTGGAAAAAATAAAACGTTGGTGTGTATAGTATGAGTTACAGTAACAGACACAGCATATTGAACATAGTTGCATGAACAGAGTAAGGTATTTGCATCTTTTCCCAAAAAATATACAACAATGATTTTTATGATTAACTATAAAAACGCTCTTAGGGGGCGGTGCGTGGCGCAGTGGGTAGAGCGGCCGCCCCATGTAGAGGCTACAGTCCTCAACGCAGGCGTCCCCGGTTCGAATCCCGCGTCGGGCAGACCTTTCCTGCATGTCATTCCCCCTCTCTCTGCCTCCCCCTTTCCTGTCTATCTATACTGTGGACTATCGAATAAAGGCAAAAAGCCAAAAAAATATACTTAAAAAAGAAGAACTATAAAAACGCTCTTAGATAGACAAATTCACATTTGTGGTGACACCATGTAGATTTGCGGGACAACATGAGGAGCATTTTGTGTTTAACTGTAGACAGATAATACAGAGACAAGGTGGTGAAGATCAAAATTAATTTTCTGTGTTTGTGCTGTTGTGTATACTTGTCATTTTTCATAAGAGTCTGAAAACACAACATACGTATATCTGAAAACATAAATAGTTTTTAGACGTATTTTTGTTTCTCAGACACATTTGTGGAAGCGGCGTCTAAGCAGTTACCATGACAACACAACGTAGGAGAGCCAGTGTTGCCAGGAAACATCAACTTTTTGTGCAAAGCCAACTGGAACACATCATAATTGATTATTGATGCAGGACGGCATCGTACATCATCTTCATTTATGGCCAACAGAGGAAAAAAATACAACAGAGTTTTTCTATTTTTCCATCAAACTGTCAAATGTGAATTCCACTTGACAAGTGAGAGCTACCACTGATTTCCACTAGTTAGAGTTCGCCTCTTTCATTCTTTTCTTTTAATTCTTTCAACAGTTGGTGTTTGTCCAACAACACACGCAACTTTAATTTTTCTTCCAATTTTGACCACATAAAAGCTGGGTCTCCAACTGTTTCACTCGGAGAGCTCCTTTTGACAAAATAAAAGGACTGTGAGCTCTTCGTGTCTAATATCAATAATTACATCTATTCACATATCACATCGACACTCAAACTGGTCACCAAGAGATAATTTAGCCATCCATTAAACACTAACATCCAAAAACATCTGAAACTCACATCAGCAGTGTTGATTTGTTATGATTCAGTCAAACCTGAACAGACATGATAACACCACTGAAAATAAATGGGCTCATAGATCAGAGGGAAAGGATGCATTGCAGTGAATAATCCACTAATAGTTATATGACAAACAGGGACTGAAAATAACTTATTCAGTGCCCTAAATTTTCCAAAATGTAAACAAATATGGACCAAAAAAGCTAGGCTCTAGTTGAAGCCCAGAGTTCAGTTTACATCATCTATGACAACATACTTCCTGTTTGTTGGACAAGTTTAGTTTCTATCTGTTCTTTTATCCAGAAGACTAAACAATGACTGAGTGAAGTCGTGTTGCTTCAAGTCTGTACTTGTGCATCCATATTCTATTCTCCTGGAAACAGGGTCTGAGCTACAGATGTGAGCTGGGAGTTTCCATCACATCCAGTCTTCAATCTTTAAACCATGAATGTGTCCATCATGCCAAAAGGTGTCTAATCTTTATTGTTTGGTAAACTTGTAAACTTTGCTGACTCTTACCCACCCTCCTCCTTTTCTCTGTGCCCCAGTAAAACAGGTCTGGTGACCACGGCCTGGGATCGACTGTACTTCTTCACCCAGGGAGGAAACCTCATGTGCCAGCCGCGCGGGGCGGTGGCAGGGGGCATGGTGCTGGACCTGGACAACAGCTCCGTCATGGCCGTGGAGTGCGAGGACAGACGCTACTGCTTTCAGATAACCTCCCCTTCCGGCAAAACGTATGCGCTTCATCCAGCAGTGAGAGTAATGTTGGAATTCTCTGAGGTATTATTTAATTGTTATCTTTGTCTCCCGTGGCTCCAGATCAATGATTCTGCAAGCTGAGAGCAAAAAGGAGTATGAGGAGGTGAGTGTGAAAGAGGCCATTCAAACAGCTGTGTTTAATCTCTATTGTTTTACATCTTCATCTCTGAGATGTCTGCTGCCACAAGTGTCTTGTCACAGAACAATGGAGGAGCTGTCGAGACTCATTTGTGTGGTTTTCATGTCTGGTTTTGTGCTCGGACACATCTGACTGACCTGTCACAGCTGGTATCAGTCAAGTGATTTCAGGGGGGGGCTCCTGTCTGGGGTCCAAGGAGAGGCCTAACGTCAATCTCTTTCTTTCTTTATCAGTGGATTTGCACGGTGAACAACATCTCCAGACAGATCTACCTGACCGACAACCCGGAGGTGGGTGTTTGATTTTTTTCAGGAGACGTCTTAAGAAACTTTTCACTGATCCTTTGTGAACCCATCAGACATCTGTTTGTTGTTCCATCGCTTTAATTAGCAGCACACAATGTTGGAAACTCATTCTTAAGAGGAACATAAAAGAGTGATGGCATTGTTCCACTGCTGTCTCCCTCTGTGCTGCGTCTCACAGCTGCTGGTGCCTTCGTTGTCTTTCAGTCCCAGAGTTCAGCATGTTTGCAGGAGGCTCGGCTCCCTGTGTCAGTTTGAAAATGTTTGTTCTACAGATTCTGACAGATAAACAGACTTATAGCTGTGTTCAAATCTGCTCTCTGTCTTACTCTCTCTCTCTCACACATATTTATTTTTCCCTGCACGATTATCACTTAGTTTATCATATAGTAAGTAATAATTAGACATTTCTACACTAATCATCACTTATCACCAGTTTGTCTAACTGCTGACAGGTGTAGCGCCACGTAAATGCAAATTACATGTCCTCACATCTCAGGAATAAAGGTGCAGCACTGACTGTTTGCAATGTTGTCAACAGCTGTCATTGGAAAAAATAATTTCACACACACACACACACACACACACACACACACACACACACACACACACACAGGCTGCACCAAGCAGCAAATGGAGAGTGTTGTAGTCTAGTTGTTGTATTTGTGAAACTTCGCCCTCACTCTCTCCCCGGGCGGCCGTTTGTGTGAAACTGCAGGGGACTCCTGCTCATTTGTGTACAAACAAATGTGCGGTTGGTGATCTGTATTCTGCAGCCGCTCCTTTGTCTTGTTTCTCCTCCTCATGACCTGTGTTAATTGTTTAATTTGAATGAAATCGAACACTGGAGATGTTGTTTCTAGTAAATGGATAAAAACAACTCGGCGTAGAAGGCCAACCTTAATGAATGTAACATCCATTTAAACAAAGGCTTTGTTTTTAGTTCTACAGCATGGACTATTTTAAGTTTTAAGATTACTTGCAATCCATCTTAAATGATTGTTTCTTGGAACCACTTGGTCAGTTGTGGGTTTTTTGTTGTTTTTAAAAAAAAAATAAATATTAAAAAAAAAAAGTCAATGTAAACTACATTTTGGTAGCTTTTGCTCTAATATAGAAAAAGGACTATTCCTCCACCCAGATGATAGACATCTGGGCCTATAAATGGGAGGAAAGCCTCCTTTTCTTTACCTGAACAAAACCAGAAGAAGCCATGCGGTTTTTGAGGGATTAATGCTGGTAAATAGACCGTGCCTGCGGTTCACGGACCAAAGCAAAGATGGTCCAGATCGTGTAGAGAGCCCGGCTGGAGGTGAGGTGAAAACGTGTCACTCATGTGGTTTTAGAAATAACTAACCCGCTGATAACAGAGATGCTCCAATGCTCCTGTTTCTTGTTGTCAGGCTGTGGCCATTCGACTGAACCAGACCGCCATCCAGGCGGTCACCCCCATCACCAGCTTTGAGAAGAGACCAGAGGGCTCCCCCAACCCCGACAGGTTAGGCTTTAAATACTCTTTCGATATTCACAACTGAATTTGTTATTGTCTGATGTTTGTTTGGTGTTATATTGTGTTATATCTTGTAATGTTTTTTTGTTTTTTTTATGAGAAACAAGTGTCTTGGACACAAGAAAAAACTCAAATACTCAACTCAAATTTGCACATATTTGCACAGGCTCTATAAGGTGATCTGATGACATCATGTTAGTGTGCTCAAATGTCCGCCTGCCATCACTAAGGGTGATGATCATTTAAGTGAAAAGACAGTGGCGATGGAGCTCTCAGATGTTTTAGGAGCCAATATCCAAGACGTAAAACACACACACCCCAGAAAGAAAGAGCTGAGGTCAGCAAACTAGTGTAATGCTCATTGTTGATGTGTTTTTGATCTCAAGCAGCAGTGATGAAGCACACGTAGTAAATGGCCGATAATAGTGTCACGGCGGTGTGTGTGTGTGTGTGGTAGTGTTATGGGATTTATTTGTGTGAAGAAAGTGTAAGCCAACATGTTAAATCACTTTTATAGCACTTCAATCAGGAGAGGCTCATTCTGAGTCAACAAATAAACTTTTACTGCCACGTGTGAGAAGAGAGGAGAAGTGAGAGTCTTGTGACGATGATATCACTGACTTAAAAAAGTACGCACGTCAAGTGTGAAAGAGGAAGAGAGCAAGCAATAATTGTGAATGAACGATTAAACTAAAGCTTAGCTTCATATCCAGTGCTGGATGGGATGCCTCTGTCTGTTCTGAACATCTAGTTATGAGCTCTTTGTGTGTATAGCTCAGGCCTGTAGTATTTATGGTCGTCATTTCAGATCATTGCATTAGGCATTAGGTATTGGAAGAGTTTAGATTGGGACCAGATGGTGCTGTATGTAATGGTGGGATTGGAGGGACACTTGTTTAAATATTTTAGCCTAGAAACATAAGATGAGCAGCAGTTTAATCTTTAAATGTCCCTATAAATGTTCAACCCAGCCTGTCTCCTGCCTGCAGAGCGAAGCCCGGAGGTGTGTATCCTGGCAACAGCGGCTCCCAGACAGGAGCTGCTCCTGAGCCAGAGGACCTCATCGCCCCGGGGACGCCCATTCAGTTCGACATCATGCTGCCAGCGTCTGAGTTTCAAGACCAGAACAGAGCTGGAGGGAGGTGAGCAGGAAGTTAGTGTGGGCGCATGTTTGTAAGAGACAGGAACAAGGTAGTGATGGGTGGTGATGATGACGCAAATTTCCTGATAGTTGGCCTCTTAGTAGTTAGTAAATTATTTCCAGGAAGCTGAATTGTTTGGCTCGGTGCTGGAGTGTAATTGTTTTTGTTTTTTCTTTCTTTGCCTGTGTGTGTGTGTGCTCACTTCCTGACAGACGCACTAATCCGTTTGGCGAAACAGATGATGACTGTTCAACAGAAAGTGACGGTAAACATTTTCCTTACTCAAGTGCAGCCTAATGGACCACTCTCTCTCTCTCTCTCCTGAGCACTCTTAAGAGTTCAGCTCTTTAGTTCAGGTCTTTGTGTTTGTGTACCCTCAAGGTTACTCTCCTTCCCATGCCGCTCTGTTTACAGTCCTCGCATGTTTACGATGCTGAGTGAGTTCTGAGTGGGGCCCATGTTTGGATTTTTTTCCACAGACTCCCTCCTGCAGCAGGTGTTCGCCGTGCGCTTCCTGGGCTCCATGGCGGTGCGCTGCGGCGACAATCAGGAGGTGATCTATGAGGCCATGAGGCAGGTGCTCGCTGCCCGAGCCATCCACAACATCTTCAGGACCACGGAGTCCCACCTCATGGTCACAAGCAGTAGCCTCAGGTATTTCAGCACATATTCATGAGTTGTCGGATGAATTCCCTCCTCTGATCTCTGGTGATGGAGCTGGTATTTTGATGCGGCCAGTTTGTATTCTTCCATATTCTTTTAATCTGAGCATCACTCAGTCATATTAACATTAATTAGAATTTAATCTAACTTGTGTTAAAGGAGACATATTATGCTCCTTTTCCACAAATTAAAATAGTTCCCAGGTGTCTTAAAGACATGTCTGTGACATGCTGTGGTCAAAATACCCCAAGGATCAAACATCACAGCTCTTTTCATCCCCTCAAAACAGCCCTGTTCAGAACGGCTGGTTTCAGTGCCTGTCCCTTTAAATGCAAATCAGCTACTGCTTGCCCCACCCGATCCCTTTTAGGTAAGGGTGGGGTTATGCAAAAAAAATATGCAAAAAAAACCACATGGATTTCAACCTAGGAAGCCTGAAAATTACAGATTTTTTGTCAATTCTTGCATTTTGTGGGCTGGAAGGCAAGACAAAAAACACCCACATACTGTATATGTTAAAGAGCCTTCAAAAAGTGATATTTCCACAATAAGTCCCCTTTAAAAGTGTCGTTACAAATAAGTTTGTCACATTGAAACTTTGTTATTGACTAGTTTGGACCTTAAAATACTATAAACAGTTAGACAGGAGTGAAATCCTATAGTTGGCACTGTGGGTGAAATATACTGTAGATTCACAGTTCAAGTACAGTACAAGAACACATCCCATTTCAACCATAAAAACGTGTACTGTGCAGCTTAACGCTGTTATCCACAGTGCTGCAGTTTTTTTTTCATTCTTTTGCACAAGAGATGGTAATTTGAAAGCCCGACCTATAAAATCCAACATGTCTGTAAATGTCTCAAGGTGAGATCCCTCTTCACTAGCTGCTGCTAAAAGCTGGCTGTAGATTACTTTGTGAAGACTACAGACCTTGGAGCGAGAAGCCTCATCAAAGCACGAACATCTGCCACAAAGAAGTCTTTTGAACGCTTTTTCAAGATTTTCAAACATAACAAGCCGCACAATCGAGCTGCTGTACAACACATGACTGATTTCTCACATTTTTCTTTAAACAAGTTTGTCCTTGTGAGGGAAATATCCTCAAACAAGCATTCACTGCGGCGCTGAGAACAAGTCACATTATTTGGGTGTGTGCCAGATAATTGTTCTGTTGTTGCTCGTAGCTGGATGTTCAGAGAGACACAAACAAGTCAAGGCCTAAGCATAACAGCAGTGTTTTTATATTCCTGTTTAAGCCTCTGCTTTGTCTGCACAACAGGTTGATTGACCCTCAAACTCAAGTCACGAGGACAAGTGTAAGTATAGCAAAGGATCAAATTAGCTTCCACTTAGGAATCTTTTCTCTTTTCCATTGGGAGGTTAAAAGACTCAGTCATGTTCACTGTGTAACTCTTATCTCAACGCTCTGCATTTGTCAGTTCCAGCTCGGGGAGGTGTGTCAGTTTGCAGCCCACCAAGAGAACAGCAGGCTGATGGGATTCGTGGTGGAGGGCAGAGACTGGAGCGACGGAGACGAGGAGGGAGAGCCGTCTTTCAGCGCCTTCGTCTTCGAGAGCAACACGGAGGGCGAGAAGGTCGTTACACTGATGATTTGTCCTGGAAGGAAAAACATTAAAAAAACATCCACAAACAGTGGATATTGAACCTGATATTTTTCTCTTCATTCACAGATATGTTACACCATCAGCTTGGCGAAGGACATTACAGAGGCCAAGAAGGTAACGCCAACATATGGAATCACACTGACAGTTTTTTCTCACACCACTGCAGTAGTCACTTTTTTGGATCAATCCTTTATTGTTCTGTCATATTCTGCCAGACTGTATGTATTTGAGGTTTTATAGTTTTATATTTACTTTTCAGTAGCTGAAAACAACTTGCTGGTCTCCGTAGACTGGAGATATTAATGAACATGACCACCAGAGGGCATCGGCCAGCACTTTAATAGCCCTAACAGTGTAAAAGTGTAGGTGTAGGTGCATTCAGTAGTGTGTTGGTTAGGAAATCTAAACACACTTACTCAGTTCAACTTGTTTTTTTTGTGTGTGTTTGTTTGTTCTTGCAGGATCCTGAGGCTCTGGCCCAGCTGATGAAGAACATGCCACTTACCAACGATGGCAAGTTCCTGCTGCTGGAACCCGAGACAGGAGACATGACCAATGGAGCAGGACAAGAAGACCTGGAGTCTGAGGCCTAGTATCAGTCAGGACCAAAACAAAAAAAAAATCCACCAAGGAAACAGTCCATCTTTTACCCAGGAGAGAATGCTTTCCCTGGACACTTTCATTGTGACCCCTCAAGCCCTAACTCTGGTACTGTAACACCTTTATTATAGAGTAGTTCACGTCCAATCAGCCTGTTACTAGAGGTAAAAGAAGAGAGCATTAGCACGGTGGGATTCTCCATTAGGTCGACTTTTCTGCGCTCAAACTGTAGCATGGGTCTTTGGACTTGGAGTTTAGTCTTTGTTTTCACTCCACTGTGGGTGGTACTCACTTCAAAAGGGACTCTCTTCTAAAGGTACTGACTGTTTCATTATCTTCTAATTCCTCCAGCCATCCAAACAGAAGGTGGTGAATCTTTTGCTTCGGTTTAGGTTTACATTCCTTTTTAGGTTTACATAGTTTGAAGTCCGGTTTGAAGAGTTTATGCCTATTCTTTGTTTCACTCGTTAACTCATAGACCCTCATGCAACTACTTTTTTATTAGTTATGTACAAAAAAAGGTTATTGCACTTCCAATGTTTTTATCTGTTTAATAATGACACTTAATGGTTACAGAATGCACTAACTGAGAATTTTGAAGTCAGTGACAGTCTTAAGAAATAGGTTGCCGGTTCTTTTTTATCTGCAGAGAGGTGACTGTTGCGTTGCTATTATCGTTACTCTGTGTGAGTTTGTGTGTCTTGAAGCGTTGGAAATGAGTGAGTAGACCAAACGTCTTTGTTCTTTCTGCACGACGAGGTTATTCAGACGTGGCATACAGGCCATCAAAAGATTTCCCACTCAAACTGAATTAATGTCATGTTTGACAGAACTCTCCACTACCTGTACAAATCAAGTCTTAAGACGATCTGTATGTCACATCGTCTACAAACAGTCCAAATATTCTTTTGTACAATTAAGAACTACTTTGAGCTCCATTTCTAGAAAGCCTGTGTAAATATAACCCGTCTGAGTGTCTATACAGTGTTTAATCAGAGTTGGCTGCATTAAAAGCTTTTCGAGTCAATATACAAGGCCTGATGCTCTGCATGATTAAATTATGGCTCTCCCCCCTCTTCTCCTGCAGAAGACTGAAACCTCTACACTGAGCACTGAGCTGTGATACTAAAAAAAAACAATCCAATGAAATGTAACAGTAACACATGCAGGGAGACCACAGTGGGTTATTACATACTCATTGCAAAGCAATTGGCTCCTGGCTTATACCTATGAATACTAATCAGAACAGAAAGCACATGGGGAAGCAGTTGATGTGCAATTCTTTCTTCCCTCTGGACCACAGCACCGGTTTTATCTCACCGGTGGACAGTGGAGGCCTGAGATGCTCTGGCTGTGTTGTTAATATGACTTTGTACTGTGGGATACAGACGAGGTCAAAGCCTCAGACTTGACGTTGATCGTGAAAGTTACATTGTGCCGATCGGTGCGTTTGCTTTTCTGCATGTTTTTTTTTTTTCATGGCCGAAACAGGTTAAACTGGATAATTAATCATCAGTGATGATCTTGTTCTATTGCTCATGATACTCAACGTTGTAATTGAAGGAATAGTTTGATGTTTAAGGAGATGTCTCTTCACTGTCTTGTAGTGAGACAGATGAGACACGTGATAGATTTACTTACATACAGTACATACAGCAGCCAGTTAATCTAAATGTGACATCACTAAACTGTTAAAAGGATGATTATGTGTCCCATTATTTCTCGACTGCATTGCACAAAGACTTCACAAAATATTTACACCAAGTAGCTACTAGATGGAACAGCTGTCTGGCTGTTAACCACTGAAACAATTTGTCTGCTGTGACAATAAAAATGCTACTTGAGGCTTGAAGCAGCTGGACAAGCTAATAGAAAACTGGCAACTTATTCTCCATTAGAGGGTGATGTGTGTGACATGACAGGGTTCAGTTGACTTCAGGAACCATTAGAAAGAAAAATCTGGCCAGGAGTTACTTCTTTTTTTTTTGAAGTGGCTGGATGTCTGGATGTAGGGAGATGCACCGATGGCTGTTAAAAATCAAAGCTAACAGCAACAGCATCCATATGTAATCAAAGAGGAATATCATCAGTAGTACTCTAGTTAATGTCCAGCTTTGTGTGTTGTCAAGCTCTTAAGTCGTGTTATTAGATTTCCTTGTATCTGGGCCGACTGGTTCCCCTTCAGGAAGTGGCTGATGATGACCTTGCACAAACACAGCTCAAGAACGTGTACGAGTACATGGCCTGAAATGTCAAACTTTTGCTTTTTTAAGTCAGAACTGTTAACAGCTAATCTTTCTGTTGCCTGATGTAAATGCATATTGCTAGGGCTTTTGATGTTATAAAGAAAAACTTGTCAATCCAAAAGACTCTTACCCTCCTTCCTCGGCTGCTGGTTAAGACACTTCACTCACATTGAAAACTACAGAACACGGTTCGAGCTTCCGCCTTTGAAAAATGTCCTTTTCTCTGGTTTGTCGACTTGCACAAGTTGGCACCTGTGTTGTTCCTCTGATTGATGTCTCTGCTGGTGAATAGATTTCTGCAACTAAACCAAGTCAAGAGACCAAATCCTCTTACAGTATGTGGCCCGCTGCAGCCCATTACACTTATTACAGCTGTGCTGAATAGTCTCGATATATTTTTAAGTTTTGCACCGTCAGGAAGACTCATGGTGGAGAAAATGCATTTCCATAACATAGCAAGGAATGCATTTTCTCCTGTCTTTGTGTAAATTGTAGCAGTTGACATATTCCACTACCTATAAAGCTTTGCATTTAATTTGTCCTAGTTTTCTAAAAAACAATGTTAACATGCAATCTTTAATAAATATAAGTCTTTTTTTCTTACTCAAGTAAATGTTGTCTTTTTCTTTACACCATTAACAAACTTCAAGATCGATGCCAAAGAATAGAGAATTTATTAAACAAAACATTTTCCTTATGTATTTACACATCATTGGCATTTCATTTATGTGCACTTAAATTCTACACAGCTATAGGCACTCCTGAGCATGGGAGACATTACAGTAGGCATCAGCATCATCTCAGTTACAACCTTTGGCAGCATACAAACTTCAGAAGCACTCTACAAGCATATGGTTCAAATTCTATACACTGATGTGGATTTAATTTCCAAATCCATGCCCTAATATACAGTGCAGGTGGGTTTATTCTCATTTAAGTGAGACCAGAAGAATAATATATTACATACCGGTACATCTGATTATCTATATTTTGTCTTTTTAAATTCTTAAAATGCCAACACTGATGGTACACAGAGGTGCACATTTAACAAAGACTATGTCTTTAGTAAAAATTGTGACATTAAGCTTCTGTCCAAATTACACACACAGCAGCACTCAGCTCAGGAGTCTTTGTAGTAGTTGTTGAAGTTAATGCGAAGGAGGAAATCCTCGAGATGAGGCTGGTAGCCACGGTTAACCAGCTTGGTCACCACTGAGGAAACAAAGACATTTTTTAATTCTGGGTTTGCTCTAGCAAATTAAAACAACATTGATTTATCCAACACTAATTATCTACTCATGTATAAATAATCACAACAAGCAGGAAGAGCCTCATGTCTAAACATGTTAAAATTCAGTTTTAAATACCACAGCCTCTCCTATAAATATAATAAATAAATAAACTTTATGTTTCTGCCATATGAAACGGATTTGCACAAAGTCATTGGAAGCTACCTTAAGCTACAGTTTTCCTTAAAAATTCAACCTCTTTTCTATTGCATATTTAACATTGTTTGGTCTAAAATCACTTGGTTTAATCCAAAAGCAGCTCACCTCAACCAAAAGTTCCTGTCATACTCACACATACAATGTGTGAAGAGAAAATCATGAGAATGTGGAAGACAACCTAATTAATCTCCACCAATTAGAGTAGAGCTAATATGTAAAAAACTCTCAGAATTATAGAATTTGGCAACCATTAAGGAAGTGTTACTGACATAATTACATTTACACCTTTACTTAGCATAGTATGTACTGATAATAATATAATTGAATATTGTTGAATAGATCTAATGTCTGAATGTGTAACCAAACTGCTAGATCAACATGTCTGAGAATTATTGCATCACAGTGGATTCAGAGCAGTTTCACAGCTTTAAATGTGTGTGAATACATACAAAATAAAATCACATTAATCAATGTCCTTACCTTTGAAAAGAAAGTGAGAATAATACTTGAAAGTGTTGTACGACTGCTGCATGGCAATGAAGCTGGGGTGCACTGCCTCCCCCTGCTGGCTGTCCCAGGGCTGTGCGATCAGCTGCGCCCGGAACTTGAGGATCAGGCTGAAGATGCTGTGGATGATGTTCATGACCGGAGCCGCTTTCTCTGTCAGCAAACCCCTGGAGAGAGAGAGAGGGGAGAGTGCAAAGTTTAGAAACATGACAAGGAACTTTGAAATGACTTTTGAGATGGCCTGAAATTACACAGAGAAGAGTGTGGTAGTGACAACCTCTCCTAATGAGATTAAATCATTCATCGGGTTCAAGAGTTAGCCTAAGATCCAGCTGGAATTTAAATTAACTTGTTACGAAGAGGATGAATCAATTTTATATGAAATTATGGGTACAGAGTGCGCTGCTTCGGCTTGCTGTGCATGTACAGAGCCTGGAGAAATGATTTTTTCTCCTCTGCCCTTTTCTGCCGTTTGTGTTGCTGCAGCCGAAAAATCCTGCTGCTTTCAATTTGAGTTTTACTGTCTATGTAAAAAGCTGACAGCACCCTGGAGAACACCTTTGACAACAAATTGGTTTGAGTCCCTCTTTATGTGAAGGGCCCGAGGTCCCAAAAAGTTGCACGCAGGAAGGCTACATTTATTGATTACTATCCGGATTTATTGAATAGTCCAAAGCTGATGATTAAACGGCCGACATTTATTGTTCAAGAGATTTCTCTGCATTTCCTTTGTTTCCTTTAGGCTGAGCGATTGGACAAAATAATATATTTTCATACCAACAGGAACAGGATATTTTCTGACTTCTGAGTCCTGACCCAAAAGATTAATCAAGAACAGTAATGACAGATTGCTCAATAATGACAATAATTGCACCAGACTGGTTTACAAAATATCAAATAATGAAAATTGCCCACGATTATTACCCAAACTGTATTACTAATACTATTTTCTTCAACAATTGAATAGTAGATAATCAATATCTTATCAAAAAAGGCTGAGACCACCAGTAAATACTCACCTTTGATGAGGTGGGACCAGATAATTTTGTTTTTGCTGTTACAAATGATGAATTAGTTGCCATATCATTTGCTGTTACATTATTATTTAATAAATCAAATGGACCTGAACCTTACTGAGTCCAAAGGAAACGTGAGAAAAGTCCTGAGTGAGACTGAAACTGCTTCTTTCTAACTGAAGCAGAATGAACAGATGATGTTGTTCTGTGTATACAACATGTACTTGTAGTTTCTGTTGTTTATACACAGACTGTGCTCTCACATATGGCGTGGACGCTAAATGCTGGTAACTCTAAATACACGGAGCTGTGTTCATTGAAAAAAGCTGAACAATTCAAAATGTATTGGATTCAGGGAGAGATTTGGTTTCATTCCAAATCGTCTTCTCCTGGAATAAAATCAATCATCCATCAACTATTCTGTGCACAGAAGCAACAAACAAGCAAACACAGTAAACATAAGCGTGCACAGTGCCGGCGCTCACCTGAAGATGGCTCTGTTGAGGTAGTCTGCGTGTGTGCGGTGGATGGCATCCAGGTCGCTGGCAGTGGCCAGCTTGGCAGTGAACTCGCTCCAGGACACTTGCAGGATCTGGTTTGCGATGTAGCCCTGAATCACCTTCACAAAGTGCTGCATCTCGTGTCTGTACAGCTGCAGCTGGCGAAACTGCACCGAGCGACCTGCGCCTTTCACCAGCGCTGAGGGAAACAAAGATGGGAACAGGTCATGATCTGTTTACAAAGGACGGAAAATAATAATCACATTCTAGTTACTGACTCATAAATGTGGAGATTTACTGTTTTTTTTTTTTAATCACATCATTGTGAGTACAGCATCTGTGGGCTTCTTTTTGTGCTCTGGAAAGGCATTTTTTCATTTTTTTTTTTCTTTTTACTTTTAGTCTAAAATCAATACGCATGAATTACTAATGAAAGTAACTGCAGCTACTGTATGGTCAACATACAGACTGGCAGGCCTTTGTTAATTGTTTTCTAATGCAGTTTGGTTTTTGATTGTGGCCATTTTAACCATACTATGGTTGAAAAAAGCATTCTCAGTCAAATGTTAACAGACACATTTGCCTCATATGATCAGTAATCTTAATATTACAATCACTAAAGTTTACACCGCCCTAATAACTTAATACTTTGTTTTTCCCCATCAGGAAGTCCATTTACGTAGTCTCTGCTCAGGCTTTTGCTGATCAATAATATGTTAACCACTGAAGCTCACAGCTCTACAACACTCCCACTGGTGTAAGTTGTGCGTTGTATAAATAAAACATAAAGGAATTGCAACATTCCACCCTATGAATATTTCATAAACACGAAGCACGTGAGGAAGAATCTTAACTCTTCCTTCTAGGAGATGATGAGTCCAGGCTGAGCCCGGATCAGCTGCTCTCATCTTCTCACCTGTTCTCTTGAGGTGGAACCAGACATCTCGGAGGCTCCACACCATGTGTTTGAGCTGGAGCAGGAAGGAGAACAGACGGTTGTACTTGTTCATGCAGCTGTCCGTGATGATGATGTTCAACGGCCAGTCCACCTGGGAGATGACACGGGGGAGGAGAGAGACGCCAAAGCAAGAAGAAAAAAAAGTGTGTGAGGGTGTGAGTGCAATTGAGTGTGAAAGAAAGCACAGGAAAAGAGAAAGCGGAGTTGGGAAGAACAGGTAAAGGGAAGAGTGACAGATGAGGCGATGGGAGGTGTGAACACAGAGACGTTGATAAAGGAGGTGAGAGGATTGTGAAGGGGAAGACAGAGTGGTGAGACGTGGGGGGAGAAACGAGGAGGAATTAGGAAAAGATGTTTGCGAGAGAGAGAGAGAGAGAAGCAAAATACATGAAGCAGGAGATAAAGGAAGGTGGGGGAAGAGGGAAGGATTTAGGAAAAGCAGAAGATGGAGATTCAACAGGGGGAGACATGGACATGGGTCAAGAGAGAGATGGAAGATGACAAACACAGGTGTGAACCAGAGCAGAGGACAATGTGTGCAACATTAGTCACTGTGCATGTCATTCAAAAAAAAAACACCCAACTCCAATCAATCTATGAGATTCAGCCACTAATTTCCACACCCAGAGCAGTTTGTCAAAACATGACAGGTTGTCACATTGGAGCTGCCACTCATGCTGAGACAAGCACAACTGCTCAAGTGTACACACACACACACACACACATGGCCTCACCTTGTAGCGGAGCTCCAGGCAGTTGAGGGAGTCGGGGGCGTGGGGGTGGAAGGTCTCGGGGAGGTAGCGCAGGGCGAAGGTGAAGTTCCCGGCTAAAGGGCTGTCCCCGTGTAAGCTGTACTGCAGGGACTTACTGAGGATGGAGTTCAGGACCAGGGGTGTCAGCAGCTCCCCGGGAGTCTGCCCGCTGCCCATCTGGGGGGGGGGGGGCGTCGGATGGATGAATATTTCCGAAGGTCAAAACAAGTGTAACTATTCCTACCCTACACCTGTCTTTCGAATGTGCTGTCAGGGCACAGAACTTGGCAGCTTGTCATTCCAAACAAACACTACAGGTAGCTGATTGCGATGATTAGTTCCCCCCTTCCAGCTGACGAGTTGTGCTAATCAGTGAGATCAGCTGCTGTAGTCTTTGGCTGGAACAAAAACCTTCTGTTTCATGGGCCTCATGAGACAGATGTACACGGATGTTTCTGCAGAACAGCACCAAGGTGGGAGCGAAAAGATGTGCTTGTTATTTCACACCGGGTAGCTCGGGCTTTGACATAAGTAGAAATCTGGCAGCGATTCATCTCTTGCTACACAAACAGGCACAGGGAGGAATCAGATATAGAATGCTAACAAGTTTAAGCATCAATAATGCTTCAACCTTCTGTACAGCAGCTTTTAATTATTCAGGGCAGCACAATAAGCTGTTAACACTAGCGAGGAGTTGCTTATTTACACATCTAGTAGATATGAAGCAACAATAACATTCATTTCAAAACATTCGCTTTCCTTTTTGCTCTGTTTTGGTTTCCACCAGTGCTCAACTGCTGGGGTAAATATCCACTTTTGTGTAGCTGCTAGACTCTACACTGTGCTTCACCTGCTTGTCAGTCTGCTGTCAGCACATACAGTAGTGTACACTGGGTTTTTTAGAGTTTTGTTGCTGTAAATAGCTGAAAACGGCGCTGACAAAAGCTGTGACAGAACCAGTACATAAAGTTGCAGGTGGCAAAATGAAACAAAGCAACAAAACACAAAGCATCATAAACGCCTCACGGAGCCGAGAAGAGCTGCAGATGTCACATGGAGTGTAGAATTACATATTTCAGGTGTTTTTCCAGGCAATGACACGTAAGTGACTTCCTGTAGGGACGTACTGCTGTTATAGCACATACATGTGTAAATTATGTGTACTCTATATCCGGTGTTAAAGGGTTAAAGTCTGTTTTTGAATGATCAGCACTGCAGGTATTTACTATTATCTCCTTTTAGCCACAGTTCAAGTTTAAACCATGTCGACAAGTCCATCTGACCTTGTTCCAATATGTCCTTTCTGTTCTTGCCTAGAACGCAATAAGCTGAGGGAAAATACCATATGTTACCCTATCCTGATTACACACCACTGACATCGGCATTTCTGAAAGAACGTCACCTTTTCAAAGATCAGATCGCTGAGGGACTGTGCAAACTCGCCGTCCTCCATCAGCAGGAAGTGGCGCAGCGCCTCAAAGTGTCTCTCCACTCCCAGCTCCACAAAGAAGTAGTCCACCACTGCCTTGTTCACCAAAGATACACTGGGGATGGAAGGTGGAGGAGAGAATGACCAAGATAAGCAGAGAAAAGTTTTGACACAAAAATCAGGAGTGAAAATGATGCTGACTTGCAAATTTGATATGGGTTGTGGGAATGATAGATATCAGCTCTGAAGAAAGCTCGGGGAATATAACAGTGTATGTGTGTGTATGTTTTTTTTTTTTTTACTTTTTCGAGGACTTCCTCCGTTCCATTACTTTGAATTATTCCTGAGTAATTTACATTTCTATAAAAGTGGGATTTAGGGAATGTTCCCTTTCACAGAAAGTCAGCAGGGGGAGATAAAAATGGAGTTGAAAATCTCTGCACAAACTCCACTGTGTCGTCTAAGCATGGGATAAAAATGTGTTAATAAAAATTTAGAGTTATGAATACCAACGCTAACTATACTGCACCCTCTCCATGTGTAGAAAGGGATGAGAAAGCCATTTCTTTACCCACAAAGGCTAAACTGCACAGTGTGCAGAAACATTGTAGTTGAAGACTGACAAGCTTGTCTGGAGTTCTGATGGAATTTCAAACAGAAAAAGGATCCTTGGCTGATGGCACGTAGTAAGAATTTTAATTATTCCTGCAGTGCAGAATATGCACTTAGCTACAGTCTAAGTGGCCTGGAGTAGCAGAGAAATAGCACGAGATCAGTGAAAAACCTCACACCTGCATTTCTATTAAACACAGGATTTGGCTTTAAGGGTAAAACAAGCACATATCTTCCTCAGACACTCCAAACTCGTACGTGTAAACAAAAGCCCCATTTACACAACCTGCACATGGCAGGAATGCAGCTCTTTAATCAGCCTCTCTGTTCTGTATAGAAAGGTATGACAACGGGATCAGTGGGTGGTGGGGGGGTGAATGTCGTTCTGCTGTTGGGCCAACAGTGAAGGTAGTCACAGAGCCAGATCGACATCTGTGTAAAAGGGGAAAGTCGGCATAGAGGGACAGATGCCAGTGCTGCTGTGATACATGTCACGCCTCTGATTCTGGAACAAGGGCAAAAAAGAAATCACACACTGGGGCAGCAATATGCCGGCTTTGTTTGGTTCAGTGTAGACACGCAGAACCGGCATAATGAGGAGTTTTGTCTCAACAGCAGTGGGATCTTTTTTTTCTTCTTTTTTTTAAACGACACTAATAACCTACAAATAGCTTTCTTTGGGAGACTCACTGTGTGATGAGCGGGGTAGTGACAGAGTGTTTTATCAAAACTGGCAGGGAAACCA
The DNA here is from genome assembly GCF_045865225.1 of Trachurus japonicus. NCBI lineage: Eukaryota > Metazoa > Chordata > Actinopteri > Carangiformes > Carangidae > Trachurus > Trachurus japonicus. The sequence continues at coordinate 10,704,600 of NC_140912.1, read as the reverse complement.
TCTCGCTGAGTTGAACCGAGGTGGTGTCTGTGGCTCTGCGAAGTGTGGGGTCCATAGGAAGGCCCCAGGGGCCCCGAGTTACTTGCTTCAGCAGCTGACACTCGGGAGACGAAGCTGTGAGAGAGGGAGATGAGAGGTGTGCTGCTGAATAAATATTACCCTCAGACGTTCAGAAAACTGGGCTGTTTTACATCTTGGAAAGTAATAAGTACGGTGTAGTCACATGAAAAAGAATTTGTTTGAATGGATGATGCAAAACAAACATCTGACATATTTATTCAATGATTTAATAATACAGACCTGAAAGAATCAATCTGTAATTTTATTGGTAAGATGCCAAAACATTTTTTTTTCTTTTTTCTCAAATGTGGTCGGTTTTCTTTGTCCCCTGTTAGATTAAACTAAATACTCTATGGTTTTTGACTGTTATATGGGTCAGACTTTTTTAAAAACCATTTTCTACAATTTAATTAAATAGATAAAGAAAATAATTATTTCACAATGAAAATAACTGCTACTTGCAAACATAAATCCAAGCCCTGCACATCTTCCTGACAACTAAAATACAACATAAAAGCTTCACAATGGATACTATTTACGGCAAACAGTTATTTTGTCCAACATCCCTCTATATTTATAGTAACACTCCCTAAATAATCAGGGCTCTTGACTTTGATCAGTGGTGTGGAAGATGTATTCAACAGAGTAGATTCTGATTGATTTCATGGAGACCCTGGAAGCCGGCATGAATAATAGCAGCGTGACTGAACCACAAATGCAGAGTGAAAAAGACAGGATATTACTTCAACGAGCCATGATGCATCCCCGCCAAACATAAACCAGACTTAATACCTTTATGAAATATCACAGCTTTTTATGCAAGCCCTGTGTATGCTGATATTGAACATGCTCAAGAAAACGCCTCACTCATGAACATGTTAAAACGCTTTTTTAAATTCATATGAAGCACACTCCACCACTGTCTTGTGTATAATTTTCATTTCTCTGCAAAAATGACCTGATGCTATTTCATAAAATGTCTCGTAAAGTTATTTCATAAGGTACAGTCATTTTCAGGGCCACACATGGCTTCAGTGCTCCATATACAGGGTATAGTATGTAATTTCTAAGCACAAGAAAAGGCTCCAGCAGACTATTTTCAATTTACTGTAGTCTTTTGTTAAATAATGATAAAAGGATCAAACACACCAATAAGAGATAAGATTATTTCATTTTGTTCAGTCCATCAGTAAAATTGTTTTCTGATAAACTGAAATGAAGCTTTAAATCGAATTAAGCCTTCATTTGCAGAAATTACATTAATGTGGGTAACCAGTGACCAATATCCTTAGCCGAATAACTCACTCACAAAAGTCTTTTCTCTCCTTGTTGATTGAATTCCAGTCCTAAGGTTTTCTGTTGTCCTACATAACTGCATTCAACTGGGGTTCCTCAAGGTTCTGAATCGGATCCCTTTCAGTTATATTTTACAGCTCTAAGCAGTTCTCTTTCTAACTCCGTTCGGTATCTCAGCCTATAGGAGAGCGCTCTCAGCGGTCGATTAAGGAAGCTCCAATGACACCACGTCTGTCAGAAAACAGACCAATGACAGCAGTGACAGGAGAGCCCATCTCTCCCCTTATAAGACACTGCAGTCACTGAAACCGGCATTCTCGCTTTCTTCCCCGCGATTACTTTCTTGGAAGCGTACCTCAGCTCGATCGGATCCGTATTCCCGCAAATTGCCCACTAACTGGACCGCGTAGGTGACCGTTGCCGGGCGCGGGGCCGCGGCTATCTTGTCGACGAGGTTAACATCCCTATTTTTTCGTTTGACCCAGGACGGTTTTCGCGTCGCGGCGGACTTTCCCGCCTGTTTCGCAGGGTCACTCCTGTAAACGGGTGCCGTGGTCAGCGTCGGAGAGGCTAGCTAGCAGCTCATCCCTCCTAGCCTGCCTCTTCCCGGGACTGCGCTAACGCGTTAAGGCGAGCACATTCCCGTTAGCTTGCAGCTCACCCCTGTAGGCTCCCACACCGCTCGCACTCCTGCAACTCCGTCAAGGTGGTTACTAAGGATCACCGTCATGGCTTCCTCCTCGGTGACCCAGGATACCAGAGATGCTGGCGGCAAGAAAAACAAAGAGGCGCCCTCCCGCTCTTGTCCAGTGGCGTGCGGCTCTTATGTATCGGGCAGAGACGGTCACCCTCTCTGCATCGTATGCATGAGCATCAGCCACGCAAAGCTCGCAGTTGCTAACCCCAACTCATGCGCTACCTGCTCCGGCATGTCGTCGAAGACGCTGGAGAGGAGACTGCGCGTGGCAGCCGCCCCCAACGCAGACCCCCCGCTCTCTGCCTCCTTATCGGGAGATGCGGAGCCAGCAAAGCCTCCGTCTCGCAGCTGGGGGGATATTGCGGACACGTCTGATTTCCCGCCGCTGCTCACCCAGCTCGACGAGGACATTATGATGGATGGCGTGGCCGACGAGGATGACGACGTGGGCTCGGACATCCTCGCCGAGGATCCGGAGGACGACGACGACGACGCCATCCTCCCGCACCAGCCATCCAGATCCCCCACCTCCCAGAGCGGGACGGCTCCGACCCTCTCTCCCGACGTCAACCTCTATGACGTCTGCAGGCGTGCTGCGACCAGACTGGGCCTCGAGTGGCCAGCTCCCCAGGCCGGCCAAGGCCCCGAGAGAGACCTGTACGACGGCAAAGTCCTCCCCACCTCGCTGACTGTTGCCAAACAGCTCATGCCCATGGTGCCAGCCTGTCTCAGAGAAGTTAAGCGCTACTGGGATAAACCCCTGAGACACAGGGTGCCTGTCAAGGGTTTTTCAGGTCTGGATATCCAGGGCATGGAGGAGCTCGGGCTCTCTAACCCCCCACCGGTGGAGCCTTCGGTCGCCTCGCACCTTCACCCCGACCGCCGCGCGACCATGTCGGCATCCGGCCCCTCTCTCCCTGGTAAAATGGACAGGCTCACCGCCTCCATGTACCAGAAGATCTACAAATCCTCAGCCCAGGCTGTTAGGGCACTCAACGTCGTCACCCTCCTTTCTGCCTACCACGCCGAGCTGCTGGTCGACATGGGCCAGCAGCTGGACTCTGGCGCTCCCAACCCGGCTGTGTGGGAAGAGATCTGCGTCACAGCAGATCTCATCCTCCGCAGCTCTCGGGGAGCTGTCCAGGGTAGCGGCCGCTCCATGGGTCTGGCTGTAGCAGGTGAGCGCTCGCTGTGGCTGAACCTGTCTAGCCTGGCAGACAAGGAGAAGCAGGACATCATGGATGCGCAGTTTGACCCTTCAAAGGGCTTGTTTGGTCCCGCCATTGAAACCATGAAGCAGGCGTGTGATGTCAGAAAGAAGGAGGGAGAGGCTTTCAACCTCTGCCTTCCCCGCAAACCCGCTCCCCGCCCGCCGCAGCCCTCTCGCCAGAGCTTCGCTGCGACTGCCAGAGGTCGCCAGCCTCACACTCGGTACGTCAAGCCCGAGGTGAGAGCAGAAAATCCCGAGGTGAGAAACCCCAGATCAAAACCGTGGGGCAAGCAGTCTTTCGCCGCGGCTGCCGCGAAAAACCGCCCTTCCCATCCTCCTCCTGACGGGAAGAAGAGGCGGGCTACCTAGCGGGTCGCCTCATCACACAGGGGGGATTTCGTTTCAGCACCACGAGGTCCCTGTTCATCTCCCCCCCGGGACAGACCCACCGGCCCTCCCTCCGCCCGCGAAACGACGGAGAGGGCACAACAGTCACGTCTGTCCCGAAGCTCGCTGCGCGGCGGCTCGTTCAGTTTCCCCGACCCGCAGCCGCTTCACTTCCCGGGCACATGTTCCCCCAGTGCCCGCAGTTTCACCCCCCCTCCAGCCCAGTTCAGGCCTGGAAGGCGGGGGTTTTTCTCTGTTCCCGTGTGGCCACCAAGCACAGTTTCACCACAGTGCACACCACATGTTCCCCCCACAAATAAAGAAAATAAAAACTCAGCTGTTGCAGCCAGGCTCATCGCCGAGGGCACAGCTAAAAACAAAAAACAAAAAACAAAATATAAACCCGAATCAGAGCCCCTTATCAGGGCTCGTCCCGCCGCCGTCACGGCTGCTCTCTCCTCCAGTAGAGGGCGCTGTTGCTCCGCTCTCCAGCCGGGCAGAGAGGTGGCAGGCTGCAGCTGTCCATCCCTGGGTGCTGAAGACAGTTCTCAGGGGTTACAGACTGCAGTTTGCCTCTCGACCACCCAAATTCAACGGCGTGTTGGTTTCGGTCGCAAGTGGGGATTCAGCTCAGGTTTTGGAGGGAGAAATCTCCTCCCTGCTGAGCAAGGGAGCAATAAGAGTCGTACCGGAGGGAGAAATCCAAGAGGGTTTCTACTCCCGGTATTTCACTGTTCCAAAGAGGGGAGGGGGACTGCGCCCCATCTTAGATCTTCGTGTTCTGAACAGTTATCTCAGGAAATACAAGTTCAGGATGCTCACCCTCACGGTGCTGTCGCGAGCTATACGTCCAGACGATTGGTTTACTTCAATCGATCTCCAGGACGCATACTTCCACGTTCATATTTATCCTGCACACAGGAAATTTCTCAGGTTCGCCTATCAGGGCATAGCCTACGAATACATGACACTTCCATTCGGACTTTCCCTGGCTCCGAGAGTGTTTACAAAATGTGTGGAGGCGGCTCTAAACCCTCTGAGGGATTCAGGTCTGAGAATTCATTCGTATATAGACGATTATCTTCTCTGTTCACACTCAGAAGCTCTGTCAACACGAGACTCAGCCACGCTCGTAACTCATCTCACAGATTTGGGTTTCAGAATAAACTATACAAAAAGTTGCCTGACGCCAACACAGCGTATAGAATATCTGGGCATCACAATCGACTCCGTCCGCTTCAGGGCCACTCTGACAGACAGACGGAGGGAAAAGTTTCACCTGTGCCTGTCCCTCTTCAGCGAAGGACGCACGGTCGCGTTCAAAACATGTCTCAGCCTGCTGGGCTTAATGGCCTCACTCCTGGCTGTAGTCCCACTTGGACTACTGAAAATGAGAGACTTTCAGCGGTGGGTTGCCGCGTTACGTCTGTGCCCCCGACGTCACCGCTTTCGCCCCGTTACGGTGACGGCATCCTGCCTCGCTGCTCTCAGCCAGTGGCGAGATCCAGCACTCCTCAGTCAAGGAGCTCCGCTCGGATCTGTGTCACAGAGAAAGGTGATAACCTCAGACTCGAGCCTAACCGGCTGGGGAGCTGTTCACGAGGGCAGATCAGTGAATGGAACGTGGCCATTACAGCTCCGCTGCGCACACATCAACTACTTGGAGTTACTGGCGGTGTTTCTAGCTCTGAAACATTTCCTGCCTCTTCTCCAGGGCTCTCATGTCTTAGTGAGGAGCGACAACTCCACGACGGTGGCTTACATAAACCGCCAGGGTGGGACTCGCTCCCTAAGGCTGCACCAACTGGCTCACAGCATAATAATGTGGAGCAGTGCGCATCTGCTGTCTCTGCGCGCGACGCACGTCCCGGGCAGACTGAACACAGGAGCAGATCTCCTGTCAAGAGGAAATCCCGTTTTCGGCGAATGGGTCCTCAACCGCCAGGTGGTGAGACAGGTATGGGAGAAATACGGCCAGGCTTCCGTAGATCTCTTCGCATCGCGGGCAAACGCCCAGTGTCCTCTGTTCTTCTCCCTGGCGCGCGACGATGCACCGTTGGGTGTGGATGCGCTGGCTCATCCGTGGCCAAACGCGCTACTTTACGCGTTTCCCCCTCTCAGTCTGATATCTCCCACTCTAGAGAGAGTGAGGGAACAGCGTCTATCCCTCATCCTGATAGCCCCCCGCTGGCCAGGGAAACACTGGCTAGCGGAGATAATCCAGCTGCTTTCAGCAGAGCCCTGGCCTCTTCCGTTACGCAGGGATCTTCTGTCCCAAGCGAACGGAGAAATCTTCCATCCTCACCCAGAACGCATAGCTCTTTGGGCCTGGCCCGTGAGAGGCTGAATTTAACTGATGTTGGCCTGCCTCCCAGAGTGGTGGAGACCATACAGGGTTCTAGGGCGTTATCCACACGCTCACTTTATAACGCTAAATGGTGTGTATTTGAAGACTGGTGCAGACTGAGGAATATTATTCCGTTTCAGTGCTCCGTGTCAGAAGTGTTGTGCTTCTTACAGGACATGATGGACAAGGAGAGAGCTTTCTCTACCATCAAGGTCTATCTTGCTGCTATCTCTGCTTGCCATGTTGGCTTTGGGAGAGATACCGCCGGCCAGCATCCGCTAGTGCGCCGCTTTATGAAGGGTGCACGTCGGAGACTGTTTGTTTCCAAACCTCTCTTCCCTTCCTGGGACCTCTCCTTGGTGCTCGATGCCCTGTGTCATCAGCCATTCGAGCCACTGAGTGAAATTGACATGAAATTGTTGTCACTTAAGACCGCATTGCTTTTGGCTTTATCCACAGCTAAGCGAGTAGGTGAAATGCAGGCTCTCTCTGTCCACCCGTCTTGCCTACGGTTCTCTCCAGGTCTCGATAAGGTCTGCCTTATCCCCAACCCTTCATTTATGCCGAAAGTGATTAATTCATCTTATCACTGTGCTCCTATTGAACTCAGGGCTTTTCACCCACCGCCCTTCTCCTCCTCTGAGGAGCAGAGGCTGAACTCCCTCTGCCCGGTGCGCGCTTTACGCACGTACATAGAGAGATCAAGGAGCTTCCGGAGAGCTGACCAGCTGTTTGTGTCCTGGGCTTTATCCCACAAGGGAAAACCCATTTCACGGCAACGGTTATCTCACTGGATAGTTGATGCTATCAGATTAGCATATGAGAGTAAGGGTTTACAGCCCCCGAGGGCGTTAAGAGCTCATTCAACTCGGGGCACGGCCACCTCATGGGCTCTGTTTAAAGGAGTCTCTATTGAGGAGATATGTAAAGCCGCAAATTGGGCTTCACCCCATACTTTTGCCAGGTTTTACAGACTGGACGTGACAGCACCTTCACTGGCTCATTCTGTCCTTCAAGTGGGTGCTGTCTAATTTACACCTCGTTTTTTATTAACTGTTGGAAGATCGGCTTCGGAAAGCTTGGTGCAATTCGGGAGTTGTATAAATCTCCTATAGGCTGAGATACCGAACGGAGTTAGAAAGAGAACGTAAGGTTACTCACGTAACCCCGGTTCTCTGATAACATAGTGAGGTATCTCAGCACACTCCCCTCCTTGCTTACGCGAGGAAGACGCACGCTTGAGAATGCCGGTTTCAGTGACTGCAGTGTCTTATAAGGGGAGAGATGGGCTCTCCTGTCACTGCTGTCATTGGTCTGTTTTCTGACAGACGTGGTGTCATTGGAGCTTCCTTAATCGACCGCTGAGAGCGCTCTCCTATAGGCTGAGATACCTCACTATGTTATCAGAGAACCGGGGTTACGTGAGTAACCTTACGTTATCTGTACACACACTGTATCTTTTGTGAAAATAAGTAATACACAACTGAACTTCTTTTCAGTTCTTGACCCTGAAGACATTTCACCTCTGATCTGAAGTGAAAAGAAGAAAGAAGGGAAGGGAAAATATGTCCAGTTGCCTTGAAATCCAGCAGCTGACATGACTACCATGCCCTGGATGACTGAAAACATACCTAGATGGATTGTACAATGTACATTATGGGGCTTGTGGATGCCTGAGAATAAATGATATTTTTTCTCTGCTGAATAATGAGCCTGGTATCCACCAACAAATGTGAACAAGGACAACTGGGCCATTGTTTTAGCCTGTCAAATACATCAAGTACACTGGGCTCAGTTCTGTTTTCATCAAGTAACAATTCAAGTTTACAATTCAGATAAAAATAATGTCTCATTTCTTATCCATTCCATAAAATGTAGACTCTACTGTTCCTAGAATCCCATGTCTGTAATGTACAAGTTAAAAAAAAAGTGGACTTTCTTGAGTCTTCTGATTGAACTCACCCATTAGGTTGTAGTAGTCTTCATAGTGTTCCACCTGGTACTGAGCAGACAGAGCCAAGAGGTATTCCTGCTCAGACTTTTCTCCAGGGGACAAACCGAAGCTAGCTGCCCAGGACCCCATGCCCTCAACCAGCTGCTCACCAGGGCTCTCTGACTTGGAACCTAAAGAGACATGGGCAGCACAGTTTTCAGTGACAACTTTATTTATTAGGAATTATTCTAAACCCCAAAAGGTTAGAGCAAAAAAGCTGACACATTTATATCTTCTCTAAAAAACATTGGCTTTTCAGACACTAATGCATCATCAACTGACACAAATCTGAATCTATACACCAACTACAATAGGTGCAAACATCCAGAACTGAACTAGCTGAATAAGCAGTTAAACCATGGACAGAAAATTGCCAACTCTTTTGTAAATTAATTTCTTTGCACCATTAAGACTTGTATATCTTAGTTTTGAATATCAGAATATAACTGGATTTTTTGTTTATCATTTAACAAAACAATTAATCAAACAATCACTTAATCATCATCAGAAACTGAATATTTGTTAGTTGCAACTCGACAAAATGATGTCTTTTTATTATCAAGTACCTTTGTTATCTTCATGGTCCTCTGTTTTCTCTTTGCTCTTCACCACACATCCAACACTAAGTGAAGAATCTGAAGAGTGGCCATAAGCACTGCCTGGGAGCACAGAGAGCTGTGGCTCAGTCCCCAGCACCACACAACCTACACCCAGAGTGGAATCAGAGGAGTGGCCGTAGGCACTGCCCGGTAGTGGTGAAAGAAGTGGTCCAGTTTGGGTCACAACACATCCAACGCCGAGGTTTGAGTCTGAAGAATGACCATAAGCGCTGCCAGGCAGAGGAGCATGTTTGGGTTCATCTCCTGAAACTACACATCCAGTACCTAACGCTGAGTCTGAGGAGTGACCATGAGAACTTCCAGGCAAAGGGGGCAAGGCTGGTTCAGCTCCTGATACCACACAGCCTGTCTGAAGCAAGCAGTCTGAAGCGTGCCCGTGCTTACTCCAACGAGGTCTTGCTTCAGATATATTGGACACGAACTCACCCACTTTTATATTAGAGTCAGAGGAGTGACCGTGGACGCTCGGAGAAGGTAGTGGCGCCACAAATTCTGAAACATTTTCCCCAACTTTGATATGAGCGTCTGAGCTGTGGCCATAAATGTTAGGGGAGGGAAGGGGGGCAACTATATCTGAAACAAGCTCCCCGACTTTGATGTGGGCATCAGAGGCGTGACCGTGGATGCTCGGCGTCGGGAGAGGGGCGACAAATTCTGAAACGTTCTCCCCAACTTTAATGTGAGCGTGGGAGGAGTGACCGTGAACGCTGGGGGAAGGCAGAGGAGCATCGACTTCAGAAACAAGTCCAATCTTGATGTGGGAATCTGAGGTATGACCGTAGATATTAGCAGATGGAAGAGGAGCAGCCACCTCTGATACAAATTGTCCAATCTTAATGTTGGCATCAGAGGAGTGACCATGGATGCTGGGTGACGGCTGAGGGGCAGCAACATCTGAAACCATCTCTCCGAGCTTTAGGTGGTCACTGGAGACATGACCATGAATGTCTGGCAAAGAAATACCAGCTTTGTCTTGAGCGTCTTGAGCGTTTGCCTCGAGCGATGTAACCCCTCCACCATCAGAAACACTTGTCTTTGCTCTGTGGTCACCATTATCAAAGTCTTGTCCTGGTTCAACAGTTTGATGCTCATCTTCTTTTACCTCTACTTTATTTTTCAAATCCCCCACTTCAGTCTTCTGTTCTGCTGCAGCTGCACCGACTTCCTGCTTGTTGTCTCCAGTTGAACTCCTCTCATCTACTGGCTGCACTGAGGATTGAGAGGTATGTAGGTTAACACTGGCTTCAGATGTGTTTATGGGCTCCTCTGTGGTGTCCTTGCCAAAAGGAAAGCTGGATTTGGAGGCCTGACCAAAGGGGCTGGCTATGGGGACATTTTCCTGGACTTGAGGCATATTCTCTCCTATCGGCATTTGTGAGAGAGAAGCTTGGTTTTGAATCGAGTCGAGCTGGACTGCAGGTCCCCATCGGGGGCGGGGTGGAAGCGAGGCTTGGCCGGTGATGCCTTCGAGCGGACTAAAGGGGGCACTGAAGTCATAGTCGACTAGTTTTGCCGTAGGGCACGCCTCGGGTAGGTCCGACCCGATCTCCTGTAGAGCCTGATCCACTTGCTGACTATCAGGATTCGGCAACTTGGGGAGAAAATCGTTGATATCGATGTCTTCGGAGATGAGGGCGGGGTCTACTGTGAGGGTGCTGAGGGTTGATGAGGTTGGGTCATGTGGCTGCGATGATGCAGCATCAGGTTCTTGTGTGTCAGCTGGCTGCTCTCCAGACTGCGCCTGGGTGGGAGATTCTTGTTAATATATGTGAAGATATTCATTTGCATTTTAAAAGCGCATTGAAGAGGAAATCTGAGTTAAAGAACCCATGTGTTGTCGTACCAGTGTTGGTTGCAGTGCAGTCTGTTGTGCTGCGGGAACAGATTGCAACACTTCCACAGGAGGTCTCACATGGCCTAAGGGATATTTCTCTAGCATTGCCTAGAAAAAAAAAAGTCACAATAGCTTCGGTTAACATTGTGTAATCTCCTCAGTCAAATTAACCTCTTCCTCTGTGCATGTTGCTTTATGATAATTTATAACAAACCCGAATGTTCAGCCTGTCTTGGATGAAGAACTGAGCACGGGCATCGTCGAGTCTCATTCGCTGCACCCTCCACATGGCCCGTCTCTCTCTGCGGGCGGCATCCTCTGACAGACGGCTATACTGAGCAATCAGCTCCTTCCTGAGATTTGAGTGCATTAACAAGTCGTAAGAGAAGCATGGAACAAGTAAATCATTTAGCGGAAGGTCTTATTCAGAGCAACTTGCAGCGAAAGCAAGGAAAATCTAGGAAAGTGTCAGGCACATGGAAATGGGACGTGTGGCTGCTGAGGATCAAATGCGCAGCTTTTATTTCGTACTGTAGGATTGTCCCTTTCCCCCACTTCACTATTCAGCCATCAGGTAGCTTAGCTGCACTCCGGTGAGATAAGAGCAGCAAAATATCAACGTACATTCATAAACATAAAGATTATCCTCATAAAAACAGCTTGGTCTGATATTCCACAGCAGCATTGCAGCACACTATAAATACTCTACTATTTGAATATTGAATAATTTATATTCACCGCTTTATATTTATATTTGAATCTGAGTGCAATTATATTTAAATCTGAGAGCAAATCATCCTTATGAAGGACTGTGATAAGCATACTGCCATGCCATGTGTCATTTCATGGTGTGTAATGGCTCTGAATTCAATTTGAGCAATTTCCTTAACCTCTTGTCAGCCACTTTAATGAGCTGTAATCGATTAATCAGCAAAGGTCTGTTAAAAAAATGAATAATAAAAGCGTTATTACTCCACCTGTGAAATATTTTCCAAACACATTCTAAATGAAGTTAGTATTTCAATTTTGAATCTTTAATGGCGCACAAGTGGAAAGGTAAGTGGCTGGATGAAAGGCTGCAGATGACAGGTGCTAACAACAGCTTTGGTAAACTCTGATCCTCAACAGCAGTCAACCTCAGTGGCAGCTTTCAGCCATGGCCTGGAAAGCCACACAAGCTATGTTCGCATTATAGGCTCTGTTAACATTTGCTCATGCCGCAGCATAGCAGTTTTCCCCAGTTGTATGGAAATCCGGCTCAAGTCCAGCCGGTGACAGATCCAGCAAATGTGGAGCTGATGTCCCATCAAGTACGAGTTAATATATTCTGTATAAAATAAAATCTTAACATAGATTAATCAATCATCAATAAAAGATTAACACGTCTGGTCGGGGCTGTGAAAGCAGTCAGACCTGGCTCTCTGCTCCAGCTGCTCCTCCAGGGCTTGTAGTCTTTTCTCTCTATCCCTCAGCTCCCTGGCAAAGCTGAAGTCATCCTCCTCCTGCCTTTTCTTGGCTGCACTTCGCCACTGGTACCAAACACAAACACAAAAACACACACACACACACTCCATTGCTTTCAGCTTCTGAAATGAGGCCACAAATGCTGTAGCTGAAATGTTTATATATCTAAATTTTTGTTCACATCTTTTTCTTATCCTCAGAATTCTTCGTCGGGCTTTTGACATCTAATTATTTCCTAAATATAGATGATGAGAGACTGCCTGGAGACCTTTTCTTACCATCTTACGTTTTTCATGCATATCTCTCATAAACACATGTACGCAGCAGAGCAGCTGTAGAACACACTTTCCTACCTCTTGCTCCTGCTCCAGGTGCTGTTTCAGTTCCTCAAACAGCTCCCTCTTTTTGGCCTCTTCAGCCAGACGCTGCGACACCTGGCGCCCTACAGGAGGCAAGGGAGATAACAGTGGGCTGCTTACCCTCCCACGTAGAAAAATACATAACATCTCAGTCTCTCCCCACCCCTCTCCCTCTCATGCACACACACACAGACGGACACACACGGAACAACATCACCATCTGCCTCACGCAAACACACAAATAAGCCAAGATGCAATCGGAGCATCAGGCCAGACATTTCCCCCAGAACATTCCAAACCATCTCCCCTCCCAAACTTTGCCACGCATCTTTTGAAGTAATAAACGATGTGAGGAGTTTGTTAAACTGTGCAAAAAATAATTACATTTATCATGCCTGTCGTACTGGAAGCTGTTAAAAACATTCCTCCGTACTGTATGCGTCTCCGCTGCTCTCCGGAGAGGAACGAGCGGAGCTGAAGAAAGCTCTCGTGGTCAAGAGTCAACGAGCAAATGTGGGATGCAGGTATAGAGGGTATTCTCAACAGGGAGGTAGTGTGCATGTACGTAAAGCATTGTAAGAAATTATACTCCCACCGTGTGTGTGTGTGTGTGCGTGCGTTTGTGTGTAAATGTAACACTGACCGCGGATGCTCTCCAGGGTTTTGGCTGCTGACTCCCTGACCTGATTGATCAGCTCCTGGCGTGCCTGCTCTGTACGCAGGGCCTAACAATAGACAGACAAGAAATCATCATTAACAAAGATCTATCCACCTGCCCTGTAGCTCACCTCTCCTTCCCGGCCTCTGCCAGTCAGCACAGCCGGCAGCACGCACTACACAGGCCATACAAACCAGGGTGTTACACTAAATCATGCGGCGTACAAGCCCTAGACTTCAGATGTATCATTTTAATGACTTGCTGCTGAAATTCTCAGTACTTGAGGGGTAATGTCACAATCATGGATCATGTTATGTATAAAAAAAAAAGAGAGAAATGGAAAAAAAGGAGAAACTCCTCTCTCTTTATCTTAAGGGACTATACCTGTGTAATGACTTGTCTTACTGCATGTTTGTCTTCCCTCGCTGAAGTTCAGGCTCTCCTTGATTTTTTTTAAAAAATCCATTAAAGTCAGCTAGCTCAGACTTTATTAAGGTAATTTACCATGTTGACCAGAATGTCTGCTCACACCGACTGCACATAACACATCCTTTCACCTCGCTGTAAATGATCAAAAATGTTGTCAAACACAGCTAAGTGATATTAACAGGCCTCAGAAGAAGATATGGAAGAAAGAGCCAGATTGGATCGATATGCGCGCCTCTCAGTACCTGCTCCTCCCTACTGATGGCGCTGTGCTTGGCAATCCTCTCCATTCGTCCACGATACACCGCACAGTCCCTCTCGATCTCCTCCACCTCCCGGAGGGAGAAGGTGACAGCTATGCGAGGCGCCGGCAGCTCCGACCAGCAGATGTAGTGCTGTGGACACAAAGGGAACAGAAAGTCAGCACCATAAAATAGACTCACTGCTTCACAGTGGCAAGAAAATCAACACAAACCCTATGGAATTACCAGATTTACTGCACTAATCGGTCATAAAATGTGATCTAACCTTAATCTACATCACACGTTTAGACAAATATAATATGCTTAAGTCAATATTACCCAAACAAATGTAATCTTTCCTGTTTTTATTGAACAAACTCATTAAAGGGATAGTTCAACATTTTATCAAATTCGCCTCTTGCCATAATCCCTATAGTCATAGCAGTAGGTTCATTACCTTTGTCAGTGCATGTTATTTTGAGATCTGTGGGGCAGAGACACGAGCTGCTCAGTGAACACAATGGAGGAGAATGGTACAGGTCCCCTGTCCCTAATCAAATACACAATCCAACAACTCCAAATTGCTCTTGTGGAGAAGTTGTGACCTGCACATTCACCACGCTATGAAATAATAATGTAACATTATGAGAGAGAGTTGTATTCAAGGAAAAATGCGTAACTGAAACTACATTCCAGACATGGCTGCTGGGCGGAGTGATTTCAAAAGCAAGTTGCTCTGAGTATTTGCTTTGTGTGTCATAATGTTAGTGTGGTGAGTGTGACGGTCACAACTTCTCCACAAGACTTTTTGGAGTTGTTGGACTGTGTATTTTATAAGTTTGATGAGGGACAGGGGACTACCGTATGTACCATTACCTGAGCAGCTTGTGTCTCTGCCCAGCGGATCTTAAAACAGCTTGCACCGACAATTAAAGGTAATAAACAAACTCCTATGAGTATAGGGATTATGGAAATGGGCGAATTTGCCAAAATGTTGAACTATCCCTTTAAGTATACAAAGTGCCAGTGGAAAAAGTAAGTTACATCACACAAGAGCATGTGATGGCTTATAGTCCAATGTGCACAACAGGCTGGATTTTGGACCATTCTTCCAATAGAACTAGTTCGTGTCAGCCATAACTCCACATGTCTCAACTGGATTAAGGTCTAGGCTCCGACTGCGCCGCTCCAAAAGGTGGGTTTTCTTTGTCTGAAGTTATCTGTAGTAGATCTCCCTTTGATTTTCAGGGCTGTTATCCTGCTGTGATACCAAGCTTCTACAGGAGCCTCAGCACTTGGACAACCACCCCAGCATTGTCCTGTAAGAACCTTTGATCATTTTCCACTCGATATCGTCAAACTGTCCAGGCCTGGAGGTGGCAAAAACCCAAATCATGATGCCTCCTTTGGGATGACATTTAATTAGAATGCAGAGCCCTTACAAAATGCATTCTGTTGCATATTCTTTCCAAACAATCAACCTGTGTTGTCGGTCCACAAAATGTTGAGTATCAAGACTCTCTTTGGCAAACTCCAGACATGCAATGGTGTATTTTATGAGAGCAATGGCTTCTTGGTGTCCTGCCATGGACACCTTTCTCTCCGTGGGATAGACTCATGGGAGGAGATGTTACCCAGAATCAGAAGTGTTTCTCTAGCTGTCGCTCTGGGGCCCGTTCATTGAGTATTCTGAGTGTGTCTTGGAGTCATTTTAGCTGGGTGCCCTCTTCTAGAAAGAGTGGCCCCAGTTCTGCATCGTCTCCATTTATAGACGATTTATCAAACCGTGGCGTGGACTGATGAATATCTTACCTCTTTGTAACCTTTTCCAGCTTTATGCAAATCTACAGTTGATTGCGAGAACAAAAAGACCCTTTTTCTTTCACCATACATGGCTCACTATGCTTCTTGTGAACAGCAAGTGTTCCACGAGCGAGCGTTTCTTTATCGCTTAGAGCAGCTCCTGCCCACACCTCCAATCTTGTT
Organism: Trachurus japonicus; assembly: GCF_045865225.1. Lineage (NCBI taxonomy): Eukaryota > Metazoa > Chordata > Actinopteri > Carangiformes > Carangidae > Trachurus > Trachurus japonicus. The sequence continues at coordinate 10,689,021 of NC_140912.1, read as the reverse complement.
TCATTGATTGGATTCGATTTCTGACTCCAGTTAGCTGAAGGGCTCATGTTTAAGCCATTCAGTATGGACAAGAACAATACAATGATTTGTATGTAATTAGTTCACATAGAATATAACTTATAATCATATTTTAAGATTAATCTATAAATGTGGGTAGTTTTATACTTGCCTTTTATACATGCCTGCTGCATTTGGTGAATGTTTAATACGCCAACATCAAAGTTTGTGTTATTACAAAATATGCACTGCCAACTGTCTGAAAGTGTAACATGTGTCTAGATATGCATCCAGGAACTTACAGTAGAGTGAATCAAGGATGAGATGGCAGAGGATAAATATGAATGAGATGCTGAGTGACCCATGCAGAGACAGGGTTGCATCTGCTCTGGAGTTGAGGTTTGGATTCGCTCAGTAACTTCTCTCCATCAGTTTAACACCAAGATGGCACCAAGTTTGTTTCAAAATCTTTTTTTTTTTTTGGCAGAATCTAATTTGTAATATCATATCACAGTTGCACTGGATTAATACGCCGTTAATTATTGCCAAAAAATATTTGACTCTGAAATGGAAATCTCGAGACTCTGGAGCTCATATTGCAGAAATGAATGATTACACACTACTTCAGGATATTATGTACTGGCTTTACAAGAGTAAAACCTTTTACAATGTGCAGAAACCCTTTATTGATTATATGAGAAGCATTTATCTCACCACACTCACTGTGTCTCTGCAAGTCTAATTTTGTCAGATAATTATGTTTTATCACAACATTAAAAACATGTTACGATGTTACAATAAAAAACACATTATCTACTTGAATTAATTGTTGTTTTATTGTTATCAAAGCTATTTAAAATGTTTATTTTAATCTTTCCTTTCTTTTGTTTTTTGTGACAAGATTTGTTAGATTGGTTGCTCTGACTTTCTTTATGATGTTGTATATTTATACGTAAAGGTTTTGATTCAAAAACCTTGATAAAATATTACATCATGTCCCCAAGCCACATTTTTCAATCCATAATTTCACATGTATTCATAACAGCTATCCTGTAGTTTCACTGAGAACAGAACAGAATCCAGCAATAAAGTTAATTAGCATACAGAGAAACAGAGTGGTAGTTAAGAGAAAACCAATTAGTCAGAAGTAAGGGCCTTGTGGTTTAGGTTAGCTTGGTCAAATCATAAAAAACATTTTGTACTGGTGAACCAGCAGGTGAGTCTGAGTAAAGATAATTAAATACAGTTAGATTACATAAAAAACTTAGATGCTTCATTGATGCTTTTAATTTGCCAAGTTAACTGCCATCATGCCCAGCGGGGAGTCCATTCATATAAAAGTCCTATGCTCATTGCTTACAGGTGTGTATAAGTTGCAGGAGTCTGAGGGCAACTCAAGATGATACACTGACAATATTTAGTGCCCTGTACCAATGACATCATCATAAAGGCAATCCTAGTATAAGATACAGATTGACAGAATATCATCGAGATATGAAACAATTGGTCACAGATACTGTGCTGCTTTTTTTATAGTGAACTGATCGGCAAAACAAAAAGTCGTTCTGCAACTGGGATGGACATATTTCATTATTTTCTAACGTTTGATCAAATAATTAGAATTAGAAACAAAAGGGAGTATGGTTGATGTTGAGGCACTGATGTAATCATAGATCTAGATCATAGATTCATTACTCAGTCATTCATCTTAAAATAACTTCTTCAAAATATATAACATCTTATCTAATTTGTCCATAAAACATAAGAAAACACAAAATGCTGATCATGGTTTTTAAAAAATTCAATGTGATATATTTCCAAATTGTATTTCATTTCACAGTCCACAACCCAGAAATTCAGTTCATATGATGTAAAACTGTGAAAAGTAAGTACCAGTAATCTTTTGGAACTACTGAATTAAATTTTTACATGACAAACTACTTAATCGATTAATTGATTATTTAAAAAAAAGCTCAACTGACTGACAGATTAATTCCAGGATGCATCAGGATCACACTGTTACAAAGGCTGAAACTGTCTCATATGGTACTATTGATATTTCACACAGCAGAAGTCAAACTGGAAAAAAATCTGCACCGACACAAAGTGAAACAGTTCAGAGTTCAAATGGGTGCAATAAATGATACCACAAGAGATTGTATCACAATACTGATAATAATATATTGATAATGTTTCAGAAGAGGCTGTCCACCTTTGTGGTAGTATTGATTATTTGTCTCACCCCTTGCAGGCATTATGGATTTCCAAATAGGTAAAATCGTTGTTGTGGCAGGTGGATAATTTGTGGCGTACGTGAGGTTTTTGTCAATATCAGAGCCAATCTGTGCATCTCTGAGCCGATACGGCATATTGAATGGTTGGTTTAAAAAAACAGAAGGAAATACGGATGTGTAATCTTAAACAACCAACAAATCATTTAAATGTTTTTTCTTATTTTAAAAAAAGCACATCAAAATTCAGCTTGCACTGACTAAATTAATGATGCACAACAAACCTGTGGGCAGCAGATTTTGAGGAGGTTGATGGTCTTTCCGCAGACGTACACATCGTTGGCGATGTGTCTCAGGAAGATGGGAACACAATCCTCCACATCCTTTGAGATGAGAGTGTAGCCTTGAACCCAAAAGTGTTTGTCTGGAGAAATACAAGGATGCCTGTTACACACCGTTCTAAAAATAAGACCAAGTAGTTATACCTGCCCATTATTCCTCCGATAACAGAACAACCCTCACACAACGGAGGTACAGGAAAAGTGGAGTATTACCCAACCTGTGCTGGGCCAAAAACTTTTCCTTATTAGTATGACTTACAGGGCATGGCAAAACTTGGGCTGCTTGAATTAACACTTGGAAATTGTTAGCGCTTAGCTCAGTGATCCTAAGCAAAAAGCATAAGAGAACATGAATGCACTGAGCTTCCAGAGCTTTTTACAGAAAGCCTGCGGCTTGCCAAGAAAGCTTAGCCGCTGATTGCCTCCCTGGCTGACGGACTTCAAAGAGAACAATGACATTTGTGTGTCCTCCAAAAAGCAGGCGCGAGAAGTGCAGAGGTTCACTGCAGGAGTTGATGAGGTGTAGCCGATGAGCAAATGAACCTCTTAGCCAGACAAAGCCGAGGTGATGGTCTGACCTTGATGGTGGTGTTGCATGACATACAGTATGTGGACGGGCTGTAATGATTCATGCAAGACCATATTTATGGTGTAATGTCTGACTGAAGCAATTACAATGTTTACTTGTTTGGCAAACAGGGTGTCAACAAGATTCGCCTTTACTTATAAAACAAAACAAAAAAATCACTAATAATAGGCTACAGCTAAAAAAAAACATTTTCACCATCAATTAATCTGCCAATTACTTTTTGATTTCACCATTTTGTCTGTACAATTTAAAATATTACAAAATAATGAAAGATTTTGCCTGTGACCAAGATGATACTCTCCATTATTGATTTTCCCCATAGTATGAAACTAAACAAAAAAAAAAAAAAACATTGAATCCTCACAGTTGAAAAGTTGGTAGCAGCTGACAGTGGGCGATGCTAAACCATAACCATGGATATTATCTCCTAAACTTGATTTGCCTTATTAGCAGGGGTTTATTAAAACAACAATAATAATATTTTGTTTGTTTGTGGGATGATCTTACGTTTCTACCAAATGATGAATTCGCAAAAATCAAAAAAATAATCTACAGTTTAACTGATCATTAAAAAGAATGTGCTTAATTGCAGCCCTAATGGTAAAACTGAGCTCCAACAAATGAATATCAAAAAGTAAATATCAAAATCTACAAAACTGTGCCATTACTGAATATTATTCTTGAAAATAAATAGTTCTTTTGGACATGAAACAGACCATGACATTGGAAGGCAGCATGACAATACAACTGACACACAGTCGGCCAGTTCCTGTAGAGTACAGATGGGTCTGTATTTATCTGCCCTGTAAGCCTCGTCTCCTCCTGCCTTACCTCCACTCCCCTGCTTCCCTCAAGGAATCACTTCATTAATTAATTGGACTGGAAAAAAATCTAAAATCTAGGTTGAGATTTGTCAAGGACAATTACAAGAGACAAAGAGTAAGTGTAAGTGTAAGACAGAACAGTTTGTTTCAGAGGATGCTTTGCTTTGCCAGCGTGGCGTATCAACTGAGAGGAATAAAGAAGCAGCATTTACTTGTGCGTCCCTGTTGCTTCCTGAGCAGAGATGGCTCTACAGCTACCACAGCTGTGCTAGCTGATTCTGTTTCCCACTGATTATCATCCAATAACTTCATGACATCCTTTATAGACACAAGGACAAATGCAACTAGGCAATAAAGGCTGTAATGAAATCTATTTTTTTCAGCGAGACAATCTGTCTGCCAGGCTTTTCATTTTCCGAGCCCGCTGACTGAAGCCAAAGTGTTTATGCGCTGGCACGGCTTGTTTGTGTGTTTATGTGTGTGTCGCCTCACCTCTGAAACTGAGGTACTCCTCATTGACCTGGATCATGAATTCTCCATAAACATCTCGAAACACGCCACTGTACACCCAGTCTGACACAAACCTATGTGACGCACGGGCGAAAAAAACAAAGAGACAGACGAGACAGATCAATACAAGTTCCCCATATCTGAGACAGAGAGTCATGTCCTTGGTTCGTATCATTTCCTTTTCAGGACACACAGTGACTGACCGTGTATAAGGTTCGCAGCTGCTCTTCAGCAGCGACAGCAGGACCGGGTAGTTCTCGTTGCTGCAGTTATTCTGTGCTTCATTGTACAGGTAGGACAGCAGTTTAACACCCTGAGGAGAGCCACACGGCACTGAGCTGACATCTCATCTGATAGGCTAAACACGGCCATGATGGATGACATATTGCAGTTTGCAGATAAAAGAGCACTCACCACAGGGAAGGTAGCCTGGCCCGCACCCAAAGGCCCATCTACACAGCACAGCTCTGACAGGTACCTTAGATTCAAAGAAAGCAATTTTTTTTTTTTTTTTTGAATTGATGATATTTGCATCAAGGTCCACCGTGTCAGGATACGACTGCACTGTTGACTGGGTGATGTTGAGCTTCAGATATATGAAATGTACAAAGCACAAACATCAGCGAAAAAAAAAGAAAAAGAAGGTTTGACCCCACCTGAGTTGGCGGCCCACTTTGCGAAAGAGGAAGCCGATCATCAACAGACTGAGGGTGGGTGGAGTGCTGAGAACACACGCTCTGTAGTAATGCAGATACTTCCTCAGACCACCTGTAAAAGCCTTGGAGAGAAGGAGAGAAACAATATCTTTCAAATGGAGTGAGCTATGTGGGTGTAATACTAAATGCTCAGTTTACCTTGTGCACATTTTTCCTCGCATATTCTGCATTTGCATTTCTTACTTAAATGCTGAGTTCACTAATTTGAAGTCCGTCTTAAAACCATAACTAGATTTCAAACATGAGCCCTGAAACTGTTCTTTTTTTTTCTCCCTGTAAACATTCCCGCTGTTCATTATGTAATCCCCTAATACTGCATTTCAAATTGAAGTGATGGGGGTGGGCTAGTCCTCACTCCATCCAAAAACATATTTAGCCTGAGTTAGTCAGAGGAAGTGGAGATCTTCCAAAGTTACGGCACTTCAAGCCGAACTATGCCTCGTGTTCTGCTCAACAAGCAATGCAGCTGAGAGAGACACAAAGGGGAATTGTGCAGTTAATATGCTGACACCGGAAGATATCCACTTGATTAGTCTGAGTCCAACTGCAAATGCCTCATATTCACCTCAGATACATTTTTGAATACATTTGTCAACAGAATTAGCGCTGTGGATTTAGTCTCCAATCACACACTAAGAAGGGGATCTCTCGTGGGGGGCCAGTGTAAACAAGAATGATTCCAGAAAGCAAAATATGTTTGTCTGTGCATATGGAGACTTGACTTCACTATAGTTTTAAAACATTGCTACAACGCTGAAAACTTATACCTCAGTGTGCCTTCACGGTGTTTTATATTGTAGACCATGACTTCTGTTTATGTATTCCATCTTTTCTTTCAGTATCATATACTGTAGGGCTGTCACAATCATTAAATTTTAGTTGGCGATTAATTGTCATAAAAATAATTGCAATTAACGATTTAATTGTCTTTTTCTGATTATTTTATGCCACTAAATCAGAGGTGCAAACTCATCAGGGGTAAGAAAGGTGACAAGATACCGACCCCCTAGGGGGTTCCGGGGGCATGCTCCCCCGGGAATTTTTTTTTAAAAACAACTTTAAAGGTGAATTTACAGTCAATTTTAGCATGAGACTAGGGTCCAGATTTACTCAGGTTTGCACAGCTTTTGCTCATGTTAAACCTGCACAATCTCTCTCTCCCCAGTCTGTGGTCAGTTTATCCAGATATCGCCTGTTAGGAAATTTGACTAAATGGTATAAGCCTCAACATAATCTAATAATACACATACACCTTATGAAGAAGAGCCATTTATTGGCTTCAAACATTGGAACATATAAATAAAAACTACATTTCTGTTTGCCTTTAGGCTTTGCGACTAAATCCATGATGCAAATGTCAATACATGCTCATTGAAATGCAGTCGTTGAATATTAAAAAATAAGCTCCTGGAGATAAACAGTTTGTGGCACTTCACTCGCATCATTAAACCATAGAAGAAGAAGGGGGGTGCAACTTGATGTCATTAAAAGAGGACCAATCAAACCTCAAACGGTTGAAAACGAAGAAGAAATAGAGATGGAAATACGACACTTTTTTATACAAATAAATGGAAAGGATTTTAACAATTATGCAAAATAATTGCGATAAGCTCAAATAGTTGCAATAAGACAAAAAGGTAATAATTATGAAAGGCCCTGTATCATATATTTTAAATTGTTTATGTGTGTGAAACAGTTGTTACGGGAACAGCTGTTGGCAAACAAAATAAGTATTTTTGATTTTAAGTGAAACTGATGACCCCAGTGGTTTAAAAAAAAAACTGTCACATGCATAATTTGGTGGAGAAAGGAGGTGTAAAATGTGCTGTGTCAGTGGCATAAATGATGATTACTGTACACAAACATACCTGGAAGACTAGGCCCTTCTTGTCAGCACTCTGCAGAGAGAAGCGACTGAGCCTCAAGTAGTAGGTGCCGTACTGGGCCAGCTCCCCCAGGAGACGAGACACGCTCTCTGGAGAGGCTCCTGACACGCACACACCAGGCCTGACGTCAAACTGAACACTCTGGAAAGGAGATTACATATTTACAGATGGTGAAGACAATACAATGAATAACTGTAGTCTAATAACATCCAATAAAAAAGCCCTGCAGTAAAGACTGTCTTAGTAAAGCTCACATTATTGAATTTCTGTAGCGGCTGTCAGAGAGTCACCTCCATGGTGATTTCTGAGGGCATGGCTGGAGGTGTTATTATATCAGACTGTATTACATAATCAGGTGTCTGTTATTTTGCCCTTCCTGTGCTTCTTTTATTAGAATTGGATACAAAATTCATAGACAAAACTCTTCCGGGAGGACAAACACAACATACCGGTAGGCAATAATTTACACCACCACAGCCTCAAAGATTACCCCTGAGTTTAATAAACACCTCTCTGACCATCTGAGCAAAGTTTTAACATAAAAGACATGGAGCTCTATGCATGCGTATTGTAATAGATTACATCAGGTTCTAAAGGTATGCAAGACATATCCTGTTCCAGACTATATCTTAATGATAAAAGCCTGCCAGAAAAACAACTTAAAGAGCCAAGCGGGTAAACAAGAAAATTAGGATTTAATTTATATTGTAAAAACTAACTAGAATCTTCTGCGAATATAAAAACTTAATGGGAAACAATAAAGCAACAGAAGAGCTCCCTGGTGGTTTGGTTTTTTTTTCTTGCATCCAGAGTCTTTTCATTTATTTCTTCCTCGTTCAAGAGAATGACTCGGGTCTATATTTGACACTGACACTGTTTTGTCAGATTTTCTTGTCATTGTTACAGTGTAATATGCTTTCATAAATCAAGTGGGTTTATTTTATCAGGCATGCACAAAGTGCCCATTGATTCTTTTTGTCTGATTCCCTTTTCTCTAGTATTTTTTGGTAATTGTGTGCTGTCACAGTGCTTTTACTGCCTAATTCATTTTTATCCCTTCAGTCTGATAGAGCCCTAAAAAAAACAAATCAATTCCATTTTATCGCATTTCAGAGACTGATAAATAATGATAATGAAATGCACCTGGTTAAGAGGAAAGGTCGTGGACGCCACTCCGATCAGCACGTTGAGGAGGTCAGATACCAGTTGTGTCTGAGAGTCCAGAGGCAGCGGCAGGACAGGAGAAGGGGTACTAGTGCTCACCACCCTCATCTCTCCCTCCCAGAGACGATAGAGCTGGTCGAAGGCCTCCCTGCCTCTCTCTGTCAGGTAGAGAGACTCCCTTTTCCCTGGTGGGCTAGTGGTAGAGACACAGTGACATGTCCTGTTTTGTTCTACAGAGAAGGACTGAAACTGAAAACACAAGTAACAAGTGCAGCTCTCTACTACAACATTGTAGGTGGATTTTCTTAAAGGAGAGTTCCGGCCATTTTCTAAGTAACTCTCTACAGCTCTAGGTCCCGAATTGCGACGACCATAGGAAGAAATAAGAGAAAAATATGTGCAGATCGGACCTAGCTCTCCTCCTGCTAGCTGCGCTACACTGCAGTTAAACAGCAAAGTAATGGGGGCAGTTCTTCTAACCGCGACTTTGGCCTCTATATAATGCTCAAAATATCAGTACAAATGCTTTGCAACATCCACCAGTTCCTTACCACACAACACTGAGTGTGCATAATTCTGTTAATATGAGAGAGCAGTGTTAAAGCAGAAGTAAGTGGTCCGGTCGTTTTCGCTAATGCTGCGTTCCAGGCAGGCTTTTGAAATCGTAAATTACAGCTTCAAGTCACAACTTACGACTTTGTAGCGTTTCAGGCAACCCACTTGTGTTTTTCCGACCTGTTTTACCGGTGAAAATCACTATAACGGCCACTCGTAACTTCCGACCGGTGAACTCATACCAGATCGAACTGGTACCACTTCACGGTCGGAAAAATACGAGTTTCCTTGAACGCACCATAACAGTCCTCGTCCCTACGTCGCCACATTCACGGCGTTCCTTGGCTGCACACAGCCCTGCATGCCGTTCTCTCTCCTCATTGGATAAAAACTGTAGGATACGATAAATGTTTTCTCTTCGGCTCAGAGCAGAGCAGAGGGACTGAGAGACCCGTGTTTCAGTCCAAACACTCTATATAAGTGATTGCTGTCGGAAGATATAACTATTTAAGACTTATATTAACACAAATATATCACTTACTTCTGCTTTAACGTGTGTTTTTATCATGTACCTCTGTTTACTCTACAGTAGCTTCCTGGGTAGACCTTACTAGTCGACTGTCGAGCTCGAGACTGTTTCCATATCAACAAAGACAAAAGCGCGAGGAAAGCACAGATTTAGGGGGAAAAAATATTTTAGATTAGGAAAAAAAGCATCAATATGAATATAACTGCTTTTTTTCCCCATTCAAAATCTTTTTTTTCTTCCTAAATCCATGTTTTCCCCGCGTCTTTGTCAAAAAATGACTGGAGGAATTCTCCTTTAAGATGGATCTGTGTGTTATTTGTTTAACTGCAACTTCAGCTTGACTTGGATTTGGATTTGTGTTGTGACATTTTTTCCCAACTGTGACTCTATATCATTGCTTTAAAAAATTAAAGCAGAAGTAAGCGGAATATTTGTGTTAATATAAGTCTTAAATAGTTATATCTTCCGACAGCAATCACTTATATAGAGTGTTTGGTCCGAAACACGGGTCTGTCAGTCACTCTGCTCTGCTGTAAGCCGAGGAGAAAACTTTCCTTGTATCCTACAACCTTTATCCAATGAGGAGAGAGTGTGTGCAGCCAAGGGATGTGCGTGAATGTGGTGATGTAGGGACGAGGACCAATAGATGCATGACGAGGGCGGGGACTGCTAACTCCATCGGCTGACAAGAAGTTAGCCAAAACGACCGGATCGCTTACTTCTGCTTTAATTAAACAATTATGACAGTATCTGCTTTCTCTAGTTATTAAACTACAAGGATTTGTTGCTGTTCTGTTTTAGACTGTTGATAATTCAGTAATTTTGCATCCTGCAGAAATCTGACTTTGTCTATTTTGATGTAATGCATTTCTCTCCTATTGGAATATGAAAATTATTTTGCCAAAAGTAGGCCTACCTACACCTGCATCTGTGTGATAAAATGCTTTTAATTAACATTGTACTTACCAGCCAACAGACTCCCAGCAGCGGCGGCGTCCAGGCTCAAAACTGCGGGCAGCCTCCCACATGTCAACATCTGGAATGGAGCTGGGCTCTGACTGAGAGTCTGGGGTCAGGTTAGAGGATGACTGAAAGCCCTCATCCTCAGACTGGTCTAAACTGGGGGGAACCTGCGCAGATGTTCAATAAACAAGGCTGATGATAACAATGTATAACACTTCAATCAAACAATGGCACATACAGTATATGAACTCTAAGACTGACCTCACAAAGTCGCCACATGAGAAAATCTCAAACTAAACATGTGTATATTAAGTTTAGATAATAGTAAGCCACAGTATCCTACCCTGATAGCCAGCCCAGTTACATCAATATTACTAGGAATAGGGGGCAGGTCCAGTCTTATGTCCATGTCTGAAGTGCGAGTGTGCTGCAGTGCACCAAACAGCGTCATCCTGGTCTCCTTCTCAAACCTTTCTTCTGCTTCGATTTTGGTCCTCAGAGCCAGCAGCCCTGTGCCAGGAGGGGCATCCATCAACCTCTGAGCTCCACACAAACTCTCCAGTGTCCCCCATTCCTCCCCACACACTAGCCCCCACGCCCGGGCCTCCAATCTTTGCAGCTCCTCACTTTGGTAGCCCCAGGGTCTCGGCCTTCGCAGCACAGGTCGCTCTCTTCTCATGTAGTCCCTGCTGAAAGAGGTAGAAGGTGGCGGTGCCGAACCAGCCAGGTGCACGAGGAGCTCCAGGACCGCGTCTACCTCCTTCAGACCGGAGGGCGCTCCCTCTTGCAGCTTCTCCAGCTGCTCCTCCAACCTCTCCGCTTCCTCTCTGCACCCTGCCACTCGCAAGTCAAAACATATCATCAGCACTCTGTTTCTGGGCGGTGTGGTGGCTGAGGCGCTCGGTCCAGAGGCTGACCCCTTGGTGCCATCTTGGAACAGTCTGGACAGCAGGGCACTGTAGGCACGTTTCTTGAGGGCTCTGCGGAAACCTTCTCTTGAGACCCCTCCCAAGGCTCTGCGCTTCCATGACACACCGGACAGGCTGCAGTCACACAGGGCCCCCAGCAGCTCAGTGATGCTGCTGCTGCTGCTGCTGCTATTGCAGATGGACGTCACTGGGTTACTGGGGCTGGAGTACATGATCCTGTTGCCTCAATCTATAAGAATGAAACATAATTGTTTTGTTTTCAGTATAATTGTATATGTTTTATTGCAAAAACGAGCTCAGGACTGGCAACACTGCCAGTATAACAGCACCATATACGTTCAGCTAGACTTTGAGAGATGTCTGTTCTGGACAATAACAGAAACCAGACATGCTCACAGTCCAACCAGAACCACTAGTTTTGGTAAACAAACTACATAAGTTACACCAGAGTCAGCTAACTAGCTAAGCCAATATTTAGCCATGTTATCAACCGGTTGCGACGTTTACTGCACATTTGACTAGCAAGATCAATGCCGAAGTAAAATGATATGCCTTCAGATATATTTACCCTCCTGAGATGGTTTGTTATCAGTTGTTTCAGGTGACAGTTGCTGTGTTGCATCCACCCCAGGCGACTGCTTCCCATGCATGCTAACGGATGTTATTAGCGAGCTACCTCAGGTCCCGTTTGAACTCATACTCAAAGCAAACAGAATCCAGTGAATGGAGTCTCTAAGCAGCTCCTACGGTGTCGTTATTATCGCATGGTTTCTTGTCTCATTATATTCGTGCCGGTTAGTATGTTGTCTTGTAGTTATCGCTAGCTAAAGGCTAGCAAGTCGCCTCCTTCCATCTACCGCGGGGCTACAACAAATTTTAAGAATCCGCCCCCTTGAATGCGATTGGACAACAGAACACTCAGCGTGATACGATTGGTTTAGGATGTTATGACGGCCGCGCTGATTGGTCAGTTGTGTAAGTCAATCACAGGATAGTAAAACATTCATTTGCCAGCGCGCATTGTTGCATTCAGGGTACAAGAGGGGAATTTGTAAATGGAATATTTCTTCTACAGTTTGTTGTAGTATTTTTAATTGTAGCTATATATGTATACAGTCGATGGTATTACGCTTAAAAACGACAGAGGAAATGGCACCATGTATTAATTTCATTCTAAGTAAGCAAACGGAACGATTTATATATTTGATTATCTAAGACTAAGTCTTAAAATGCATATACAACAGTAGCTACTCGCTACTTGTGGGACTAATATGACGTGTGTGTTCGCTTTGAATGATTAAGCAAATCAGTAGAAATAAACATGATTTACAGAACTTCTGTTCAGTCATTTGCTCGTCAAACACGTTGTGTCGTCGCTCCCATGGGCAGTGAATGCAGCATAGTTTCATTGAGAAAGGCGGGATCTAAAACTTTTGGATACACTTAAATACGACCACAGACATAATTGCGAGACTGTATGGTGTGGTCCTAAATTGGGGCGGCATATCCCTCTGAGGCTTCATTTGTTTGTAGAGACTTTAGAATAAGATTCACATCGGACAACACCTGCAGCAGCATGTCGGGATGACAGCTCTCTATCCATCGTAATTACATCATAGGTCTATAATTATTAGATTATAATCATATCATATATCCCCCCAAGAAACTGTAAGTTACAGGGACAAAACCAGCAGTCTTTGTTTTGGAGGTGCATGTCAGTGATGGGTTAAAGCCAATATGTGGCTTCAACAGGCACAGTCTGTCAAGTCAAGTGGGAATCTTCCCAATTTAAACTCATCTGAGTATGAAATTCTCTTTGTTTGTTTTCTCACCTGGGGACAATAGACAAAAGTGGATTTTGTCCCTCATCTCTCGTATTAGGAAAGGTATCTCTTCATGGCAAGTGTGGGCAGGGGGATCGTAGACTGTAACTATTTCAGTCTATAAGGGAACGAGACGCATTTGAATAAAGCCTGAACCTATTCTCTTCTTTATTCATACAGCTTCGTCCCACAGCACTAGGAGCTCACAATACAGGTAGCCTGCAAAGCCTGCTGCTTGCACAGAGTGAAATCATTTGGAGTAGGCGTCATCCTCAGGATGTGTCATATGGCTAAATCAAAAAGACATGTTTAACTTTGCAAGTCATTAAACCTGTAAGTACACTACAGGATCTCTGTGGGGAGTGTGATGCTATGACAAGTTGACACAGCTAAGGAACACCTTTCAAATTAAAATATTTCTTTTGAATATTTCAAAACATAAGCTAAATCATCAATTATTTTGGGTGTATGTGGAGGCACAGTTCTGTGCATGTGAATCACTGTATGATTGTTATGGTGCATGTTCATTCCTGTGCAATGTGTGCATTTAAATCATATTTGTTGTCAGATTAAATAAACAAATGCATCTCATAACACAAAGAACCAGACTGCAGAGTAATGGCAGAGACATTTTTTTGCCACTACAGGGGTCCAACTCATGGCTGTAGCCAGAGCACACATATTGTTTTTGAAAATAACTTTGTGCACATATTTATATGCAGACAAGGTTTTCAATCATTGGGTTTTAAATCAAATGTTTGTGGCTTGAAACTCTGCATACACCACAGAGCAGTTTTTTTTTCTAGACACGTCAGCCTTGGACTCACCTCTCAGCCCATTAAACTCACTCGTAAAGAGAGCAGATTTAACTGTCTGCCCATATATCCCCACTCGCTCCGATTTGAAAAGAGCTTCAATTCAAACTCTAAAATGATGCAGGTGTGTTAAAATGCAAACCAACCAAACTGGGTATTTTAATACTGTCTGATATGATCTTTAATGTTGGGGCTTTGAGAGCCCTGGCATCAGTTGTTGCTGGGGTTTTTACATTATTCATTGGAACAACTGTTTAAAATGACACCACACCATCATTGTTTTTATTTTCACCAAGTTCTCCTCCTCCTCTCCCCCTAAGGCAAAGGAAATCAAAGCCAAATCTCATTAGAAGGTTTGAAACATGTGGAGGTGAAACACAACCTGCTGGTAAACACAACTATCTCCTTTTGAAGAAAGAGGCTGGCTGCTGTGTGTGAAACATCCCGGGCAGAAGAACAGAAGCCAGCAACATGCAGATTTTAACCCAATTTCTTGTGAGGAGCCCTGCAAAAAAGGCTGGCTTCAAATAATTACTCTTAGTGTGCAGTATCATTGATTTCTAGACATCGAAGGGCACAGTTATTTAGAAATCTTATCACAAGTGCATTGCGTGGTAAATAATGTTGACTCGCAAAATGATGTAAGCTGCATGTCTTAATAGGAATATAAAGTACAGTATTTTCCCTTTAATTTTCCACTAGTGATCAAGGATAATGTACAAGATGCAGAGCTTGCGATTATCAAGTGTAATCACTCTTGCTTTGGCAGCGGCCCCTTGAAGTTGCTCTATCTATTGCTGCATCAATGATCTGCTCAGTTAGGAGACGGCATGTGCAGGCCTCTGGTCTGTCTTTGATATCTCCACCCAGGCGTCGGGGTTAGTTAAGCAGTCAGATGAGGCAATTTTGCCTTTCATCTTTCTTTTTTCCAATTTCATTCTTAGCTGTCAGTACTTAATTAATGTTTTCGCAGCAATTTTTCAACCTTCACTGCCGGTGACAGAGATGCTGTGCGGCTATTTACATTATCAACTCATTTCATGAAGCCAGACCTTGGCTTCTCGTTGGTATTCTGAGCCTTGTGACAGGAACCTGATGTGGCATTTGGAAGGGGGGGAAAAAAGCGTCAGCCATCATAGGCTGCCCTGCATAAGGAGACTGATGCTATCAAGAAAGTCGTTTGGGGTCATAATATGCAAGAATATCTGTGATAAGAAGAAAAAACTCTGAGGTTCAAGCACTTGGCCCTCTCTTTCATAAAGTGACTGTCTGGTTTGAAAAGGAGATAATTTTCATAAATCCACATGTTACTCCTGTGTGTGTGTATAAGCTCTTCAGTGAATCTAGGATTTTCTAATGAGCTGTATAAATACCAAAGTCTTACTGCAAATATTCAGTTCACCTCAACAAGAAATCGACTGCCTTTAGCAAGTGTTACTCTGTCACCCAAGGTGATTGTAACTCATGCAGTATGCATGGGGGGTGAGTGTTCAATTGAAGCAAATCAATATTCTAAAAGTGAAAGAAACACAGCAGATATGAAGGGCGTATATGTCTCTGAGTTTATTCACGGAGGAGTGTATGATGAAACCTGTGGGTAACCGCTCCGTCCAAATACAACCTTTGTATAATTAAGTTCATCCAGTACAACCAGATCAGGTGCAAGATCAAGGATCCTCTGAGCTGCCTTGGATGGGGAGGAAAAACATTGGCTTCCATTAATGGTCCTGTACTGAAAATGGAGTGTCCCAGTTTCTTTTATCATTACGGCACATTCACAAGTTTCAAAATGGAAAAAGTCTCGACAACTGCACGAACAGCGTTTTTTTTTTCTCTTTTGTTTTTTTGTCCCAGGACTCAATGCATAGGATTATACAGTTAGAATACAGTATTTCAACATTGTTTACAAAGATTTATATGGTATAGGAAACAAGAAATAAAAATAATAACTGCACAGCAGTAAGAAAGGTCATTTGTCGAGTATAGATAGTCATTTTTCGTACACACTGTGGAATAGCTTAGAAACACAGGGCAAAAAAAAATAAAAAATTAACACCAAAATTAACACAATTTTGCGCTATATTCAATCTACATAAGGACACCCCTTTGACTTGAGACTAATTTAGGAATGCCAGACATTTTTAAGGGAAACCCAAATCACATTGGCCACTGTTTAACATTTATTCATTTTGGCTTTTTGCCTTAGCCACCAATGTCCTACTAAGCACACACCACAGACACCCAAAGGAAATGCACACATTGAAACTGCAACCATTAAAGAAATCGTACTGAAATGTCTTCAGCCTATTGGCACGCAAATGGCTGCAGCAGGGCATCTAGCATTTTAGACAGCACACATAATATCACGAATCCAAATACATTGCTGTGTCTATAGCACTATCGTCATCATAATCACCTAGGTTACCGTTAGAATAATTTAGAAACAATATATATATATATATATGTATCATCCTATTCAATAAGGCACATTTTTGGTTAAAGAAAGGCTCTGAAAGAAGCGTCTTGCATCGACTCTGTCAGTGAGAGAGGAGTCAGCAGTAAACAACAGCGAAGACAAGAATGGAGTCTGCAGTCGGCATGCAATTAAGATCAAAAGCCTCCCCTGCTGATTCCATTATACAGAGTGCCACTCCGCACTGCACTGAGTGGGCAGTGCCAAGTGCTGTTGGTCGGGATGCCAGGGTGCCATGCTGAGATGGCAGGCAGGCAGGCAGGCTCGAGGTCTGTGCAAACCTCTCTCTAGCCAAGGCAGGAATCGTTAACATTCTGGGGTCTCTGGAGCTCGTTATGCTCTGTCAACTACACACATCCATGATCAGATACAGGGAGTACAATTAAATCATCTGTCATAAGCAGAACCTACAATTTAGGGATAAAATGTGGCGGTGTTTAATGGCCCAAGAAATATCAAACCCTCTTTCCTACCCTGTTGACACCTTGGCTCTGACACTGACATATCAATATTCCAATTACTATAACAATTATGTACATGATTGAACCTGACCTCCCCAACATCATACACAGACTAAAACCACTGTCATTTGTTCAGAACCCTCCATTTAAGTACCAACTACATCTCAGGCAGACCATTAACATCATATGCAATAGGCTGTTTCATAGCTTTAGAGGCAGAATGCTTGATGATTATTTGGAACATCATAAGGGTAATACTAAAAATAAATGGCACTAAAATCATGAACACTAACGATGCATGAATCAATTTGGAAAAATCTCGAACATATTGCTGAATTGCTACTGTATGTGAATAATACATTTAGTAAGCTAATGCAATGATTGAATGTGGCTCATCATGGTATTCTGACATTATTGCAGGGCTAATATGAGTGACATGGCTCCACGGCAGAATAAAGTTGCTTCTTGCTGACACTTTAAAAAAAAGGGACATTTTATAGCAAATAAAACAGTCATTAAATGAAATGTGTTAAAAAAATTTCCCCTCTGTGCTTTAGTTGAAGTGGAATGTATCATGGCACTGTACAATAAAGGGAGACAGAATGTGCTATTACTGATTTCATCAAGCACAAATGGCAATCTGAGCCAAAAGCAAAGAGTTCACCTCAAACATTTCTGAAACTAGAGGTGACTCGTCAGTCATATGAGCCTGTACATTGCTAGATTAACCGGTGTCCTTGTGGGGACCCTTTGGTCTCTGTCAAAAAGCTCCGTCAGAGCACAGGCTCCAGTGTGTCACTGGGTATAAGGGGGGTGGGGGGTGGGGGGATCAAAATGACAGAAAGCAGGCGTCCTTTCGCCCTCACGTCTGACAGTAGGCATCCTGTGTGTGCACACACATTCCCACACATTCACACACTTACAATCTGGGTGAACACACACTCAAGTTTAGCGACGTACGCTCTTGTTCACATGTTGGACTTCACACAGACACATCTACGCACACACAGGCTAATAAAAACACTATCCACACCACAAGGTGATCCATTTAAAAAGATAATTTTTTTCCTTATAAAGCTTTCCGCATAAAGACTGCACATTAAAAAAAATATATAATACAATTCTTAAAACCTCTTCTACACAGAAAGAAATTGAACATCTGATTATCTCCTGTGCCAGTGCTCCACAGAGGGGCTTATTTCTCAGAGAGAGAGAGGTTTGCCGCACTGCATTGTGGGAGCAATAGTCAGTGAAGCATGAGTGAGAGCACAGACCTTTAAGGTTTGGCAAGGGAGCTTTAAGGCGTACCTATGACAGTGTAACCCATCATTTTCTTCCCCTATTCGCTCTCTATCTGCATTTCATTAGTCCCTGTTACTCCACAGTACAGAAAATTGTCCCAGGGCCAAGATGCACTATATAAACACTTAGAGGATTCCCTTCTCATCTTTCCGTATTTCCATGTCTTATTCTCTAAAAAGAAGAAATAAGCCCCTGTAGTCACTGGCAGTATCCTACTACTCCCCTCCCTCCGCTCGGTGGGTTAGAGATCAGTCACTTTGTTTTCCAGGGCGGCTGCTATCTGCTGGAGCCGCAGGGTCAGCTGTTTACTCTGGGCAGCTGGGTCCTCATCCAGGGATGCGATGATCTGCAAGGAGGAGAGAGAGAGGTGAGGAGGACAGAAATGGAGGAACGATGAGGCAGAGGTCGGAAACAATAAGCGGAGAGAATGACGAGGAAGGATTTGGCGGAGCAGGGCAAAGGAGGAATGTTGGAAGAGCGAAGAAACGAGCAGAGGGAGGACGAGATGGAGAGGTACGCAGGACAAAGGGGAAGAAACGGGGTGGAGAGTGGGAGGAGAGGATGTTATAATTTGACATCAACAGTCACGTCATATAAGCTGTTATTGTTTGCGAGCCCCACTTAGGGGAGACTGACAGCCCCATTTGTTTATCCAACTTGTTCATTAGGTTTTGTTTATCCCCTTTTCGTGACCTCAAGTGGCAATGCACAATGGACGCTTAAAAATCAATTCCCAGAGCAATTTTCCAATTCACATCCCACAGAAATGCTTTCAATTAAAATTTCATACAATCACTCTTCTGGCATATCAAGAGTGAAGAGAGAAAAAAGGAAAAGCAATAATATAGTGGGCAGTAGTGCATTCAGTGGAATAGCCTCCTTTGGGTGCGATAGGAAAGAGAAGGGCCTCTTACCCCGTCGTAGTATTTGCTGGCGTACTGGTAAAGCTGATGGAGAGCCACTTGTGTGTTCAGTTTGTCTGTATGAGACTGGAGAACATAAATGACAGTTTAAAGGTTAATTCAATTTGAGAGAGAGAAAAAAGCAAACCTTCATTGAGTTGAATGAGCATTTGTCCTCTTGTTTTGAGGTTTTAGAAATAAATCTGCGAACATTTGTAAAGATGCTACGACTATTAACCTTCAGACATTAAAGTTATACTCCTTTGGATTTCACGAAAACAAACCCTGTTTATAATCAGCACTTGCCGATTTAACCTTATAATCCCTCATGGGGACTCCAGCCTTGGTATTCCAGGTGTGTTTTGGTCTGCACTGGACTCCATGTTCACACAACCTTGACAAATGAAACACTGGATGAAAGCTTGAAGTCTCCTGATTCTATCAGTGCAACACATTTTAGGATCCCCACATCACTGTAACAGCTGTTGAGGCAGAACTGGTTCAGACTCCAAAGTGTTGTCTCCACAGTATGTGCTACTACAGGCCTTTTTTCTCTTATTTATACCGACTAAAATAGACGAGACAGATCTCTTCTGTGCCTGTGCCTCTGACTGTGGTTCAGTACCCATTCACACACTCAGATTTTTTGGTTGTGAAGTTTAAAGAGGTACCTTTCAAAGGAGACCAGGGCTGGAACTGTAATCAAAAGGAGCAGTAAGCTTTTTTATTTTGTGTGTATTATTTTCAGTTTTGTGCACAAAACTGTGGGCGTTTGATAAAAGGTTAATGTGTTTAGACCCAGTTTATCACCTCTCTATATAATATTTTTTATTATGAGTGGTGGAGTTTTCTGCAAGGAATCCAAATTACCTTGAATTCAAAGGAATAGCCTGTGGACATAATACTTCAAGGTAGGAGTTAACTACAACTCCCATGGTGCTTTTGGCCAAGACAAATTGAGTCAACAAGCTCGACATGGGAGCAGCTGATTACGACGTCTGGGAAAATGATTACACAATTCTGCAGCTTAAAATTACAAGGTGAATGCATTCCATTAAGCCGCGCTGGGTGTTACCGCGGAAACCACTACTTTTCACTAAATCAGGGGTGAAATCTAAAGGAGTGTAACGTTAATAGCAGGTTAAACTAAATGGCACAGAAAATGACAGCTGTGTGTCTCACCCGTGACACTTCCGCCAAATGAGTGTTCATGTCTTGGTCACTGACAGGTACCATCTGCCTGATGCCCTTGTAGTAACTACACACACACAGACACACACAGGAGGCAAAGGTTATCATTGACACATCTTTTACAATGAAGTACTTTGAAATGACATGAAAACAACAGCTTTTAAGGAACATGTGAGATACTTACTCATCCACCATCTTCTTATAGGTGGAGATCTCCTTTGCATAGAGTAGTTTGTTACTTGGAGAGTCCTAGAGACAAGAAGTGGACAAACTGTGAAATCAATGGCGCTTAAGACTGAGTGACCTTTGACATTCCTCCTCTCACTCCATTTTACTTCTCATGTAATCCAACATGTTCCCCTCATCCATCTCCCCCCCCCCCCCCCACCAACCCTCCCCTCTTGCTCTTTCGCCTCATCCCTCCCCCTCCTCATCCTCATCCTCATCCTCCCTGCTTCCACTCACCCGGCTGAGTTTGTGCTCGCTCTTGGTGCAGGCATCCATGAAGGTCTGGGCGATGACGGAGAGCGAGGCGTCCACCACTTCAGACACGTGGACGTCGAAGGTGAAGTGGGGATTCTTGAGGATGTTCACCCAGAACCGCAGAGGAAGGCTGCCCGGCAACAAAAAGGCCAAGAAAAACAGTCCATCAGTGCTGGTTGTTATCATTATTATTGCTTGGAAATGGAGAAAAATCTCATCAACCATATTATATCTATGAAAACCATTTGAGTCAGGTAGGCATTTCATGTGTGAGAGCACTTGCCCGAGGTGCAATTGAAGCAAGTACAAGATAATAACAGGGATAGAGAGACGCCTTTCTTGTAGGTGCCAGTTTATTCTGAGCAATACCCTCGACTGTCAGTTTGCATTACCATTTTATGTGATACTGACCTCTGGGAGAATTATTGCCACTCATTGAAAACGAAAAACAAAAATATAACCTGAGAACCTTCTTTAACAACAGAGATTTACGCGACTGAGCAACAGTCAGTGCTGTTCTTCTATTTGCCTACAAGGGTGTGTGATTGTAAATAAAGACTAGAAAGTAGCAGACTAACTTTGTCCTTTTAAGTTGCCGCAAAGCCTTGCAACCCAAAGCACTGAAGACATAATGAAATGCTAGAGTACTCCCCTAATTTCCCTTCTGAGCAGGGATGCACGAGCCCTGTGCGTGTCTTTCTAACCCCACGTCAGCTTGTGAATTCAAAAGAACGCCCAAAATACAGAGGTTCCAAAAAACTCTCCTCCCTGATCGGTGTGAAGCCCCACTGTCTGAGACATGAAACGCAAGCCGTGTAAAATTCATATTGGTTTGGTAATATCTCCCGGGAAGGACGCGGAGAGGATACAATGGAAGCATAAAAATAGCAATGTTGCTATAATCACAGAATTAAATTAGCCTGGGACATAATTACCATGTTTGTTTGTTGTTATGCCTCATACACACATTCATATTTAATACATGGCCCTCACTTGATTTGATAAACAGTACGGGTGGATGCAGAATGTTGTGTGGAATGTAGTAGGTAATTAAATCGCTCATCTCCTATCCTTGTGTGGATGCTCTCTTGCTAGCCCTACGTCAATCACTGGCATCTACATGCAACACGTCGTCTTGTATTCTTGAGCCTTAGCCGACGTGACACTAATTTATGCACTTAAATGTCACATGGGAGCAAGGGGATTGCAAATGCAAACTAAGTGAGCTGGGATTGTGCATTTGTATTCAGCTCTTTCTTGGATAAGTAAGTTTTATTTCTTAGAGAGTTACTGTATCTCAGACAGTGAGATTTGTGCACTGGTCAGACGCGTACTTGTACTAGTATTTCCAAGTCAGACTACTTTATACTTCTAATCCACTGCTTTTGGCAACTATTTCAGTTAAAGTTAAGTGGTTAACATTATTAATCACTTGAGATCACTGACAAAAAAAGCTGCGACTATGAGTTAATGTGTCTGAGTCGTCACCAGTTCCACCTAAGAAAGATTTCCCTGCTTGCTTTCATTTTAATAAAAATAATTTGAGGCAAATATCAAATAGACAAAATGTGTATTCCTGTGGCAAACTTTTTTTTTTCTCATTTTCTTTCTTCACGGTTTATCATCTTACAACCTCTCATATTCAACAGCCTAAACTCTTAGTTGAGAACCAAAGGACTGAATCAATGAGCATCAAGAAAATATTTAAAAACACTACTAATAGGTAATTCAAAGAAGGTATCTTATATTTACTCACATTACTTAAAGTACTAAAATTGTGTTCTTACATTATAAGGCCTTAAAACACAGAGTTTTTTTTGCATTGTTGTGGGGCCATCTTACGTAAGTCCAGGATCGGAGTAGTTCCCCTGCTGCCGTTTACAACACATACAAATGGAACTTTGACAGTGACTCAGTAGACGCAGGCCTGCAGGACTTTTACCTATTAGTCTTCCAGATATGGATGGTCTCCTCATCCACATTGTTGTGTTTCAGCGCCTGTTCATCCAGGAAGTCAAAGAAATATTTGACAGCTGGTGGCACCACTGCCCCAGAGCACAGCACGCTGCGGAAGAAGTCATCCACAAACTGCTGCAGTGTTCCCTGAAAGGTGCCACAAATAATGTGAGACAGGGCACAGACGGAGAGCAGAGCCAGAAATATCAAAGTCCTGAGACATAGCTATCTGCACCCAGTGTGAGGGAAGATATTCGGGTTATTCTGAGAATATTTTAGCATTTTCTGCACCTCTCAAGACCCAACCTTAACCTAACCTCCTGGAACAGACAAAAAAAAATGCTATTTGCCTGTAGCTACTTTCACAGATGTCTGGCTGAATAAATGATTCTGTCTTTGTACCTTGACAGAAAGGAGCCGTGTTAGATAGATCTCTGTAATGGCTTTGGTCATCGACTTGTCCTTTATGCTTCCTCGTTTAGATTTGATCTCATCCAGTTCGTCTGCCGGCCTCACCAAGTGAAACACCTTGTCGTCTTCCAGCAGAGCATTTCCTATGAGGGAGACACAAGACTTTTTAAAGCTGACTTCTGAAGATTCTGCTCCTTATTGATTCATGTTCACCCCAGATGAATAAGAATGGGAGGGTGTTTGTCAACTCAATCTGAATGCAGAGAGAATACACAAGTAGAAATGCTTAACAATCAGCTATTCTGAAATGCACATAAAAAGACCAGAGATAAAAGTGTGTATTATTTCTGCATAATCTCAAAGAGAGCTATACATAAAACAACATGTATTAGCATGTTAAAAGAGAGTGGGGATGTCAACAAAAGCCTGGGGGAAAGGAAACAAAGACGAGCATTATATTATTCTCAGTACACAACTGATCTGTGCTACTTTGACTTCAACAAGTGTGTTTATGTGCGTAAAGAGACACTTACGCTCTTCGTGGTTCTCCTGGTTCTGGTCATAGTTCTGCTGAGTGTGGAGCACTCTGGACAGGACTAATGTGGCGTTATCTCGCACCTGGAATGCACATACACAACAATGACTTCACACACCTTGAATTTAATAGGGACTGTGACTGAGGTCAGCAGTCTCTTTTAGCGCCCCAGGTCTAATTCATAATCAATCCGATCGAATGGACCACAAGGCTGGGTCTTTATTGGGGTATTTACAGGCCATTTTCTTTGGCGTCAACCCATTATTGACCCCACAAATACTGTGATTAGCACTACTCTGACACAGCCAGTGAATCTATTGCAGCTAGGCCGTCCTCTAAGAGCAACTGCAAGACATTGGCGGCTTGGATGAAAGCAAGAGTGCCACCTTTGATAGAGGGGGATTTAAGTGGCCGAAAAGCAGAACAAGTAGAGGATATTTGAGAGTGACCTTTATTTTCCAAGGATCAATATAGTTCAAAGAAGATTTAGTAGTTCTGTCGCCACTGAGATCTGACAAAAGCAGAACAGGAGCAGGCGCTTTTAGCTGCTTGGTGAGACATTCAAATGTTTAGCCTGTTGCTGAGCTGCTGGGAAAAGAGTGAAGAAAAATGGTTGTATATTTGATTTGGGGACACTAACAGGTTTACCATTCTATAAACATATTATTTTCTTTTTGCAAACGCTCCATCTTGTCCAAATTGCCAAGGAACTACAAGTGGCACCTCTAGCACAAAGCGATTAGCGTCTACAGAGTTTTGTAATCATTCAAACCAACAGCTTCAAACCAAAACACCTACCAGCCATTCCTACCTCTAAGTCTTTATTTATAAAGCTGATGGACAAGCACATAAAAGGCTTTGAAGGACACTTGAACACCTTCAAGTACATGTGGTACATTGACAACCTTATGGACTGTAAAAACATTTATCACAAGCTTTTTGTGGCTAAATAGGACTTCATCCATAGACTGAAAGGCAGTGATATTCATTCACTTCTCACTGTACAATAAACAATAAATAACCAGTTATTTGACATTCTGGACATTTATCTATTTTACATTAACTCACATGTGTAAGGCTACACGCATGGTTGCATGGCTGGAATTATTGCATGTAGAAAATTCAACCCATTATCGTGGAATTATAATAGTAGGCCGAGGCATGCGTCTAATGAATTCTGTCATGTCATTACCATGCGAAACTGACACAAATATGTTTTCAGCCCTTAGAGTACACATGTCTGTACACACATTTTACTAGTGAGTGTAAATAGTATAAATTAAACATTTAGATATAATGTGGAAATAAAGTGCAATGATAAAATAATAATTTGGTGCACACTGATATAATTGAGTCTACAAATCTGCAGCAGACATAAATGACATGCACACTAGTGTGACACAAGATGTACAGCTTAGCCTCTGATTGAAATGGCATGAAAATAGGCAACCCCATTCACATCCCCACGCCCACATAGTTATTTACTTCCCCCATGCCTCTTCAGATCCCTTGCTATTTTCAGTCTTATCCTTTAATGTGAGTTTGTTGTTGCATCAAGGCATCTGGATTTCATCAGTACTCACATTATAGTGTGCCAGAGTGTTGATGCGTTTCCATCTGCCCTCTTTCTGGGACGTCAAGTCCAGATCTGACAAAATCTGCCCCGTTGAGCCGGGACGCCACTCTGTGGTAAAGGCAGGAGGAGAAAGTCAATCTGTTGAAATTATCTCTGCCAGATGGAGGTGAACTGACTTGTCTTTGTGTTTTTTTCCAATACCGACTGCATTTATGTCATCAAGGGTCGCTGTTACCCTGCTCCTATTTTGTGAGAGTGTGCTCTTAAATAAATCCATCCTACTGTCTGCCTGGCTCTCACTCCTGGGGTTTGGTGACACACTTGAGCTGATTTTGGGTGAAGAACTGACACATCAGTATTTGAATAATTTAAATCTAATTCTAAACTGTGATTTGCACCCCAACATTTTCAATTTCAAAAAATCTGACACCACTGTAGACCTGAGCTCAACACCATCTGCGACATATGATTCATTTACGAGTACCACCAAATAAAGGGGGTTATCTTTGTGATTCACCATGAAAGAAGACGGATCTCTGCTTATCTAAAATGTATAAAGGACTGAGATCTACAGCATGCGTGGGAATAAAAATTGCTTTGATGTTGGAAAATGTCTATAGAGCCTTAGCCTTTCAAGTCAGTCCCCAAGGTTTCTGACTACAGTAGTGAGCAAAACTTTGTTTTAGGATGAAGGCTTTCTTCATGCTGCTGACACTGAAAAAAACTTCTCTGTCTCAATGAAGCATTTTTTATTCCACAAACAGACGCATAAAGAGAGGAATCATTAAAAATAATCTATTAAATGATGTTAAAATTAAATAAATAATCAATTATTTATTTACATAAATACACTCTGATTTAATTATTAAATGCATTCCAGTCAGGACTGAAATAGCTCCTCGTTTTGACATCTTCGCCACTGCCTGTAAGCCTTCCATTATTCATCATTATGAGATGTTTCATGCTCCGACTGCTCTTCTTAGGTGGCCCGTCATTTACTCACCTAGCGTGACGCTGTCGACCTTGGGCCTCTGGGAGTATGGCAGGTTCCTGTACACCTGCTCTATGATCTTCTCTTTCACCTGTGAGATTGTGTCACAGTTCAGCACCTTGACGGGCGTCACATCTGGGCCCTCGCCGTGCACCAGCACTTGCAAGGTCTGGGGGAAAACACAGGCACACACACAAACACAAAGAAAACACAAATTAAGACCACACAGTGATGAACATGAATGGCTCACATGCACCTACACACAACAACATGACAAATATGCAGAAATATTCAAACATGGCCAGAGCACCCAGCCGCCCACCCGCAAACACACACCCACATACACCACAAGCTCCATCAGGATGTCGTCACCATGGTAACCGGGTTTCTGTAAGCACACACACACACACAGACACACTGCGGTGACACCTGACAGGACTCCTGTCACCTTGTCCAGCTAATGACCAGGGCTCAGCAGGAGCAGAGTCTGACCCACCTCACGTCCCACACACACTGTCAGAAAATAACTAACTGACCACTCAACAGATTCAAACAGAGGCGCAGACAATCCAGCGGCCACGGTAACCCCGTGAGCCCAGCCTGCCTTTGAAGTGAATGAGAAGAGCACACTGTGAATTAAAGCCGGTAGGAAACGCTGCCTCTGCCTGTGAAATCTAGCTCATCGTGTTTTTTCTCCTTCTATAATTCAATCACAGAAGGCGATCCATCACAACGGGAGACGTGTAATTCAGGCTAATTTGATAATTGTCCTCGACAACGCCATTACCCATGGGTCTTTTTATTTGTGCTGACTTTAACAGAAAACAGCTGTGTTCACATTAGCTTCCATTATTGAAACACGATACCAAAAGCGAGACACACAAGCTTTTTCCTGACTCCTGAAAGCCGCCCAAATGGATGTGGAGCTGGCGCAGGTTGGAGGGTTGAGGACGAGTTGTGTAGGTGACTTGTCGTAGTTTCTTTACTTTGCACCGACTTGTAGTTCTTCCACCTAAGCCATGCGTTTCACTGCTATATTGGAATGTGTTGCCTGTGTCGTTTCCAAGCTGAGAACATTGACACTGAAAATGGATGTCACACAAAAGCGGGCAGTCGCCTGGGGGGTTTTTGATGGTTACCATGGCAACTGCACTGTGTGTAAGTGTGTGTCTGTTACGTGTGTCTGTTGTGTGTGTGTGTGTGTTCACCAGGCACAAAACGACATCCAGTCTCAAAGCAGTGCGTGCAATTTTTCTGACTGTGGAGGTTTTTTTTCTTATGTGTGTGAGTATTTGTGTGTGAGACGGTTTTGTCTCGTCTGCGTGTCTGCGTCTGTCCTCACCAGGACAGAGTACTCCACGTCGTCGCCCAGCAGCCCGGTGTCGTTGAGGGTGTACTTGGCTTTCTTCACTCGGGCGTCCACGGGCCCTTTCTCGATCTGGTGCTTGATGGCTCGGAACAGTTTGTACAACGGCTCGCCTGCAGAGTCCTGGTACACACACAAACACACACACAAAAACACACATACACACACAAAGCCATTTAGAAGTTGCCACAGATGTTGTCAAGAAGCTAATTGTTGTGATTAGCAGTTTGGAAGACGGATAAATGCCGATTATCAATACTGAGCTCTAATAAAAGAAATGGAGAAATCCATAAACTAAGCCCGTGGTTTAAAGCTGCAGCATGTCATAAAGTCCATTCACAAATAAATTAAATTGACTATTTTGTAATTATGCATGCTCCAAGTGCCATCGACTAGATATGAAAAATATATAGTTATCATTCAGGCTGCAACAAACAATCCTCTTACTATCAGTCAATAGATTAATCTATGAAACACCAGATAAGACTTGTGTCTGTCACATTGTCTCAGAGCAGAGCCTAATACGCTGTCATCAAATATCTCGTTTCTGACCGGCACAGCAAAACCCAAAGATATTCAATTTGTCAAAAGATAACACCACAATTTGACAAGCTGGTGTCATCACATGCTTGGCATTTTCGTTCCGAAGATCACTTAAACAATCTAATATGTAATAAATTTTCTTCTAATTATCAACTAAACTTTGAAGCTCATTTACCATCACCTCACATCACATTTCATACACAGTAAATGACCCAAAAGCTCATGTTCACCTTCAAAAACTGGTAAAGGCAGATTGACATCCAGTTGCACAGCATCCTCTCCACCACCGTCTCTGACCTGGAAAACACATAATGAGCCGTTTTTAATGTCACTGTCGGAGCAAAAGTGAATATTTTTGGCGCAGTAATCCTGTATGTTAATGAGTTATGCACACAACATTTGATTAGAAAAGAAAAAAACTGTGACTATTTAATTAGTATTTTCATATTATGCCACTAAAATTACGACTCTTTCAGCCAAGAAAGTTGTAGCGTTGGAGCGTTTTCATTGTGTCCATTGAGACTGTACTTTCTTACTGCAGCTCCTCTCCCACATATCAACCAGGGAGATTCCCACACAGCTTGTCAGTGTCATGATATTTTAATTCAAAACTCATGTCAGTGGTCACTTGACGGATCGCCCATCCTAATGACAGATATCCACTGGTGGCGCCTATTGTTAGCTGTTAGCATGCCTAATTAGATGTCTTGTATGTACGTGGGGCCTGTGTTGGCACAATGGCCTAATCAGCATAATGAGGCTCTCCATTGGGGGATAATTAAGATGTGTACTTGCATAAAAGCCAGTCACAGCGTGCCTCGGCACAACAGACAGTTCAGATCACATAACCCCCTCCCAGCAGTGATGAGCGACTGTACTGTCAGACAAGTTGGTCCTGCCGAGGGAGGGGATGCAGCCGTCAGTGAATGATTTGACCTTGGCATGATCATTACAGCTCAGATAAGACCAAAACTAGATATTCTTTTCTTAAGGCTGTTTACTTCAATCAAATTAGTCAGCTGAATGTTTACAGACTCTGATACAACAAAGAAATTATGAGTTATTGCCAAGGGAGAAAACACTGGGCAATTAGTATTTGGTAATATCAGAGGAAGACATCCACAGTATTTGGCAAGTTGCTAGAATAACCACGTTATGATTTCAGGCTAAGCACAATATTATTTTCAAAAAAATTCTAAATGATGCATAATTTCTGTAACGTAATAAATGATGTCTCCTCTTGGTGAAGTAATAAGAATCAGTTCTGAGACATGATAAATGGTAAGAGCCTGCAGCACTTGAGCCGATATAAATGGTTTTTGCTGTGGACATAAATGTTAGCTCGAGTGCTGCAGGTGATAGTTTAGTTGATGAAAGTTGTTCTGATTGAATCGTGATCATCTAGATGCAGGATGAAGCCATAAAGCAACTCCCACGAAGCCAATATAATCTGACTTGTGTATTCAATCAAGAACATTATGGACCAAAAGTAATTTTTAGCCGATGTCCCATTGGTTAGGAGTTATGAGATAAGAAACAGTGAGGATGATGAAGGGGAACAGCAAAAGAAAAATCATCCAGCACATTGTGGTTGGACTCCAAGGAGGGAAAAAAAAAACAGAAGGAGAAACAGAAGGAAGAGGACTGGAATAGATCAAGCAGTCGTCTGGCTCTTGATAGTGAACCACAGTATTCAACATTCAAAATTCAACAGAAAACATGGCAACAGAATGAAACAGTCCACCACAGCTTGAACTGAATCCCAGTTCCCCTAAACTGGCTGATAATATCAGTGCCAGCGTTTAGACATGGGAAGATTCTGATTATAGAGCTAGAAAATAAGGACATCTCTCAAATCTCAGGGCTGAAGTGGCTCAACAAGAGTGAGAATCTACGCCCACATTAACATCCTTGTAAGGATGTCTGAAGGCAGCAGAGCTCTGAGCTAAATGTCAGTGTTATTATGCTAATGCACTCACAGTAGCAATGTTAACACAGTGAAGGTGTAGTGGTCAATATCTTGGTTTAGCATGTTAGCATTCTAGTACAACTGATGCTGATGGGATGTCACTAGTTTGTCACTAGTAAATCCATGCACTTCTTCCAAAGACTTATATTTCAATCTGACTGTAGCACCACAAAAAATATAGCTCACTAAAATTATTAAGAATTATTCACTTTAATCCAAAAATATCTATGCAAAATTATCCAATTGATATTTTACAGCATGTGTGCAAACAGACCAAATGGTGGCACTTAAAGGAATAGTTCAACAAAAAATAAAATTCGAATGAGGCTCTCAGATCATGAAATGTTTGTGCAGGTAATTTGGTTCTATGGAGGATGAATCTTAGCGACTGTGGTGACCCCCTGACCTTTCAGTCTGACTCACCCTCCTGCTGATGAATACTCCAAGTGTAACAGGGTTAATATTAAATATAATTATATAAAATTGTAGTTGATTTTTTTAAATATATTTTTATCTGTTTTTTTATTCATTCATTTTTTATTATTTTGTTTTATTTATTACCTGACGTTTCATTTTATTTATTTGTATTTTGTATTATTTTCTTTTGGGGCCCCCTGCCCCTGCATTCCTCCCTGGGCGGCCCCACCCCCATATATAAATGTAACCGTTGGTTTTGTTTTGGTCACTTCTCGTCTGGTCAGTTTGTTGAGAGGTGAGTTTTCTTTCTTTTCTGTGTCTGTTGGTGTTTTTATTTTGTCTCTTTTTTTATGTTTTTCCAATTTATATATACATTTGTCATGTTTCCTTTATAGGGGTTGGGGAGACGGAGCTGATTGTGTTTTGTTTTTATTTCTTTCACTTGGTCAGGTATGTTTACTTTTTTTAACTGGTCACTTCTCATCTGGTCAGTTTGTTGAGAGGGGTTGGGGAGACGGAGCTGATTGTGTTTTGTTTTTATTTCTTTCAACTGGTCAGGAATAAAAGAAATAACGTCTAGGAGGACTGTGATTATTTGCACAACAACGCAGAGTACTCCACGAACCGGTTACACTTGGTGCCGTGACCCGTCGTATCTCCGGTCAGTGTCGTCTGATCCACCGGGTGCTGCTCCGGGCTCTCTGTACTCCCTCCCTCTCCCATGGTATCGACAGGAGCCAACGGCTGACAGCCAACGGTTCTGTATCACGATCCTCCTCCACGGTGTCAGCGGGGAGCTAACGGCTGTTAGCCAACGGTCCTGTCTCGCGACCATCCTCCACGGTGTCAGCGGGGAGCTAACGGCTGTTAGCCAACGGTCCTGTCTCGCGACCATCCTCCACGGTGTCAGCGGGGAGGTAACGGCTGTTAGCCAACGGTCCTGTCTCGCGACCATCCTCCACGGTGTCGGCGGAGAGCAACGCTCGCTAGCTGCGGTCCGGTCTCGGGGCTTTCCTCCTCTCCTCCCTCCTGGCTCTCAGCTCTGCGGCTCCACGGCTCTGTTCCTCGGCGGTGGCAGGCAGTGATGCTCGGCAGCGGCTGCTGCTGAAGAACCGGCTCTTCTCCGCGGTGTCTGGTGCAGGCTTCGCTCACCACTGACTTCGTTGACGCTCGGCTCTAGCCGGAGGTTTTGTGACCCCAGGGATTAAAGCCGCTATACGCGATGTTTGAAGTTAATCAGACTGTATGAACTCTCATTGGGAAACTGTTCAACATTTTCATCTGAGTTAGCTGATATTAAGTGAGGGTTGTATTTTTTATTTTACTCCTATTGAGCGAAGAACAGGATAAAAAGGGAAAATTGTCTTTCTTTTTTTTGTAAAAAAAAAAAAAAAAGAAAAAAAAAAAAGAATTTTATGTCTTGTGTCTTGTGTGTATATGTCTGTGTTTGTTTTTTGTGTGAAAAAAAAGTTGTGTGTGTATTGTCCTTCCTGGTGTTATTATTTTGTTTGGAAAAAAAAAATCTTTTATTTTCTTGCTACTTGGCTATAATGGCAGGGGAGGGCACTTTAGGGTTCATACCAACTTTGGTCGTGGCGTTGGTCTATGGCATGATGTCACACTGGGAGGCCAGCAGATTGCTTCACTGTGTTTTGGCAGAGGTAGGTCCATGTCCCCCCGGTGCTCTCAACTTACGCACCTGATCAGTCCATTTTTTGACCCTCATTAGCTCCCACTGCTAGCTCCACGCCACTTACCCAGTCTGCCCCTGAGCCTACACAAGTCGTCCACCGTTGAGGCCCTGGTACCCTTAATCACAGATTTAGCCAAGAAATAGGAGACACTATTTCAGCCAACCTTAGCACTATGCAGCAGCCCAATCAGATCAGGTCCAGTCTTCCACGAGTCAGTTGTCCAGTGATGCTAGTTTTGTCGCAGCTCAAGGTCCTTGTGCAGTCTGACGTCAAAAGCACCACCTTACTTCAGAGGTGATCACACTGATTTGTTCTCTGTTCATGAATGGGAAAGGATATGATGAACTGTTACCTGAAAAGAGTGAAATGTGACACACCTGCTGAATAATGTGTGATCTGATAAATGTCGAGACTAACAGGTAGAGCCAGAAGATGTGGTTAAAGTGTCCCTTCGCAATTTTGTAGTGGACTGAGTGCATCTGACCTGCCTTTAGCTGTGTTTGACATATTAAAGCGTAACTTCAGCGAACTGTCATATTCTAAACCCTTGCCCAGAGAGATTTCTACAGCACAATTCCTCGTGTCAGTGAGAGTGCTTATGGATTACTGGATCCGCCTTAACAAAATCCATTGATGCCGCTGTGAGTGCCTCCGTAAAAGGTAAAGTCTGTTGAGGACCCCAGCACAGAGGTAGTCATGAATGTTTATCAACATT
This sequence comes from Trachurus japonicus, assembly GCF_045865225.1. Lineage (NCBI taxonomy): Eukaryota > Metazoa > Chordata > Actinopteri > Carangiformes > Carangidae > Trachurus > Trachurus japonicus. The sequence goes on along the minus strand of NC_140912.1, from coordinate 10,656,164 downwards.
GCCCCGATCACAGGTCTTGCCATGTCTTTTCAACTGAAGGCTCCAGAGCAATGGACTGCAGCCGAGGTTCAGGAGCGCCTGGACAGCCATACAAGACGAGTGAGGACGGCAGCAGCCCAGACTCATCATGCAGTGGGTTTGTCAGCTTACAAATCAGAGTCCAGTCACTGAGTCTTTAACCCTCCCAGCTCCGGGTTGTCTCAGGGTGAGTCATCAGCATGTCAGGTCAGGGCTCACACCTACATCTTTGCCTCTCCACTCTTGGTCTGTAGTCATCTTGGGTCAGGGCGAAATGGTGAATCCGCACAAACCCGCTTCTTTGAACCCACTATGTCAAGTGCCTCTGACCCGCCCCTGCTGCCGCAGTTCAGCCAGCTGCAGAGTCTGGCGTCCAGCAGGTCGTGGCCATGTTTGACAAAGTTCTGTCTCTTTGTAATGCTTCTCTTGCTACTAGCCAGAGGGTTGACAACTTTCAGCCATTCAGCTATCAGCACCGCCCAGAGGCAGTTCAATCATCACCGTAATCAGCAGCGCTCAGGACCGTCTTCATGCAGAGTTTGCAGTTCACAGCGACCATTTTCACCCAAGCTCACTGCAGAAAGTGCAGAAGGTTGTGCTACCATGCTTTTCTCTGGCCATATTTAGACAGATGTGTCCACAGCTCTCCGGCTCCACAGCTGCAATGCCTCCTTCTCCTTCCCCGCTGATTTAAACTAGGGCGCTGTGTGTTGAGAGGGGTAGCATGGGCATTTGCTGGTGAAACCCTCGCTGTAGATAGGGATGTGCAGTCAGTTTACGTGAATTGCTAGTAGTAATCTTCCCAGTGACAATACAGTGATTGTTGTTGGTTCTCACAGAGTTGAAGTGGCTAAGTGATTTGTTCTATGTTCCGGTTTCCGTTGGGGTCAGGACCACTTTGAAAGTATAGTGCTTGATTCTGGGAGTATGTCGTGCACGCCTCAGTGCGGAGGGGGAGTCCAACTTAAAGCTGCGGGTGTTCTCTTGAGTCCTCTGTCTGTTCCTGAGAAAGTGGTCCCTTGTTGGTTGTGGTGTCTCACAACACAAACCCAGTTGCATTTATGAGTTGGCTGTTGAGATTTTCAGTTCAAAATTCATTGTGCCTATTTTTCTTGTTCCACTCAGAGAAGACGACCTCATCATTGGAAGTAATATCATCAGACCATTAATACAGGGGCTGAGATCAGATGAGAAATACTGGGAGCTCATTCGTTCCAGGAACTCCGACCCTGGATGTGAAACAGTTCTTGCAGATTACTCAGCTGTATTACCCGCTGGTCAGGTCCTAACTACCTGAGAAAGTTGGCACTGTTAAGCTGCGGCAGGCAGTGTCACTCTTGCTCCCCAGCAAGAGTATTTGGTGTGGGGAAATTGCCTGGTAACGCTCCTGTTTCACCGGGAGCGCTGTCATAGTGGAGCCCACGTCTTCTCGTTCTGCTCCAAAAGACATCATTGTTGGTCGGGTTTGTAGCACCTATGTGGGGGCGACCGTTGGGTCCCTAATGAAAATTCTTAATCCTACTATGAGCCCCTGTCACACTGCGCAGGAATGCAAAGGTGGCAGATGTTTTTCCATGTGTTGCAGTGGAGGATCTTCCTATCTCCCAGGGTGTGAGTAGCCTCAGTCTGGTCAGGTTTCATGACTGTGCTCCGCTTCAGACACTGCTTCTCCTCCCTCGTCAGCAACTTAAAGCCTGTGGCTTGGCTGACATTGATCTTGAGGCTGTGATGTGTCAAATGAATGGAAAGAAAGGCTGGCTGATCTTGTGCTTACTTACCAAGGATGTGTTCTCCAAGGACAAGCTGGATTAAAGTGGGAGGCAAAGGATTTTGTCCATCGTATCCATCTTACTGATGATCGCCCTTTTCCGGCTGCCTTATCGCGTCTTCCTCCAGCACATTATCACAACTGAAGGAGAAGGCGCTGTCTGAGATGGAGATGAAAGGCATCATCAGTAAGATGGATAGTGAATATGCCTCACCACTGGTCCTGGTCTGGAAGAAGTCTGGGGATTTGAGGATCTGTACTGATTTCCGTTTGGCTCAATGCCAAGACTGTCAAAGACGCACACCCGCTGCCCACCAGGCTGATTGTCTTGCTGCTCTTGGGGGGAACGCCTTTTTCAGCACCATGGATCTTACATCGGAGGTTTTACAACATCCCCCTCCATTAGTCTGACAGACGGTTCACATTGCCTTTAACCAAACACCCATGGGCCTTTTATGAGTATAACCGGCTTCCCCAGGGCCTATGTAACAGTCCGGCAACCTTTATTGCGATGATGATCAGTGTCTTCGGTGATACTGAACTTTTCCAGCCTCCTTTGTTATTTGGATGACCTGCTTGTTTTTGCTCCTTCTGAGGAAGAGGCCCTGAAACGTTCTTTGACACCCGTCTTTTTCACGTCTCAGGGCTAACAACCTGAAGCTAGACAGAAGAATTGTCATTTTCTCAGGAAGTCCGTGAGGTTTCTTGGTCATGTGGTTGACAACAGTGGTGTGTTTCGGTTGACCAAGAGAAAGTGAAAGTGATCTCAGCTTTTTCGGAAAGAAGATCTCATGAAGGACGATGGTTGCACTCCATCTCAGCGGAAAGTCAAGTCCCTTTTCTTGGCATGGTGCTTTATTACCAACACTATCATTCCTGGCTGCTCTTCCATCGCTAAGCCACTTTACGCTCTTACTGCTGGTCAGAAGAGAAAAACTAAAGGCTCTATCGCCGACGTAGAGCTGAACTTTCCGTGAACTGACCTCAGAAGACTGGACTCCTGCTTGTGAGGCCAGCTTTTGAAGGTCTGAAAAACTCGCTCCTCACAGTGTGGTACTGTCACACCCAGACTTGATAGACCTTTCATCCTTTCCACCGATGCGTCTCTTGATGGTCTAGGGGCTGTACTTTCACAAGTGCCGGCTGGCGAGGAAGAGCGAGACCCGTTGCTTTTGCAAGCAACGTGGTACTCCCTCACTCGCAGTCAAGCTAATTATCCAGCTCACAGGCTGGAATTCTTAGCTCTGAAATGGGCTGTGTGCGAAAAGTTCAGTCATTGGCTCAAGGGTCATAAGTTCACTGTGTGGTCAGACAACAATCCACTCACATACTGACCAAACCAAAGCTTGATGCCTGTGAGCAGCGTTGGTCCTCTAAGCTGGCTCCATATTCCTTTGAAATCAAGCACATTCCTGGTCGCTTGAATGTAGTAGCGATGCACTCAGCAGGGATCCTTTTGTGAGGCCTTTAAAGGAGAGGCTGTTGTGTGAACCTTACTCTGGCTACTTGGTCAGCTGAGGATGTCGACTGTGGCTTGTGTGCAGGACACCTTCCGTCTTACCTGTAACCTCTGTCCTTGGGATAATTCTTCTCCTTCAGCTGCCTTTAATGGTTCTCTGTCTGAGGACGACGTCTCTTCTAACCTCTCCTCTTTGGATGACTGGGACTCTCCCCTAGACAGCGAAGCAGCCTCCTTGCCGATCATTCTGACCACTTTAACACCTTCAGGTCAGGATGTGCTTCCTTCTTTATCTCTCAGTGACCTTCAGTCTCATCACAGCGCGAGATTCAGTCATTTCCAGGGTTATTTTATGTTGAGCGGAAGCGTAGGCCCTCCCAGACGTGAACGCTGCAATGAAAGCAGTCAACTCACCATCAGACTCCTCAAACAATGGGAAAAACTGACACTCTTGAATGGCATCCTTTACAGGGTCACAAAGAACCCGTTGTCCAAGCATAAGCGGTTTCAGTTTGTTGTGCCCGATTCGTTGAAAGCTGACGCCCTGTGGTGTTCATGACCATGCTGGTCACCAGGGTCAGCCCCGCACACTTTCGTTGGCTCGCCAACGCTTTTTCTGGTATGATATGGAGAGATACGTGCGCGATTATGTGAGGTTTGTCACAGGTGTGTTCTCAGCAAAACCCCTGAGTCCGTCTGCTAGAGCCCCGCTGGAGAGCATTAAGACCACTGCTCCTTTGGAACTTGTATGTGTGGACTTTGGTCAGCTGAGGGGCAGTGATAACAAAGTCTGTTGATGTTCTGGTGATCACTGGATTATTTTACGAAGCTTGCACATGCGTTCCCCTGTCAGATCAGACTGCCAAGAGAGTGGCAAAGAAAACTGTGACAACTTTTTCTGTGTCTATGGCTTTCCTCAGCGCTTGCATTCTGACCAGGGAGCGAATTTTGAAAGTGAGCTGACTGCTGAACTCTTGAAGCTGTCAGGGGTTGAAAAGTCACATACATCACCATATCATCCAATGGGTTTAAAACGGTTGCACTGAACGGTTTAACCGCACCTTAGGCAACATGCTGAGATCTCTCTTCCTCCTCGTCCAAACAGAAAATGGCCCCGCAGATGATTTCAGTCCATGACGTTTGTTTACAACTGCACTGTTTCATGAGACCACAGGGTTTGCACCTTTCTATTTGATGTTTGGAAGGGTCCCCCAGGCTGCCAGTCGACCTCATGTTTAAGAATGTGTTCCGTGACGTGACTGTGGTGTGACTATGATTTGTATTGAAGTCTCTTTTAGAAAGATCTGTGCACTGTGCCATGGCTTTTGCTCAGGAAAACTGCACAGCTGAGCAGAAACATCAGTGTGATCAGTACAACAAACGGGTTTCAAAGGTCAGTCTCTGTCTGTTGGGGGATCGGGTGCTGCTGGCGAACAAAGGTGTCACTGGGAAGCGCAAGCTTTCTGATAAGTGGAAGCCGTCCGTCTGTACTGGTGGTTGCTGCAGAAAACCTGCTTTGCATATTTACCGTATCAGAGATCAGGAACGCTGCGAGCGCGTTGTCCATCGAAATTTTACTGCTCCAGGTCAACTTTTGCCTTTGAATGACACTCATGACACTCATGATGATGTCGCTGTTCCACTGTCCACACCTGCCCGTAGTGTAGCTGATGTCCCTTCCAATCTGGTTGGCATGATACTGAACGGCTGCGTTGGAACACTGCAGCTGCAGCAGCTGAACGTCCCTGGCTGGTTCCCTCTTAAACGTAAGTGAATGGGAAAACGGCCGCGCTGCTTCATGGGTGCACGAGCAGTCCTCTATTGACGACCCCCCTGCCCAGGACAGTCTGTTGGGGCCCTCCCCCTCTGGCCTCCCTGGCCCCACCCGCTCCCACTGGTGTCATAGACCCCCACCTGCTAGTGTCTAGACCAACCTCAAGTTTTTTCTGCTCCCCTGCCGTGTCCACCTCCTGCCAGTTCAGGTTCTTTTCTGAGGACGTAATGTAGAAGATGGACTCACACCTCACGGTTTGGCAGAGTAATCAGACCTGTGTGGTCGTCTCATTGAGTCCATGACACAGCTTGAGACCTTGTTAGGATTTGAGCAAATTCTAATGCTGTTATTAATGTGTGATATGTGAGGTTCATTAACATATGTGAGGTTAATTGTACAAAAGTGATATATATTGTAATCTTTATTCTTGGTCTCTCTTTATATTGATGTGATTACCACCAAATTTGATAACCTTTTATTTTTTTTTTTTATGGTCTTGGAAACACATTTTTTGGCCTGTTTGTGTGGTGTATAAGCACTTCATTATGTCTGTGGAGTAATGTTGAGGCTTTTGCTACGCGCACGAGCGAACCTCTTATTCTCCTATCCTAATTCCATGGGAAGCTTTTTGGTTGCTGAGTGTATGTTTAGATATATATAATATTTAGGCCTGTTTTTTTGTATGTGTTATTTTTGATTATGCTAACTAAGAATTTTATATAATTCTAGGGGGGTGAGTGTAACAGGGTTAATATTAAATATAATTATATAAAATTGTAGTTGATTTTTTTAAAAATAATTTTTATCTGTTTTTTTATTCATTCATTTTTTTATATTATTGTTTTATATTTACCTTAACTGACGTTTCAGTTTTATTTATTTGTATTTTGTATTATTATTTTCTTTTGGGGCCCCCTGCCCCTGCATTCCTCCCTGGGCGGCCCCACCCCCATATATAAATGTAAACCGTTGGTTTTTGTTTTGGTCACTTCTCGTCTGGTCAGTTTGTGAGAGGTGAGTTTTCTTTCTTTTCTGTGTCTGTTGGTGTTTTTATTTTGTCTCATTTTTTGTTGTTTTTCCAATTTATATATACATTTGTCATGTTTCCTTTATAGGGTTGGGGAGACGGAGCTGATTGAGTTTTTTGTTTTATTTCTTTCAACTTGGTCAGGTATGTTTACTTTTTTTAACTGGTCACTTCTCGTCTGGTCAGTTTGTTGAGAGGGGTTGGGGAGACGGAGCTGATTGTGTTTTGTTTTTATTTCTTTCAACTGGTCAGGAATAAAAGAAATAACGTCTAGGAGGACTGTGATTATTTGCACAACAACGCAGAGTACTCCACGAACCGGTTACACAAGTGCATCTGGAGACCCGGGAGGCCGGTTCGTAGTCCAACGAAATCCTTATATGAGAGTCTATATCCCTTCAGGACACTTGGATTGCAGCGGACGAGCAGTAAAGAGGAATATTACAAGGTTTTTTGACTTTCATATAAAGATTTATACGAACCCCCCTCCCGGGTCTCCAGATACACTTTGAGGAATGAAAAACTAATCCGGAGTATTCATCAGCATGAGGGTGAATTTCATTTTTTGGTGAACTATTCCTTTAATGAAAGGTCAGGGTGTAACCACAGTCGCTAAGATTCATCCTCCATAGAACCGAATTACCTGTACAAACATTTCATGGCCTGAGAGCCTATATCCCTCCAGCATGGCTAACAAAGCATCCAAGTTAAGCAGCTGCTCTCATATCTTAGCTCGACCTTGGCGCTGATATTATTTATTGTGCCTGCACTACTATCTACTGAGCAGAGTTGGTGCTCACTCACCTGCGCAGCATGAGTTTGGGGTTCTTGCTGTTGACATATTCCTCCATCAGCTCCAGCAGCAACGTCCTCATAATGTCAGTGTAGTATTCCAGTTTCCCATGCAGAGCCACCGTCAGCAAGGAGGCAAAGTACACCTTGGCCCTGGCGTTGAAGTCATTACTGCGCTCCAGAGTACGGATGAACTATAAACAAAACGCGAAAGCAAAGGAACAGGCAAATGATGAGCAGAATTAATTATCCCGATGAAGCCGGCAAACACTGAAGAAAATCCACCATGATATGCTTTTAAATAATCAACGGATTAATGCTAGTGGAAACAATAATTATCAAGGTAAATTTAGTTCTGCCCTGTAAAATATTGTGGCGTAGAAAAGATACCAATTAGTGGAAGAGGAATCACCCACACATATGCAGTTAACACCTCAGAGGCCATTTCTGTGCCAGCAATGTTGTATTATTAGGAGTCTTCACACGTCTCCCTCTGCTGTGTCTTCTGCTTTTCACTTCTATTACTGTTGCCTACTCCGCTAACTAAAACATTACAGAGTCCTTCAAGGGAGGACATCCTGAATTTAAATCAGACATAAAGGACCTTAAAGTATCATTGAGTGGGGTTATGGCAGATATTGAAAGCATGCACAGATGTAGAGGAGTGTGCACTATCGATATAGTGGGAGGTAAATTCATACTTGTGGCTCTGTTAAACAAAGCTTTCCTACATAACCAAAGAACAAGGCTGACGTGGTTTCATCCTTTTACTGCTACCTGAAAACTAACAGTGAATTTATCCCGCTGCATTTTAGGAGGATTGCCTGTGTAGATACAGCCTTACAGCTCCTGGCCATAAAACTCCACTCATGTCCCAGTGCGTAAAAAAGTCACACTGATGAATTGACATACTCCTTCATAACAATGGACAAGGTTATTGTGGTTTATTCAGAAACAACTCCACAAGTGCATTTTTGAATCAGCAATGCATTACTACTCATGCTCAAGGACCACAGGGCTTTCTACTCGATAGTTTGGTGAGATGAGAAGGTTTTGTTAAAAGTACTTTTGCTATGTTGTCATCCATTATAGAGCATAAGAAATACATGTTAGTTTGCACAAAAACACAAAACACAGCTGAGGCTGATGGGGATGTCAACAGTTTGACCTGTAATGGACATGGCACTAGAGGTAAAATCACAGGCTCACAATGCAGCACTGTTCAGATCACTAGAAGCACAACACGTGGTGACTTATCAGTCCCACTCAAGCAAAGTACATTTGGCCAGTTATCATTCTCTGTTAAAGCAATAGATAATTGGAACTCACTTCCCAGTTCCCACCCATATCAAATATACACATACATACTCCACTTTTACAGCCAAGTTAAAAACATGGCTTGCCGACAGTTACACCTGCACACACTAACATCAGGGTTTCCCGCAGCGCTTTCCTGTTAAGGCGGCCGCCTTAACAACAAAGAGCTGCCGCCTAAACTAACATCTTAAAAAAAAAACAATGTAGCGATATTCGCCGCCGCCAGCCGCCCCCCCCCCCCCCCCCCCCCCCCCCCACCCCCCCCCCCCCCCCCCCCCCCCCCCCCCCGTCGGACTGGGCCGCATTCCCTCACACACATACACACCACAGAGAAGCGCGCACGCATAACAGCAGCGCGTGTTGAAAGCGAAACTTTAATACGGCACGGCACGGCACCCCCCGTCGATCGACCCCCCCCGTCAACAGATCCGCCCCCCCCCCGTCGACAGGTCAGACACCACCTTAACTAACAAATTTTCTGGGGGAAACACTGAACATTATGGCTGTGTGTTATTTGCGACATGACCATGGATGCTGCCTGTCTACAGTAGGCTACGTGATGTCTGTCTGCACTCCTGAATGTGATTGTATGTGCTGATGTGTGATTATATTTTATGTGCTGCTTTTGTATGTTTTGATATGTGCTGTCTCTGCATGATTGTACTGATGTTTCACTGTTCTCTCTTATCTTCATTGATTTATCTCCTATCTATCTTTGTCTCCTAGCTGTCCTAACACTCTCTGTTTAATCAGTGTGCTGTAATATATTGTTTTTGCTTTTTGTTTTGTTTTTTAGGGTGCCTATTGTCATCTGGCCGGGGACTACAGGAGGATATTAGCCATGTTGGCTAAAGCTGCCCTTTTTACTGTTATTGATACAGTTGATTGGGATTGGGATAATTGGGATTGTCTTCGACATAATAAACTAATAAACAAAACACTTTAATAATTTGTATTGTGGAACACATTTTTAGATTTAGATAATTATTGGTTAATAATGGACGATATAGGTTTAATAACAATATAACATTTAGGAATTGCTTATGTATTTACAGTTCTTTGCTCTAAGACTAAGTTATAGTCTTCGGTTTTTGTAACAATTAAAGTCTCACCCTTTTATTCACTGACGCAGGCCCCAAACAGAATATAGATTTTGGAATTATTTTTTTATGTTTGCACCTAAATTAAATTACACTTTCAGTGGGAGGTAAATGGAGTGATTAAATAAGATGTATTTCTTTTAATAAATCAGGTGCACAGATGCACCCTAACAACCCTTTTGTTGTGCCAATCCATCCAATTGTCGATATTTCACTCAAGCACAAATGTCAGCCTGCTGGTGGTTGCTGAGATATTTCAGTGCAGACCAAAGTAATGGGCTGGGCAACACTGATGTTTCCTTGAGCCCTGCTGCTAATGGGGCTAAAAAGAAAATTGGGAAAATGCTGCATCAGCCACTTTGTTAAGCCCTAATGCTTCAAACCTTTACAAGGCAACTGTAACATATGTGTGTGTGGACATTATCAGACCACAGATGACCATAGTGATGCACGTGTATGACGTAAAGTGTAATTACGTTAATGAGGAAGGTCTTGGAGTTCAGGAGGTTGGAAAACTGGTTGAGTGCCTGGAACACCGTGGCCTTTCGAGCCTCTGGGATGTCCAGCTTCCCTGTGATCATCACATCATTGGCACCATCCTTAGAGGGCAAGAAGAAGACCCGGTCTGTGTAGGTCTTGTAGTCCAGGAAGGGGATTCTTCCCTCGCTCAGCTCGTTGGTGTGGTCCTCCATCTCAATCATCAAGTCTGCAAGACAGGAATATATTATTACCCGACTCCTTCTTAATAAGCAGTCTCAATCACTGTGTCACAGAGTGGGGACGATCCACAGGAAAATCATTTCTACTATGAAAGATTATTTTCCAAATATGCTACTGCAAAACTTCCACTTATAATGATAACATGATGTTAGGATCATTTATTTAATCACTCTAGCACCATGCATCAAAGAAATATTATCAGAGTTATGGAGTACTTCATTACTTTATAGCTTCTTCTGAGAGACAGATCCTTTGAGGGACATTAGTAATGCTGCCAATCTTTTCCACCGTTTCACCGTACGTACCTGTGAATTCTTTCTTGCAGCGGTCTCGCACACTCTCCTCCAGATTCTCGAGCTGGTGTTTCACCTTCTCATACTCCCTCTCTGCCTGTTGACTCTTTCTCCTGATGAGACAAGCACCACACAGGTGTCAACACAGTAGAAGTTTGTGAAAAGGGTTTTAACTAAAAGTTGGAAAAATTAAAAAATAAGTCACTTCAAAGATCTAATTGTTCAAAATTAGACTCTGTAATTTAGGGAGGATAATTTGCACATTTGGTTGATAACCCCACAACACAGTGTTTTCTCTGAGTTTAACTAAAATATCTGATTACTGCAGCAATTATTCTGCCACTGTGGGTGTGCTGTTCCTGATGTAGGTGTTTTATGGATTTTAAGCTGAAACTGTCCAAGTTTAACAAATGCATGATTTCCTGTAATAGACCTACCTATGTCAATTAGCATAAAATGCCTTTTTTTAGACATAGCAACAGAGTGTCAAAACTAAAAGTACTTCAGAAGACTGTTTCCCCCTGACACTAACATGCACACATAATAAGTCACTATGATGATACACACCAAATAATGAAGCTGTTATTAGCTTTTAATTATTATTATCATTATTGTACATTAGCCATCTAGCAATTAAAATAAACAAGACTCCACTGAAGTGAAGACTTCTGAAGTAATATTACATAACAAAGGATCATCTGCAGGTCACATCTTATACAGTAGATGATACGCAGAGATCAAACCACATCTCATGTTTCAGTTGGCTCTTACGAGCTGCTCTGATTCTGCTGCTGTGGATCAAAGTTGTAAAGCCATCTTTGAAATAGATGCCAAAGTCTAGATTCATGAATGTATAAAAAAAAGCAGTTAAAGAAACTAACCACAGTTACAGCTAAAACTGTGTTACCTCTCTCGGAACTGATTGACCCCAAAAAAGAATGGTTATCTTCATCAAATGTGCAAGCCCAGTCTGTGGCTTACTATTTTGATATTTTTCTACATGTGAGGTTTAAATAAGTTCGAGGAGGAGGAAAAGAGAGAAAAGAAATTTAAGCAAATTTTTTTTTTAAAAAGGGGTGGGGGGTTGCAATTATTTTGATACACACAGGAGCTGAGTCCAGTGTAAAGTCTGTTTCTACAACAAGTTATTTATTTAAAATATGATTATTAAGTACAAACCATAACCCACATTTAACTTTCAAAAAGTTGGGATGATACAGATTTTCATCAAATCTCCACTCTAAAAATACAATTTAAAGTTCAACATTTTGGCAAATTGACCCACTGCCATAATCCCTATAGTCATAGCAGTAGGTTCGTTACCTTTATTTGTCAGTGCAAGCTATTTTTAGAATGGCCGAGCAGAGCCGTGAGCTGCTCAGAGCTACACTATGGAGGCTAATGGGATTTCTTGGTTTCCCTCATCAAATTCATGCAGAACCACTGATGTGCCTTCCTGTCGAGGGCAGTTTTTCGGCAAGCAGTCTCTGCATTTGCCTCAAAAACAACTCTGTCTCGTAACATTCCGTTATTATCTCATAGCGTGGTGAATGTGCAGGTCACAACTTGTCCACAAGAGCGTTTTGGAGTTGTTGGATTGTGAATAGAGTGCCGAAGCGGAAGCAGGAAGAAACGGCGCCATGGGTCCTCAATTCGAAAAAAGTCTCCATACAAATGAACGGGAGTCCAAGTTTTATTTCGTGATCCGTTTGAATTGTGCCATGAGAAAAAAATATGTCCTCTACCTGTTTAAAACATCACGTTTCATGCCGAGAAACCAGCAGTTTATCGTAAAACGGCAACAGAAGAATGTATTTTGTGTGACAACGCTCTACGGACTACAAATCTGGTGTCCCACAAAAAATATGTCACCAACTGACACGGGAAAGGGCGGCATTTGGTGTGTGACGTCACCTACGCGACCTGTAGTCTTTCTGGTTACGGATTCTTCGGAATTTTATTTTACAATAGTTTTACAACAAACTGCTGATTTCTCTACATGGAACGTGATGTTTTAAACAGGTAGAGGTCTTATGGCACAATTCAAACAGGTCACGAAATAAAACTTGGACTCCCGTTCATTTGTATGGAGACTTTTTTCAAATTGAGGACCCATGGCGCCGTTACTTCCTGCTTCCGCTTCGGCACTCTATTTGATGAGTTTGATGAGGGAAACCAAGAAATCCCATTAGCCTCCGTAGTGTAGCTCTGAGCAGCTCATGGCTCTGCTCCGCTGTTCTAAAAAAAGCTTGCACCGACAAATAACGAGTAACGAACCTACTGTTATGACTATAGGGATTATGGCAATGGGCCAATTTGCCAAAATGTTGAACTATCCCTTTAAAGACGTACGCATCAGTGAAATCAACCTGACATTGTTGAACTTACCTGTAGCAGTAGACAGAGATGGCAATGATCAGCAGCATGGGCACAATGACGGCAGGAATGATGATGTAGAGAGACGCGTCGTTCCTATTCTCATATTTTACCTTACCGACCTCCCACTCCCCCTTCCCAAACTTGATCTGTGGAGAAGCACAGAGAGGGAACCTTGTTATCTGCACAAGCTCTCAACATTTCAGCCAGAAGAGTTATTCAGGTGTGTGTTAGTGGTAAAGCTACGACAGTGTTGGAGAGGAAACGGGGGACTGGGGAGAATCTGCATAATTGCATGCTGCTCTGCTAAAACAGCTGTGGGACCTTTCAGTATTTTTAAAGTGTGGGTCTAGGTTCAAGTTGATGGGGCCCACATTAACTGAACAAATGCATGAATACACTCAGTTTGCCCTTCATAATCAAGGTTTTTCTGTGTAGGTATAGGTTGTACGATTCAAAGTGCTGTGGTGTCGCTTCTTTATGCAGCACACAGCCACAGAAATAAAACAATAGTTCACTTAGAGGAATTATCCAGAGAAGAGGTTACAGTATTCATCACAATCATGGCTCGGATTTAATTAAATATAACTATAAGAGCCTGTAGCTACATGAAAATTGTTAAACCGGTGAAAAAAAGGGGGTCTCATAGTACAGAGGACATGCCTAGAGAAATACAATAAAGATTTATGAAGCATGCACACTCTGCATCTGCAAGTTTGTGCACGTGTCTCCAGTGATGGAGAGTGACTCAAGTACAGATACTTCACTACATCACAAAGGGAAACATTATAGTTTTTACCGCACCGCATTTATATGACAGTTTTATTGACTCGTTACTTTACAAATTAGGATTTAAAGGGCTTATAAAATATGATGCTTTAATATAGATTTAACTACCCACCAGAACTGCATATACAAGAGACAGATGAGTAATTGGCAACAACTCTGATAATCGTTTAAGTCAACATTTCACAGTCCTAGCCTCTCCTATGCGAGGATTTGCTGCTCTTTCTTCCTAAATAAAGGAGAAATGTTCATCACAATTACCCAGTGTAATTGTGATGAACATTTCTCACTGTTTTCTTAATTTTCATAAACTAACCAATCAATGGAAAATTGGTTTCATCTCAGTCAGCGACAATATAACTGCAATGCTGCATTACAAATGACTACTTATGTAACAATATATTGATGATATAATACAGAATGACATAACTGTGTACTTTTAATGTTTCCTGACTTATTTTTGTATTTTTCTTAATTCACATATTTTTTTTTACTATTAGTTCCAGTAGCTCAGGCCGGGTGTCTCTGCGGTGTCGTCTGGAGCTAGCACGGGGTGTGGTGGATGGCGGGTCCAGGAACAGCTTGTCGTCCTGAAGTGTGTTGACCAGACAGGGAACATCGCCCACAAATGCTTGAGCCTCTTTGGCCGTCATAGCTTTGGCGAATCCACGACCCTGCAGGGGGGAGAGCAACCATAATGCTCAAAGAGTCAAGACTGAACAACGCAGAGGCGGTGGGGATTAATTACTGCATTTATAAACCATCAAGCATCATATGTTGAGTATTAAAAACATTATTGTAAGCATTTTCATTTGTACGGACTGGAAAGTTAAAAACAGCGTTTCACTGTTCCACCATGAGTGCCAAAATTAATTAGAAAGATTAAGATTATAGTTGTTGTAAGCACATTTCTAAGTAGTTCCTTACATAAGACACTTTAGGCACAGCTCCAGTCAATCCCACAGCCCTGGCATTGCTGCAGTATACACTTTGAGATTCCACAGCACACTCCTATATCTACAGACATGCTTTCAATTATTCTAATGCAGTCTGGGATATAGGAAAGGTGAAATTAGCTTAGCGTAAACCAGCAGCTGAGTAATTGAAAAGGCCTCAGACCCTTTCCTTTCCCAACTAATTTACCTAAAGTGTGTTTACCTAAAGAAACTTAAGGAGAGAAAACCGTGGATCCCTCAAGCTGAAAATAAGTAACAGGCTATTGGAATCAATTCATTGGTTACGTCAAAGCAACAGCATCAAGAAAAAGGCCTCACATTCCTAAATTTCAGCTTGTCACTTGATTTCCTTTTGTCTTATGTGACAATAAACTGAATATGTGTTGGATTTGGAGAGCCAGTCAGACAAACCAAGCTAAATAATATTACAAGGAAAGTATGATTATGGTATTGATATGCAGCTGAGTGTTATTGTGCCTGTAGTTGATTTATGGTATTGAGTATCCTAAGTGTTGAATGAGTTGAGTCCTGTCTCTTGGTACGGTGTATTTGGCCAATGTGATTGGTTTGTATGTCAAATCTATGTATCTTTTTTTTTTAACATACATTGCATGGATTAATGTCTAATCTATGTCATGTATGCTGTTTTAATTGCTTTTATTTATTATTATCAATATGTCTATCCATCTGGCGAAGGGAATGCCGATGAAAACTAGCCCTCAGCTAATTCGGGCACATTTACTTTTTATTCAGAAATGTTGATTAATGTGCACTGTCCCTTTTTAAAAATAAAGAATTTTAATTTTAATGATATACATTTGTCACTAATGTGAAAGCTATCTGAATGGATAATCAAATAACCATTAGTTAAGATGAGTCAAAATAAAAAATACAGTAAACTAAATATATAAAAAGGAGTGTGAAATGGACTTACCTAATGTTGCTCTCCTGTTTAATTTATTTTGACTAACTATTTTTGCTAAAGTATGACATGCTAAGCCTCATTTCCTAACTTGCCAATAAGATAAGTAATTAATTCATAATGCACTGTTGTGTATTTTTACTAACCCTTATTTATAATCAATGTATACTGTAGAGCGGCTGCTTCCAACCATTTGGCTCTGTTTGCTTAATATGCCTCATCATCATGAATCAAAAAAAGAGATTCTTCAGTATTGGATTGCTGTATTTGAAAGGTTTTGAGCCCTGAAGAGGTACAACCCATTAAATAAACACAAATAAACAAAAAGTTACAATTTGAAACACAGAAATGTGTTTTGCTCTGCTATTAACCACCTCTTGCCCCCGACCCCTGGTTGACAGAAAGGGAAATTTATATCAAGGGATTCATTTTTTATGATTCTAAGAATTAAAGCAAATAATGTTTACTAATTGCAACTTCTAACATAGATTTGCCTTGGTTCATTTGACTTCAAGAACAATTACATCACTGAGCTAAAATAATAAATGTGCTTCCATTTGCATATTTTTTTTCTATGAGTGAAACTCAACCATAATATCAACAGCTAAGAAGTGAAAATGTGGCACAGCAGCTGCAGTTAAGAATGTTTTCCATTTTTATCCCTCAGTCACATAATAACACCATTTGTCTTAATTCCTTCACACAAAGAAGGCCCACTTCCCAGAAATGCAGCATTTGAGGAGCTGTGAGGTCTGCACTCACAGTGACGATGATGATGCTGGCCTCGGTGATGATGTTCTTGGTCAGATTGTTGAAAATGGGGTCAGGGTGGTAGTCGAAGGGCTTCAGCTCCTTCTCCCAGTTGTCCAGCCGTATGAATGTCCTGAAGTGCTGACCCAGGGAGCCGGTGACGGTTGGAGTATCAAACTGGATGACCGTGTCGTTCTTTTCGCTGGCCTTCTGAGGATGGGAGAGTAAAATGTCATAATTTAACACAAACAGCAACAAGTATTTGAAACACAAAGTAAAGAACAAGACAAGAAGGAGAATATACAAATATAGTCCAACGCAGAAAACATGGGTTAAAATTAGAAATATGAAAACCAAAAGGAAAACAGTGGGCACTCAAGAGTTTGTTTTGAAAGAGGCAGTGAATTTGTGGTTTTATTGTATGAGGGAAGCGTGTTTAGGGGGGTGGGGTCGCGTGGGGAGAAAAAAAAGCCTGGTTTAGTACAATTGGGTAGGTGAAATGACGTGTCTCTTTTCAGTTTCTATTAAAATCCCAATGTGCCATCGTAGAACAGCAGCCACTGATGAATCACAAGCCACGCTGAGTTATTCCTCCTCTGGCTTTGTGTATCTGTGTTTGATTAACTGGACTGGTGGTGATATTTCTGTCATTCTCTGATTGTTTCCATACAAGGCTGACAATACCGTGTGTGACAGCAACACCCTTTAGTCCTACACGCAGTCTATTCAGAAGGAAAAGGCAAAAGATGTAGGGTCGATTGCGTAACGCTTTTGAAAAGTCAAGGAAAACCTACTACAATTTTTGAAGCTGGTTGGTGTGAGTCGAACGCCTTTTGTCATTAACTGTGAACAGAATTGGGTCACAAATCCATCAAAATGTTTGCTTGTGAAGTTGCTCTAGATTCAAACTAGTTATTAACTAAACCAGATTGCACAGTTAAAGAAATCCCATACAGTACAGCTGTCACTGCACAGGACCCGAGTCGGCTTGGGGCCTGAAACATCAACAGTGTGGTCACAATGTTTAAGATCTAATCTGTGGACCTGCATGACATCCTTCCTCTCTCCCCTTTCCTGTCAGCGCTCTGCTATCTATCACCAGTGCAATGATACAAACAAAACCAGTGTGGCCTGATGGTACTAGATGAAAATCAGTTACCACGAATGTCTACAAAAAATGAAAGTTATATAACTTCTCTAGTTATATTAAAACAATACATAATACAGGATACAGCCCTTTTTGTTCTTAGCATCTTGCGATGCTCTCAGACACATCAAACATCACTGATGATGTGTCTGAGAGCATCACAAGATGTATCAATAGAAGTATAGTTAAAACAATAGCTAACACAGGTTGAATGCCAGCCCTGCAGTGGCCACAGAGCCAGTAGAGGAGCTTCAGATATTTTTAAATGCTGCATTTTATTTGAACTCGATATATATTCAAGAAAGTGAAAGTATAGAATACAGTTGTTTAAGATTGTGTGTGGTGTTTTTAATCATAATTTTCAAAAGAATAATTAGTTAAAAATATATTTTTATCAGTAATTTCTTTTATCAGTTACTCGACATTTCAAGCGACCCCATTTGAATTCCAGGCGACCCCATGTGGGGTCCCGACCCCAAGGTTAAAAACACTGTCCTAGGGGGTCCTAAGCCAATTGATAAGATGACAACAAAATAAAATAAAATTATTGTATTTTGGGCATTATTATAAAATCTAATCTATGATAATATAACATAAACCTTATTTGCCATGCTCATCTTTCTAATTGCCTGCCTGCTACAAATTATCATTCATGACATCATGATTAACTGCTAACTGTTTCAAAACTCAGTGGCTTTGCAAAGGGGGTCCCCGGCTAGAAGTTAATGCTAATCGGGGGGGCCTTGCCATGGAAAAGTTTGGGAACACTTTTCATTATATTGCACCTGACAATCCTTTGTAAATGTAGACTTGGCTTTGTTTTATTTCTAAATATAAACACAGATGTCATCACAAAAATGTAATTTAAAATCTTATCAGTTAGTCTAACAGCTTGATAAACTTGAAGGGCGGATACTGTATGTTGTCTTTGTTAACTCTAATACCCCTTCCTCTAAACAGGCCATGTTAACAATTTAGTTCTGTTATTTGGTTCAGTTAACAACACCTGGCATTCAGTGTGCGTGTGAAAATGTTGTCGCAACACTTCTCCATTCTCTTAAGAAAAAAAAAACATTGCTGCTTTGAGCCACTAACCTGACCTACAATATCAACATGTTTTCACCACATGCCAGCAGACATAATGACTCCAAATATTTGGGTCCAGTTCAGCGGATGGACTTAAATCAAGAGAAGCTTATGAAGTTGACCAGCCAAGGCCTTTGAGATAACACATTACATACGCTGGTAGTTTGTGGCAGCCAGAAGTCTTCTTCAAATCTCCCCTGTCCCTGGGTAGCACGGACCAGGGACTTGGCCAGGAGTGAAGTGGTGAAGAGCGACATAGTCACATAATCTTCTGCAACCTTAATGCCGGTATTAAATTTAGCCCTTTAAATGAAATGAACAAAATTGCCGCTGCTTAACACCGGCCGGTACACTGGAGGGCAGGCGCCAGCAAGCTGCTGTTTGTAACTCCTTCAAGTTTGCTGGCAGAGTCGGTCCTACTTGATTAAGCTGGACGAGGAACATAAGTTAGATTTTGAGGGATGGGGGGAGGGGGGGTGAAACAGTGGCACTGCTATCTGCAATCCTACAGGTTTTAAGGATTTATGGTCTAAGAAGTGAAGTAAGGAAAGATTAAGTAAAACTGGCTCATGAAATCTCACTGATCAGTGGAAGCAGGGAAGTGGAAATGTGCATCAGTGTGTGTGTGTGTGTGTGTGTGCGTGCATTTTGTTAGCGTGTGTAGGCTCAAACAGTTGCAATGCTTCACAGGGTTTGAATGAATCACCACTGTAGTCGTGGGCTCATGAGATGTGGGGATTGATGGACAGTGCTGAGCTGTGAGGGGGGGGGGGCAAATGGAAAAGAAGAGAATTGTAGGAATAAAGTCAGTCAAGAGAAAGAGTGAAAAGCAGAGACTTGGTCATCACTAGAGGTGGAGGAAGATAAAGAGAGAAGGATGCTGATAAATAAATGGGATCAGAAACCTCATAAAATGTTGCGTTGTCTCCCTGGACCTTCATAACAGCAGTCTGGACCAGATCAAAGCTGGAGCCGGTCACCACAATTTTCCTACCTCCACTAAAACACACACACACAAAAAACACAGAAAAGTGCACATATGAGCATCGATGTGGAGCATTATCAGAAGACAGACATGGGTTCTTAAATTGCACCAGGGGTGATTTTTACCAGAGATGGAAACAAATTAGTTTAGCCTGCGAGTGGCCTGTCTGTTGCCTGCTGGTCCAGGCTGTGTGTCTGATCACATGTGCTGTAGAGCTTTCAGTAGCAGAAAAAAAACACAGTAGGTAACCATCTAATGCATCCATTTTCAGGGACCATCAAGACGTTTGTTGCAACATCAAAAGGCCAGCATCTGTATCACCTTCAGCCAATCTGCACACACACTCACAGCCATACTTAGCAACTCTTGCAGGACAGATCACACTTTTAAGAAACTAAAATGTTCTTGGCGTTAATGACCTTTAACAAGGTTTCAGACAGACAGATGTATGCAGTGCAGAGAACAAGACAGGTGGTTTTCAAAGTGCTCAGTTTTCCATGTACGGTACTGTTCCATTTGACTTTGTCTTCAATGTCAACTGAGCAGCTTTTTCTTTGTCTTGCTTTGTTTCTCTACTCCAAAAACAAAAAGCTCAGCACAAGCCATTCAAGGAGACATTCTTTTATTTGTCAACCTTGGTGTTATTCTCCTATTTTTGTCCATTATGATGACTATCACTCATTCTCCTCATCACCTCTGTTTTTACACATCTGGGAACAACAAACTTCTACATGAAGGATGTAGATCAGTGCAAGGACACAAAGTTCACTACAGCTCCCAAAGCAAATGTTTTGTTAAAGTCTTTTCACTGTGTATAATAAATAATGGTGTCATGTGTGATATAAGTCTTACTGATATTTCAAGATAAATGGGTCTTTAAAAAAAGGAATGAATAAAACACAGGCTTGGGAGAATATATTTTTGCACAGCAACGCTGAACACTTTCATTTTGGGACGTTATCATGTTCACTGTTGTAATGTACACTGATGTTAAGCGGTGTTGTTAACACACAGTTCAGCTGAGGTTGCGTTAAAAAGTCTGCTGGGAATCCCAAACTGTTGCAGCAGACTGACCACAACTCAGGCAAAATCCAGTCCAACACGCCTCCAGGTAAAATGAAAGTGCTGAAGCATCACACACACTTTGATTAAAGGTAAAAGACATACAAGCTGCATAATTAAACTGACCAGACAAAGCTTCCTTTGGGGTGATGGTCCAGTATGGTGGGATTCTCGAGGAACTGGAAGGCACTTTGAATGGTTTCTGAGGTATTCTTTCCATACTTCACGGTGACAGGGAGAAGGTCGGAGGGCACCTTATCTGCTTCTCCTGTCCTGCAGGTGATCTCTGCTCCAAATTTCTCCCTGCCAAGACAAGGACATAACTTAGCGCTGGCTGGCTGGAGGAGTGGGGGTCGCACAAGGTCACCGTGCAGTGGAAGTCAACACGGCAGCAGCCTGACAGCTTGTTAAATCCTAGCTTTGCTGCTTTTCTAGCTTGTTATTTTTCCCTTACCTCTGCCTAAAATGTCACTGTGCACTGGTTTTGACAGAACACTTGTGGTCACAACAGTGAAAGCAAATGGTAAAGGGGGGAAAAAATCCTGCTTGTGACACCAAAGTTAAGGTCAATTCGATATTTGCTTCAAAAAAATCAATTTATGGGCTTCAAAGTGAGGCTACTATAGAATTTTTACAGAGTGCAATGTCTGAATAATAATTTGGACTTATCAACTGAAAAGACTCAACTGAAACGGAACAGGTCTTTGCCGTTTGTGACAATTATTGAGAAAAGAAACCCTTACACAGTGCATTCCACGCCTCCGATGGTAACCTGGACATCATCCCTACTGCCAGTCTCCAGGAATCTCCCAGAAATCGTAATGAGGGTGCCCCCAGCTTTAGGACCTCGAGCAGGTGTCACCGCCTCAGGAATCGGGTTCTGGTGAGGTGGGGGTGGGTGGCGACAAGATACACAATGAATACATACACATCTTTCCTCTGCAAGGATTTACAAGCATACACAAGCTCTTAAACATACACACACACACACACACACACACACACACACACACACACACACACACACACACACACACACACACACACACACACACACACACACACACACACACACACACACACACACACACACACACACACACACACACACACACACACACACACACACACACACACACACACACACAGATACAGTGCAATGTCATATAAACACACACTTCCTCTCACCCTCCTTGATCTCCCCCACTCTATCTGAAACACTCTCACATGCACGCACAGTCGCACACACACACCCAGGCACCACATCTGCCTCAATTTGCTGAGCAAACAGTTAGGCGGAGCACTCCCTTGTGGGGAAGCTTTAGTGGAGCCAGAGATATGAAAAGCCAGTTAAATAGCTACGCTGCAGCCTGTTAAAGTATTAGAGAGAAAAGGGGGAACTACTGCACAGCATCTGGTTAAAGGGGTATGCATATACATTCCGGCTTATCTTACAATGCATTACCATTGTAATATGACAGCATCTAAATGCATAATTTGGCAATACATTAGGATGTTGTTAAATGACATGCACTAGGTGTGTTGTGATAAGGGGCTTTATGCAGTTGGAAGCAAAAAAGCATAATAGAAACCATAAAACAACGAAATCAGCTGAAACCTTTTGGGTGTGATTATTTTCTGGGTCAAAGTTGTAGACCTCCATTGTGGAAGCAGTGGTGGTGTGGTTGAGCAGAGTGAGTGTGTGTGTGTGTGTGTGTGTGTGTGTGTGTGTTGTTGGTAAGAGAGAATATTTACCTGGTAGGTGAAGTATATGGAGGATGTTCCTCTCTTCCCCCCCTTCACCTCCACCTCCACTTGGCCCCAGCTTGAGCCTCTGCCAACAGGTCCAATTACACACACCACACTGGACAGCACAACATGAAAGAAAAAGGATTTTTCGGGTTAAAGATGCAAATAATAATTTCCAGTGTTGATTAATCAACTGAATATTTTCAAAAGTGATTGTTAATCTAATCATCTAATCTATTGATATCCAGTTAACTATCAGATTGGAAAAAGAAGTACAGTAAATGCTCTCATTGGTGAAACTGGATCAGGAGAATGCAGGACATTTACCTTGGAAAATGAAATGACAGAAATGCTAAACAGGTTAAGATGAGGTTTAATTAACGCAGTTGACTAAGTAGCTATGAATGTAGCAGAGTATGATTTCTAATGCCAGACTGACTGCCTGTGGAAGCTCAGAGATTGAACCCTCTGGGAATTTTTGCCACATTGCAGTGTCTGTAGTTTACTGGAAACGGCGTGATAAACCAAACATGTCTAAGTCTGCTGCAGTCCTGAGGGGAAAATGTGCTGCTGATGAAAGAGGTCAGCATAAAATGGCAAGTCTCCTGCAGGCTAACAGGTTGGCCACGAGTAGACAATTCAAAATCCAAACTGTAATATGAAGGAATGCCATAATAATGTATACAAATGGAAAAAGTGTAAAAACTTAAAAGAAAGTAAGCATCAACAGGCAAAAGATCAGGCAGCAACAGTCGTCACATGAGCTCCAAAACTGGAAGATTTAAGGGTGAAAAACATTCCATCTGCTCTCATAAATCCTGGTTTATGCCTCATCATGCAGATGGCTGGACAAGAATTCGTCCAAAATGTGGATCAATTCCTGCCAGGTGTCAACAGTTCCCATTAGTGGGCGTGGGGAAACGATGGGGGTGTTGTCTTTTCTTTAGAACATTTGTATGAACACTGCTGTTACTGAAGTGTATTAGACAGACATATACTTTTTTTTCTTCCTTTTTTGGCAACGCTCGACTCATTAAAACACCTTTAGAATGAGGTGGAACAGCGCGTCTGTAGCATGAATATACCACTAAAGAAACCTGTGCTTCGATGAATGCGCATCATATCTCCAATAATCTAGGCTGCTTGGAAGCTTCAAGGATGGTCCATTCTGTCATATGTAGCTGAGTGATTGAAGACAGACAGCATTTAAAGACCGACATTCAGTAGTGTTCCTCAGTGAGTAGAGTAGAAGCAATTCTTCACCACTACCAGAAAGAAATGCTGCACATTTTACCCTAAACTACATTTATCTAACAGCTTCAGTTACATTTCAATTTTCAGACTAAGATTTTCCATTAAAATTATTCATAATGTAGCATTGTTGAAGATTAAACCGACTGGTTACTCAGAAAAAAACAAACAGACAAAAAATGGTGGGTGTGCATTCAGATGTCTGGTTTTTGTTTACAGTTCCACCATTTGAAGGATATAATAGAGTGCGCGTCCAGTGAACCACCATAACACTGTGTTCTTCTGGGTCACAAGATGTATAGTCTCCCTTTGGGGAGGACATTGGTATTGGAAAAAAACCTCCTGGCATATCTCTTTTCATGCAAATGTGTGCCATTCAAAGCTCCCAGTGGGTGTCATATCAAAATTGATAAGTTTGATATATTAGGAAAAGAGAAATTCGGTGCATTGCTGAAGTCAGTGCTTGATCAGCAGATACATGGTGAGTCTACATCTTCCTGGAGCAAGTTTGAGTTGAGTCTGACACAGATAAGACCCACGGTGAGGTTACGCCCACGTGTACAAGTTGTGAGTCAGCTGGAAAAATGCTCATTTTGGCATCATCAAGACCCATGGTGAGTCTGTGTCCATCAGGAAATGAGAGTAACTGTTGCTTATGGCTTCGCAGACCTTGGCACTGATTGCTAGAGTGTGAACACAAGGCAGAAATACTTTCAGTTTTTTGCTCTTAAGTCTCAAATTGCCTCCACTGGTGTAGAAAAAGACAACACAGAAGAAAATGTGAACCTTTGACGCTGCTGTAATATTTATAGATGTGTTTGCCCGCCAGTTTAATGCCTTAATGTGAATTTGAATGTTGCAAATATGGATGATAATCAGTCCACGGAAGAGTTTAAAAAGTACATCTGCAAATGATTCACCAAAAGATGCTAAAAGTAAAACTTTAAAGTGCCCGATTGTGAACAAGTTTCCCCTAGAATGGCTTGAAGGAGTGCTCAGTGGGCAGAGAACATGATATCCTGTGTTGCCTTCCACAGCAGTCAAGTGTGAATGGATAAATGGTGGATGGCCATATGAGGGTTCCTTTGATGAGTGTAAGCTGCAGATGGCCGAAGTGATGACTGACCACAGTAAAGGAAATCTGGCCTGGGATTTCAGATACATGAGAGAGAGAGTGAGAGCTTGGAAGGAAATTAAAGTCTGGCATGAGTGTGGGCACAGAAAAGTGCTGTGATGCTGTGGTGTGTGAAGAGTTGAGAGACACAGCACAAAGATGTGATCTCTTGTCTTTTCTGGAGCCCAAGTTGTGGCGAAAAATTAAAGAGTCCCACCTTAACGATACAGTGGCGAGTGCTAAAGCAGAGATGTATGGGTGGGCAATACGCCAAGGCAAACTTACCCCTGAGAGCCCGCTAATAATATTATGCATTGTTAATCTGCCAGGCTCAGACAAGAGACAGACAGATGAAGACTTCCTCTTTCTTGTTGCTGCCACTCTAGCAGAGACAGGATGGGGTAGGATAGCACTTCCCAACAGGACTTGATCTCCTGTTAGCATCCCAGGGGAGAACATGCTTAATCTTTGCTGCGCCTACATGCATCAGCATGGGTTTTATAGATATAGATGAGTATGTGGTCCATGACACAGCATAATGCTGTTTAAGAGCTACATCTTAATTTTTCTTCGGGTGATGTCTCAGATTTGTTTGGGCTTTGTGAGCCTGGCTTTGTTTAATTCTTACTCTTTTAGCATCAGCGCTCCTTCTGTCTTTCTCTTTCGTGTTCGTATATGGTAACAACTGTTTTCTGGCCAATCAAAGAGTCAACACTACACTTCAAATACCATAGCAAATGATCAGTGATATTATGGTTAGTCGAGGTATCACGACTTTGGGGATTTTGAAGACAAACTTGGATGAAACATGTTTCAAATAAATTTTTTTAAAAAAAAGAAGAAAAAAGGCATAATGCACCTGCACGTCATACAAACCAAGAAATATATGCCTGCCTCTAACTGCTCTACTATAGGGAAATAAATGCATGTTATGTATATTGTTTAATGAGGGCAATGGTATTACATGAAGTATAAAACATGACGCAGGTTAACATGATTGAATGATCAGGATTTGGTGACATACGGACCAGTGCTGTGGTTCCATGAAGAGAAGTGAGGTTTGTATGGAGTTTAAATACAGCCAGCAGGGAAGATGTCCTTCAGAACCGGGGTGGCATCACACAGGGTTAACTTATATTGCTCATCCCTATTCTCCCCGACCGAGCTCCAATAAATGCTTCTGCTTATCTAGGTCTCCTGAAAATTCTTCCATCACAAGTTAACCACCTCGCCAGATTTCCATCACACACCAGGGAGACATTTCCCCTCTAAACTTCTCTGACGGTTATGTTTAAACAGTCTGAGGCCGGAAGAGGGGGAAAAAAAAATTGAGAGAAAATTAGAGAAAAGTCTAAAATATAAATACAGGCTTGTGCTGCAGAGCTTTATGTTTTATTCCTCCCTGCCCCTCTAATCATTTCACCAACCCAAACTGTATGCAATGTAGTAAAAACTAGTTCCACCTTAAACAGCTACAACTGTAAATGCTGCTTACACATTATTACATCAGTGTTAAGACACTGACTTACATCAGTGTTAAGACTCGGTACACATAAATATAAATATTAGTTACAGGGGTTTGTTTTTTACTTTTGATACTTTAAGGATATGTTGATGGTAACACCTCAGTTCTTCTGCTTGAGTAGGATTTTGAATAAAGGAGCTTTATAAGTAATTTTGTGTCGCACTATTGGTATGTTGTCAACTCAAAGAAATGACCTGAACACCCTCCCTCCACTGCTGTCCCCTTGTAAGAGAGTGATTCTGTTTCTGAATTAACCAGAGTCTGGAGACCTTCAGATCAATACGGTGATATAATGAGCTAATTAAAATATACACCCAGGATACCTCGAGGAAAGGCAAAGAACTCCTTACTTGATTATGCATCCAAGGCTTAACGGGATGAAGAGCTGGGATAAAACCAGTCCATACTGTACATAGTTTGGCCAGCAGAATCCAATAAATAGACAGTGTGTGCACCAAGGTGTGTGACTATTACCTCGTGGAGACAGAGTACTTCTCCGGCTGATGATCACACGGTACTCCGGCTACGGTGATGCTTTTAATATCTTCCTTGTGGATGCCAAGGTTGGAGCCGCGGATGGTGATGGAGATGCCTCCCAGTGTGGGTCCAAAACGGGGGATAATCTGAAAGGGAAGACAGAGTGTGTGGGAGTGGGGTGGGTGTTTATAAGAAGAAAGGATTTGCTAATTTTACAGCAAACGCTGATTTGCAAAGCAGATTTGGCTCCAAATGGGACTCCTCTGCTTTTAAAGGTCCTTGAGCTGGAGCTCTACAAAATATATTAAAGTAATTACAGTTCTGTTGGTCTGTCCAACCCAACAGAAATAATAATAATAGAGAGAGTGTAGTACTCCCTTTCAGTGAATGGAAGAGGATGATCTCAAGCTTTACATGGAACAGAGAGATTAAAAATAGAAACTTACAGTCATCTAAAGATAATTGCAGACTCTCCTTAGCAGTCACTGGTGACTATTAGTCAATAATGCTGGCCTGCTGATGTACCCGTCAGCCTGGTCATAACCTCCGTTGCATCGACATCAACACAATTACTGATGGATTTTTGTCAATGACAATGAGGCGCCAACAATTAAGCAAGCAAAAGCAAGAATTGATCCAATCTAATAGGCTGCAGACCAGCTCAACACGCCCTCAAGGAGAAACGGACTTTCAGCTGCTCTGTCAACAAAGAGGAGGAAAGAAATATCGCTAATGAAGTTCTCCAATCCAATCACCACGGTCGACGCTGTTTCCCTGCTAATCACAGGCCTTTAAAGCAGCTGCTGCTTCTGGATCCAGTGTCCACACACACACATGACAACTCTGTAGATACTCACATCCGTGATCTGGGGGTCGGGGCACTCGATGCTGTTGGGATCCAGGACGCCTTGTTGAGAACTGCACAGCTTCTCATATACACACGCCTTCTGCTTGGGGCACCACACACAGCTGTACTTTGGGTCTGCGTTCTTACAGAGACTGCAGTCCTCCCTCCCCATGGAGCAGTTGTACAGAGTGACTATGATACAAAAAAACTCATCAGGTGTCTATTGTGGATTCTACACATGATTTTAATTGGGGTTAATGCATTAATAACAGCTATTTCCCAAATGTTGCCTTCGAAAACCAATCCTATGCCATTGTAACATTGTGAAATGTGTGTTAAATTACATGACCATGAGAATAAAATCTAAATGCAGATGTGAAACAGTCATTCATTAGTAATCAATTTGCTGATCAAAGATAGCTTCCTAAAGTCTAATGGAGGCCACACACACACGTCCTCAGTGTGCACACCAGGCATTGTAAATAAGGTCTCCACATTAAAATGTGAGAGCATACCATTCAGCGTGCTGTCCATCTTCTTGCCTGACTCCTTGTCCTTCACGTAGAAAAGAACATTGGTCTCCGGTGACTTATCGTAGGAAAACTAAGAAATTGGAAGAAAATGAATTATTAATACAGAATCAAGTGATTAATGGCACTTAAGCTCTTCTCGGCAAACAGTGTGGGCTGCTGCTCCCTCATGCCAAAGGGAAAAAAAAGGGAAGAAAAAAAAAATTATACCCAGTCTGGCAGATTTTCAGCTGAAGAAATCAATGTTGGAAAAGAACATAGCTGGGGGCTACGCACTGTTTGAGCTTCCCAATCACAGAATTCACAATGTGGAGATGGAGCTAAAATAACTCCAGTGAGGGAAGTCTGTCCATTAGAGGGAGCTATAGAATATCAAAGTGACTGTGAAAACCAGCTAAAGAGTGATTTGATTTATAAGTCTGGAGCATAAAGTCGGCTCCACTTTGACAGAAAGCATGCATATGGAATAAAAAAAAACAGCATGAAATCAAGTAGTGCTCTGGAGCATATCTCTGTTCTAAATTTCACTTCAATAATCAAGTCCACAAATCAGCCATAGTTCAAGGACCTGTGCTTAGTGGAGGGTAAATTGGCCAGAAATGACAACAAGCTCCGTAAAAGGAACTAAATCAGCAGTTCGGCGTAAAAGCAGACACACAATCAAGTGTCAAGTGCCGAGTAAAGCTGCTAGCGCGCTGCCATACTCACACTGAAGCCACTGAAGGTATAGAAGGGCCCGTCCTCAAAATTGACCTCTTCCTCCACGTTTCTCATGAGCTCAGTGCCGATGGTGAAGCTATGGCCCTGGAGAGCCACACAAAGACACATGGTGTTTTCACTCTTGTAGCTTTATAAAACAGGGTTAAAGTACGTCCTTTTTTCTAACATTAAAGAGCAACATATGTAGATATACATATAAAATATACTGGTTGTACTGATAAACCATGCAATACACATCAGGACATATATTGAAATATGAAAGAGCCACAAAATAAAAGTAATATGAAGTTCTCTTCCTAAAGACATTTTAGAAACTGTCAACACTTTAATTGACTACAAAAGTATGATGAGGTGATGTCTTTAATCAAAATCTGTTTACGTCTGAACTCAAAATGATTTTCTACATAACAACAATAGAGGAATCCAGAAAGGTGTTTGTCTGAAAGTCTCTTTAGTCTGTGTAAGGTGCACTGACAATGGTTCTGCGACCAAAACACAGAACCTTTGTTCTGCAGTTTCTTGTCACATTATTTTCACATTCTGTCGGCTTTTCCACACGTACTGAACTGATTCTTTTTTGCATCTGTAGAGTCTCTTGTTGTCAGGGTGTTAGTAATTATTCTGTGAGACAGGAGAGTCTTTTTTTTTTTTTTTACACTGGTTATCCACCAACCAGTTCTCTGTGGTCCTGATACCAAACTTAAGGAGTGTTTCAAAGAGCTGAAAAGCTTTCCAGACATGCTTTAAATTCTGTGTCTGTGCCGCTTTACCTGGTAGAGATCCAAATTGATCCCCTCAAAGCTGATTCGAGTCTTGTAGCCCACGGGGATCAACACAGGATCTGGATTCTCAAACTGAGGACACTTGGCTCCCTGAGAAGGCAAAATCAAAATCAAAACAAATCAGATCTTCTCACTTTTAATCATTTACGTTTTTAAATATGCCAACCACTTAATGGACACCCTCATCTGCAGCGACAGATAAGTGTATCGCTGCAACATCTGCTGAGTTGTAAATTGATACCATCCACGCTACAACATTTGTCACGCAAGATGGTGGCAGCTGATACCAGGATTTGAGTGTTTTATTAATTTTCAGATGGGGGAATGTGGATCGCTCAGGAGGCGCTTCACGTGTGGTGATGAGATGTGTCTTACTGAACGCCGTTTTTTAAAAAACATCTATCACACACATACTGTACAGTACTATGAGAGGAAAGAGTCTGTGACCTGCCAACCTGCTGCTGCTGATGTGTTTCCCCTTGAGGTGACTGACCTGACGGTGTTTGATGATGTGCTGACCGTCCGCATTCTGGTCCAGGTCGCTGCAGGTGTGGTCGGCTGTGTTCCACTGACAGCCCCACTGACTGGCCACGCATGACATGCAGCTGGAAATACACGGATAAATACAAATACATAAACCACCAAAACCAGCTTGTGCTTTGTTTCTCTCTCTCTCTCTCTCTCTCTCTCTCTCTCTTTCTTTCTCTCTCTCACACACACACAAAAAAAAACCTCGCACAAACGAAAATTTAAAAACATGCAAACTCATCAAAGAGCGTCCGGCACAAAAATCCATGCTGCTGACAACGAAATGGATCTCTGCAACTTCACATAAGCAAAGCTCGTTCATCACACATTCCTCAGCATGAAAGAAATGAAGAAAAAGAAATAAGGAGGGAGAGAAAAAAATGGCGAGATCGACTTTCATTTTTTGATTAATGAAAAGGAAACTGAGGCAATTTCCTCACCATGGTAATAAAAGGAGGAGAGAAAATGCAAGAGGTGCATTCAAAACCGCCATGCATCACAATTTACAAACAGAGCCTTGATCTCTCATCTGCTCATGCACAGTGATACATTTACATCAAGGTTGTCAGTTGATGCTGTGTTCAGTGTCACTGGGTATTTTCAGCGAGTGACAGAGCAGAACTGATAGATTAAGCGTCTGACTCACGGTGTGTTTTCGGATTTTCTCACTGTGGCGGCACAGTTGTAGAACTTGAACTCCCGTGTGGCCAGCTCCACCGTCTCGTTGACGAAGATCCTGATGGCTACGGCCACGAAGTCTGAGGGCACAGCAGAAGGAGGCTTAAAACGTGCTGCGCTGGCATGTGGCGGGGGAATACAGGTTTGTCACCTTTATGGGTGGGAGGTGATGTCTATGGGAATGAATCCACGAGTTATATAGCTCATTATAATGCGTCATTTGTGCATTTTGATGTAAATAATTCAATATGACCTCAAATTTCATTAGAATAATTTGTTTATACAATATTCATCTCTAAATTATGTGTTTTTTAACTTTATTGTGAGATACAAGACAAACAACATAAACAGACATACAACAATGGATACACAAAGTGTGCGCATGGTGCGCGTGTGTGTATGTGTGAAATTCAAGTGCAGTGTAGTGTGGTGATCGTAATAGTGCAGTAATAAAGAAAGAAATGAAAGAATAATGATAGTAACATTGGTCATAATAATAGTAACAGTATAAAGGGCATTAAGGATAACAGTTGTGATAGCATTAGCTAGACAGCAAACATAACGTAACTCATAATAGCGCTAATGACAGTAATAATTCTGAAAGTAAGAAGGAAAGATAGGAATGAAAACAAAGGAAGAAAGAAGGAAGAGGGAGCGGAGGATGGATGCTTAAATGGAATTTTGAAGAGAGAGAGAGAGAAAAAAAATAAAATAAATAAAGATAAATAAATAAATAAAATAAGGAGAGAAAAAAAATGTGTTAATGTAATTCATTAAGTCATTAAGTCCAGTACTCCCTGGAAATCATTTAGCTGAGGCTGAGGCCACTTTGATGCCTGTACATCTTTTCTTGTGAATCAGTAAATACTGTATGCCGTTAGTTGTGACGGAAAAGCTCTTCTGCTGTGTCTCCAAAAAGCTTCATGTTTTATTCTTTGCTGAATAGACAATGGATAAACAGACTCCTCTGTTGGAATAATATTCTAAGTTCATAAAAAAAGTATTGCAAACTGGATTTGGAGACAGGGTACCTGCGCCTGACACGACCAGTGAATTCTTTGTTGATATTGTAATTTTGTGGTGAAAATCTGTAATTACTCAAATTATTAAAAACCTGGGGCTTCTGTGAGCCCCTCAGGGTCTGTAGCTCCAGGACAGATATCTACTTTGTCTTGCTGGTAACGCAAAATCAGTTGTAACAGACATTTCCCTTAAAAGATAATGTGTTAAAACAGGGCAGGTCTACTATAAATGAAATAGGCCTGTGAATAATCTCATTTGTCCAGGTCATAGTTATCTCAATTTCTATTCTATCTATAAAGGAAATACCTTTGTCCTCAGGTGTTTGTGGTATGAGTGAGGGTTGAGGCAGAAAGCAGGCGACCTGACTGGAGTCAGACATGGTGCCTTCACTCTGGAAAGACTCGATGGTGCAGTGCAGACGGTCGGAGGGGCCGATGGCCGGCAGGGAGGGGATGTTGATCTTCACCTTGACAGAGAAATAAAAATGCACAATAGTGTAAACTGCTAGAAACAGGGAGTTTTTCTTTGGAAGCATTACAGTTTGTGAAGAGTTTAGCTGAATGATGGTTAGATAACATTTAAGTGAACTATTATTCTGTTTGGTGTATAATTCAGTGATAATTCATATAATTCAACTGAAGCTAATACAGAAGAACTGTTTCTTTTGCTGGAAAGCGACTGTGAATGAGGAAGGAGGAGAGGAGCGGTTGATGGAAATAAAAGAGTGAGTCAGAAAGGGAGGGACAGAGAGGTAGCCACGGAGCGCAGCAATGAAAAAAACAACTTGAGAGAGAAAGTACATAAGAGAGGCTCTCCATCTTCAGGTTGTGAGCACAATCAACCAGGTCAGTTATAATAAGCCAGCTTGGAGTTTTTTGGATGGATCAATACGGAGTGGGAAGACCCGGTGCTGGGGCCTGTGATTCACAATGGAAACGGTTTATTACTCAGGCGGTGCATGTTTGTGTGGTGTGCACGTAAGTGGGGCTGTGTACTGTAGAGCGAGGGAGACAGACAGAGGCACGCAGAACAAAGGGAGCGAGTGAAGAAGAATGAGGGAGAAGAGAAGCAGCGCTGTACCTTCTCAGACTTTTTGCAGGAAAGGTTCGGGGGATAGAAGGAGACAATCTTGACACACTGCTGCCTGGGGCTCCACAGCCAGCCATTCTTCTCCTCTGCCCGGCGGCACTCAGACCTCCTGGTACACCTTCAGACAAAGGATGAACAACTCCCATCAGCTCCGGCGCCACGTCGCCCCAACACTTTTCACAAGGCCTCAAAAAACAGAGCCCATAGATGCTAACAGATTTCTAAATGTGCTGTTGTGCACAGTAACCCGGCGCCCAGGTGAGTTTAAGCAGGGCCTGTTCAATTTTCAAAGTAAAGTTTTTTTTGTAGATATACAAAATGTCAAACGGCCTCACGGGTTGTGCAGCTGGTTGTGCAGTAAAGTGTCAGTCACTCACAACTTAAAGTCATTATAACCATTATAACCTTATCTATGCAAAGCCAATTAATTGAAAAGTCTTTTTAAGCAAAAAATGCTAAACGTTTCCTTGTTCCAGCTTCTCAATTCTCAGGACTTACTTTGTTAAATGATAGGAAGTTGAGTTTTTTGTTTTGGCTGGTTGGTTGAGGAAAACCAGAAATGTGATCATGTTGTTATGGGGTGTACTGTAGGCTTGTTGTTGTTAAATCATGAAAATAACTGCCAGATTATTCAATGATGA
Organism: Trachurus japonicus; assembly: GCF_045865225.1. NCBI lineage: Eukaryota > Metazoa > Chordata > Actinopteri > Carangiformes > Carangidae > Trachurus > Trachurus japonicus. The sequence continues at coordinate 10,622,872 of NC_140912.1, read as the reverse complement.
AAACAGATTGATGTGCAATCTAATTTGACACTGAGACACATTCATAATTTCAACATATTGCTTTGAAAACATGGAAAATAAAACAGTTCATTCATACACACAATACATAATCATTACCACAGCTTCAGATGTCATAGTTTTGTTGTCATCGTCTCTTTGGGGAAATGCAAATCTAACCATGCCAGGGGAATAAAATATAATAACCCATGTCCTGTCACATGTCTTCACACTGTGCAAACAAACAAGTCAACTGAATGCAGTAGATTTTGGTGGGAAAAAAATCTAGACTAACATGTTTTCAAGAAGAGACTATAAGGAGAGGATGGCAAACTGAATAAGTACAGCATCAACTAATGATTATTTTTAATGGCTCAGTCTGACAGTTTCTTTCGATTCGTGGATTATTCCTCTTATCTACTAAACAACAGAAAACAGGGAAAAAAAGTGTTGTTTTATCTGACGAACAGGTGCAAAACTAGACATATTCAGACAGAATATCAGAAAAACAGCTCAAATATCACATTTGAGAAGCTGCTACCATCAAATATTTTGCTTGAAAGTTAAATGATCATTGAAATGATTAATTTTCTGTCAGTTTACTAATCAAATGATCAAATAATTGCTAAAAAAAAACAAAAACCTGATGCTAAGCAAAACAGAGGGAATGAACATCCCCTGGGGTGACACAACTGTTCTGCTTTCTCTCTGTTCATGATCACATCTCAGTAAAGTACATGACACGTAACGCTCCCTCTCCCCTCCAGACCCTGATAAATATAGGCTGATGAGAGTAAATTGCACAGACTGCCTTCGCTGCATGAGGCTGACAAACAGCTTTAATTCCTTACGGCTGCACGGACAACAGGAGATGGAATATAAACACCAGGGGGTACTAAAAGTGTCTGCAATAAAACACTGAACAAATACCCCACTGGGTTTTACAGATGGAACTGCAAGCGTGGGTGTTTGTGTTAGTTTGTCATTGTGTGCGTGCATTTGTAAGTGCATGCGTGAGGTGTGCACACGTCGTGGCCCTCACCTGCCCTCCAGGACACACCAGCCACAGTACGGGTCCCTCAGTTCCACGCATGATTGGCAGTCTTTCATTTGGAGGCACGTCTGCACTGGCACCTTGGTAATCTGGAGTATTACAACATGAAATATGATAAAACAGTGCAGCTTAGAGGAGACACACAGCACAGAGTGAGAAGCTCTTTTTAATGAAAATGTTTTTTTAGTTTGTTGCTGGTGTGCAGAATGAGAATAAAACAAAACCTGTCACAGTGCACGGCCCTTCGTGCCTGCTCCCCTGCTCCCCCTGTTTAATCACCATTCCCTCCATCTACAACATGCTAAATGTTGACTGCACCCAGGGGTGCGAGGTAACTTTGGAGCTGCCCCACACTCACAGCTTTCTTAATGTCAGATTAGGGAGGGCCGCGTCGACCCTTTCTTTCTTCTCTCCCTTTCCCACACAAGCGATCAGACATCCACACCCACTTATATGATGATGATCTAGCCTTGTTCCAGGCCTGTGAATCACAGCTCACATCTGCCAGTTGTTCGGTGATTCAAATAGGCTGAATGAAGTGAAATGAAATGGCAATTCCCTATGATTACAAGGCTCCATATGGTACAATCATCTTAAAATAGTTTGCTTATGTAATGTATTTAATGATGTAACATTCTGAAAGGGGCAGCTCTCCATTGTGAGGACTCTTACCTTTGACACCTAAGTACTTCACTGGTAATACTTACTTTTTTCTGCTATATAATTCTGAATGCAGACATTTACCTGTCATGGAGTATTTTTTACATTTTATGGTATCTGCTTTTACTTTACTATATAATCTGAGTAGCTCTTCCTCCTCTGATTATACCCTGTACAATGAATACTTTATTGATGGCGTGAAATTTGTCATACTGTGTGTGGCAAGGACATCCACAAAAATTTGAGTCATCTAGTTCAACTTCAAGACCGATGGAAATGTGAGTGATGAATACTCTTCTTCAGTGTCACTGGAATAGCAGAGAGGAACTGATGAATAAACGTTGGTTTTGGTTTAGTTATCTATCTGAATAGATATCTGATGAAGAGATATACTTTTTTAATCAATGCAGTTGTCTACAAAGGCAGCATACTAGTCATCAGATACAACTCACACTTTTAGGCTCAGAGTCTTTTTCATGCAACAATAGAAATTGTACATTGGCCTCATAGTCCTTCAAAAATGCTGGAGACCTGAACAGAGGGCTGTACCTGAAGGCCTCCTGAGGGGATGCATGTTATGTATGATACGTGTTAGAAGAGGACCCTGACATACACACCTTTTTCTCAGTGGTGATGTACAGGTGGCTGTTACCAAGGTCAAAGAAAATGTTCTTGTTGACCTTCTCCCCCATGGTGTCACTAGGGGTCTGGCTGTACACGTAAGGGTTCGCGGTCAGATGCACCTGGACAGAAAACAAACAGAAACACTATAAGATATGAGGTTATTTCCCTAAACCTCCTCCTGTCACTTAAAGGTACATTGTGTAGGAATTACTCCCATCTATGCTTGTATATCGCAAGCAACTCAGTCGTATTTTTCATGCTGCATTCACGTGAAATTGGGCAGACGGCAGACAGATGCCATAAACAAGCCTCTATGTAAACAAGTGGTCCGTCAGCACAAGGCAAAACAATACACGTAACAATATGTTGTCATGGCGATGTCGTATTGTTTACCTGACCGTTTTACCGGCTTTCTCTCGACTTCTGTGACTAAAATGACATCTGGTTTGTTACCGACGGCCGTGTGTCCGACTACACGTGAATGCAACATCAGTGTAACGCTCCAGTCCTCCTCACTGCGTTACCACCTCGACTTGAGCCGACAGCTCCGGTGTCTCCGGTGAGTTTCCGTGGTTTCCTACCGTCACGCTGCCACTGAACGTAAAAACATAGCGACACGACATGGCAGCCAGCACCGAGCTTACCTGCTCCATGTATATATGAATGACATGAACGGCAAATTCAGAGCTTACCGGAACACTTCACTTTTACTTTTGAACGAAATAATCGATTTTCATGAATAGATAACAGGAGAAGTTACACAATGTCCCTTTAAAGGGATAGTTCAACATTTTGGCAAATTAGCCCATTGCCATAATCCCTATAGTCTTAGGAGTAGGTTTGTTACCTTTAATCGTCAGTGCAAGGTCCAACAAATCCCATGAGCCTCCATAGCGTAGCTCTGAGCAGCTCACAGCTCTGCTCCACCCTTCTAAAAATAGCTTGCACCATAACAAACATACTCCTAAAACTATAGGGATTATGGCAATGGGCCGGTTTGCCAAATTGTCGAACTATCCCTTTAAGAATCTAAAATAAAGAAGAGCAGCAGGTCAGAAGTAAAACTCTACCTTGAAGACCTCTCCCTGGTTGTTCCCCAAGAAGGCGATGGTGTGATCGTTCTCCACAGCGACGGCCACAGAGGTCAGAAGACCCTGCATGGTCAACACTGCGTGTCCCTTTAAGGCAAACTTGGGCTTGCTGGCCAGAGGGGAAGGCAGGAAGTCTGCACCACACTTGTAGTTTTCCAATGTATCCTTCTGCAAAGAGAAATTGGGAACAAAACTTTAATTGAATAAAACATTAATTGTGCATTGTGTGTCCTTTAATTCAGAGCAATAAGAGCGGGAATACGTGAGAGTCAAACTCATTAGTAATGTTACAGGTGCTCTGCTAAATGAGCTGTATAATAAATAAAGCTTACTTAGCATATTGAAAATAAATGCTTTTTCACTTGGTCATTTCTTTTAATTGCTTTAAAAATAAAATATATTTATGAAGCAGTTTGGTTTTAGGATGGTTTTAAAGGGCACAAGGTGCATTAGCAAAGAATAACAGAACTACATCAGCTTATGGGTCTTGTATTTGCACTGTTATCTATAGTAGATCTTTGAAAAATATATAAATATTTTGGCTTAAGCTTCCATCACAGGGATAAATACTTTTGCAACAGAGCCCGATTTGGCTCATGATCCTCTATTTTCCTACGACTACGATATAGTGTTGGACGGGATGAGTTGAGGGAATTGGGAAAAGAGATATGGACGAGGGGAAATGTGTGAGACAGACAGAGATTTAGACAAGACAATGCAAAGGATCTGCAGAGCAGAGTAAACACTGGAACATTTAAGTAAACAGTCACATCTGTGCATCCTAAAACACGCACGCAGTTATTTAAACCTGATTTGTTTAAACATCAATCAGCCCGACACAAAAGAAGCACTCACTGCAATGCTCGACGTGCACTCAGATTTGGATGAGTAGGGGCTATCCACAGCGAGAGACCCAGAAATCTTCCCTGAATCGCTGTAGCAGGCGCTGATGATGTCCACCAGCCGCTCGTTGATGGAGTTGAGCGGGTACATGCAGAGGGCCGACTCGTTTTCGTCGTCATCTGGACTCGCCACCATGAACAGAACTTTGTTCCAGGAGGCGACGTTCCCGTACATTGTACCTGATTCGGCCATGACCCGCGCCAGCTCTTTTCCTGGAGAGGCCACGTACGCAGCTAGGACTTTGTTGTATCGGTTTTTTAGCCCGCAGTCTAACTGCAGCTCTGTGTGGGAGTAGTAGTGATGGTCTTCCTCGCAAAGCCGAGAGATAAAGGTAAAGTTTTTATTATCCGTACCATCGAGTGTCCGCGAAAAGAGGAAATAAACAAACCCGTCGTCCTTGAAGGCGTGGCGGAAGTCGTGCAGGTATCTGGGAACAAAGGGCATCGTCTGTACCGTGGCTGACTCTATGATGCTCTCAAACACCACCCATTCCCGGAAGTCCCGCAGGATCCGTGTGCTGATGAGTTTTGTGCTGTCCAGGCTTCCGTAGCCCTTTCCAACAAGGAACACATCAAAGGTGTGTCCCTCTTTTTCGTAGGTGGACATGACGCCCACCACGTTGACATTATCCTCTATGCTCGCCACGTAAGTCCTCTCCCCTTTGCTGTCGCTGTAATACAGCTGCTGCTCCACATTGGTCAGGTTCAGGAGGGAGCAGATGCCTCGGTAGCGGCTGCCGCACACTATGAGCGACCCGTTGGACGGGTGCACCAGCAGGAGCTTGTTGAGGTTGGGCATGGGCTTGGTGTCCTGGCAGGCCGAGGCTGGGGGCGTACAGGTCCGAGCGTCCTGCTTGGGGCCCGTTTCAGCGCGGGCTTCCAGGCGGAGCGACGGCGCCAGCTGGTAGATGGTGTTGACCGCTCCCAGGTAGATGCGACCCGTCTGGGGGTCCTGGACCACATTGTTGATGGCGGTCTCCGAGGTGAACTCCGGGGTGAGGACGTTGCTGCTCTCCTTCTGGGCCCATGTGGTCGACTGGCAGGCGAGGACGAGGAGGAGGGAGACCCAGCTTGCCATCTCTGAGGAAAACAGAAAAAGGCGAAGATGAATACAAACTATCAGCAACACAAGACTTCAATTGGAGGGTTGTACGATTAACAGTTGATCATTATTCATATGATCCTGATACAATCACAAGGTTTAAAGCAACACTTTGACATTTCGGGAAAAGGCATTTGTTGCTCTCTCGCTGAGAGTTCAATTATTACTTGAGATCAATACCATCATCACGTCTACGTGCTAAATACGAAGCTGGACTCAGGAGACGGATATCTCGGCTCAGCTCGGCCTAGCTTTGATTTCTGTGCAGATTAAACAAAGATACAGAACGCATTAGAGCGCTTTAGGTATTGGTGGTTGGATTTTATCCCTCATATATAACAGTACAGATGTGAGAGTGATATGGATCTGTTCTTCAAATTCTCATGTGAGAAAGTGAAAAAAACACATTTCCCAACTATTGCCTTCAAGGGGGCTGTGCTTCACTTGAATCTACACCTGAACAATTTTGATTTGATTTGGCAAGGTTATGAGAGATCCGTCTGAAATTTCTCCAGCTGCGTCGAGTCGTTCAGAGGTGAACTCAGTTTCAGAAGTTTTCTTTGTTCATGGCACAGCTCTGTAGATCCTGCAGAATACATGTTTTTTGTTTGATATCAATGCCAAATTCAAATGCAAATCCCATTTACTTGCATCACATGAAGGTGGGTGCAGGAAACCCACTGACTTAACTGAATAAAATAAAAGATATCACCATGGTTACAATCAACAGGAGCAGATAAAGGGTCTTTTTACTTTGTCATTTGGGTGAGCCGACACTTTAAGAGTACTACTTTGAAGCATGCCATGGTGTAGATTTATTGTATTAGGATACAACTATTAAAACTAACTGCCTTAAGCTAACAGTGCGCAGTGCAGCTGTATGTGTTGGACTCAACTCTCTGCTCCCATTCTATAAAGGCTGTGTTGTTTGGGTCTTAATTGACTTAATATCAGAAATGATCACTAGTGAAATAATATAACTTCTCTGAGAAGGGGTAAAGAGAGATTAAGGCCAAGAGCTCGATCTCAAAGCATAACAGTAAAAGCCTATTTGAAAAAGCTTGGATCCGTTCCAACTTCATTTGCACTTTGCTTCAACAACACCTCCAAGCACAATGTGCTCAGGAAGTACACCGTTTTGTCTCGCAAAACACATGATCACACAATATCCCAGCAAAAAAATGCAGACAGCATCATGTCCTGGCCAACAGCAGGTGTCTATGGAGTCCTCGCTCACTGCTGTTTGCCCAGGCGGTGGTAAATATGGAACTGCAGGTGGTTTCGAAACAGCTATTGCCCACACAGCAAATGTGCATCCACGTTTGCATTTGGTTTCGGAGCTCGCACGCTCTAAACAGCATCCTCTCTCTCTTGTCACCTTGTGAGTCATCTCCACAGGCACGTTTGTTAAATTGAAAACCCCTGATGAAACTGATGAGATGTCGTTTGCCAGAAGTATGTTTTATTATGTTAACCTGCCTTCCCTCACTGGACTAAGCGGGGGGACCACTGATTAGACATTTGCCCTGGGGGGACTGTGTTAATTTCACTGTCAACCCCAAGTGCCCACTACTCAGTTTGATCATTTTATGGGTTTTTTTTTTTTTACCCGGGCTCCCCCATTTACTACCTCAGTCGCTCTCCCCCTTCTTACCCATTCCACTGTGTAAATGTATTGTGCCCTTTTCAATTCATAGCCTTAAATATTTCCATTAAAAATGAAATGGTGCAATAAAATCCCTGTCTGTGCTTACTCAGGACAGAAATGTGTGTGGTTGGTTTTTACAGCTTTAATTAAGATGGAGGGGCACTCAGCCTTTTGTCAGGATTTAACTAAGAGGAATAGTCGAAAAAAAAAACAAGAGAGTTTTCATGCACACTAAATGGCTGGACAAAATAAAAGGAACATCATGTGAACAATAATTTCAGCTCTGAAGTGACAAAAACTTCAATTACAGGGACGTTTCCACCGGCAAAGTTGAGTTGACAATTACAAGCATGTGTCAGCTCGGAGAGGCGCCACAATAACTCACTTTTATGTTCGACTTTTCGAGGAAGCGTCACAAGAAACTGCACGAGCTGCAAAACGGCTTTCGCTGCCTCAAAATGTTGACAACATAAGCTAAACACAGTCAAGCTTGCACCGACACAGAGCGGTGGCAAATTGCAAAATGTTCACAGACAGACAACGTAAAAAAAAAAAAAAAAAAAAAAGCGGCTTTAAAAAATGATCACAGAAATAAATGAGTACGGTCTCGGCGTAATAAAGTTTTCTCTGTAAAAGTCAGCTTCACAAAGCCTCACTCTTCTCTGGCTTTTGGCAACAATTTGAAGGACATAAGAGCAGGGATACAGATGACTTTGTTCTGAATGACAAAATTCCAACCGCCCACCCAAAAGAAAATCAATTTAAGCCTCAATAAACTGATCGCATGAATGCACTGCTTGTGATAACAGGCACATGTCATTTTTGCGATCATTATCTGACATTTCCAGAGAGCACTGTGGGTGTGAACTTTGCAGCGTCACTAGCACTGACCTGTATCTATCCTCCCTCCACCTTCTTTAATTAAACCAGTTCTGCACATGTACATTTTCTACCTCTCTCACTTTCATTTTGTGAAGTGCAATAATAAAATGCACAAAGTAATTGTGATAAAATCTGAATTTATCTACTGCAGCATTTTATAAAATCCACACATGCCTTGATCCTTGTAAACTCCAACGGCTGGAATGCGTCTGTTCACCACGAGCTGCTTTGCGTCGCTCTGCTGAAGGTGGAACAGGTTCAGGAAGTCTGACATGCTGCATGACCTTTAATGTGCATTGTTTCTGTTTGTGGATACACCTGATGGGAACATCCAGTGTTTTGTAACGTCATGTGCCATGTTAAACCTGGAGTAGGTCTGTGTGCATCTACAAAATGTTAGAAATCAAACAATGGCTGTTTGATTAATGCTGCTGAGTTATTTTTCACGTTTTTTTGTACACAACAAGAAAGGCTGCGCTGTTTAAATATTGAGTGTGATTGTAAATATGGACAGTAATTGAAGCATGACCCCCCTCCTGAATGTATTTCCATTGTGTGCCGTCCACTGAGCACTGTAATATCCACATTTCCATCAGCTCACTCTGCTGTGATACAGACCACACAGCGAGGCTTTGACAAAAGGTGGATTATGTCAATGGCTTGTGTGGCAGAAAAATCACTTGATTCCTTCGACTCCTAATCAAACGTGCTGTGACAGAGCAACTTTCTTTCTTGCAATTTACGATACAAGCACAGTTGTCTCGGGGCGCTCATTTAGGTCTCAGAAAACTCCAGTTCCACTTACATCCATGACTTCAAAGAGTGCTTTTCCTATTCATGCAAATCCTATAGCAAGACCCTGCTCAGGAAAAAAAAAAAAGTGTCACGTAAATTTCTCTCAGATGCTGCATTGTGGGTCAGTGCAAACTAAATTCTTAACATATTTCAAAGGAGCCCCTTCTCTCCAAGGATGTCTCCTTCTGTCGCTCTATCACTTTTCATCCTTTTTTCATGGGTTTAATCCTGAACGCTGGAATTAAAGAAGCTTCAAAGAGCTTGAAGAGAGGTAGACGTCTGGCGGGGGTGACACAGGTGGAATGAGGCCCATTTCTGCCCAGACCAGCCCACCTCTCTCTTCTCGACATGCCTCTAAGCTGCTGTGAGAGAGAACACGGCAACTGGGCATACCATCCAGCACGTGGCTATTCTGAATAAATAAAAAGATGCTAAATTTAGAGACTGTGTGCTGCATCAGCTTGCAGCTAATGAAGCCTCCAATGGCCTGGGATAAATAATAATGAAACGCATCGTGTGCTAATGAAGCTGGCACTGCTGAAAAAATGTGATTCGGTGAAAGGCACAATTGTTGCATTAACAAAAAAAAAAAAAGAAAACTGCTCAACTGTCGCTGTTGAATTGAATTAGATTTCTCTACTGATTCCTCTTCTCACATTTAACTTCATAGTTACAGTAACAAGCAAATATTTAGTTGAACAACACATGTCTAAACTGAAGTGGCTAACCTGAATCCACACCGTCGCTGACTGAATCAGGAGCTTGGAGCAGCAGCAGAGCTCCCCTCACAGAGGAACGGGAGCGTCATTGTTAGCTCAGCCGTGATGAACAATATGGTACTGTTGTGAAGAGCTTATTAAAAGACAGCCCAAAGCAACACAAACGATAATGATCTAAGAACTCTTTTTCGAAACATGGTAGGCAGCCTTGGACCTACAATTATTTGTAAAGTCAAATCTCACACATTATTTGTTCATTAGCAGCTTCCTCCTTCTTTGTTCTCTCATCTTTTCAACCTTAATCCTGATGCCACACACTTCGCCTCACGAAAAACCCCGCTCACACAAACGTGTTATGAACGGTAGAGAGATGTCATGTACGGATCATTTACCTTTAAAGGCAGCTCCTTGCAAACAGGGTTCAGAGGCTAAAACCAGCAAGTCACAACAAGTTAGCGCAGTCTGGGAGAAGTGACTTGGAACATGACAGAGACGGAGACCAGGCCAAACACTGGTGTATGGACCGATTATATACTGTATGGGCAAAATGTGAAACTGAGGAAGTAGTTGAAAACTGAATTCATCTGACTCATCTGTTTGTCATATTTGTATTTGACTGGTTTCTTCTCTATCTGTATGTTCTCTGTCCTACATGTTCACTAGAACACAGCACAATGCTGTACACATGCTTGTACAGAAATATCACAAAGAGACTGTGTTGTGATTTACTTGTAAAATGATCAATTAAAGAGAAAGATAGAAGTGACATGAGGTTTTGTTGTGTTTTAAATCTTAATCTAAAGACAAATGCGCCAAATTAGGTTCAGAAAGCTGATTTCTGTCTTCATAAAGATGTATGGCCTGTGTAAACACCCGGGACAGAGCTTGAAAATAAGTCTAGACTATAAGACTATATTGTTCTGTTCAATCCTTGTTGCTCTACTCTCATTGTTCTGTTCTGACATGTATTTATACATAAACACTGAGCCTGTTCTTGTGCAGGTCTTGTTTCGGGATCTGCTGAACTGTGTGTAACAGCTTTAAGCTGCAACAGACTGCACCTACAGCTAAGGAGAGGTTGTCAGAATCTGAAAGAACATTGTGGAATTATTGACGATGAAGTGATCATTGAAGCTTTGAAGAAAAGCGAACAAACTGCATAGTCATGATTGGATTCGGTGAGTGGTAATTTCCACCTCTGGTTTCTTTGCTTGGAGGGAAAATAAACATCAAATGAAAAAAAAACTGTTGAGGTGCTACACGCACAGACTTGAAAGTAGCACACGGAGGTGGATCCCTTTGTTGGCTCACTACTCGTGACACACATGCACACACACTCCCTTTGTTGACAACTACAGCGCCAACTCTTCCACACTCCCTCCACAATTTAGGACATGTCTGGACAGGAAGAGCAGCTCTCAGCAGAGGAAAATGAAAGATAATTGAAAAATGGCAGGTGTGCACACAAACACACACACACACACACACACATATTCATGGGCTTAGTGATACATGTGCACACACACCGATACGTGCACTGGCGCAGTTTGAAGTGCTGACAAGGTAATCCCACTCCGACCACACAGTCGCACTCTTCCCTCCGAACTGCCACGCTGTGTTTCTTTGACACAGGGCCGGTAAATCCCAGCGTGGCAGTCCCAGCGCGCCTCCGGACCAATCCTCTTGCCATGCAACATCCCCACACACACACACACACGTTTCTAGGACGACACTGCCAGCCAGGGAGGCGGGAGATCGGCGGTGGGGAAATGATAGACGAGAGAAATGTGTGTCTAATGATTAGATCACATACACAAAACACTTGCGCAACTGCTGACCTGGCAAGTTGTGAACCAGCGTGAGTGCTCCGCTCACTCATTAAAACAGATACCGAAAGGGAACTGAAATAATAAATAAAACAGAAACAGACGCCCAACCCCGAAAACATAATAGGATACCACCCCATACTGGGATCATTCATATTCAGCACTTTCTTTATCGGAGAGCTGGCTTTGACAGATGCCAGGGTCTGACACTGATGTGGTGGTGGTGGTGGTGGGGGGTGGGGGGTGTCTTCACATCGAAGCAGCTTTCAGTGTTACATACTGATAAAAGTGAACTGCTATTAAACCTCTCGCGTGTCCCCCCAGAGGCCTCGGGGCTGGGCGGAGTGCAGGGAAGGAGAGGTGAGCGAGGGGTTAATGCTCTAAAGCAAATCTTCTCATGTCTCTGGCAGCGTGGATTGTGCTGAAAAGGCCCGATAAAGCTTATACAAGGAAACATGACAACACGGGTTGGGAGACTGTACATGGAGCCGGAAATGGAGGGGTGGATCCCTGCGCTTTAATTTCCCCGCCGCCGTTGAGTAAAAAAAGGGGGATAGGCAGAACAAGCGGCATTGTTAGATGAAACATGAAGTGGGAGAGTGTGGAGAACTCTTTCTTTCTCTGCATGTCTGCCATCTTTTTTTCTTTTTTCTGACATGCAGGCGCTCTTATCCCATCCTTACAGTGAAATTGTTTCATGAGTTGCAGTGGGGAGGCTGGTGTGACGACGGCAATCCAATTTCCATATGAACAATTACCCTGCCGTCAGGGTTGGCAGTTCATTTATTTCAATTTGACTGACTGGGAGAACCACGCTCACCAAAAGCAGCCAGCCAAGCCATTGTATTCAGGGCAACAGGCTTGGGCAGGGGGGGGGGCGGGGGGGATTGATGGGCCTGGTCCATTTCACTAAGATCCAGCTGCTCTGGCCTAAATATGCTAACACCTTTAAAGTTGGCCCGTGACCCGAGGAGAGTGTGAACTTGGACTTTTTATGTCCCAGTCCTCACATCTGTATACTTGTGTTTCTCCTTCATGTCTACATACATCGGCCCTCTTAAGTATGTTTGTCTGCTGTGATGTATGACCACTAGTCAGAAGGTGTGTGTACTTGTGTGTGTGTACCCCTCCCACCCACCCCCAAAACACACACATGCACACACACACACACTCCCCATCCTTTTAGGCACAGCACTTTTCCTCATTAGGAGTGATAGGCTGTTTGTGTGTCTGTTTACCGCTCCGTCACCATTTTCAAGGCTCCTGCTATCTCTCCTCTGCCAGCTGGACACTTGAGCAGAGCGAGCACAAAACCACAGGCACACACACACAAACTACTTGAGCAGAGCACACATTTATATTTTTTTTGTGCAGAGAATACACACTCAAACACACTCGCTACTACACTTTCCTGCCTTATTCCTTTCACAGCGGCCGACCTCGCTGTCTCTTGTAATCTCTCAATCTCTGTTTGTCTCTCAAACAAACACACAAATGCAACCTCTCTCTCCCCGTCTGGGCAGCAGCAGCTTGGGCTAATCTCCCAATGCTAACTGGCCTCCCCCAACCCCACCCCACCCCCCAGCTGGATGTTGCAGCTCTCCAGCGGGACAGAGTGGTTGTTTGCTGTGTGGACACAGCTGGCGGATGTGGGGAACCTGATTAAACGGTCTGGCCTGGCGGAAAAGAGCTACTTTCAGGAGCCAATGGCTCTTCTGACATCGACGCCGCAGCCAGACGGTTGCTAATACACACAAACAGTTGCAGGGGCAGGCATGCATAGACAAGCTCGCTCAACGACTCCTCTCGCAGATCTGCGTCTGAGATCCAACACTGTAACTGCATGAAAAATGCTGCTCACACGCACAACTAGAGATGCAAATAATTTGTTTACCCTATAAAGCCCCAAAAAGAAAAAAAAAGCCCATTTTCAGCATCCAGAATCCAGAATGAGGTTTTTGGGAGCCAAAAAGCTAAAGTTACTCAATTTACTATGACACAATTTAACATTGAGGCGCTTGTCAGAGCAAAAATGGGATTTTTAGCTTGATGAATGGCTCACATGATTGATTGATCAATTATCAAAAAATGTTGATAAATGTTTCCATACACCGACTAATCAATTAATTGACATCTCATTTTATCACTATCTATAACTCACTGAACTGATGGCTGCCAGGATTTTCTGTTGTCACTTCTTCAAGCTCAGGTAATGACTCAGGGTTTTTTGCTCAGAGGCACTTCAGTAGGTTGGGAAGGGGAAGTGGCAACTTAATTCTCTGCAAGCGCATGCATATACAGAGAATTAAGTTGCCACTTCCCCTGGTTGGAAGGCAGCTTCTCTAATCTATACACCACCCTGCAGCCATCCCCTGTTCCCCGTGCACACTCAGCCTCCACTTCCATACAGCACGCACTCACGTTCCAACACACATGCAACCACAATTAAGAAGTCAGGCAGTCAGACTGACTGCTGGGAAAGAATCCATTACACACCTTATTGGTTATAATGATTTCACTTCACCAGCATAAACGCCAATGAGCCATGAAGGTATCTTGTAATGTGGTTTAGTCTCACTGCCCAGCTTTCGTTTGGTTTCAAGGGGAATACTGATCTTATGGTGACTGATTACTCGCCTGCCCCTCTTTGCAGGAGTTTCACATGAACAGTGGACAAGGAGATGAAGCGTGGGTTTAAAGTAGCCTTGGCCTTGGAGGAGGGAGGTCATAGGTTTTTCGGGAAATATGCCTGTTTTTCTTTCCTCCCAAAGAGCGAAGAAGAGTGATACCGGTCAGAGTGTCTCACTGAGAGCACAGAGGGCATGTTTAGCCTGTCCTAGCATGTAAACAGTGGCAGCAGGAAGCAACAACCAGCCTCTACAGTAGCTTCTGTCGGTGGGGAAGAACAAAAACATACAACCTCTAACACCTCCAAAGCTTGGGAATTTACACATTGTATTCTACACAAACAATCTTTTGTCGATATTTTTCATACTTTAATAAAGCATCACTGGCTATCAATCAATCAAGGTACTTTATTCATCCATACTATTATTCATACAGACACAAAAGGAAACAGCAAGCATTAAATATAACCATTAAATAAAACAGATTTAAATAATTAAAACACTAATTGAGATAAGAACAACTTATTGCACACTATTGATCATTGAAAAGTCTTATGGCTACAAGCAGAAACATTTTCTGAGAACCTGATGGTAAAAAGAGCAACACCAAAATGTCAACCAAAGGTTAAAATATATATCTATCTGACAAGACAAAAATGCAACTGGGATAAAGCGTAAAAAACATCTGAAAAAATAAAATAACATCTTTTTTTTTTAGAGTCAGTGTGTAGGCGTTTCAACAGCCTTGCACCTACAGTATATCCATGCCACCTCTGTTGTGAACCTGTCTCAGTTTGTTAATGTGCACTCGAGAAACCAGGTTACTGAGGGTAATCAGGTTACTCAGGTAATTGGAGAACACCTCTGAACCCGCTGTAGTAACCTTCTTGCTGTATATATGCAGCAGCTCAGTGATCAGATGTCTTTCCCAGAGCTTGTTTTGGAAGCGTGTAGTGACAGATGATGAAGCAGAAAGTCGACACGGTGAGAGGAAAAGACAGACGGAGCACAGCTTCTCCTCACAGCACAAATGTGTCTGAATTTAACAAAGACCCAAAGGGTCAGCAGTAGAAAGCAACTGATTTAAACTTGTAGAACACTTTGTGTTCCCTTAAGTTGCAGCAGGATATAATGATTCAATATCACTTCCTGTAATTACCTTTCTGCTCATCCAGCCTCCCCGCTGTTACTTTCTGCAGTCTCTTGGTCTTGCACATGATATGTGCTGGAAAAAAAGAGGATTTGAAACCTGGTGGTTACCAGTAGCAACATATGGCAAGGAGATTGGCATTCTCAGTCTTACACTGAGTGGAAGGGAGTGTATGATGTGGAACTGTCCCTTTTAAAACACAGGTGGGATTGTGTACAAAGTGAACGCACGCTGTGAAAAATGACATCTCTCCGGTTCTGTCCGGACTTGTAAGAGCTGAACGAGCAAGACAAGTAGGAAGGAAGGTGCTGGTGCTGGTGGTGGGGGATAAGAAATGATGGAGAGACAGAGAGACAGAAACAGAAGGAGGGCAATCAAACGCAAGTTACTGACTGAGTCTCAATGGTTCCTTTGTGCGAGCTGGCAGGTGCCTGTCACTTGTCAAGATGAGTCATAGTGTGGATGGTGACTGAGAGTTGCGATGGTGGGGGATACGAGCACCGGCTGAGGCCCAGAAATATTCCGGCTTTCTGTAATGACTAACAGCTCTCAGGTAATGGCCCAAAGATTAGGCAGCTCTCCTCAGCATATGGAGAAAAGGTCACGTTTGGAGCTTAAAAGGTAATGGCTAAATTAGCTGCAAAAAAAAGAAAAAAAAAACTCATAAAATTAAATAGCTTCCAGTGAGAAGGTGTACTTTCTGCTGGTCATGCAGAAGGAAATAGACTGGGCTACTTTTTAATTAGTCCGACGACGAGAACTAATCACAGGAAGGCTGGAGTGTGATAAAATGTGTTTATGCCTCCACACAGAGCTTCAGCTCATAAGAGCGACTTCGAAGTTCCTCCTTCTATCACAAATATTAATGAAAAGCCATATTTACTCGGGCTACCTCCGCCACTTATCCTCAGTGTCACACACTTCCCACCAAATGTTCTTGATGCTATCGAAACCACTCCACAACACTCATCCCTCCATCCGCCAACCCTTACAATCTTCATCCATCATCTATCAGTGCTGCTGCAGCCGGAGGGGCGAGAGAGCTGCTAAGCAGGGCCTGACTAATGGCTAAACAAACACCATTATCAGGCCTCGGTGGCCGAACGCTGAGCTACAGGAGCCCCAGAGCAGCTGAGGCTCTTTAATACTTAATCCCCGCTGCCCCGCACTAAACTAAGCTAGGAATGGGCGTGCACTGAAAGTTCACTAATGAGGGAATAAGCACAGAAACAAGAGCGAGGAGGAGGAGGAGGAGGTTTGAGGCAAAGAGGAACGTCACGCATACATGCACACACACGTGCACAATCACTTATCGCAAAAAAACTAAGCCGAGAATAGACTGCATTAAGAGGGGGTAGAGAGGAGTGTGGCCCACTCGTCTTGGCCAATTCCCTCTCTAAAAAAGGCTGAGGGAGAAGTTAATGAGCCTGTTACAGCCCCACAGTTCCCCTGACAAGGCCGCTGATTACACCACATGTTCGGGCAAGAGGATTGAGCGTGTGCGTGTGCGTATTGCACATTTGTATGTGTATGTCACCTGACCCAGAGCGGTCATCTGCTAATCGTACGTTCACAAGTCATGGAATGCATATTTTCTGATAAACACACTTTCACGCACCAATCAGTGCTCTCCAGGCACAAGCTATCCCCTCTCACACACACTCGCCTACATACACCGACTAAGTTACACCCGCGATCACACACACACACACACAGACACATACATACATACATACACACACTCAATCAAGTGTGACTGAGTGAGCAAGCCACTCAATGAGAGTGGGTGATTAGACCCTGGGAGAGTATGTCTGACCTTTCCCTCCACATCAAGTCCTCCACGCGCATGTGTGTTTTTATGAGTCAGTGGCTGTAAGCTCTCAGGCCCGCGCCACTTCACATCAAATGTCACTGACTTAAATGAGATGGCGAGACAGATGACGGAGGGAAGGAAAAGAGGGGAAGGACAGAGGATGAGAGGAAACATGAGAAAGAGATTCTATTCCTTCCGAGAGAAAAGAGAGCTTAAAAAAAACCACAAAGAGTAAAGAAAGACTGAAAGAGAGCGAGAGCGCTGTCACCGATCAATCTTCTGTCTTGGCTCTCTCCCTCTTTGCATGAGAAACAGCAAAGCCGGGGTATTTTTAAATTCCTGGTTGGTTGTGGGAATTCGGGGCAGGCCCTTGTGGGTACACAAACCTCCCCCCTTCCAACTGTCGAGATGGTTGAGTCTGCACTTCCGTGTTCTCAGAGCTCAGACGGACAGAGGGGCAGACAGTCTGAGTCAGGGCTCCTGGGAGCAGGCAGGGGGGCAAGTGAGGTTCTGCTCGTGGGTTTGTTGTGCTTCTGAACTGCTGAGGGTAAAGTTAGTTAACAACAGGATTATATTTATGGACTCTGGTTCAATTACGCCTGAAGAGCTTAAAGAACCTGCGGACGAGGAGACGGCGGAAAGACGCACACAGACTGCTGGGATTCCAGTTTGAACTCTAAAAGGATAATTGCTGTTTATCATAACTTAGATTTTATTGCTATGCATGATGGCAAAACATTCTGCATTTTAATTGTTACCTTGGGACGCGATAACGTTAACAGGGCTGGAAGGAGTGTTGATAAACAGAAAATTTACTGGCAACTATTTTGAGAATCAATTAGTTATTTTACTTTTTTTTTAAAGTAAAAATGCCAAAAAAAATAATTACTTCCAGTCTCTCCAATGTGAATATTGGCTACTTTTCTTACCCCTGAATGATGAGATATCTTTGGATTGGAGTGTTGGTCAGACAAAAGCATGTTGGGCTCCAAGAAACCAAGGAAATAATTGGCAGATTAAGTAAAGAAAAGAAAGAAAGAAAGGGAAATAAACATGAGTGAAAAGAAAATCAGTGAGGCAACAGGCTCACACAGACAACCAGACAGGTTGAACACCAGATTAGTCAAACTTATTTCACAGAAAAGATGGAAAACAGTGAATTTATTTCCCTAAACTGCCGCCTGAAAACATTTATAGACAGACTCACTTGTTCTACTTGAAATACCAATGCTGTGCACACAGCTTCACTGTGCATTGGTGAATTAAAACCATTAATGTCACACACGTTGCCCATGCTGGCCTGTTTACATCCTGTCCTGCTGTAGAACCTGCTGTTCCCATCTCCCCAGATCCCAGTGGTTAATTTAACGAGCACGACAGAGTCTAATAACGGCTAAAACATATTAAAATTTAAAGTTGTGACAAAGAGAAATGATGGTTTTATAGCTGGTAAGTTCTGTGATTCTGGTAAGACAAGCTCCCGTCTGCCTCGTCTCGCCCCTCTCCTTCCTCGCCTTTCTCATCCTGTCATCGCCGAAGATCTCCGGGGTGATAGTGAACCGGCACTCACCGCTGACGGGCCAGAGGACGTGTGGCGCGACGCTCAGGTTAATTAAGTTTGAAATCGTGGAGATGATCAGTGGTGCTGCCACTCTCGCAGTCTGCCGGCACAGCCTCCCTCCACTCCCACCTCTCCTGTCTGCCCCTGCTACTACAAAGTCTTCAGTCTATCTAACAGGTAGAGGAGAGGTGTCTGTGTGTGAGTGCGAGAGGGAGAATTATTTTTGCGTGTCACTCTGCGAGAGAACTGAGACGCGAGATGAGAAAAAGAAAAAAACGACGTGAGAGAGTTAGTGCTCAGGTGATTAGGTAGTTGATCGATTCTTTCTGTTAAACTTTTTTCTGGAGGAATGGGGGGAGGAGGAGGGAGGGAGGAGGGGTTTTGGTGTACTTCATCTGAAAAGTGCATCTAAGGATAGAGGGTGTCTGATGCCAGGCAGACTGTACGGCCCATCAGGCACATGTGTCATTTTGGGTTATGGAAACACATTTGATTTGACTGGAAAATAATTAACATTGATAATCGATTAGTTGTTAGTCACTCAATAGTTACTGGTTCCAGCTTCTCAAATGTGAGAATTTTCTCTCTGGGAATTTGAGTTTCATACCAGGGAAAAATGTGGTTTTGTGTGGTTTGTCCAACAAAACAAGCAACCAGAAGATGTGATGTTTTTCAGTATTCTGACATTTAGTAAAAGTAACCAATTAGTCCAACTGCACAGACAATCTATATTGTTCTTAATATATGCACACACACACACCACAGAAATGAAGAAAATCCTCAAGCTGCACAGAGAAGCATTGTTATATTTGCTTAAAAAATGAATAATAATGAAAATTAATCAATTATCATAATAGTTGGTGATTAGCTGGCTTATTGTTTCAGCTGTACTAGATAAACATGTTTATTCATATGCAGAACTTCATTCCCTCAATCTCACAAAACACACTCTGGGGGGGGGGGGGGGGGGGGGGGGGGGTGTAGAAAAACATAGAGAGTCCCCAAATCCCGTCCAGACTATCCAGGCTACAGCCTTTTCGTGGCCATGATTGCTCCGTTCCCCAGGAGGCTGCTGTGAGAAGCTGGACCTGCAGTGATTGTTGATGGATGCCTATTGGCATGACAGGCACGTAGAGAGCCCCCCCCCCCCCCCCCAGCTCCACCACCCCCACCTGTAATCCTGGAAAAATGGACTCTACGTATTAGTGAGACGCTTAAAAGGCAGGAGCCATTTCACACACACACACACACACACACACACACACACACACACACACACACACACACACACACACACAGGCACGTAAACACACACACACATTATAGCTACCTGCACTATGCTTAGAGGCTAAGGGATATTATTCGCTTGGCTCAGTATCAAAAACCTTTATGCTGAGAGGTTGTGTGTGAGGTGGAGTGCTGGGATGTAACCAAGTATATTTACTCAAGTACTTCACTTAATTACAGTTTTCAGGCACATGTGCATCCTGTACTACTAAAAGCTGTTATACTTTGACTTCTTATTTCACAAATTTTGATTTTATCAGACAAAACACAGCATCATTTTTTTCCCATCAACCTAATCTAACCAAGACCTGACTTCATACCAAACTCATTTTCTCAAAGCATGAAATAATCCAGTATGTTGAAAATATTCCAGACTGTAAATGTTCTAATTATTCTCTAATAATTCATAACTGTGTGGCAGTGATGCATCTTGTCTCACTGTTTTAAAATCAGTTCAGGTTCACAATAACAACAAATAAAGACATCTAGAAATATATATTTTTCCCCTAGAAGCAAGTTAGATTTAAGACCATATAACAATGCTTAATGCCAAATCCTTTATAAATTTTGCCCAAATGCTCCAATTGCAAACAAGACTTTTAGTCCAGTGAAAATATTGATGATCAAATCATGACAAAAGTAACAATTTCGAGTCAAAACTACAACATAAAAGAAGATAAAAATCCTGAATAATTGGTACAAAGGCAAAGCTGGCTGAGACTGATGACTGTGAAAGAGCAATTCCACTGTCATCAAGTATGAAATGATGAGACGACTGTGGAGCAGAGCTGGGAAATACCTGGCGTCTGTTGGCAGGCTGATTTGGCAGTTCTGAGTTTCTCATTCTTCAAGAGGGATTCCCATCCCCTTTGAGTTTGAAACACTTTCTGCCCAAAATACACTGTGGCTCATTCACAAGTGCCTGGTACCAGTTTCAGCTATATCACAGCAATTTGTTGGAACAGCTTATTTTCATTGAATTTGCACTTCCCCATGATGTCGCTACCAGAAAGCACATCTGCTCCGACGATGCTGAGCACAAACAAAACATAACTGTTGATGGTTGTGCCATCCTGCTCAGCGTGACATTAACACGAGAGGCATTTGGTCGTTCACTGAGTAGTGATAGCACTTATCCTTTTAGGGGGCACACAGGGCCAGAGCCAATCCCGGCCGACACGGGAGAGGGCGGGGTACACGCTGGACAGGTCGGCGGTCTATCACGGGGGCTGACATATAGAGACAAACAACCTTTCACGCTCACATTCACACCTACAGGCAATTTAGAGTCGCCATCCCATAAGTCACTGGACTGTGGGGGGAAGCCAGACAACCTGCAGGAAAATGTAAACTGGCCGACAGGTCTGAACCATGGGGCTTCTAGCTGGGACGTGACACTGCTAACCCTTGCAGCCATCAATTGTGTGAAAATATATGTTGGCAATTCAAAGATTTTAAACTGCAATGTCAAAAATCTGAAAATCCTACATGTTTTATCAATTGATTGGAATTAATACTTTTAATAGACTGAATTATAAATTATAAATAAATAGCAGTCAAATTATAAATAAATAGCAGTTCATCAAACGCTTTGGTCAGTCATCTGTGCCAGTAGCCATCAGGTTCTACAACACGGATTGGATATAATGGAGCGGCTGGGCTGAGAAGCCGAGGCTTTTGCACCTTTTAAAAAATCTGAACACTGCACATTGGCTTTGACCTATGGACATGGCACTTTTTGTACAGACTTGGCTCTTTTTAACTTTTTTTAAAGGGACAACGAGGAGTTTGCTTTTGGTTATAAAAGAGTCGCATATGAATCTATGTTACCCACACTTGTCAATGGCTCCATTTTCGATAATAGTTTTGTTTCTATCATTATTTTGTTATTATTATTAGTGGTGAAATGCTGGGCGAAACTTTCGGTTTCGCAGACGCTGCCCGGCAGGTCATGGGAATAACGCTACCAAATCGCCGTTTATGGTCGGAACTACGACGGTATCTGATCCTCTTCCAACCTCCGACTTTCATTCTTGATCAATGAAAACTTTCTTGGCAAATGCTTTCCTTTCATCCGTCTTGCGCCGGTCCAAGAATTTCACCGTGCACGCGGAGGCTCATGGGAAATGTAGTGTGAAAACACTTCGCTTTCCAAAACTCCTCGTTGTCCCTTTGACTGTTGCTGTTTTGGACACCAGAATCTCCCTGCAGGGATAAATAAAGGTTCCAATCAAGTTGGAATTTGTTTTCACAACAAGATTCTAATACTATTACACTATCAAATGGATACTTTCACAGTATCTGATCATTAAACTTTCTACTATACTTGTGTTTAAGCAGAACTTGTCAAAGGATTTTCCATTATTATTGAATTACCAAGTAGATAATCTGAACATCTCCCCGGTGAGTTACAAGTATGATGTGATGCAGATCTACACGTACACCTCTCATCTGATGAATGGCTATGATTACTTTTTTTTTTTTTTTTGATTCACTTTTTTTGATTAATTGCTCGGTCCTTGTGTGATCACCGTTTCTAATCAAATGCAGGCACACAAAGGTCAGAGGGAATTAGCCCCCCGCCGCCTAAAAATAAGCTGCTTTAATCAGGTTGCAGATGGCCTGATAAGCAGCAGGGTGGCATTATGGGCCGGTCGTGTGGCGTAGCTGAGGCGTGTCAGCGATAGCATCTGCACCGCGGCTCTAAAGGTGCCACGGTGTCTTTCATGTCAGGTGAGTGCGCTGACATTCTGTCGCATGCAGACTTCAGACGTGGTGGGGTGGAGGGGGCCAAACATCAAAGTCTGGGTTTATATTGGTGGTGGTGGTGGGGGGGTAACAGACAGAGGCACACTACACGTCCCTGTGAGAGAAACATGGGACACCCTTGCACACACACACCAGCCGCCGGCCGGTGACAAGTGTGAAGTTTGAATGTGAGATAGTGCTGATGTCTGCCAGTGAAGCCTACATCCCGGCCTCTCTTTATCTCCTGAGCCCTCTGCTGATAATTACAGTTGTCCCCTTCTCTCAGATTCGGTCACGCCAAAGCTGCCGGCCTTGCGCGCCTCGAGCCGGAGGAGTTATCGGGGCCGGCCATCTCAAAAAACGGGGCACGCCAAGGTCAGGCCCTGTGTTCAATTTCACTTTTGATTCCAGTCCACCTTCCTTTCTCCTCTCCCACCTTATTCACTCCTCCATCCCACCCCCTCCCTCCCTCCCAGCCCACCCACACTGTCACCGTTAAATTTCACTCCGGGGCTAACCTCTATTTCCAGGACAACCAAGCGCCCTGACACTCATTCATTTCCAATCCTGCAGAGTGGCCGGCTGAATGGAAATTGACGATTCAATTTTTGGAATGAAACTCAAGAGTCCTTTTGGAAGTGACTCACCCCCTCTCCTCCTCCTCCTCCTGCTGCTCCTTGGGTGCCCGTCCTGCCACCCTCTCTGCCCCCCCACCCCTGCACCCTGCCAGTCACTATCTCCGTCCTGGTCTGCTGACTACAGCCAATTTCATTGCTTGTATTGGAGACGTGGGCGAGATGGTTACCGCAGAGCCCAGAGCGGCCTGCAGCTCCCGCCGACTTCTCCCAGACACCTTTCCCCCCCCATGCCTGCTCTCTCTCATCACTAAACTGCTGTCAAATAAGCAAAACACTTAAAACCAAAAGGGTTTATTCTCAGCATTGCTCCCCGCTGAATGTTGGGGGGCAATTTAAAAATGATTTATGCAAATGTAATTTCGCTGTGTGTCATCCAACACAGCCAATTAATGAGTGAGCTTCTCCAACCCAACTATAAATTAACAAGGCTAGATATAATAGCTAGATTAATGTGTTTTTCTGGCACTTGCCTAATTGCTAGAAGACTCCGGTGGGGCTGGTGTGAGCTGCCTCATTTCTACATGTGATAGAGTGACTTAAGACAGAGAGGGATAAACGCTTACATCAACTCTATTTATCATCTATACGAACTTTGTTGTCTCTCCTGTTGGTTTAAGTGAGGGGAATGCGAGTGATTAGGAAAGATATGTTGTCCTCGGGGAACTTGTATTTGCTTCAGCAGAAATTACAAGCATCAGTCGTTTGATTTAGTTGGGTCTGAAGGATGGCATTAGCTTCAGTCTGACTCCGGAATTTATTAATGGAAAACAAATCCATAAGTGGTCAGAGGGGCATATGTGCATGGATGGCCTATCAGGTAATGAGAGCTTCAGGCGGAGAGAAAAACATGCAGGAGTGGAGAGGAGGGGATAGTATAAGAGGTATGGGAGACAGAGAGGATGAGTAACTGTCTGTATCAGCCAGAGGAAAGAAGAAAAAAAGAGAGAGTGTGAGAAAGACAGAAAACAAGCTCCAGGATCCAAAACAGTACATCACCAACAAGGAGGCCTATTGTTTTGCCCCTCTCAACCGATTGTTCTCTTTGCCGAGGGTGAGAACGCTAATCCGCTGTGGAAAGGGGGAGTTGGGAGGATTTACTCTAAGTATCCTTATTAGTGGGAATTCACTGATATGGGGGTAGGGGGGCTGGGTAACGGGTGAGGAGAGGAGGTAGAGGGCAGAATGAACGAGGAGGAAGAGGAGAGCAGCAGGAGGGGCGTAGTGTATTCTGAGTACACTGTAGGTGCCATATGAATCTTTAATACAGGGCTAAATGATGAGGGAGGGGAAGGAGGGAGGAGTGGAGAATATAAAGAGAGTGAGGGAGAGGAGAAAGGAATCTCTGAGGAGGTTACTGAGCCCCCCGTATCACAGCACTCCTGATAAGTGCCAGCCTCCCAGGATCAAACCTAATTCTCCACAGCTCTAGCGCCGCCACCACAGCAGCAGCGTCCCCTTCAGAGGCAGGGGACGGTGGCAAAGGACACGCTCGCCTTTGTCCTCCAAAAACAAACAAAGACGGGCCTGATTTTTAAGATAAAAAACGGATAAAGGATCTTTTCAGGTGATAAATTTCTTAATTGCTTTTGTTAAACACATACCCTGCTGGAAGCTCGGCCATGGTACATCGTTTTAATTACACGCACAAGAGCCTAATTAGTTGTATCTGTTGTACCAGAGGCTAACGTGCACCCAATTAGACCCAAATCAAAAGGATGGTACAGTCAGACGGGGGTTCTTTGTTCTTGCACAGTATTCATCAAATAACAAGAGCAAAGTAAAGACGGCGCTTAACTTCCCAAGTTGCTGATGTTATGATCACCCCTGCTATCTTTAAACTAATTAAATACATTTCTTCGTGTGAGTGCTCAAGCGGGGTGGCTGCCTCACTTGTCAATGTCTCCATCTCTTTGTCTCGCTAATGATTATCACTAAAGCGGGAAAAAATTATTTGTGCGAGGATAAAGGCTAAAACAATGCAGCTGAAATGTTGTGGCACACGTGCAACAGTTGGGTGGATTGACAGTGACACAGGTGCAGAGTCAGATCCACCGAAGAACAACGAACTAAGAGGCAGAAAAGAAAGAATAAAAACTACTTTTCCTCTACAGAAAGGCTGATACTGGGTGATATTCTGATGGTGCAGTCTTGTGGGTGCTGCTGGTGCACTATGGTAACTAATTGTTAAACAGGCCCTCGGGGGAGATAAGCCATAGCCTAGCAAGAAACATCTGACGTGGGAGCTTAGAGCTAAAATTATTCAAGAACATCTACAAATGATTTCCCTAATGACATGACTAACAACACGGATAAAACAGAAACATCCGATTCTTCAACAGCAGATCCACCACTTTTGGAAACACAACCCACATCAAAGCCGTCTCCTCATCCCCCAGAAGAACCACTCCTTTTCGCTCCGCAGAGGGGCCAAACTGATATCGCTAACTTCCACATCTATCGCAGGTTCTCGCAAAACAACAACAACAAAAAAAGAAATCTTTAACATTCGGCACGGCACCCCCCCCCCCCCTCTCCCTCTCCCCTTGTGCGAATTTACCGCATTTCAGAGAGCAACATAATGGTCTCCTGGGGCAGTACTACAGCCGAGTCGGAGTGAGACAGCGTCTCAAAGCGTGTAGTGTTTTCATCTCTGCATGTTCCCCTGTTAGCTGTTAACAACTGTGAAGCGCTACTGTACTGTACTCCACAAGCACTCACATCAGTGAATGGAAGGCGACTAGAGTGCGTTGCCGAATTAGCTGTGGCGACTAAATGGAGAGCTGTTGTGTTAATGTCCAGCCATGATTACAGCATGAGAGCATACCTCGCTGGCAAAGGCTTCCACATATATTTATCACACAGAGAGAGACAGAGAGACACAGAGAGAGACACAGAGAGAGAGAGAGAGAGGGGTCTGAATTCCCCTGTTCAAAGCAAAGTGAAGTGTGCACTCTTACCAAGAGGCACAAATACTTAAGTAGCTGCACAGGTGCGTATGCGGCCGTGCAGAGACAGCAGAGACTAATAATAAGTGGCGTATGATGGAGCCAGTCCATCCATTTCCTTGATTGGTTCTCGGCTGGCTCGGTGGGACACATGCTGGGCTTGTGACCTGGCAATCCACATCCTCGACAAGTCACATCTGAGCGTCGGGAGGAGGAGGGAGGGATGAGGTGGTGTATAACTACTGATTGTTACCATGGCAATGGGAGACCAAGGATCAGGAGGTTAGATCGCATGGCGTGCAAGCTCTTGATAGCTGCGTGAGGCCACACGTGGGAGATATTCCCAAGGTTTATAATCACTGTCAGCCGGCAGCTCAAGTGGTGTCCGCGCACACACGTATGTATTTATGTACGAGCACTTCTGTGTGTGTGTGTGTGTGTGTGTGCGTGTGTGCAAGTGTGTTCCAATCTTCCTGTGAAACTCATCTGGCCTAAGCTTCCAACTGGCAGCGAAATCCTAAAATCCTACCTACCAGCTTTCTCATGAGTGACAATCTTCTCTCACCGGCCCCTTGTGGGTTCTTACTTTTAGATGAGAGAAAGAAAAAAAATACACATTTAGAAGAAAGCAGGATGTGTGATTCTAACAAGAGATCATCCGTGTTGAGAGAACAGAAAACAGAGGCTGCCTGACTGTGCCTCTGAAAAATAACCCGACATCACCTGTGTTTTCCGTTTCCCGATCAATAACTAGTATGTACAGCAACAGCAGCTCTCGGTTATGCAACCGAGCATCCAGGATCAAATCAATGCCAGCCTGCTTTAAAAAACCTCATCATCATTTCGCTGTGGTGTGCCCATTGAGTCGCTCCACTCATCTACTAACACAGTGAATTTTCATTAGGAGGCACTTAATAGAGACAGGCACGTTTAGAGTTTCTCTATGGGTGGGTGGGTTGTGTCGATTAGGCCAAGTTAATCTCTCTCGTAATAAATAACATTGATTATAAATGCTGGATGCAAAGAGAGCGAGGGATGTTGAAATTAAAGTGGGAAAGAGGACGGGGTTGACATATGTCAAGAGCGGTGGAGATGGCTAGAGGGAGATTGGTAGAGAGTTATATGCAAGTATGAGAGATTGGGGGAATTCATATACCTACGTGTGTGTATGTATGTGTGTGTGTGTGTGTCAGAAAAAAAAACTACAGAGTGTAACCACAGTCATTCCTTTAGGAGTATCACATTCTCAGTGAGTCAGAGTGTCAGACCACTAACAGACACGCTGGGCTCTCTCACACAGCCAGAGACGCTGGCCGTGGTTCGTGTTCCCCCGGACAGAGGTGAACATTAACCAGACAAATCAAAGCAAACCCATAATGACACCTCAGCCACCGAATATAATCTGCGCCCCACACTTTGGGTGAAGAAGCGTTTTCTCGGCAGTCACAGTTCACCTGAGGGTCACCGTGGCAGAGACGAATTGTTTTCAGCTAAATCCAATCCTGGGCTGCTACAATGACTTCTTGACAGCGGGGGGAAAGTACCAGAATTATGCTCTCGCTCTGCACGAATGAGGCATTCACTTACTTCTTTCTGTAAAAAGAGAGAAAAAAAATCATCTCTGTTATAGCCTTCTAATTTTTCAATATCCTTTTATACCAAATAGAAGTTCCTCCTCTATTTACATTGTTTGCTTTTAAATGGACAGTTGTTGTGTACAAGTGGGAGGAAAAGCACACCATGTTTTCAAGTGCATTGACCTTGTACGGCTTAATAGATCTTCTCGATATTTGCTGCCTTGGTATGCTGTCTGGATTTGTTTACAATGCAGCATGCTCAACATCACAAATCAGGGATTGTGTGCCTGTTGTCAGGGATTACTGGTCTGGTCTTTTGAGTTTTTCATTAAAGTGCTGTATCGGGAAAAAAAAAAAAAACTCCCCATCAGCCTCTTGGCAGAAGAGGAAGAAGACCATCTCGCACATACATCGGCAAGACACACATTTCATCCGTATTAGTTTTTTTTTCCAGTTCTATCTATAATTCTGCATTTCCTCATGAATAAATAAATGATCTGACAGACTCCATCGTGACAGAGACACATGAGCTTTTGTATTTCGTAAAGGAGAGTCACATTGACACTGAAGAGGGAAGCATAAATCAAGAAAAAGGCTTACAACCACATGGTGGACATCACATACAGTATTTTTTTTTTTTGAAGCTGTAATATGTTTAATATCTAAGCTCTTTATCCTATATGGGGCTGCAGCGTGATTTTGTTTGACACCGCAGAGAGTGGAATCCTCTTACTTTCGTCTTTATGAGGTCAGCAGTGGAAATGGACAGAGTTCAGACAGATGGGGCCCGAGGGAATGAGGCAGGGAAGGAGATAAAAACGGGGTGGAGCACCAATGCAAACGGGGGATGAAGACAGGACAGGAATGGGTGGCGAGACAGAAATATGTAAAACTGAGGAAGGAAAGACGAGAGACAATTATAGAAAGCCAGGAATGGAGGCTAAGGCAGATTAAAGGCGTCAGTTTTGCTTCAGCTTGTCGGATGGTTGCCATGTCAAGAAGCCCCCCCCACCACCACCACCACCACCACCACCTTTATGACGTCAAGACTAGTGCAGGGCTGCGTCTGAATATTTCCAAAACTTTTTAAAAAACAAACGCTCATTTAAAAAAAAAGATTTTTGGGCGAAATATGGATTAAAGGGACAATGAGGAGTTTTGGAAAGTGAAGTGTTTTCACACTACATTTCCCATGAGCCTCCGCACGCCTGGTGAAGTACTTGGAACGGCGCAAGACGGAAGAAAGTGAAAACATTTGTTTTCATTGATCAAAAATGAAAGTCGGAGGTTCGCAGACGACTGGATACCGTCGTAGTTCCGACCATAAGCGGCGATTCGGCGGCGTTATTCTCATGACCTGCCGGGCAGCGGCTGCGAAACCGAAAGTAGGAAATGCTGGGCGAGCCGACTACTAATAATAATAATAACAAAATAACGATAAAGACAAAACAATATATTTATTGAAAATGGAACCATTAAAAAGTTCGGGTAATGTAGATTCATTCACATTAATATGAGACTTTTTTATAACCAAATACAAACTCCTTGTTGTCCCTTTAAACGCACACTTTTCCAACTAAGAATTTGAACATGAGCTTGGTGAACACACCAGAAGGAAGTGGTAATGCTCCAAAAAAATAAAACAAACATCAGAAGCGCTGCGCTCTGTGTCGGACATCTTTCCAGCGTCTAGTCCTGACAATACAAACACTGCAGAAGAAGAGAGCAGATTCCAAGGAGAAAAAAATCTCACACTTTAATGTGAATTGTGCCTGAAAAAACAAATCACATCGTCAGCCTAACCTGCAGTGAATCTGAAATGACACAGAGAGCTGAAGCATCTCTTATAAAATCTGCAAGTAAATTATGATCAGGAGAAATCATTATGAAGGTTAAAACCACGAGTCACAAAGTCACAAAGTCAAGTCAAACTTACAGCAACACACACTCTTGTATGGTTTGTCTTGGCTCTCAGAAGTGAACTCGGTGAAGTGACAGTGACTGGCGGCTGGGTGAGGATGAAAAGGATGAAAAGAGAATTTAAGTGGAAAAAATAATTTTAAAAAAAGAGAAGAAAGAAGGCGATGGCGTTCATTTTTGGGGACTGTGAAGTTGTTCAAATTCAAAATTATGAAGTATGAATGTGAACTAGCTAATTTTAATCTGTGTGAACCGAATTTTGAGCTAGCTTCTTGTGAAGTGTGAACTTACACAACACAGTCACAGTCCTGAACCATGGGTGCAGTGAAGAAGCAGCAAGAGCTGTGTTTCTTCTTCTAGACAACTTTACCATCTATGGTCGTCTCTGTTGCACTGTTCCACTTCAAAAATATATAAACACATGAACATTTTCTGCACTTTGGCTCGTCAGGAGTCGGATTAATGTGTTCAGTTATTTTACTTTTTCATTCTGTTCATATGCATCGTCTTGTGTATAGACGACATGGAGCTTACGTGTGACCACTCACTGGTGAGACAATCAGCCCCTGTGTTTTCACATGTATACTGCTAATTATCCATTTTGCAAATAGCAAGTGACGTTTCTTCACAGGGTTGTTCACACTCCCACCTTTACCTGCGGAAGCTCATTAGTAGTTGTAACTTTGTCAAGTCTACGCAGAATGAATAACAAAACTGTGGGAGATTACTGTTAGCTACTTTGTGCAAAACAGTAAGGTTGCTTTATTACTTTACTAGGTAACCTTTCTGTGTAACCCATCCTAACAGCTCCTGAAAGGTTTATTCTAAAAATGGACCAACAGTCTGCACAGAGAAAATTATTTTCAATGTGAGAACTTTCAAACTGTCATATTGTGTTCACTGTGGGATGCCGTCTCTAGTAGTAAGACACAGATTGAGCTAGCAGGTTTTCAAGGTCTTCAAAGAGCAGTTACCACTTTGTTTTGGCTTGAACAGCCCCCCCCCCCCCCCAAACAAAACCCAGCCTGGGTGGCAAAGTAGGTGATATGAGTGAGTGGGAGGGGAACGTGTAAATCCGTCTTCAACGCCATAACACTCATCAACACGACTAATAGCTTCTAGTTAGTAGTATTCTCAAATGCACTGTCAATCTGTCACTGATTCTCATACTGATGCAGTCTTTGGAGGGTCTGGCGGACTGAAGTGCTGGCTTTTTCTGGAATGAACCAAATGGGACGAGGATCAGTGTAATAAAGTCACTGGACACATAATTTACCAATTCAAAAAGTTGAGTGCTTAATCTGGCTATAACAACAAGGGAGACAGAGAGGAGTAGTAATGTTCTGGTCTACAACGTCCCAATGTTGTTGATCACCTATTTGCATTGTGATTAAAGGAATAGTTCACCAAAAAATGAAATTCATCAGTCCCTCATGCTGATGAATACTCAAGAGTAGTTTTTTTATTCCTCAAAGTGCATATGGAGACCCGGGAGGGGGGTTCGTAGTCCAAGAAAAACTTTATATGAGAGTCAATAGCACCCGACACAAAACACGTCATTTAGGACATTTTTACAGCCTAAACAGTCTTGTATTGAATTTGCCTGGGGCGCACTCTCGCATTCACGTGATGCACGCAGACATGACTGGACTTGCCTAAATGACGTCGTTTCAAGTAAACTCTGGACTATATCCCTTCAGGACACTTGGATCGCAGCGGACGAGCGGTGTGGAGGAATATTACAAGGTTTTTGTGTAGTTTTATGGACGTTTTTGTGTCGGCCCCTATTAATCTCATATAAGGATTTCGTTGGACTACGAACCGGCCTCCCGGGTCACCAGATGCACATTGAGGAATAAAAAAACTACTCCTGAGTATTCATCAGCATGAGGGTGAATCAATAATGACTGAATTTCATTTTTTGGTGAACTATTCCCTTAAGGTGATTAAGGGACAGATATCCTACCAGTCACAGTGAAGTCACTTAGCCTAGTTGCACCTGCTAACCAAGCCATCTCCCCCTCAGGCCTTGATGGACCGCAGTCTCCAGTCTTTTCCTGCCTGCCCCGTTAACTCTGTTGCCCCCTGAACATTGATGTGGCCACTCTGCCCTGCCCAGGCCACGGGGTCCTCTGTAAAAATGACCAGTCACCAAGTGCTGTCTGAAGTGAAGCTTTGATAAAGAGGGCCTTTTTTCCACTTCGCCGCTCAGATCTGCAGGAACCAGTCTGCTCCAGAAGCTGCCCCCCCCCCACCACCACCACCATCCACCATCCACTCTCCCCTGCATCTTTTAGAAATGAAGCAAGCCGGCAGAAGGGCTCCTGCTAGTCTCCATCCTCGGGGCACGAACAGTGTCCTGACAACTATCTCCTCCCCGCGACAAGCAATCCCTCGCTGCAGGGCTGCCCAAAGAAAAGTGTTGATGCCAACAAAACGCATGACAGCCACTCACTTATGTTAACAGCCTGCGCACACAGAAGAGCAGCATCCCTCTGTTTGAGTTTGGTTTTATTTTCAATCAACCCTTCTAACGTCTGAACTCTGCAGTCTCGCGGGGTGAGGGGGAGGAGGACGGTTGACAGTGAGCCAGACAGCTCCTCTCCACCAGGGGTTTGAACTCTTTGTCCTGTGGAGAGGGATGGGTGTGCAGGCTGGGACAGGGGGTAGAGGGGGTGCGGGATGGATTGGGGGGGAAAGATGGCTTAGCAAAAAATGGGGGAAATGGAAGCGACTTAAGAGAGGAGGCCCATCAATATCCTGTCAGGGCTGTCTGGGAAAGGTCTAGCTATAGAAATGCTGAGATAACATAAGATGGACAAGTTTCCTTCCTTGATTTTAGACAAACATATTAAAACAACAAGTGTCAGTGAACCAGAATAATCAGAGACTGGAGTGTTTACTGGATGTTGTTGTTTTCCCAAGGCCACACAGGGCTCAGCACACGGCCTCCTCATCTTATTCAAAGTCCAAAGGCAGGGACAGAAAATGGTCCTCAGAGGAGCAAAGACGTCAGAAACAAATTTGCGATAAGAAATTGGAAGAATACGAGCAAGACCAAAATGGAATTAATTGCTTCTATTTTGGTAAGCACAGCTCAAGGAGGAGTAAATTGTTCAAAATCTACAGATGAGCGGATACTCATCACTCTGATTTCTCTTTTCAAACTCATCACTGCAGACTATCCTCTAAAGAAGCCTCGCCTGTTTACCCTGCAATGGTTTGTGCCCCAGAGGTTTCATAGGGCGGAGTGACCTGCTGGTGCAGATAGCAAAGAAAAAACTCTCTTATTAAAAAAGAAAAAGGTATAAATTGTCCAGCA
The DNA here is from genome assembly GCF_045865225.1 of Trachurus japonicus. Classification (NCBI taxonomy): domain Eukaryota; kingdom Metazoa; phylum Chordata; class Actinopteri; order Carangiformes; family Carangidae; genus Trachurus; species Trachurus japonicus. Next base: position 10,589,984 of record NC_140912.1, on the reverse strand, counting down.
GACCTAAACACACTTTTATCGCTGTGAAAAGGGCAATGACAGTTTCCATAGACCATTCCACTTCAGCACTTTTAATGCATGTTAAGAGGAGTGGATAGGACTGGCAAATTAAAATCCATATCAATTACTTCTTGTCTCCTGTGACTCGTAAAAGAGGAGCAGTGTTTTAAGGTAAAATACCAGCCAGTAGGCCTATATCATCAAAAATGCATTAAGAGTTGTTCTGGGGCAGCTAAAGACACTTTTGGTGGAAGAGAGATTTGTGCACTCTAATTTTCAGAAATCAAAACACAGGAGAAAGAGCCTGGCACTGACACAAATCCAACCATGCCTTTGAAAAGAAACTCTTATTACCTCGCAGGTGTCAACACCACATACACACATGCTTTCAAAATCCCCTCTGGCGCCATTATTTAAAACAAGAACAATCAAACATCTTCATTTCTCAGAGTTCCCTTCCCCCCTTTTTTTCCTTTTCTTCTCATCCTTCAAATCCCTCCAACCAAATACCGCATTGACTCCTGCTCTCCTTTCTGGAGAGCTTCCACACAGACTCAATAAAGCCGTGTGTACGTCTCTCATATCACATCTAAGATAGCATATCACAATGAGTGGGCTGCAGGGCCTCCCTCATCCACAACAGATACTACTGTTGTTGTTTTTCCCGTCTCGCTGGCAGTGACAGAGTGGAGCATTCCAAGTTTTCATCAAGCAAGTCGGAGCTTTTTGAGAATGTTGATTGCCATGCAGTGCCTTCTGCTTACGCAATCCGCAGAGACTGGGGCCTCTAACTAAAACATCACAGTAAAGATGCACATGTCAATTGTTTTTTGATCAGCTCACACAGATGGTGGGCCAGCTCGCAACATATCACACTTCAAAAGGCTGCTTTTGCCTTATTTTTCTTGGACTCTGTTTACTGTTTGGCTTTGTTGGTGATTTCAGAAAATTAAATCAAACATGGACGGGTCTCATGTAGACTCCCTAATTAATCTTTGTCATCAGTGTTGAAATGGGTTCTTAGATCCTTTGATTTAAGCACAAACCATTTACAAACCGATTGAAACGACAAAAGAACAGACATATGACCAGGAAAATGTCCCACTGATGTATTCATTTGAAAGCAGCATGGAGCTATTGTATACACTATAAGCCAAGTCGTTCCCAGTGAAGGGGATGGGTCGATCTACAGGGTCACAAGAGCAAACGATTAGAAACAACAAACTTGTTATTTATTTTTTCCCTATATCTTCATATTCAGACAAATTAACTAAACAGAAATTTGTTTTATTTCCATGTCTTTATTAATTATAAAGTACACATGGGTTCTATATTAATACCACAAAAGTATGAAAGCTCTCTGTCCACATAGAAATGCATACAGCTTGCATTCAGAACCCCTGCCTTAGAGGAACTATATAGGATGTTTAGCTTATTTATGCTACATTTTTACCTTAATTGAACTGTTTTGGAGTTGTGATGATTAAATAAATGACATGTGACTTGTTACAGGAAGAATGGAGGCTCTCTGCCTCCCACATAGCGTCTCTTGGCCGAAAACCAACCTTGCAAGATCAGCGCCGCAGACCCAGTGTCTCATTGGCGGCACTGCAACACAAATACGCCCCGTAAACCCATAATCTCTTGTTTATGACAGATAAGATGACACAATGTACATGTTGTAACACGTATATGATAAATAACATTATCCACCGCTCCATGGATTGCTTTCTCACTGGCTTTGTTAGAAAAAAATGGACATGCTGGGAGGAGGGTTGGCAAAACAGCGGAAAAGCGATCAAACTTGCATAGTTCCCCTTAAAAATTAGTCATCAGGGCTGCTGTAACTTTGTGATCTCACAACAAAGCAGTCAACCGGGACCATCATTCAAGCTCACAGGATTGCTCATTTGGTGGACTTTTATTTCATCGCTCAGAAAACAGCCAATCAGAAACCTTTCAATTTTCCAGCTCCAGAGAGAAGCCTGAGAGCGCAATGTAAAACTACATCAAGATGGTTTTTGATTCATAAAATCAAATATACACCGGTAGCTAGAACTAGTCTAGGCTAATTTCTCTTCATGAAATGCAGTGTAGTAAAGGTAGATCATCGCATTAAACGGATATGTCAAACAAAGTTCTCCAATGTACCTCAGATTGGTGCTTATGTATAATACCCACATAAATGTACTTAGTGAATTTCACCAAAGCTGCAGGTCTGTGTGGCCTTTTGCCTATAAGCCAAGCTTCTAAAAAAAAAAAAAAAAACATGACCACCGAAGCAAGGCTGACTACCACAAATTAGCAGTGGTGAGAACACGATTAGCTAGAATAATAGGTAATTCTAGCAAATTAGAGCAAATTGGGTGTCTGTGCTTAATGAGAGGAGGAAAACAATAGTTCTGGGCAATTTAGGAGACATCATCGCAGTGAGAGAAGAGATATAAAAAGTCTCGAAGTCAATTGACCCTGCACATTTCTAAACCACACACATGACCGACCATGACTTCTTTCAATTCACCATTCCAGCCAATTACACTTGCAGGGAAAGGGCCCACCACACAAAGGATATTCCCAGTCCAATTTCTCTCACCCTATCTCACCCCCCACTCTCCCTGAACAATACATTGGAGGCATCGGACAAAGCTGGGGCAAAGTGCATGTAGAAAAGATTCTCTACAGTATGATGGAGGGGGAGAAAAAAACAGTGGGGAGGAAAAGTAAGTTCAACTCAGTGCTATCTGGCTCCCTTTGATCATGAGGAACGGTGGATTAGAAAGGATTCTCCAGAAGTTTCCACCTAATCCGCATAACATTTTTTATAAGCCCACCAGTAAATGTTGAAGGAACCTCAAGCCTACTCCCAAGGTCAGATTAGACCACATGCTCCGCACTGAGGTTCTCTCACTTTAGCAGACTGCATGTTTTTTTGCAGTTTTTTTGCAGTTTTTTTGCCTTGGACTAAATTACTCAACAGTACGTCCACAACAGTGGCGAGTATTGCTTTCACTTCAAAAAAAAAAAAAAAAGAAAGAAAGAAAATAGCAGCATTTATCTTTGGCTTTGGTCTCATTTCTTTCCCTGTGATGGATGCTGCTGCACTGAACCAAGCAGGTCAGCTTCTCCGCTGTGTGTTAGGTGAGGATTTCTGAGAGAGAATCAGACAAAGAGTGACAAGAGAAACATTTCTCCGGGGGTGTTCACCATTGAGAGCTGTGATGTTTTCTGCCTACAACAACCCCCCAGCCTCTTTTGAACTTTAAGTGTCACATCTCTATAAACAATTTGAGATTGCGTTGGGAGTGTGTTTGTGTGCGAGTGTGCGTACGTTTGTCCTCTGAGGCAGGGCATTATGTCTGAAGGGGTGGACTGATGAGACGGCGGCCAACGCAGACTTGGTTTTTGTGTCGTCAATCACCTCCGCGTACAGTAAATGATTTTTCAACAAGCTCCGGGGTGATGGATAATCAGAAGGAAAGGGTGAGCTGAGTGCTCCTCTCCTAGTTTTTCAATGGACGGAGGGAAGAGAGGGCGCCTCCGTTGCCACCCGTTTGTTGTGCTGTGCACGTTTTTCCATTTGGGCGCTAAAGTTAAACATAGCGCCCTGGGCCAAAGTAATGATGGATTCTCGCCCCTCCTGGCAGCTTCCCTTGTTTCAAAGGAGCACTCAGGATGAGAGAGGTGGTGGAGGGGGGGGGGAGCAGACGTCTGGGGACAGAAGCCCCATGTCGAATGAGAAGCTGCCAAATGGAGCCTCTGCTGCTCTTCATCAGGGCCGGTGGTCCTGGAGGGGTGGCTGCTCCAGGCAAATGCTAAAAACTGCAAGCCAGGCAACACATCTGTGCAGCTGGGGTCTCTCCATGGCATGGAGCACAGAAACCCTCCAGCAAATAGAGGCATGCGAGTCAGGGACAAAAGCGGGAGAGCAGTCAGGGGAGCTATAGTCAGAGACAGACAGAAACGGAGCAAAGTGGGGGATGGATGCAGCCTGACTCCAGATACTGAAACCAAAAACCCAAAAAACAAACCGTCTGTCCCCTCTCTCATCGCCAACCATGTTGAACTGAAACCAAAAGGCTGCCCTCCAATGGCCAAAGCACCAACGGAATGCAAAGAAAAATCTCCATGGTAATTCTCCAACTGCAATCACTCTTCTTGTCTCGCTGCAGCTGTATCGCTCACACAGTTTGTCTCTATTTTCATTCAGGCATAATTAAGGCCCACTGCTTTTTGTTGATCGTCAATTAAGATGATTCACCGTCTGGTGGGAAGACTTCTTTTTTTTTTCATGTCATTGTCGCCGCTGCATCTCTCTTTCAATGTTGGTCCGAGCTGATACAGCATTTACTTTACTTATGATGTTGTTTACCTCCACTCACCATGATGTTCATCTGCTCTTCGCAAGCGACACTTTCATTCTGTTGTCATCAAACCTCTTCAAAAATTTAGCACCGTGTCGCCGAGCTGCTCTCCCAAACAATGCATTAAACATAAAAGCTAAATTGAAAGAAGGTTTCCCACACACGCTTTTGATGTCGACTGAATTTTTGTGTTGGTATTACCGGCACACAATGATTTTGGATGGAAAAAATATTTACTTAATCTGTTTTTTTTTTGTCTTTTTGTGGGAGCGGAACAATTCACATGATGCCAAAGCCAGCAAAGGCCCAGGCCAAAAGTCCAGGACTCATCTGAGGCTTTTTCATCTTCGCGCTGCAGCCGCAAACGCTGAAATCTGGCGAGAAACCATAAGGTTGCTTTGCACGTCTGTGTCACACACCTTGTGAATACACAGCTTGCTTTTGGCGCCCGTGTGATGTCTGTATTACCTGACGCCCATATTTCAAGCGCGAACTCCCAGAAATTGTGCTGACCTCATTTATCGGACCAATTAAAGTCACCTCACATTCCTGCAGCGGCCACGTGCACCACTTTCTGCATACTGCACTTGTTTGCACTGATCCCGCTCCTCTCCGTCCTCCACATATTCATAATGCACTGATTTCCCGGTAATTACTTAGTGACAGGGTTTTTGTCACTGCAGCTCGACTGTCAGCGGGACAATTTCAGCTTGTTTAATAAGCAAAGAAATAATACGATGCAACATATGATTACAGTGTGTTCTCCGCAGCAATAACGGCTTTGCTTATTACTCATGTATGCGATCCAGTCCTTGTATAATGTGAAGTGTGACCTTAAGTTTTATCATGGCAATCATGACCCTGTCCAGGATTTCCATTAAAGAATATCTGTCTCATTAGATTATGGAATGCAATCTGTGCAGGGTGAGATAAAGTGGTACAGGTCACACACTCAATATCTCATCATTATGTAACGGCCATCCCTCTCCATACACACACGCTTGCACATGCACATGCACGCGCACGCAGCCTCTCCTCTTCAGATAACAGTCGAACTGGCAGCCTTCTCATCAACACAAATACACACACACAGAAAAAAGAAATCACAAACTGCAGCCACAGCAGATAGGAACTAGGATTTGGAGAGAGTTTCTGAAAATCAAAAGGTCCAAATTTGACGGAGACTTTTCTCACTGCACCCCTACTTTCCCCCCCATCTCATTACTGTGCACTTTGAATACTAATGGACAGGGTCTGCACTGCCATGCAGTGGGAAGGATTTACAGCTATGCAAAGTAAATACACTAAGATACAAGCAGAGCAAACAGGCCTGGGAGGCATTACTCAGGAACGTTCCATGAACGCTGCAAACTGTGGTTTCATTTGAAAACATTATTTATGAGAACAATTTAACTGACAGTGTCTAGAGGAAAATGGTAACAGCACTTAACATCTCTCTCCATCTTGAGAAAGAAAATGCCATGCAAATGGATGATTTCTCATGTGCTCCCCATGAAGAATCCTCCTCAAACGCTGGGCTGCAAATCACTTAATGCGGCGGGGAAATGGGCATCTTTGCCTCGTCTTACAGTGCCTCAGAGATGGAGAAGGAGATTGTCACTGTGTAATTCTACTTCTTGCTCTGTGCCAGCAAAACCCTCCCTCAAACATTCCAGCCATGATTTAGGGATGAAAAAAAGAGAAAGAAAAACAAGCCCCCTCCCCTCTCAGCTTTTTATTTGTGGTGAAATTATTTTTAGCTTTAGAAATCCATGAGAATGAGAAACAGAAAGAAAGCAAGAGGGAGGGAGAGGGAGAGAGAGAGAGATGCTCCTTGCAATGCCAGTGGATTATTGGCAGCTTGCAAAATCCTATCAGAAAGGATGGGGCAGAAACAGATCACTCTGTGTTACATGGAAGAAAAGGATCTGCAGAGCAGTGTGTATAGCTGTGGCCTCGCTGTATCGCCCTCCTCGCCACACTTCTTCTCATCTCCTCCCTCTGAGCATCAGGCCACTCCTGGGGAATTAACCCCACAGTCATTATGCTGGTGAGGGTCACTGGATCTGCGGCATGTGTGGAAACACCAGTAGTGCGCTGGCCTCAGTTCCGCGCCTCAGGCATCCTGCCTGGCTGCCTCCACACACAGACACACACACAGACACACACACACACACACACACACACACACACACAAACAGACACAGACACACATCCCAAACAGAACGGTGTCACGTACAGTACATGGAGAATTCCCACACACCCAGGTTTGCTGCCCAGTCACCAGACAGCCTGCTTAATAAGGACAGTAAATAGTCTCTGCAGCACTGAAGGCACAATAACACACAGCCATGATATCCTCTCTGTAGCTGGAGCTGTACGGTTTAACGTCTCTGTGTCCAAGCTGAGGGGCTGCAGGTTCACAAGGCTAAACGCACACACTCCATTTAAATTAGAGCTGGATTCGCTGAGGTGACAGGGCTTGTTTTCAGCCGCAGCCACCTGGGAGAAGCCAGCCGGGCTATCTCCTAAACCAGCACCACATTGACGTGCCACAGGTAAAAAACGCCGGTCCAAATAATGAGCGCGATGAGAGTAGGCAGGGCAAACAATGGCTCGAGGCAGCGGCTATAAACGCTGGCATCACTTTTTAATTGCCACTGTTCTCTGTTACGCTTGGTTGTGTGTGTTTGTGTGTGTGTGTGTGTGTGTGGGGGGGGGGGGGGGTGTCTTCTCTGTCATGCTCAATCTGTGGTGTGCCATCCTTTTACACACTAAGCAAGGCGAGACCTGCCCAACCTTTAACTTGAAAATCAAACAGATGGAAGAACACACCGTTTTAGCACCCACCAAGAAATGCCTTTCAATGTAGCTACCCCCCGCCCCCGCCCATAGCGATTTTACCCTCCTCCTACGTTGACTAAGGTGGCAAGATGAGCAAACAGACATTTAGGCGCACTTTCACTCACCCCCCCCGGGCATCATTATCCTAGACAAGAGTTGCTGCCAAAAGTAATGGCGCTCTGGGTCTACCTGGCTCACGGCAGCTCCTACTGGGTTTTTTTTTTTCCTTTATATTGAAATGGAAGGAATGGGAAAGCCCTGAACAGTGTTTAGAAGAAATGCTGCCAGGGGCTTTGCTATGGGATTATGAGAATTGGCCCAGAGTAGGGAGGGGTGAAGGGGGGCAGTCCTGCTGTTAGTGTTTTTTTTTTTTTTTTTCCATGTTGGCTGGCTCTGTACTGTACTGGGCTGGGTTATACTGGGTTGGGTCAAGCTTTTGCTGCCAGTTCCCAGAACACAAGGACCCTTTTTTCTCCTGCCAATCACAACCAGATGTGCCCAGACTGGTTTTAAGAATTCTGATCCCTCACTCAGTCCTGCTTTCAGCCCTGAGCGAGTCATGCAAGTAACAAGCAGCACACACACACACGGAACAAAACTTGGTGGAGCAGATATTCTCACACACAGGCAGAAATACACACACACACACACACACACACACACACACACACACACACACTCTGTGACAGGCATGCACACAAATACGGCCTGGCTGAGGCACTGTAATCACAGGGGCCCAAAAGGAATCCCAGAACAGGAATGGGCTCCAATAACAAGCTTTTCAACACCGGAGCGCTTGTCTCATTCGCCCGTTCCCCCAGGACCTGTAGTTTGAGAAGATTCAACCTGACATGACTGAGAGATTTACGAGGTGTAGATAGAGGCCTATTTTCACATAGATACCCGGTTCTATCAATGCACCGGCAAGGCCTATCAATTATAGACTAGACAGGTTTCTGCACCCTGAAATTCTTCAACAGGTATATCCTCTCAGCTCTAGAGAGCAGAACTACCATGTAACACACTGCTGCCGAGGCATTAGTGTGCCTGTGGGTGTATTTTAATATTTGAATGCCACTAGAATGTTTTTCCTTCAAACACAGTGTGAACACAAATTTATGCCCTGCAGCTACATAACGCACTGATGTTGATGATAACAGCGCAAGAGTACAGATATCATTCTATGTGGCAACTGTGCTGCTGCTATTTGTGTGTAAATGAATCTGGAGCTCGGGAGGGGTCATGTGTTGTGTACAGTCGGAGCTGATGTGCAATTAACTATTCATTACGTAAATCTGATTAGGGAATTATTCATCCATGCAGGTTGTGTGAATAAGTATTACACAGCGCCTTAACCTCTTTTCTCCATTCTCCAGTGCTCCAGAGGATCTGGTCTCCCCTCTGCATCTCCTCCGCCATGGATCCACCTCCAGACACATTATCAGTGAGTACCATCTGTTCCCTGCAGCAAGTGTAAAATTGAGCTGCTTGAAAGTCGTCCGATATCGATCAAGCCACATTAATTTCATAATGCCACGTATGGCGTGTCACCGTTCGCAATCACGACCTGCATTTAGTGTGGCTGCATGTCAGGACATGATGCATGTGTACCTCTCATGTCAGGGGTGCATGACAGTCATCTTATACAACATAATGTGGGTTATACGGCCAATTTTTGTGCAGGATATTGACACATTTGTAATATTCCAAACATCTGTTTTACCAAATGACAGTGAAATGACCTACGGTTTAATTTCAGCCATAATTAAAAAGGTTGCATGCGAAATTGTAAATACCTTCATTTAACTGTTAATGGGATGAGCAACAGGTTTAGGTCATATAAATAAAACATGAGGGGCTAATTCTTGTGATGAACCAGCCGTGCTACCGAACCAACGAGGCTATAATTACATGTCAAAAGAGAAAAGTCATAAACAAAACCGAGAAATCTGACAATTTCATTGTTTTTATGCGTTCAAATGATCTTTTCTCACTAATTACCTTATTCATTCACACATGTGTCAGTTCACTAAATACTTCCCACCTGAGAGAATAAACAACCCGACTTAAGCACCGTTGTTTTTGTGAGTAGCTTCGTCCTGAGAGAGCAGCCTCAGCCGTCTGAACGCAGGCAGGTAACAGGAGTCAAGAGGTTTGATTCATTTCTGCTCACAAATTAGTACAAAAATTAATTAATTGTGCATATCAATAATTCATGCACCCTGGCAGTCTATTTATATTGCCCTTGACCGGACAACTTTCATTGTTAATTATGCACCACATCACATGTGTGCACCGCAAAAACCAAATCTGGACAACAAAGAGTGAACGGGAGGTGATTAGATGTTAAATGTAGAGATGGATAAATGTAAATGTTTAACGTCACTAACCTTTCACTAAGCATCACCATCCATCAATAAAAAGTCGACTAAAATGTTTCCTAAAATGATGGTTGTGGGATTTTTTTACCAGATGGTGGCACAAGATGAGAGGTTAGTACAAATGATTATAAATGATTCTCTTGGGACGGTGAAAATCCATACTAAATGTAATGGAGGTCTGTCCAGGGTCTGTCACAGGCAGGTGACCGACCAGCCATGCCATCTTTAAGCTACGCTGCATGCATGACAAAAACAATCAGGAACCAGCGGGAAAAAAGGAACAAAAGCATTAAACACAGAGGAGTCATTTATTGGTGTCTTGCAAATCCCTGAGGATCTCACCCACAGTCAGCTCAACGTGTCACAACAACTGCACTTGCACTTGAAGGTGCCATAGTGCAAACAAGACACAGAACAAGATTTAATCAGACGTGTGGTGGTGCTTAAGTGGCTTCTTCACATTTGTTAGATGATTGTGTACATCCTCATTCACAACAGGCTGTCTATAAATAGACCCCCCCTCCCCCCCCCTAAACCTGTCAGGAAGCGATCTCCATTCCCTTTAAGTTTACTGAAGCTAATGTCACACACATGTAAATGAAAGCTGGATAAAAGCGCGTATTGCACAGCTCCATTCAGTTCAATCTGCGCCCATCTCTTTGATCCAATCATGGAGTAAGGCAGCGGAGGGAGCAGAGAATTCGCAGTTCAAATGAGGAAGTCTAGCTTCAAACAGACCAGACATGAGTAGCTAAACAAATTATTGTCAGCGACTCATACGCACGCTGACATGAAGTTAAATGAAAACACAGGGAGAGGATTTAGCTGAGCCATGTCATCAGCGGCCGACTTGGAAACGGCACTCTTAAATAGCAAAAATACACAGACAACTTTACAAGCCAGACGCTTAAAGCACATTAAGACCAAATCTCTGTGGGGGTTACACAGGGAAGCAGAGAGCGTGGAGACTGGAGGCAGAGGAGGGTGGGAGGGCACGAGATGAGTGGGAGTACACGAGGGAGGAGCGCGTGCCCTGCAGGCCCCTCTTTAGTAGATGGTCCATTGTGGTTGACTGTACAGGTCGATAAGTTGGGTCAATAGATCATTAAGCAATCCCTATGCTCCCGAAATAACACAGGGATCAGAGTGGAGATAAGAGCCTGGATCAATGGTGGACGGACGAGAGGATGGTGCAGCGGACGGAGGCTCGAATAGGGAGGAGGAGGGGAGGGTGTGGGCCCTGTCAGGGCAGGACACTGAATGGGTGTGTCGTGGGTTTCAATGCAAAACTGTTAAACGGCTGGTTCACTCAAATTATAACGTAAATATAAATCCTCATTTAAATACAGCTGCATCAAATCGTACAGCTGGATTTGTCTCCACTGGGGCTAGATGCTGGTGGATGGGATATCTTATATAAATAAGAGTTTTCATTTTGGACAGGATTAACAATACATGTAGAACTGGGAAATCACGTTATTGTTCTCTCTTGGGCCTCCAACAGATAGAAACATTAAAAATGATTACACAGAGACAAAAAACGTATTCATGAGTTGTTATTGAACTATCAATAGAGACAGTTGCAGACACTTTAATGTCTCATGAGTGTAAATTAGACGGCATGACACACATCCATCTCGACTATACAAAGGTAGAGAGCCTTTTAAATGGGTGTGCACAGCCTTGGTCGCGTTTATCTTTAGTTTTTTTCTTTATTGCATGAGTTGACTGAACTCAAGAATTAATTGCTGCCAGCAAAACAGAGATGAAACTCAAAGACAGTAAAAAACTTCGGTCTCCAGAATACATAGTGTTTTGTTAAACTGCACTTTAATTAAAGGGAGGACTAGTCGATAATTGGGAGTGTAATTATTAGCACGCCGGGGGCCGACAGGTCACAGACATATCCTCTCCAGACCAGATTAGAATCACTAACCAGCACAGGTAACACAATCACTGCTCCTCCTATAGAGATATAAATGGCTACAGGAGCCTATGCCCTTTGCTGAAAGTGAAGAAAAAAGCTTACCAGACGGAAATATGAAAACTGACAATGATTGAACCAACCCTTCAAAACATCGGCTTGTGTGCAGCACAGGTGGGCAGAAGTAGGAGAGATTGTGCCAGGTACCGTGTCGATGTAGGTGGGGCACTTAGGAGAAGCACCTCTATGAAACTGAGCCGCCGGGAGGATTTGGCAGCATGGAATGAATGAGGTTTTGGCCCGGTAAATGGGAAAGCACAGCTGGATAGAAAACACATAATCCTTTTCTACTAAGGCTGGTGAAGCCTTTATTGCCTTTTCTAAATGCACTAATACAGATCTTTCTGTCTGGTTAACTCATTAACACCAGTAGTTATCTGACGAACCACTTTAATGGCGTGCATTATTCCAGACGGGTCCGGGGCTAAAGTACGGCTATGTGGCTCCCCGCTATATAAGATGCCTGCTATCAGATAAGGTTGTAATTATACAAAACACAACACTGCTGAGCAATGCCATCATAAAGCACTTAATCGTACGGAGGCATTAGCATGCCTGTACTGCTGCCGTTCTATATGGCAAATATCAGTGTAAGCCCATTCTTATGAGTGAGATCCATTCATAATCTGTGAGGTTTATTTTGAAAGGTCAACACCTGGTGTTTATCAAATTCTCTTATGAGGAGGGTGAAATATTGTTTTAGGGTCATCGCAGCTTCAAATCCCTGTGGAAATCATTTTGTATTTCATAATATCGACACGTCTGTTGTGTTCTGCTGGAAGGTGGAGAGGCTCAGCGTCTTTGATCACACTTTCTCATTATCATCTGGAGGCAGGAATAATATTAAAATAAACAGAGCAGGGGGTAAAGCACAGGGGCCGGTGCTTCCTGCCCCCCCACCCCTGCCTGAGGCTCTTCCTGTCTGGGTGTCGGCAGCCAGGTCTGCCTGCTGGGGACAGGACTAACTCAGTGCAAAGTAGGGGGAGGGAGGGAAGAAGAGGGGTGGCACGGAGCCATACACAGACTCTCCACCCTAAAGAGGAACAGCATGCCGGCCCCGGTGGACATCTGTTTTCACAGGTGTGCTCACCCAATGTGATTAAGATTGGCGCAGCATCCCCCCCCTCCCCACCACCACCAAAGCAACGCTGCACTGGTACGCCAACACTGTGGGTACCGGGGCATGGGTGTGAGACGCGAGGAACAGTTGTGCCGTTCTGGGGCAGATGGAGCTGGTGATGAGAGTCTGAGTGAAAGAGGAAAGAGCAAGTGGAGGAGAAAAAGGAAGGGACGGACCAGAGGAGCTGTGTGAGAAAGTTCATACGGCTTATTCACCGCAAACAACTGTTTGGAGAAACATAATTTAAAAAGAGTGGGATTACTCTGAGCACATCCAGATTATCCTCCGCTGTTTGATTCTTAAAGTGAGAGGGAGCGATCACATGGAGGGATTGGAGTAAAACCACACACGGGAGCAGTGGTTTATAAATACCAGTGTGATTGGAAAATGGGCTAAATATTCTCACAGAGAGGACTGGATAGGTCTGAAAAGGAAACCATTCACCCCAAGAAAAGCCTATAGAATATTAGGTGGGCTGTGGGTTTTTGGCAGAACCAGCTCGCCTGGTGCCCGATGCTACAACGTACCTGCTTCCATGGCAACCAGAAGAGGGATTGCTTTCCCTTACACCAGCAGGCCACTTCATGCTTTAATGTAAAGCGACAACTTGCCAGAATTAATTTGTGTGTTGTCAAAAAAAAGTCCCCAAAACAGATTTAATTCAGAAAAATATTTTTAAAAAAAGAAAAAAAAGAAGAAGCAATTTTCTTTATTTATGTTACCTCCCCGACGGCCCCCCACACCACTGCTGCCACGCCATAATTCTCCAGTGGTGTTTGAGAACTTGCAGCCATTTTCGAGTGATCTCACTCCTGGAGTAGTACGAGGCAGCGACAAGAAAATCTTTAACGAACGAGAAAGCAATTCCATTTCACAGCAGCGAGGAACCGAGGAGGAGGAGGGGCGGGAGAGTCAGTCACCAGCTTCTAAAGAGAAATGGAAGCCTTGGATAAAAGCTGCTCACCACAAGATATCTCCAAAAAAAAAAAAAAAGAGAGAGAGAGAAGAGCAGACAGACTTAACACCAATCATCCTGCTGTACGACTCAGAAGCTTACCTAACACTGACAACTGTCAGGAAGAGTGCAACACTAGATGTAGCTTATTAGCATTTGTGAATATCACTTTGCTTGTGCCCCCGAAACTTCTTAAGCGTCTATCTTTGACTAACAGAGCTGCAACCATCTTCCACGGCACCAATGATCTGGCAGACACGGAATGAATAAAAACTCAAATGCACACTTCTGCAGGTTCAATGTGGCCATCAAAGGCCGTGTTGTTGTCACACGCGTAAGTGATTTCACAATGCTGCTCTGTAAAAAAAAAAAAAAACCTGTTGCTGACACATGCTTAAGGAAAATATAGGAATAAGAATGATAGATGTGCACATATACTAGGCAGTATTCAGAGTTAATGTTGCTTGCTGTGATATCAAGCTGCTGGAAGCAAACATATTCCATTAGCCACTGTGGGATATATTACAAACCCTGATCACACGGCCAATCCACAGCCTTGATTCCATTATCCATCCAATCGTGTGCTCTCCCCCTCCCTCTCTCTCTGCCTCCCTCCCTCCCATTCCTTCTCGCTTCCCCTCCTGTCAATGAAGCAATGGCAGGCATCGCTCCCACAGCCCTGCCCGACTCCAATCTGCTCTCGCTTCCCCATCTTCCCAGACGAGCATAACTCAGCGAGGGGTACGACTGCTCTCAAAAGCTAAGATGTGAGAAATGTATATATTTGTAAGTGCTAATACTAAGCAGCACAGAATGCTGGGCCAGCACCAGACAGATGGTTCTGAGAAGAGGCAGAAGATCAGAGAGCTGCTCCCTCCCTCCTACCCCTCTCCGTCCCTGCTCCTCTATTTCTCAGAGAGAAGGCGCTATCACAGCTCTGCATGCCACAGAGGAGCCACGGCGCACAAAAGCGCCCTTAATTCCCCCGACGGTAAAAATCAGCTCGCTCTAACAAGGGTATCAAAGTAGTTCATCAATGAGAGGATATTCGAAACTGCAACTCTCAAAAGACGACATCGCCACGGGTGCAATACAGCTGGGAGGGTTTCTTGGTGTGTGGAAGGGCAAACAGAGGCACGGGACAGAAATGCAGGCCCGATAAACAACAGAAAACAACAAAGATCAATAGGGAGAGTTTTGGAGAAAGAGCAGGGAAGCCCTCGTCAGATTTGTAGAGCAGTTATTAGTGACAAGTCCTTCGATGTAACTGGTTTAAAGGCTCAATTAGCCTTGCCCTGTGTGTTCTTCATAAAGCACTGCCAGTTCAGATTAATTGATATAATTAAAGGCCAAGTGAACTTCATTTATAAAGCAATAGCTCTCTGGAGCTAAAGTTCTAAAGTGTGACCAAAAGAAATGACTAACTTGTGCGTGTGTGTATGTGTGCATGCATACGCGAGAGAGATTGTTTCACTTTCATCATGACAGGAGGGATTGCATGTCTTTGGCACACATCTCTTTTACACTTGGCTCGCTGTGACACCTCATAGGAGGCCGGGGTCAGAGAGAGTGCAGGAGGGCTTAGCAGCAACTCGTGCACCGGGGGAGGCATGGCTACTGAGCAACTAGAACACAGACACAGGCACGAGTGGATTCACTTTCACACAGTCAAACAGACAGCAGACAGTCAAATTCATGTCTTTGGGTAAATAGAAACCCCCCTCTCCGTCCCCGCTGCCGTCTGAACAGGACGCGTGGTGTGTGTGGTGGGCTCCATTAGCCTTTCCGTTACATGACTGCGCGTCTATACGAGAAGCGGCTCTGCGTCTTTCAACATCACCTTTTATCTAAAACTCACAAATGGAATGTGCTGCAATTCACCCACAGTGCAAAGAACTCAATCAGAGTTGGAGGCGGCCTGGCAGGACCGCCGCTTCCACGCAGAAAATATGCTGCTCGGCTCGGTTGGAAAGAGAGAGGAAGGTCGAGCAGAAGCTGCCGATCGATTTTGATTCTCATTGTTCAGATGGGATATAAAGCTCTCTTTGTCTGCCCGTGCTCTTCTGACCTTTATCGGGCCACTGAAGAAGGCAAACGCCGGCAGGCCGAGAGGGAAATGGAGTGTCTGTTCTGCGCTTAACACACTGCTCACAGATTGCAGAGCTGGCATGGTGCGATGGACACAGACTGTCTGCCGACCTGGGCGCTCTCCGCCCTGCCCGACCTTGGTACCACTGCGCCAGTGTGCCAGCGAAGGCTTCATAACACCCCGTCCTCGCCTAAAAAAAAAAAAAAACTCCACACACCGAGACAAGGCTGGAAAACAGAAACGGGCTCGAGACACAGAGTTCATTAACAGATAAACGGCGGGAGGTGGGAAAAAACTGCGAGATGGGAATAAATGAGGAAATGACAACGGACGGAAGATATGGGGAAAGGTTGGCAGCCGTCCATGAAAAAGACAGCTGGCAGCGACATCCTTCACAAACCTGGCGACGCAAGCGGTATGATGGAAGCAGCCTCCAGAGACATGGAGAGAGGGAGAGAGGAAGAAGGAGAGAGATGGGGGGGTTTGGTGGAGGAGGAGGGGGGGGGGGGGCTGTGGCGGCAGATAACGTGGCTTTCGTCTCCAGACTCCCGTGCCAATTAACACGGTCCCACATATAAGGCCCCCTGCCTGCCTTGCAGCCTGGCCCCGGTCTTTAGTTGCGACACAGAGGGACAGAGCGCAAGGAGGAAAATGTGTATGTGTGAGGAGGAGGAGAGAGGGCCGGGTGAAGAATGAGGGATGAAAGGGGATGAAAAGGTGAGGCAAGGTCTGTTGGCCTTGTCTGAAGGTGAGTCGGCTCCCCCGCCAGTCGGCAGCCTGGAACCTCTAGCAGGGAAAAAAAGAGAGGAGGGAGTGCGTGTGTGTGTGGGGGGGTGATGAAGACGAATGAGTCGGAGCACGGGGATGCTGATCAACAGCCGAGTTGCTCACCGGCCATCTCACTCTGTTGCTCACCTCATCCAGAGAGAGAGAGAGAGAGACAGAGAGGGGAGAGAGGAGGCCAATGAGCCGGCACCGGTCCAGTCACAACACCACAGACACAAATCCTGGTTCTGTACCATTAGCTCCAGACTGTCATAAATCAGACAAAGCCAGCCGGCAGGACGGAGGGAGAAGGCCAAACAGAGAAGTCAAAAAGCCACAGCCACACAGCACTGATCAGAGAGTGAGGATGGGGAGGGGTGGGTTAGGGAGGGCAAACAGCAACCTCTTAACTGAGAAAAGCATTTTTAACGACATGAGACAGGCACCGCACGCACATTAAAATGGAAAAGCTGGACGCGGGGGGCAGAGCTGGGTATCGAACCTTGATGCTTTTTGAGTTCCGACTAAAATGTGTCCATAACATTGATTAACCAGACTGTTGGATAATGAAAGCTGGCACTGAGTGTCTGCTCATATTTTCGGTCTTGTTTATCCAATCAGGTATTCGCTCATCTCAATAAGATTCGTACTTATCGCGGTGACGAGGCTCTGCATTTTTCCTGCCTTCGTGACGTGATTGACAGCTGAGAGAAGTCAAAGAATGAGGGGCAGATGAGAGACGGTGGAAAAAAAAAATCTTGCTACATAAAATAGATCCCCCAGCTGGACCTGAACTGCGGATGATGCAGTTCATGGTCAGCGCTTTAAACCCCCCTTGGCCACCGGAGCGCCTGAAACTTTGCTATTTCCATTCTTGCGAGGCCGCTCGTGTTTATACAACAGAAAACGCTCATGCATTGAGAAGTTTGGAATAAATTTGCTAAATGAAAATGGGAGGTTTGTACACCAGGTTTATATTCATTAAGCCGCGGTATAAGCACTGGCACTGGCTTTCAGCAAAACAGAAGCACCTCTAGGAGAGAGTTAAACATGGTTTTCTTTTCGTTTTACAAGCGACTTCACACAAACAGCTTGTAGCCTTGAGTCTCTGCTTTTGTATCTCATAAAAGCCTGAATTAACATACACACGATCCAGATTGTCCTGGTGCTTGTAGACTAGATATTTAGTCATTAGGATTCTGTCGTTGTAAATTATAATGCTCGATTAGAACATGTGGGTTAGCGTTTCCATTTGGTAATGCCATTACTAGAGCAAAAGCTTCATTAGCATTACTGCATGTAATAACCCCAACAAGGGATTTCCTAACCCAGATTTCAACCACACCCAACCCAGGCATGTTGTCTTGGCATGCGCCCTACTGGCAGATAAACAGCACATCTGCCTGCCTGCTCTCAAAGTTGTACATATATATATTGTATGAACCACTGGAGAGGAGGCAGCTTTTGTTTGTGTGTGAGTATGTGTGTGCGCATGTGGGAGAGTGTATAGTATAGTGTCTGTGAAAAGACTTGATTCCGTGTGCGGCTGTGTGTAGGTAGTGGAGCTCCAGATTGGCACAGAACGGCAACGCAGCAACTCTTGGTCTTCCAGCAAGTTCTGGCAAGCGTGTGCCAATCTTACCTCACACAGCAGCACGCCACAGGGGGCTGAACACTTCTACCCTGCGATCCAATTAATTTCATCGCACGCCACACATTTCGACATGCTAGGAGCGAAAGAGAGAGGAGGGCTTGAAGGGGGGTGGAGGTGAGCGGTGAGGCAAGTGGGAATAACTGAGAAAGAGGAAGTGGAGGGATGAGCCATGGGTTGGGGAATCTTAGAATTTCCCCGTGTCTTGCATTTGAGTTTCTGCACAGGGAGAAGAAAATGCAATTACACGTGCCCTCTCAGCCTTTTCAGGCAAGTGTTGCCGTGTGGATGTGTGGGGGTAGTGGTGGGGTTTGTGCCCTGTGGCGGCCAGCGCTCCCATACTCTATGCTAATAGACCCTTGTTCTGCATTCTAACAGGCGTTTGGTGGCACAGCTCTGAGTGGGGAGCAGCGGAGGGTGAGCGCAGACCATCAGCAATGTAAGAGGGGGGGCGGGTCTGTCGCCTTGTGTCTCCGGAGATAGTAGGAATAATGAAAAACTCTGCTGGGACTTCAAAGCAAACGGCTGGTCATTTCCTGTGGTGATAGGCTGATACCGGCCCACATGCTCAGGCAACAAGCACGCACACACTTAGTCACACATTCCTGCCAGGAAAGAGCCCCGGCCAATGAACACCACTTCCTTTGATGGTATAGCAAGAGCCAAGAAGAGGGAGAAACAAGTCTGTGGACGTGGAATAGATTTGAAAAGCCTTTGTGCGGTTGGCGGAACCATCTAAGTGCTTTAGCCACGGCCGCGGGGTCAACACTTACGCAATGTGGGTGTAATGCCAGAAACCAGATGGTGATGTTAACACTTACATTTTTTACAGAGTTTCAAATTTGTAACTGGCACCGGGCCACGAGAAGATCAAACACAATATCGCACAGAACAAATTGTCACAGGGTAGTCAGACACGTAAACCTTACTTTCCTAAGCAACAGTCTGATCATATTGGCATATTATTGCAGGAACAGCACAGGTATGATTAATAGCATTACTGACGTCTACATTTACAGCTTTTTCCTGTTGTAACTAAACGTCTATCATGAAAAAGGTCCATCAGGTCACTGCTTTGACACCTCAATTCATGTAAATGCTCCACTTTACCATTTTCTATGGCTTTTAAAATGTGGACCAATTTTTCCACTCAGTAGATTGAGGGGAGAAAGTAAGAGAAACAATTGTGCACCGACCTCTAATTATAGCTTTTTTCTCTGGCTATAAAAAATATTTTCATCAGGTATCCGTTCCTTGCTTGTGTAATCTCTTCAGTGAATCATAATACACTGCGGAGCCACTATTGGTTTTGGCGTAGCCGGTACTTTTCCTCTACACTGTTCAAGCTCACAAAATATAAATAAATATAATATAAGCTTCCAACACAAGCAACCAAACTACTGTTTGGATGTTGTTATAGGACTTTGTGTTACTCACATTTTGTACCCTTAGAGCAAATTAAAAAATGCACGAGTATGCAAGACAAGATCTGGAATACTGTCTCAAAAATGCTGAGGGTGTGTGTGTGTGTTCACCATCTAAGGGTCAAAACAACCTCATATGTGCAAGCAACACAATCCGACGGGTAATCTGTGAGGGGGAGGGGCCGAGGTCACTTGATATACAAACACAAACAAGTTTGCAGTGGCCATATCTGACTGATCCTGTTTCTTATCATATCATCTAGTTGTTGTGTTATGAAAGCCAGTCTGCCCCTGCATGCTTCTATATATATGAGTTAGTGTTCTCCAAGAAGCATGCTCATGTAAGTCTTTAACTCGCACATAAGACTCAAACTCACAGGGAGTGCGCGCCGTGAGACCGAGCGAACACGAAAACACACATCTGGTTCCATTCAGGATGCCTGGAATTCTTCGCCTGCTTGGTTCAGATTACTTCCCAGAGACCCCATGCTGGCTGCGCCGTACCGCAGATAAACTACGCCGCTCAACACAATGCCCGACCTATTCAACACACAACTGGAAAGGTGTAGCTTGGTGAGGGTAAAGGGGTGAAGCTGAGTTTACAGGCGGGAGGTTTTTGCTCGCTGTAGTCGATCGACAGGCAGGAGACTCCTGAGAAGCAGGGTATGCTAATTTACTTCTCTCTCTGCTTCTCCCCTCTTGCAGACCTTTCCCTCTCCTTACAGTATGCCGAGCAGGAGTGGGTCCTGAGGGAAGAGCACGGCAAAGGTTCTGCCAGAAGGAGCAGCACCTTAATGTGATCCTAACCCCTCCAACAGATATCCACAGGGGGAAAGCCCCGGCAGCAGAGGGGCCGGCTCTGCAGAGATCCAGAGCAGCGAGACAGACGGATACAAGGTCGGGAGCTGAAGAACCTTGAGAGTGCTGGTTCAGGCTGAACTGCAGCATTAAAGCAGGGCCAGGAGAGGCCGGCTGGAGAGCAGTCACATATTCACATTTTCACATTTTCGTCTGCTCGCAGTTAGCAATCCAACTCAAGTAAACTGCAGTTTATTGTTGTTTTTGTTGTAAGAGCCCCCTATGTGCAGCAGCTATAAAATAACAACATGATTTCTATTCCAAACAGAAATGCCTATGCGCCTTGGGATCTGTTTGTTCTGCACAGCAATCTAACTATAATTCCTGAACGTCACCTTTCCTTTACATTACAGACCCCCACACCCCCCTTTCTTCTTCCAATCCCCCACCCCATTCTCTTATCTCCCAGGTTTGACAGAGTGATGTCTTCAGCCAAAATCACCTCGTCTCCTCCGGTTCCCCAGGAGATGGAGTGCCAGTGATGTAGACGATTCAATCAGTGAGAAGTGAAAGAGCAGATCACAGACAATACGCCGCGGCCCCATTACCCCCGGTCCTCGGTTACCGCTTGCGATGCTTAGCTCGGGCCCCCACCTAATGGGCCATAATATCATTTTACGCCATGTTCCAGCTCTTTATACTAGCTCTAAACATAACTCTGTCGCCAAGGCACAATAAAAACAGATATATTTCTTTATTACTCCTCACGAAGCATATCACCAGATCTGAGCACCCCTACAAAGGAAACTAATATCTACAGGAACCCGCTCTTTTCCTTGGCTCATTTAGAGCAGACGCGCAGTTGTTATTACATTGAGCTGCACTCTGTCGGCCTCACCTCCCCATGCCGTTCACTCAGAGTGTAATGGATGTTTTATTATAATCAAATGAATACAATATCTTCACCATAAATAGTCTACTTAAAAAGCCATTTTCTCTGCCTGGCAATATGTTTGAATGTCCATCACGCCTCGAGCAACAAGGTGCCACATGTTTAATTCAGAGACGATGCAATTTGCGTGTTGTGTGCTGCTGTATTGGTGAAAACAGCAACTTGTCTTCGCTTTGCTCAGCCTCACATCCCCCGAGCTGCCCCCTTTCCACCCACCCAATAATCACACTCCACGCTATCTTGCATGAAGCCATGCGAGACACAGGGAGGTTCATTACTTTGCATGATAGCAGGAGGAGGAGATGTCACCTGGGTACTCTTTACTTTTGAGGCCCTTTCGCTTTCTCCATCTCATGGGGCAAATGCTGTGCTTGTAAGTCTTGAGCCAGATGAACAGACTGTGAGGATAAGTTATTATCCGCAACTAGGAATCATCCCCTACACCGGCTATACGACGCCATTGTCCGCTACCCTATATATCATCGGGCCTGACCGGCCCATTTACACTATAGGGATCTGACAAGAGATGAACGAACATTCGGGCATGGACATGTGTGCTGGCGTGTTGTGTGTGTGTGTGTGTGTGTGTGCGTGGTAAGACTGAGCAGAAGGGGAGTTGGGGAATCCAATCTCTCACACAGAGGAGCAGAGACAGGCGGGCAGATATGCTCCAGGCCCAGAATAACCCCGGCGGTATCCATGAATGAAATGACAGGATTACAGGGGTATTAGAAAACCTGCTGAGATGGTTGATAATGCTGTTTATGGCTGGGCGTCACACCGCCTGCAGGGAAAGAGTCAAACTGTTTTACTAATGAAAATATGGACGAGCTCTTCACACGAGCGGCGCGCAGGACGTTCAAGGCCATTACTGTAAAACGAGGAGGTCTCCCTCCTTTATTTACCTGATTTGGTTTTAGCTACTTGACTTGGACCTGGACTTTAACGCAAATACTTAAAGATTTTTTGTCTTTGGCATAACTGTAGCTGAACCTCTTAAAAGTGGGCACAGTAAACATAAGCCCCACTATCCTGGTTGAGAACGGGATTATTGTTGTGTCAACAACCCCCATGGATAATAGTAATTACTGCCCTTGCAGCGGCGGCATCAGAGTGAGGCAACTTCCCTAGCTGACAGCTTGGTCCTAATTACCAAGAACCACCAATTACTGGCTCCATTTCATTATTTATATTGCTCAGCACACCCAAATAAAAGAGACTTCAGTGACTCTGAGCAGTCACATCTCTGGCAGCTGCAGAGAAGCATCCAGAGGACCTGCTGAATCATTCTCTCATGGTTTTCTTTCCTGACAACATACTAGTCAGCATCAGCGTGGGTTTCGTTTCAACTTTGGCAAGGATACATTAAGGGGGGGGGATTGTGGGCATCCTCCCCCGGGAAATTTTGAGCATCAAACACTTCATTTCCTGCATTGTTGTACCCTGAATTTTGGTGAAGGCAGCAAACTGTGTCTTTACTGCATCAGTTTACGGCAAGAACGTCTTTATTTATGTATAGAAAAACATGAAATTGACACATTTCAAATGAAATTTATATTGCAGTGAAGCTCGTAAATTCAAATGTCTTAGAAATCACATGCCGCTCTTGTTTTGACAGTTTCTGGACACCGGCTTATCTGCTGCTATCTTGGCTGGAGAGCTTTAATGGGGAGGTTCAGCGCCTTAGCTGGTATCTACGATTTTATTATTCAGAAGACTCAGTGATTGTATACTTCACAGATATAAAAAAAGCCTGTGTCTTTATTCCATCTATGAATGCACACGTTCTAAATATTGAGGTGGAAGTATCCGCTGCATGCCTCCGAAAATATGTGCCTGTGCTAGTCAGCAGGCAAACACAACACTGCTGGGGCAACAAAACTGGGTAAAAGTATAAAATAATTCCAGAAGGGGACTGGCTTCACTTCCCTTTTGTACACACAGGAAGGAATTAAGCTGTGAAGGAAGTCCATTATCATCTTCTCTTTTCCCATTTGCTCCCGCTTGTTTATCTGCCAAGGAAACTGCAGAATCAGTTCTGAAACATCAGATCTGGAGCTTTTTAACTACTTCAACATTTTGCATCTTGCATCCACATTCATATTTCATTCAGTCCACTGTGAGCTCTATATTAGTATAACAGACTTGTCTGCTGCTGTGTAAAAGATGCCTGCAATTTTTTTTTTTTAAAACAACGAGACAAAACACCATAAAAACACAGTTCTTTATCTAGTGTGTGTATTCAACCATGCACACACACACACTGACTTTCGCAGCTGTTTGCCATCACCTTCTGCTGCCAAGCGCCGTCCAGCGACGGCGGAGGGGGGTGGGGGGGAGCAGAGACTCGGGGCGGGGGCGTGAAATTCTGCTATTCCTGCTCCAGTGAATTCTGCAGAAACTTGGCAGATCATTGTGGAGATTTGTATGTCTGTGAATTTGACATGAAACTATTTGAGAGGCTCTTCTGGAATCTGTCTCTCAGTGCACCTCCCCTTACAGGGGGCCTGACTGTTTAGCTTAGGTTCTCATAAAAGGTTGACGACCACATTTCTAAGTCATTGAGGGTGCAGATAGGCGATTAACTCACTCGACGGTTTTGTAAACCGTTACAAAACTTTGTTGCTTCAAAAAAAAGTATGCCTTTGAGTACAGTAAAGCACATAATCCTCAAATAGTGGAACCAAACAAAAAGCATTTGCATCCTCTATACAGATTTCTGGAACTGTACACCTTGTGGATTAACAAAGGCTCTTTCTCTAATGATGATTCAGTGCAAATTCAAACAGCAGCTCATCAAGCTCAGCATGCTGTAAATCATGTAAAGCTATTACGTTCCAATAGGACAGACAGTCTCAAAAACACGATTAAGTATGTACAAAAGGAATCTACAGTGGAGATCCAAAGCGCTTAGCATTTAGATGACAGTTGCGCGGGGCAGGCCTTGTTTGCAGGGGCTGGAGTGGAGCTGTATATGTGGCCCGGAGGCCGGATCTGTTCCAACTGTGCCCTGGCAAGGAAACGTTCAGCCCAGTCAGCCTCGACAGCTTGGATATTCGCAGGGGGCGATGGAAAAATGGAGGACTGCAGCACAGTGTTGGAGTTGGGGGAGCTCGGAGGAGGTGGGAAAGGGCTGATGAGTCAGGAACAAGGTGTTTTATATTATTTTCGTACCACAAGGACATGGCATTTGCAGTGTTCGATGAGAAAACCGAACGTGGGCTACTGTTGAGGGGATCATGTCTGTGTTGCCTGCGGTGATAGTTTAGCATCTGGCAGGTATGTCTGGAGGGGGCTCGCAGCATTCTTAACCACCTTTACACATTCTGAAGGTGTTAAGATTATGCCGGCACCGCAATAGTACTTTGCTTTGGTTATGATGCATTTTTAAAGCCTGGAATTGAATTATACATTTATCACTGCAGAGAAAACTGGCAAAATGTCTATGTGGTCCAGGAGAAAACAAATAAACAAAAAAACACAGCAGGATCGAGCAGTTTTTCCACTGTGACCTGACGACAGCAGAGCTTCTGGCCTACATGACATTGTCATTTGACAATCCATTGTGACAATTTCAGAGTTTCCATAGATCCCAGGCATTAAAGTTAGGACGATCACTTTGATTTAGTGTGACAAATGAATTATTCACTCTCATCTCTGGGGATGCATAGTTAAATTCTGAGTCATTCTGAATATCGTAGAAAGGACTTTTGATGTCGGACAGCTTTCTCCTCACTTGATTAACCTGAACCAACTTCAAAAGTGCCAGTTAGGGTATCGCCATCAGCAATATTCTAAACAAACGTGGAGCCTTTTTTAAAAACAATATTTTCGGTGAGACTCCTCTTTGAAATATTATGTGCCAAACTTATTACTATCCATTAAAACGGTCCTGTTTACCTGTAACTGCTATATCCTTCAAAAGGAGTACTTCTAAAGAGGCGGATCTCAGTATAACAATAATACTATATAGGTGACTGCATTGATTAACGTTCAAACTTCTCTTGAATTAATGCAGAAGATAAAAAGGTCAGTGCCGCACAAGGGAAAAGAAAAATATAGGCCCCATCTTCCCATCATGAAAAAGGAAGGCAAAAAACAAGAAAACAAGATTTTTTTTTTTTTCAAACTTGTTTGCTCATGTGCATCATAATTCATTCATCCCAAAGTACCTCTTCGCTCCTGGGTTGTGCCAAGGCAAAGGCTCATGGGAGAAATGATTGGCACCTCCTAATCCACATGGATACCAAAAAGCATGTCATTACCATGACATTTACACCAGCTTCTGGGATGGGAGACGAAGCGTGGGAACAACAAAAGGGATAAAAACACTGAACAAAACTCCAAAAGTGTTGAATGAATTGAATTTTTAATGTGCCATGTTTTTTGGGTCACAAGTGTAGCTTAAGTACTCTGGGCAATGGCATCTCTCTGCCCATGTGCTATTAATTCAGCACAAGCAGAACAACCACCTGGGGTAGCCTACATTTCAAATGAGCCATATTTTGTTTATCTTTAACACCAGCGGGCAGGCTGGCGGGCATGCAGGCCTGGAGGAAATGCGATGGAAAGTGGAGCACGAGAGTTATGACCTAAGCAAACAGCTGATTATGGAGAAGATGAGTGAGAAAAGGAGTTGTCTGTCAAGCTAAGCCCTGCACAGATGGACGAGTGTAGCACACTAAGAAACCAGCAAGTCCTGAGGCTTTGTGGCAGCTTTGGGTTTTAAAGTACACAGCTGAAACAGTTAGGGAGGAAGCAGTGAACGGTGGGTGATCTCACATATGGCACATTTATGTGCGACTGCATGTCAATGTTCCTCACCTTTTCTTTCATCTCATCAGCTCAGTGCATCATGGTGACTCAAGTTTCCCATTCCTCAGTGAAGTATGAACAGAGGAAGGTTTTACAGCTGTCTATATAAAACTATGATAGGAGCATTTAATTGCTGGGGATCTTCGTTTAATGAGCATCAGAGCAAATTTAATGACTTGCGGGCCTTAATAAACAAGCACAGAAACTTACTGGTGTGCAAATAAAGTTCTAACAGAATATAACTTATCCCAGTTTGTAGGCTAAGTCTTGTCTTATAATTGGACCATTGTTTCCTGACACACAAATACACAGTGTTGACCATTTACTAGCCAGAAATGTTCCACTTCTATGAGCACAATAACAAAAAGTGTCTCTGTTGGTGTACTATGGCACTTGGAGGCTGAACCTTGCCAGAGCATCTCCCAGGTGAGGCAGTCAACTATCTGCTGGGTAGCACGGCCGCTCCCTCACTCCCCTCTCTGCTCTACACACCCTGAGTACTCAGCCCTTTCCCTAGAGCTCACTATCACCACACTACCTCCACTCTTGTACTGACAGCCAAACAATGGGAGCCAGCACTGCCTTAACGAGTAGGAGCTGGAGGCTCGACTAATTAGAGAAACCCCCAATACCCTCTGCCATTGCCTCCAACCCCTCCTGTTAAGTCAAAACAGTGCCTTACAACTTGGCCAGGGATGGGACTGCTGGACCCATCGTCAGAGAAATAAGCTGGAAGTTGTGTGTTTTTTTTCACTGGCCTCTGGCCAATGGGGGACTGTGGTAATTGCCCGAATCCCACTGTGGCAAGTGAAAGAGTGAGGGTGGCACAAGCCAAGGAAAGCGAGAAAATGCTGGGGCCGAGTGTGGGAATGAAGGTCTGGCAATAATAAAAAAAGAAAACAAAGAAGAAGCACATAGGAGCTTAGAAAAATGAGGCAGAAAAGATAAATGTTTATAGGGAGAAAAAACAGTGCGACATGCAGGACAGGTGATTCAGATAAAAGTCTGAGCCTGCAGACTCTTTGTTGCGTGAAAATAATACAAGAGAGAAAACTGGACAAAGTATTGGGAGTGTAAGTGAAAATAGAATGACCTCGGGTGCTACTCACTAGGGGAAGGCAGACAAGGGAGCAGCGAGCGTCTTGGCTGTTGGAGTGGAACAGAGCAGGGTGCAGCGGCGGCTGCACAGTGGGTCCTCACTGGACACTTCAATCACAGGCAGCCAGAGCCCCGGGCAAACTTGGCCAATTAGCCGCACACTGCCGCTGACCCCCAGCTTCATTAAGGGCCCAGGCTCTGGATAAGGGGAGAAAGGAGAGGAGAGGATTAGTGGGGGAGAGAGTAAACCATCAGCACTGGCCAGGTTTGAGAAGACACACATACGTATTTGCACGGACACACATGCTAGAGGTGACGCTGAAGGTTACAGATAAACACAATCAACTGTGAGAGCGCACCGCACATACACACGTACCACACGTACACACTCGGCGCATCGCACTCCCACCTCCCCCTGTGGGCTCAACCCCACAGCAAAAGGTTGTGGGGCGGAGGTTAGAGCTGTAGAGGCCAAAGGGCACAGCTCCTTCCTCTCTCCCACGCCGCCGCACTGACAGCAACAGGTGTGGTGGCCAGCAGACATGCAATTACTAGGCTGAGAATCTGCTCTTTGTGACAGAGACAACGGCAGATCAGAGGGAAGATCAGAGCGAGAGGGAGGAGGAGAGGAGAGGAGAGGAGAGGAGAGGAGAGGAGAGGAGAGGAGAGGAGAGGAGAGGAGAGGAGAGGAGAGGAGAGGAGAGGAGAGGAGAGGAGAGGAGAGGAGAGAAGAGAAGAGAAGAGAAGAGAAGAGAAGAGAAGAGAAGAGAAGAGAAGAGAAGAGAAGAGAAGAGAAGGATACAGACTACTGAGTCCCTGGGGAAGAAAGAAAGAGAGGGAGAGAGATTTCCAGTCGGCTCTTTTCATCACAAATCCCTTGCGGACGAAGCGCAAGTGTGCAAAGCGAAAAAGAAAAAAAAGGAAGGAAAAAAAATCATATCAAAAACCAACACATACGCTGGCTATGACACACCTGTTGTTCCGCAAAGGAAATACACATTTACATGCTTTGGTGGTCTGGAGAGATCTCACATACATGTGTGCACAACAGTGAGACAAAGATGAGGGTAAACTGACAAGATGTAATTTCCTTTCAGATTGGGTGGGGCTGCTTGAGGTGCTCTGGGACAAGTTGTGCTCAGTGAGCCCTGACAGCAGGAGTGTTTGCTCTATGCATGTGTGTTTGTCTGCATTACAAGTGTGTGTGTATTATCCACACGGGACCTCGGCTTGCATCAGCGGCCTTTGCGATGGAAACCGCGGCGGCACTCCCGGGTGGGTGCAGCAGCTTCATACGGCGCTTTTCCCCTCTCCGATTACGGACCTTCGATCACGGGGGCCTTCGATCAGGCTAAAGTAATGTTTGTGCTCTTTGCCGCCAGTGTAGCAATAACTGCTGTCAGAGACCGTGCATGCTTGGGTGAAGAGGAGATACTGGCCTTTTATTTAAAACAAGCCAAGGATAAAAGATCAATGGTGCAATTCGGGCCATGAATTGGAGGGAGAAGTTCACAAACATACTGAGGAGATTATGAGAGGGAGATATATGTGTGGGGAAGGGGGAGAGGAGAGCGAGGGGGCATCTAGCTCATCTGGGTGCTAGTGGCTTATTGATCGGTGAAGACACACAGCTCCCAGCCATTCATCACAGGCCACTCAGGCCCTTAGATAACTCCTATGATAGTGCCCTGCTGCTGCTGAGCATCTGCAACTGGCCACATCCATTAGCCTTCAAAGTAAGCCCCCTAGCCTGGGAACGGGCGTGGAAAGGGGGATGCTGGGTGACAGACTGGAGGGAGGTCTGGAATGAAAGAGGGGGAAAAGCTCAGACGAGTAGTGTACACAATGGCAGAAGCTGGGGTTGAAGAGCTGGGGCTTTATGAAAAATGGGGCTCTGACAGCCAGAACAGAGATGAGAAACTGTCTGTTTGCACCAGTCAGAAGGAAAAAAAAAAATGTCACGGCACTATTGTTTCCATTTCCCGGCCAAGCCGTATTAGCAAAGCTGTTTTATAGCCTATAGCACACACGGAGTTGGAGCGACAGGCAGCTCGGAAAACTGCTGAGTGGCTCCGTACATATGTGTGTGTGTGTAGAGAGAATTCCCAGATTGAGCAGGTGGGGCTCAGCCATAATGAGGCATGCAGGGAGAGAGGAGAGGGAGAAAGGGGGGATCGGAGCGAGGGCGGAAAAAAAAAGGGAGGAGGCCAAAGATCGAGGGAGAAAGACAGAGTGAGAGTGATGGAGACGGGCTCAGAGCCAGAGGCATGGCCCCAAAAGAGCAATTACAGGAGCTCCAGAGAAGGTGTGGGCCCAGCCCCCAGGCAGAGTTTCAAACAGCACACCAGCTCTGCCAGACATATACTCTCTCTTCTCACACACATACACACACACACACAACAATCTAATGCACATATCTGACAAACAAAAAGATGGAAAGGGACAAAATAAGGAGAGGATGATGAGCGCGAGTCAAGGAGGGAAGGAGACGGCCATGAGAGAGCGGGGGGGTCATCGCCGTGACATACTCCCCCACACTGTTTCACTGCAACACTCTGCTCTGGTCCAAGCCTGTTCCCTCAACAGCACGGCCCTGAAACAAAGGCTAAAAACTCCAGGGCTGAGGTCAGCGTGCACAAAACTTTCAAGTCGACTGTGCTCTGTGTGGTGAGATCCAAACAACGCTGAGTAGTCTGGACAGCCACACTCCATGGTGCCCGTCACATATACAAGTTCAAAATGGTTTCTGAAGGCGACCGTTTCTGCCCCCCCACCTCCGACATACCACCTCACCCCACCACCACCACCACCACTTAAAGGAGAACAACATGCTGGAAAGAACATGCGAGAATGATAGGAGGAGAAGAAAGAGAGAGATGTGCAAACAGATAAGGGGGAGGGGAAATTAAATTAAGAGAAAAGTTCTTGCGCACCGGTATGCACCATTGATTTCCTATTCTCTTGGAAACATTTAATGAGCTTAAATAGGAGCCTCGTTTGACACTGCCACAGTGACTCGGAGGGGCCTCCCAGTGAGAGGAAATCGTTCAGCGGCTGTGACGGCTACCGGAGAGGAGGAGGAGGGGGGGGTGTGGAAGATGGAGAGGAGATAGAGGAGGAAGAAGAAGAGGAGGAGGAAGAGGGATGGGGGAAAGTGATGGTTTTAATGCCAAAGCAGGAGACGTGTGTAAGACAGACGTTGGTTTATGCTCGGGAAATGGTCCATGGGTAGTAATACTTGCCTAGTCCTCAGTGAGAAAGAAAAAAGAGTGAGGGATGAAGGAGCTTACTGGGAGAGAGGCAGACGGAGGAAGGGGGGGATACAGGTGGTGTACGTTTAGCCAAGCTGCCTCGTTATGTGGGTGCTTACCACTCAGGCACTCATTATAACCCAACAATGTCCAAACTGATTGACAGCTACTGCTCTACTGCGGCGTTTCACCTCATTACTTCCTGGATGACCTCCCTATGAGGCATTCAAAAGATGCCTATTGCTCGGCGGCCATCTTGTTTTTTCTTCTCCGCCGCTGCTCCCTTTTTCTCCCTCTGTCGGCGGGAGAACTATTGTCACTTCAGAGAGCAGAGTCCAGAGGCGCTTCACCGCTCTCCGCCGCTGATGAGGGCCCCACTGGGAACCATCCCGCTCGCTTTATGAAGCTGTCTGGCAGAGTGAATGGACTCAGCGTCCCGCCACCTTTCGCAAGCAATCATGATAAGAAGAGTGTGGAGTCAGGCATGGCTGTACACTCGCACCATGGGGTGGGGGGTGAGAGAGAGGGGTATACAGGGCTGTGTTCTGGGCTGGAAAATAAACTCATTTCACTGACTTTACTCAAATCGCTAATTTTTTTTTCAGTGGCATCCAAACTAATTAAACTGAGAATAGCTACAACTAATGACAGCAAAATTGCACTTTAAGGAGCCATTTGTACGTTTTTTTCTCTACCGCTATGTTTCTGGCCGGGAATGGGCGGAGGCAATCCTCATTCTCATTTAACAAAACTTTCGGTCATTGTTATGCAATACGTCCTCCGTGCAGTGGTATGTCTTCGGGTCAGATTAGAGGCTATAGTGACTCACTATTGGAAAATGACACATTGAGGTTAGCTGGTTAGCATGCTAACTCCAGGAGAAGAAAAGGCATGACGGTTACAACAGTCCATTTCCACCTCAGGACAGAGCTCAGACTCTGGAAGTTTTGCAAGTCGTAGCATGAACAAATAGTTCCTTTAACTCAACCAAGAACCTCAGCCCCCTCCAGAATGTGAGAGTCGACAGTAAATAATAATTTCAAATACATCACAGAACAATCCAAACTCTGATATATTATCATTATTTTCAATGTTTTTCATATTAAAAATCAGTGTTTGTCCTGTGGTCTGATGTATTTTTATGTAATTTACACCGACACCCTTAATGACCAGCGCCTCACTGTCTTATAGAAGTATTCTTCCTGTTGTTAATGAGATGTAAGCAGCTCATATCTGAAGTGGTACCAAGGTGCACTACCCTAGTTTAAAAACTGTTTGTGTCATGTCTGAATCATGTGAATGTCAAAGAAGCGAGGCCTTTTCAGGGTGCGGGGAATCGGTTAAATCACAGCTTTTCCTTCAGCAATGGACACACTCTATTACCACAGCTGTGGAGATTTTGTTGCTGACTTACAAACCCTCTCTCTGTACAAAGGCAATGTCAGAGCAAACTGTGTTGCTACGCCCTGTAATGCATTATTAGGGCAATATACCGTGCAGCAGGAAGTTACAAAGGAGCAAGATAATGACCCCAGACATTCCAAGACACAAAGTAGAACAACACGAGCACCAAGTGTCCTAACCTAAACCTGCACCGGAGAAAAGGTGAAAGCAAAGTAAACTCCTTGTGCAACACATTTGTGGGAACTCTTGCAACGATTTTGCATTTTTCAAAGTAGAAATAATGCCATGAGTGTGTTCAGCTGTTGGTTGAGTCAAAAATTTAATTTAGTCTAACAAGATCATTTCATTATTCTGTACTATTTAAATCTTCCACTGTTTCTTTTTCAATTAAGTTTCAGAAAAACTGAGACATTCAAATGACAGTTTGAAAAATTGAAGTGTAAAATGTTTGACCAGTTATATCAAGTACTGAAACAATAATGTCTATTCCTGATTTACAATTTCAAGAGATGAAGCTTTTCTTTGTTTTTGTTTTTTATTCTTATACACCCATTTGGAATTTGAGGTTAGGGTTAGCAAAAAAATATCAATTCCAAAATTAAAGAGATAATTAAAAGATTAAGTATGGATTTTGAAAGATATTCCAGTGCTACATTTTGTGTAGATGCAAAAGAGATTTGCAGTCCTCCTGTATGTATGATTTACATAGATACAGGAGGACTGTACATGACTGCTGGACATAAAACAAACCGACATGAAGACCAGCTGGTAATTGCTCAGTGAAAACATATGTTTCTGTATGTAAACATGCTAATACATATGTGCATGTGTAATTGCTACTGCTAGGGATCATCATAAATATTTTACATCCCTGTGTGTGTGTGTGCTTTGAATGTAGCCAAACATGTTTTCAGCTTCTTACATCAGCAGGTCAGAGGAAGTTTTTCAGTTCCTGACCCCATTTTATCCCCCCCAAACACCGGCTCAGCTTCTGGAAGAGCGGCTGGCTTGTGCCACCTCTGAGTATCTACCCAGACAGATGCATAGTAAGCAGTGCTGGAGCCAGTGTGGGTGTTTGGCACAACTGGCAGCAGTGCTGAGGCCATGTTTCGCTGGGCTTTCATGTGTGACTTGCAGCAATAGTTATGCTGAAAAAGATTTTTCTATGAAAATGATGGATCTTGGTTTTGAAAAAAAAAAAAAGAAAAAATCACGTGACCCACTGGTGATTAATTACAGTCAAAGAAAAACAGCCCACATGAGTGTGCCCTCCTATCCCTCTGTAGAATCCAGGCAGATACTCATGGGCGCACACTCCCACACATACGCAACCAGCATAGGAGGACGTGGAAGTGACTAACAGTAGCATAAGGACAACAACTTGAGTGTTGAAGTGCTATGTACTGCTTTCTACAGTGTCCCAGCTGTCATTATCGCCATTATTGCTCAGCATAGTGCCCAGCTTGAAACTATTTTTCACTGGAAACTGTCTTTACTCTCCATAAGAATCCATAGGCCATCATCTATATGACACTTTGGACCATTCTCTAAATCATTCACACTGGCCTATATATAGCCAGTGGAGAAAAGGTCATTATTGAAACAGAAAGCTATATTTCATAATTGCACCACCATGCTTCCATCCCCTCAGTGAAATTGGCTCTCCAGAATATATTCTCTCTCACTCTTTTCCATCTCTCTTTATCTCCCTCTCTTGTCTGTTGGAGAGGGCGATTTTGACAGGCTGACTGTCTCTCCTGATGCAATAACCACCCTCCATTTGTATCTGAGGAGGGTGCATTAACTAGACAGCGTAATCAGCCCGCATAGGAAAGGCAGCAAGCCTCACCAACCGACTGCTTTTTACCACTCTAACCCATAACAGCTCGTCATTAGGCCACAATTAGTACAGCTCACTCTGGGGAAAAAAATAACCCCTCAAAGACCTTTAGCCAGCAGAGTGGATGCGAGAAACATGAATACTTTTCGCCTGAGTCCATTGTTGCACTACACACTCCAGTGAAGTAGTCTTATTTAATCACACTCGATATAGAATGCAATGGGACTGAAAAGCAGAAGATTAAAAAAATGAACCTTACAGTGACCTGGGACGAAGCCAGAAGCTAACCTGATACTGCTGACATGTCACTGTAGAAGGTTTCGCAGTGAGGACTCTGATGAAAAAGGGCTTATCGCCAGACACTTCAGACAGTGCATAATTCATCTCAAAAGGCAGCAGGCAAAAGGATGGAGGAAAAACATCCAAAAGCACTGCTTTATCATAAAGTGTGTGCACTTTCCAAAACAGGGAGGTGGGTTTTGTTGAAGTACTCCTGTGGTGAAGGTGCACTTCAGGTGAATTGTGTTCATCTAGCGAAGGATGCAGTCGCACAAGTCTGCAAAAGCAAAGTTCAGTATGTATAAACACACTCCCTCCCCCTGGGTCTTTGGAACAATAAAGGGAAAACGCGTGTCTCTGTGTCATTTGTGGCATGCTGGCTGTGGGCAGACACAGATAAGAGTTTGGATCGGAGGAGGCTGACACACTGTGATTATCTCCCGCTCCTGGAATTGACCGTCCATCAATCCAGATGGCCAAGAGGACCGAGGCCCGGGCCGACTCAATTGTTGCCCGAGACAAGATTTTCTTTTTTTCTTTTTTCTTTTTGATTCAATGACCTCGAAAAAAAAATGAGAAAATGTGTCAAGTATTTCAAATGTGTTGTTGTACTGGCGCACTCATGCTTACTATTCATATTCACAAACACTTGTGACGAGACAGGGAAAGTGCTGCAGTCTCAGAGATATGATAACTAGCTCGTATGCTCTCGCACTAAGTCCTAGCACACACACGGCCGTGCTCAGAGACCACCACCTGACTTTCCAGGACTCCCTCTCAAGTCCCAGTCTGCCTTCCTGGCTCTCTCGCAACCTTCCCCCTCACCTCACGCTGCGTGTTCTGGACCTGAATCCATGTCCGTGTGCCGGCCTGAGCCACGGGAGAGGTGGAGGAAGGGAGGGAGTTAGGAAAAGGGAGGGAGGTAGAGAAAAGAGAGTGTGTGTGTCAAGAAGCACATTCTTTCTGCTGAGCGCCATCTGGAAGTGGAAAAGGTAGATAAACAATGACGTGAGTCGCATCCCATCTCCTTTCCCAAAGCCGGAGCAGACACGCGCTCACCACAATGCATGAGCGCCATCGCCACCGATCCTGCGCGGCGTGCCAAGCATTGTCAGGGATTGGGTCTTATCAATCGTTGGCCAGATACTGAGCAGAAGCATGAGGCAAACAAAGGGAAGGGGAGAGAACAAAAATAGAGGGGAGCCGCGAGCGACAATGAGAAACACAAATGAGATGATGGCTGGGAGCCACCCGTCCGCGCGGCCCGGACCTACTCTATTTAATCTGGTCAAGTCTGTCCCTAAAAAATCAAAGCAATCTTCTCCAGTGAGCTGACAGAGGAGGGAATCAGACAGCCAATCCCACCCAAAAAGGAAGTTGCTGTGGAATTGAATGAGGGGATATGGGGCTCTGCAGCATTGTGCAAAGCATGCAGACTATTACGGCTGGGGAACTCTGCTTTATTTAAAAAAGTCCATTTGCATTCACTCAGCTTGCAAGTGGAGCTTGGGGGCAACGTTAGCTGCTGCTCCTGCTGCTTTTGAATTCCTCACCATATTTTTTAGGCCCTTCTGGCATGCAATATATTACTGTAGTAGTAGAAATCTTTATTATCCCTTATGGGGAGAATGCCCTTGTAGTAAGTCAGAGATAATAACAAAAACAATATCCGTACAATACAAAAGCACAGAAGTTGAAGACTGATGAAGAGCAACAGCTGGAGCAACAGCTGGGGGGGGATGGTGCTCCCTGTGGGTGCTACAGCTCTTGGGGCCACCCTGTCCTATAGGAGAGCTTAGATAGACCTGAGTAGGACTAGAGTGAGGCATACAAAGGCCACTGAGGGGACGGCATGAAGAAACAGGGCCAAAATGAAGAGACTTTGACAGCTATCCCTCAGGCAGCCAGAGGAGCCGCACCTGTGTGCACCTCCACTCTGCTCAGTTTAGTTTCCGTCTCCTCTGACTCCCCGCCCACTCAAACACACACACAGCAGACTCTTCAGCTCTGTTGGCACTGGCGGGAACAACAGGAGGGAGGGATCAGGTGGCTGGGGCAAGCAGACGGAAAGAGAAGGACTGGCGAGGGGGCTGACAAATGAGTCTCGTCAGGTAGCATTCGCAGATGTGAAGGGATGGAGGGGAAGAGGAGGCAGAAGATAGGTTAAGGGAGGGGAGGGTGTCTGTCAGCTCATATTGGCCCATCAGCGAAAATCTCCTGCCCTGATTAGAATCCACTGCAGTCAGGAGAGAGGAGGGGAAAGGCACAGACACTTTGAAGGAGGAGGCATTTAGAGCGGGGTCTGTTTGCTCCCGCGGACCGCTTACTGATTCTGATTGAGGAGACAACGAAACATAGCCTCCGTCTCTCTGCCTGGGACACTTCTCACACTGCGATGCCTCTGATCAAGAAGAGCAGGGGGGGACAAGGCGGAGGAAGAGCCCTGGAAGGGACCCTGGGAAATTTGGGTCAGATGCACGACATATTACTACAATGACTGACGAAAAAAGAAAGTGAGAAGAGAGGAGGAGAGGAGAGGGAGCGCGAGCGAAAAAGGAGAGCACTGACAGGGAGCCAAAATATTCACAGCATAGAGGATTTGTGTTTCAACATGCCCCAGTGTGCAGGGAAAAACAGGAAATTCTTCACAAGCGGCCTCAGAAAATAAAAAGAGCATAATCACGTTAAAGTGATTTTGGCCAAATGAATGCACAATCCTTTAGCTGTATTCAGACCTTGATAAATGCCCACTGTCTCGACTGTTATTAAACACCAGAGAGACTGGTTGGTCCCTGTGCCAGGCAAAACTAATTAAAGCCAGGCAGATGTGTCTGGACAGCGCCGTACCACACACACACACGATGTTACACACTTGTATGCGTCCACACTCGTGCATGCGCAGACACACACAACCTCTAAATGGGCTGTTAACCATGTCCACGGTGCAATCAGTGCCAGCTGATGAGCCGTCACCATGCTAACTAGACCAGGTGAACACGAAACAACAGCATCTCAGATTCAATTTCTAACTCTGGCGTGTTTGACTTGGGAAACTTTTTGTCAGGCAGAGGCCAGAGAGAGGTGTGGGTTGCGTTGGGGGGGGGGTGCGTTTCCCCCCGGTGCCTTATTATCCTCGCCGACACCAGGCAACGCGTTTCTTTTCTGTATTCCCCACCTTCGCTGCTGCAGGTGATGATGAGAGTTAGGCTAACAGCAACCAATTAATCTTTCATGGTGCACGTGTTCTTGCTTTTGTAAGGGCTGCTCCATGAAATTGTATGAGACTGCTGCTATAACGGAGGGCTGGTGATGCTTTCATTCTCTTTTCCTTCCTCCTCCTCTTCTTCCTTTCCACTTTTCATTCTCATATTTTGTGAACAAACAGCTGGGCCTTTTTTTTTTCTTCTTTTTTTTTGTGCAAGAGCTATCATTACAGCAGCCTACAGGCATGAGAGCTGCACTCCAAATCGCTGATGGAAGCCCCTGCAAGCTGAGACAGAGCTATAGATGGGATTGAATTGGGGATGTGAGTGCCAGAGAGGAGGGTGCGAGTGTGGAGGGGAAGGGGGGGGGGGGGGGGTGGGGGGGGTGCTCTGGCTATAAGATAATAAACACACAGAAAATCCATGCTCACATGCACGTACAGCGGCGCATGACATGAAGCAATACAAGCGCCCGTGTTTTATCTTCATTTAGGCTGTCGGGCTCATCCCCCTGTAATCACAGCGATCTTAGGTCACATACACACACCAGCAGCTCTCTCGCAGTCACTAAAAAGACACATACACACAGCGGTGACTAATCACCCATCTGGAGCAGCCATTCCCAGGTCTGGATGACAAAGCGCCTATGCCCACAAATATAGGCTAATGCCCTTCTCAACAAAAGGCTTAGGCTGCATTACAGCCAAGCAGACAGGTCTAGAGAGGAGGGGGGGGGGTGTTGTATGACCTGGCTCAGACAAGCATGGACAAGGGAGGAAGCAAGTGACATCACAGATAAGGGTGATGTACTTAGGCTAGCTGCTAGCGGCTACGTGGCGCTGACAGGTCGGTACGTGCAGTTGATTTCAATAACAGCTCCCTGAGTCAAGGGCAGAGAGAGGGCAGAGCCAAAACAGTAGGAAAAGCCATTTCAGTGTGACTAGGCTAGTTTGTGAAGTGAAAAATCCTGTGTGGCGTACCCAGAGGGCTTCGCTGAAACCCTCTCGTCGCTAAATATTAGCGCGTTAGCAGTGGCAGGTGCTAGCTAACCCTCCCTGGAGCAGTCCACAGGGTGAGGCTTATCCTCCACATGCCCCAGCTACTGTGGAAAAGTGTTTCTCAAGCAAAAGCCGGCTGCTGGCTGGCTGGCATGATCCAGGTAAGTCTCCTAGTGGCGATGGAGGGTAGAGAGGGGATGGAGGGGGGGGGGGCTGATGCAACCAAAGCCAGGTTCAGAATGTGGGACGTGGTTGGATCAGAGCCAGGAGCCATTAGCAAAAAAGTGTGTCTGACACAATGGGCAGAACACGACATTTTCAAAAGAGGCGTAGAAGGACTCGAACAGAGCCGTGGTGAAGAGTGCTAGGCAGCTGTTTCATTCAGGCCCTCTGATAACAACCCCCCTGTTCAGGCCGGCTACTGCAAACAGGGCAGGGGGACCTAAAAGCTGCACAAATACAAATCACTTGTTCGATAGGCTACACTGAGCTAAGCAAAAAAAGTAGTTCAATGGCATATTCTCTCATTCATTTCTTAGCTGATCAAGCCTCTTGTGGTTCAATGTGCGCAGCTCTAAAGAATTTTAATGTGCCGGCGTGCAGTTAGATTAATGTGCGTCTTTACAAAAGAGCATATGACAGTATGGTTAATAAGCAGAAAACACTCCAGCTATCAGGAAGAGGCAGCAGTATGAACAGACAAAGATCTAGCTAATGGCCCCAGCCATATCATTTACCGTACAGCCCCTAGCCAGACGCAGGATCACACGCCGGCTCTGCAGACAGGGAAGAAGGGACACTTTCATTACTTAAGAGATAACATCCTAAGAATACTTTCTAAGGGATGAGACTTTGCTTTCAACGCTCACCATGAATCAGCAAACAACTAGCACATCAATTATGAGTGCGGGAAATGAAAACTCGCGGTTATTTAATTCTCTTTTTCCACTTAGTGCTGAATATAAATATGAGCAATGTGATGGAAGCTCAGGCACCCCATCAGTGCAAGGTTTTTGTTTTTGTTTCATGTTCAGGTTTTTTTTGTTATTTTTTTTAGAACAAAAAAAAAAAAACTTAAACTCACATTTCAATTATAAATCCGTGGAACAAAAAAGCAATTTAAAATATGGGTGGGGAAATCATGTGGCGCTTGATATTTACAATCAGTCACAGATTCAAGTGGCCTGTGCTCGGATGGCCCACCTATCACACGCTGACCACTTCAATCGGCAAAAACAACAAGCCTTTACGTCTGTGGCTGTGGCTCGGTCCCATTAAAAACCCATCACACCGACTACCGGCATGCTACGCTTACTGCGCACAAAAACCCATTGCTATAATTGGTTCCACTGCACCCTTCATGCGTTCTGGACGGGCCGACCGGCAAATGCAAACAACTCTGCAGAAACTGGAAGAGAACCAAAGTCTAGTCAATGTATCAGTCACAATCAAGCATGACAAATTAGTTTCAAACAATGGAGGAGAAGTAAAAAAAAAAAAGAAAAGAAAAAGAAAGGAGGGCTGTTTTAATAAAGCGAGCAGAAAAAAAGTAAGGGATGACATGTTGAGGAGAAAAAGGTGACACCAAACACTGTTCGGTGAGTGCTGCAGGAGGTCCAGGGTGATGACAGTTTGACTCTGGGCTGGTGGCACACC
This sequence comes from Trachurus japonicus, assembly GCF_045865225.1. Taxonomy (NCBI): domain Eukaryota; kingdom Metazoa; phylum Chordata; class Actinopteri; order Carangiformes; family Carangidae; genus Trachurus; species Trachurus japonicus. The sequence continues at coordinate 10,550,116 of NC_140912.1, read as the reverse complement.
TCCAGACGACACACACTCTACACAAACAGACAGAAAGGTGTGGTTTGCGAAGCGGGGACTGTTGTTTCACGGTGACCACAGTGCAGGCCACAACCATGTCATTACCCCCAGCCAGCGAAGAAAAAGATGAACCCCAGAGCCTGGAGACTCACAGGAGACCTGACAGTGTTTGCGTGAGGGTGTTTGACAATGAAACTAAGATAAACAGAAAGCTGGGGGGGTTAGAGTTAGACTGCGAATGTGTATGAAAGTGTGACTGAATGAAGTATGAGTGCGCGGAGGTGGCTGTGTGCCATCGAGGCTTAACTCCAGTTAGAGTGAGCGCTGTGGAGATGTTTGTCATACCAGAGTGAAGAGCGTGTCTGGACTGGGATGAGACTGAAACAAAATGTTAGCGGGGCCCCTAAGGCTCCGACTGAAAACACACTGCCCTCTCTCTTCAACACAACACACTCAAAGACTCTCCAGCAAACTCATGATTTAAAGGAAGGGGAAGCTTAAGGGGACTCATTAGTATAAAAAAGGGAAATAACAAATGAGAGCAGAGGGCAGGAGAAGTTTTTTAAAGGAAAAAAGTGATTTATAAGCAAAAAACATTGGTAATTATCACCAGCGAGAGACAATGGAAACTCACCATCACTCATAATTGTTTCTCGGTGTGACATGACTGCAGATAAAGGAAAACTATAATTGATATTCTGAACTGACTTTTGTTAATTAAAGCGCTGATTATTCTGCTAAACAGACTTCGACAACCAGAGGCGCAGCACTGCCCTTTAGAAAAGACACTTGCGCAGCGTTAAACTGAATTTTGGCAGCACGCTGTTGTCCAGGGATCAGGACATCCAATGATATGTAAACAACGCAAAAAAAAAATAAAAAAAAATGGGAGAGTGGTTTGCATACAAGGCAATCCTCAGACCGAGCACTTTTATTTGTTTTCTCCAATAAATGTCAAGCTTTATTAATTGACTGAGCCTGAGAGGGACAGGGAGTGGGGGGTGAGAGGCAGGGGAAGCCATAGAGCAGTGCATGTGGACTAATGTGATTTCATCCTTCTCTGCACTTGGGGCATATTGATGCCAAAACCATGTACATAACTATATATAATAAGGGTCGAAAGTGTCCTTAATCCTCCTGTAGGAAAAGTTTACAGGGAAAAAAAAACTGCCCTGTAATTACTACAACATATCTGTGGACTGAGGGGTTTGTGGATTAGAGAGGTTGGACACTGTCCATAAGGGGACCCTGCCTTACTAAGAGCCAGGTCTGAGCACAAGGGGGAGGTGTTTGAGGACACTGCACTTAATGGAAGTGACAGTCAGCACATTCGCACCCATCTTCTCTGTAGGAGCCATGAAGCCATGGTTTTCTGTTAGTTAAGCTTAAAGCCTCAGTATGTAACTTATTTGGCTTTTTATTAGCAAAAATCAAATATTGCTTTCATAAATATGTATTTATGAAAGCACCTGCATACAAATGAAAGCTTTCTCGTACCTTAGAATGAATTGTTACAAGTCGTTACAAATACATAAGGGGGGGCACACCGAACCGAGGCTGCCATGTTGCATCGCCATTTTTTACGTTCAGTAGCAGCGTGACCGTAGGTAACCACGGAAACTCACTGGAGCTTTCGGCTCGGGGGGAGGTTTTCCAGGTAGCGCCTGTTAAAACTGTCACCACTGTGTAGTGTGAGGAAGGACGGAGGCACTGATGTTGCATTCAGGTGCATTCAGGTGCAGTCAGGCACCTGAATGACGCCGTCGGCAAACCAACCGGATGTCATTTTACTCGACGAGAGAAAGACGGTAAAACGTGGGTCGGGTAAACAATACGACATCACCATGACAACATATTGTCATGCCTGTATTGTTTTGCCTCGTGCTGGCGGACCACTTGTTTACATAGACGCTTGTTTATCCTGTTACATGCAGCGTCTGTTGTCTGTCTGACGTCTGCCCGATTTCACGTGAATGCAACATCAAGAATACATTCCGATATGCAACTGCACCGCTAGATGGGGGTAATTCCTACATATTATACCTTTAAGGGTTGCTTTGGTGTTGTTTATTTTGAGTATGATTTTGTTTATGTTATTATTTTAGTAGTGGGTTATGTCATTATGGGCGGAGTTTAGTACTTATGTTCACCTGTTGCTTTTCCTTTGTTTCAGAGAGGGGGGGGTGAGCATGGGTTGCTGTACTTTTTGTTGACCGCTATAGTTATGCTATGCTAGTAGTTTATACACTTCATTATGAGTTAACCTATTTTGTTTGGTTAATAAACACTTTAGTTCTAAAATTTCAGTGAGTTTCTTTTTGATAGCACGTCTGACATCCGGCCCATGCTTAGCCTCTTAGGCTCTTTTGGCTGAAGTCGCTATACTCTCTGACCACAGCCACTCTGATAGGCCCAGAAAAAAAGAAAGGAAAAAAAAAAAACTATAAATAAATAAATAAATAAAATGAATTAAAAACACACACACACACACACACACACACACTTCCCCCCTCATCAACTGATTACACTCAATACACTCACAGCATACCAGGAGAAAGGAAGGGGAAGTGATGGGTTGGAGAGGGGGAGAGAGGAGGGTGAATAGACGAGGAGTGCTGCCAGGGCCTACTTTTAGATACCGTGGTTATCAGCAAGAAAAGCAGAGCGAGAGAAACAAAGAGGAAGTTTACTGGCGTTGTTTTATCTGGAGGGACATTAAACCAGAGGCACACAGGGGACGAGACGAGACGGCGAGAGCGAAGAAAAAGACCATTCAGAGGGAAAAGGAGAAACTGTCCAAAGTCAGGCAACCTTCAGAAGTGTCCTGTCTTTCTAACTCATGGTCTCGCACTCGTACACACACACGCATACACGCAAACATTGCCCTTGGCTGAAAGTCATCCCTGGTTCATGGTCGCTGGCTTTGATAGGAGTCCAGGCCGTGGAACGAGTTACTAACGACCCAGAAAGCTGCTCGTCGGGCTAGTGGTGCAGCTTGATATGCAGTGAGAGAATCTGTCGCTGGGATGGAAACTGAATGTGGCCTTTGATAAAACACTCAAAGAGGGATAAAAACAGAACTGGAAGTAGGCAGCCCATTAGGGGGCGAGATAGAAAGTCGGGTAGATAGCGTGGGCGGCGACGACGACGACTCGGGGTAAATCCTCGCCTTCTCCCCGCGCCGTCCTTGACCCTGTCGGATTGGGCAGAGGCTCGCGGTGAGAAAGACTGTTGGGCGCATCGCCCTGCAGGTGTGGGCTGGAGAGGGATGAGAGGCATGTTGATGAGGGGTCCCCCACCCCCACCCACCCACCCGCCTGCCGCCGCCAAACACAGCACCCAGGCAGCCCACCGGAGCCCACTAATCAGAGAACTTAGCCACTGACCTCTCCACAGGCTCTATACCTTTTAATGAGATCCATGCCTTTGATTCGTCTAGCTGCCTGGAGGGAGAGACAGATCATGCATAAGCTCTCCCTCACTCACTCACACCAACTCACACACACACATATACACGCGCGCACGTCAACTTTGCCAACTATAGATGGACGCATTCACTGCTGTGGACACAAAGACACGAGAGATGTACACAGCTGAAATAATGAACACTCTGTAATCCACAACAGCCAAGGGCTCTCATGCGTGTACACACATGCACAGGGGAAGTGGATACACAACCATGGGCCAGAACAAGCACAGCCTGAGAACTAACTAAAGCCAACTAATCAGCACACACGACAACACACAGAACGGTGCAGACATAAGCCCAGCCCGGGCTCAAGGACACAACACCCACCCTGTTAAGAGAAGGCCAAGGGAGGTGCAGGTGAGATTGGATCCAGACATGCTCGCTCACAGATAGAATTGAATTATTGATCAGCCAACAGATTGTGTTATGAGGAATTCATGGATCCATGCCTGGGCTGTCCAGCACCCTTAGGGGTGGTGGGGGGAGTGGCGGGGCAGACTGTGCATGGAAGGATTCACTGTACATGTATGTATTTTGTGTACTATATCTGTGCCTGTGTGCTAAGGGAAGCCTGGGGGAGGCAGCCTGCCCTGGTCAAAGTCCGAATTATTTTCCGTGGGCGAAGTGGGCAGTGTGAGCTCGCACTCAGACAAGACAGAGCAAACAGCGAATCGATCAAGCCGGCTGGGGTGATGCATACAGAAGGAAGGCCTCGCCCTCGCTGCGCTGAGAGGGCTTTAACTGCTCACACACTGAGTGGCTGTTTCATTGGCACTCAGGCAACAGCACAATCCTTAGCTCTTAATACCAGCAATGGAAAGGGAGGAAATGGGATTTTTATTTGTCTGAGCTCCACGGGTGGTCTGCAGCTGCTAATAGTGCACTGGAATACAGGGGCCGCGCTTAGCTTGGGGTCTCAGGCTAACATCAACACCAGCCAACATGAGGTGCACGCTGTTAGACAAAGGTATGACTGTATTCTATCATGAGGCCGCGGCACCTAACGGCCAACTCTGACCCAGAAACATGTTGGAAGTTCCTTAGAATAAAAAGCAGAACAGAAATTCATTTTTGCACCATATTCATCATAAATGTCAGGCTGTTGCCAGGTCATGCTGCTGAACAGTAAAATAAAAACAATTGAAGGCTGTCAACATGAAGAATTGTTATTTCATGGACACACTGGCCAAGACTTAACACGTGTGGTGAGGCCCGATTCAGATCCTGAGGCTCAGAATTCTGTCTATGTAGAAGAAACACCAAATCACTTTAATCCAGTCTGATCATTTTTCCCCCAAACTGAAAAAACAGACACTTTATCACTTGGAATTACACTTTTTTTTTAATAATCTCGATGCTCTTTTGTGATTAGGAGTTGTTTTGTTTGTGTGTAGAACAGATGTGTGGTTTAAGCAGGCCGCTCGAGGGGGATAATGTTTTATTTTCAAGTTGGAAGGTGTAGACACACAACAACCCAGTGGGACCGAGATGTGAGTTTGTTTTTTCCATTACCCAAAGAGGAGACCAGCTCCATATGACTAATTAAACGACAGACACAGAGGAATGCATGATGACAGCCCGACGGCAGACAGGGACTGCAAGTGAAACAGAACAGAACCTGGTTAAAAATAAAAACTATGGCTAAGGGAGGAGGAGGAGGAGGACGAGGAGGAGGAGTAGAGACATGTCAGTGGAAGTGTACTGTTGATCTCAACAGGGAGGGCTACAGAGAGATCTTAATGGAGGTCTGGAGTGGTGGATAAATGGCTACTCTGGCCTGGTCATGCAGCCAGTCGGCATCTGTCCACCAGTAAACAAGCGACGCCACACTGACATGGCCTCTTACACCCCACTTTGCTTCAATCTGTTATTGGAATGCTACACACTTCTCCTCCATGTCCAATTGAAATCGGATGAGAGTAGAAAGGGAGGAGAATGTCTCCTGGTGAGACTTGTGTGATTTGGGGATCCAATTTGGCAGCCTGTTTTCTGTAAGCATTGGAACTGCAGCGTGTTGTCACAGGACGCACTAGCGGAGCAGCATTAGCTCGTTTTGCTGCGTGGAGAAGAAAGAGAGACAAGGTCTTGGTAATAAGGTTCTCTAACCCCAGCAGCAGATCTACTCCCCCTAATGACTGTAATTAAAGAGTCCGGCTCCACGGAGGGATCAATGGCGTGGGATCGGCTCAGACGTAGAGCAGACGTAGCTGCAGCTGAGGGAGGCGACCACAGGGCCGGGTTTAAAAACTTACGGCCTGAACAAATGGTAGGCTAGCGTGTGTTATGAGGGCTTGTAAATATGTAGGCATTCTTACAGGGGCATGTGGCTGTGACTCTGATGTCATTTCTCCACATATCATTCGTCTTGGTTAGAGGCTGAAAAACCCAGCGCGGAGTCGGCTGTAAACACAGATCTGTGAAAGGGGGAAATACTGGGAAACAGTGTCACAGGACGAAAATAAACTGTGCAAGAAGCGCAAGTTATCTGCATGACCATCACATGGCTGAACAGCTGTATTCAGATTAGGGGAAGAGGAGTGATGGTGTGGAAAAATGCAGATGCCACGTCTATGTGATTTGCAGACACCAGCACAAAATATCTAACAACTTCCTTTTTCATGGAAAAAAAAAGTTGAGAGGAATAACTACAACTGGGCAGCTTTGAGGCTGCCCAGATGAGTCAGTGAGGAATAATGCATGTCATCACGGCTGCGTGAATAGGAGAGTGAGGCTGGGGGGCAAGCGCAGGCACCCAAGACATAGAGCTATGATGACACCTCCACAGATCTGCATTTCAGAAGACAGCTCTGAGCCCCAGGCAGGTTTGAAGCACCAGGATTAATATCCACGTAGACTATAGACACACTGAGTAAGAACAGACAAAGAAGAGACTTGGGGGAAAAAAAAAGATTCATCAGAAAAAAAAAAAGAAAAAGTTCTCCAGCACAAGAGTGAGGATAAAAAGAGACTGTTCTGCTGATACAGGAAACTAAAAAGTATGTTCATAGAAGTTAACATAAACAGGAAGTTATAAACACAAGGGTAGCTTGTACTTCCATGCTGCCCCTGTACTGAGGTCATGGGTAGTTAATGTTCCTGTGTGTGAACTTCTACAGGTCTGCCTCCGCCATAATCCTCCAACTCTACAAGGTCAGTGCAAAGGTAAAAGGCCTGAGTCATACTAACTCCCTCCATGAGTCTGCTTCCCCCGAAAAAAAGACAAAACAAAATGTGACGCAGCTCACCTCCAGTCTAGTCTATGTCATGTTCCCTCTTTTATTACATATTTGCCATTATTCCTTTCCCTCCACCAACTCTTTCTGCCGCTGCACCTGGCGGCTCATTTTCCCATGGCGATCAATAAAAAAACAAAACTTTAACTTGTCTTCGCAAACATTACTGTTCTCTTAGAAAAGCCAACCTCAGACATTAGCAGCCTTAAATCTTAGAGAGCGGTGGTCACCTCAAAATGTCTCTCTCTGAGGTTAAAGCCGTATCTCTGACAGCATTATTGCTGCTGCTGAGGCTGAGAGTGCTACCGCAGTTAAACGGTCAGTCGGTGTACAGATGAGAGGCAACAGAGCCACTGGCATTTAACTAGATTCTCGGTAACTTTAACAACTGCTGTATGAACAGATTTTAATAGGTCCCTCTTGGATCATAGGCTACGGAAAGGCCACGATACCCACCTCATTTAACAGAGACAAGGACACGACTCAGACAAAAAAAAAGATTGCATTTTCACAATATCGTCGTATTGTGAGCTGTAATAAAGGCAGACAGCGTCGCCTTCATACTGTATCATCACAGCCGGAGCTGGCCTCTGTGGAAAAATACACAATGTGATATAAACCGCCCATGTTTGTGTAATGTGCTCCTGAATGTCAGCTGTATGTGGGCTCTGCTTCACAATTTCATAAAGACATAATGTCCAGCGGCCTTTAAAAAAAAGGCCTTACACTGACAACGACAGGAACGTATGATGAAGAACATCTCATCCTTCGTCCCTCGGAACTTTCCTGACTTTGAATTTTGATTGAAACAGACAACCAAGAGACAGACACCCAACCTCCAGCAGCGCTGCCACCCCCATGTCCACTTCCAGCTGGCAGCAGACTTCGGCAGATGCCGGTGATAATAAGGACAGCATATGTTTCCTCAAAATCTAAATCACTAGTGCCATTTTAAACCTCAGTATGCCTATAGATTTTATTTATGGTATTAAAATGTAATTCTGAGGTTGTCTAAATACTAAGTAGAAATGATCTAAACGAACATTTTAACTGTGAGATTTTATACCAGTTATAGTGATGAATCTGGGGCTTATTAACATACCTGGCAGCCCATCTAAAAATATTTCCTTCTATGTATGAATACATAAATAAATAGCTGTCTCTTGTGAAAGTGAAAATTAGAGCAATAAACACTGCAAGTCTTCTTTTTTTCAGTCTTTTTCTTTTTTTCATGCCAACAAATGCGGCAAATGTATTGGTAACAAAATGAGGTATTTTTCGAAGCACCATTCATTTATATTAAGGTTGTTCACCGTTGCACTTGCAAGTGAGTTACTTCCTAGTTCCACAAGGATCATTCATCTCCCCTCTATAGAGTTGCACTTGCAACAGACCATCCATCTATGTCTTCCTTGGTTTGCCACATTATCTTCTCCCTTAGCTCTATCAGGTTGCTGTGACCTTCATCTCCAGCTGCTGCCAGTGCACTGACCCTTCCTGCATCTGTCACCCACCAGTCCTGGCTGGGGCTCAGTAATTTGTAATCAACCGCCTAGTGTACATGCACAAAATAAATAAAATAAAATAAAATAAGCAGAGGTCCAATACTGGATGACATCTACCAAATTAACATAAACCAGCTGGATGTCATATTTAACTGTAAAGCAGAGGTGATAATTAAAAACGATCTTGGCAGGAGTAAATTGGTCAGTTTGAGGATTAACTGCGAAATGACTCACACGGATAAAAATGAATTGCACCCTCTGGTTCCCTAGCTCGGATTAAATGGCACTCAACATAGAGCAACTCTGAGTCAAGAACAAAAAGTGCAGTGAAAATACATTACAGGTGGAATAAGTGGCTCTGCACACAGTTTCCATTATTCCTCGGCTACTATAAGCCTAAGTCCATTTCAAACCCAAATCTCAGAGAAAGATATATCAGCAAGCCGCCAAATCCTGCACAGGCACCCTCAATTTGCACAGAAATGAAGCGGCGACTCATCTTCGATATGTTAAAGTCTGGGAGATCAGAGAGTCGTCTTTTCATCATAAAGCAAAGAAGCTGGACTAAACATCGCCCGTCACATTACGCTGATTGAAGCAGGCACGACCAACTTCCCTCTCAAGTGTTTAAATGGACGGCGTTTTGATAGCAATGCGTGCCAGACTCAATTACCAAAGCGAAAAATAAATTAGCTTCCTGCTCTCTCTTCTCCTGCCAATACAAGCCTTGAAGAGAAAGCATCTGACTAAGATTTCCCTGGGTGGGAATCAAGGTGACCCCCCCACCCCCACCCCCTCGCTCTCATCGTTGCTGATAAGTTTTCAGATGCCTGCTTCTTTGGAGCTGGGCTGTAATGCCTGGTTAGGTGTGAACTTTTGCCAGTGGGCTGAGTAGGTGGGCTGGTTGACATGCCTCCAGTGAGCAGGTATAGCATCAAAAGCCTCTGTGATACCGTGTCTCTGTCAGCCTGTCAGTTCAGCTGCCATGGGAAAGTGGGTGAAGGGGGCGGGGGTGGGGGGGGTAGGCTGAGGCAGATGTCTGTATTGTGTATCCATCACTTGCGTTCAATCCTCAGCTCGGCAACCCAATGGCTGCTGACAGGAAACACCACTGTTGTTCTCAAAATGTCTTTTGAGCAGCAGTGGAGATCATGTTTTCCTCTGGGTTCACTTTTATTTTCAAACAGCTGCATATATCACATCAACAGTCTACCTTTTTTTTCCCTTTAAATATTGAGATGTCTCAGTTCTGTGCTGAACACTCTGCCCACAACCTCTCAACCAAACAATTAAGACAGTTCCCTTCCCTCCCTATACCTGAACCATTCATCTCTTTCAGGAGAGCGAGCGTGTTTACAATATTCATCATGTTCCTCTCACTAATTCTCTGAGTGCCGCGAGCGTGGGGAAGAGTCACAATGGTTAAAAAGGTGAGAGCTTCAGAAAAGCAGTGAGGATAGCTATAGCTGCAGCAGCAGCAGCAACAGCATGGAGAAGAAAGTGAGCCACGGTCGGGGTTGAGCACATGGTGCGGCCGGTCGTGGACTTGGCATGAAAGACAGCATGGGTCAAAAAAAAAGAGTCAAGGTTGTTTTGGAGGTAAAGGTGCGCCCTGCTGAGCAGAGCTTGACTGTGATGTCTGAGGCTGAAGTGCCTGGCGTGGAAGCCTGTGGACTGAGTTAAAGGGATAGTTCAACATTTTGGAAAATTGGCTCATTGCCATAATCCCTATAGCCTAGTCAGTTTGTTACCTTTAATTGTCGGTGCAAGCTATTTTTAGAACAACGGTGGAGCAGAGCCGCAAGCTGCTCAGAGCTACGCTACAGAGCCTCCGTTTCCTTCATCATTATTATTATTGATTCCATTATTATCAAAAACCAAAATCAAAAGTTTTTCGGCAAGCAGTCTTTGCATTTGCCTTGAAAACAACTCTGTCTCATAATGTTCCATTATTATCTCAAAGCGTGGTGAATGTGCAGGTCACAGGTTGTCCACCAGAGCGTTTTGGAGTTGTTGGATTGTGTATTTGATGAGTTTGATGAGGCAAAAAAAAATAAAAATCCCATGGGCCTCCGTAGCATAGCTCTGAGCAGCTCACGGCTCTGCTCCGCCGTTCTAAAAATAGCTTGCACCAACAAACCTACTGCTATGACTATAGGGATTATGGCAAGGGGCCAATTTGCCAAAATGTTGAACTCTTCCTTTAAAGCCTGGATTTCAGTGAACTGAGAGCTGAATGAGGTGGTGGGTTGGTGCCAAGCTGCTATCTTCTGCCACAGAGCCTCATCTCATACCCTGCTGCTGGGGGAGTTAGTATGAGAATTAGCATGATCACACCCTGTAGGTCTGTCATACATCGGCTTTGTTATTATCTCCGATCGCGAGCGTGAAAAGGAAACAAGGGGAATGAAGTGTTGAGTGGCACGAGCGGTGAGAGTTCGGCGTGCGAAACACAAACAACACACCGCACTGGAGCAAGAGGGGCGGAGTAAAGAAAGGAAAGCTGTTGAGGTGATAGTTTAGGACAAGGCCATGAAGTCCAAGGGCATGGGTGGCAGCTGTAAAAACCCAGCGGAGATAAGATCAGAAATCCACCTCAGCATGACTTCCCTTCATCGTAGGATAATCCTCAGACATGAAAAGACGAGCCTATCTCCAATCTGAAGAAAATCTCTATTCCCCAGGTTCTTCAGCTGTCTAATGCCGAGCTGACACGCCCTTCACGCGTCTGCCCACATTTTCGCGGAAGCGCGTGTGTACCTTAGATAAGCAAGAGGAACAAGGTAATGCATATGGGTTTTTCTCATGAACGCCACACCTGTTTTATGACCTGCAAGTTTACAAAGTCCACTCTGAACGGCATGAATGGTGGCCACAGAGATTGTGAAAGTTACCTTCTTTTTTTTTTTTATTAAAGTAGGTCTGACAGACAGCAATGCAATACTAGTTTACATTATATCCTGCTTTCAGTGGGGACAGAGGGGGAAAAAAGTTGTCATTTCAAATGAACCACTTGCAATGAGCCACTGGCACAGACACAATTCATGTATCAGTTAGCTCAGTGCTGTTTTTCTGTTTGCAGGCTGCAGACAGGAGGCATGGGATTGCTTGTTGCTTACAAGGATTATGGTTTTATTTTCAAAATGAAAATGACAGAAGTCAGTAATCCAATGCAAAGGAAACAAAAGAGACTAGGGATGAGTTCAAATTCATTTGACCTCGAAAATACAGCAACACTCTCTGAAATGTGGTGCATGCTTCCAGGAGATGGCATGGTTTTAAACTATCTGAGAAAAGTGTGTAACACTGAAAAGGACAGGATGAACTCTGGCTTACCCAAAACATGCAGGAGCTTAACAGCTGAGTGCTCGCTGGCCAGCAATTCACTACCTCCGTTTCTCAGTTGGTCAGAGGCTATTTTACTGGATCCAAAAATACTTAGAGTGGATCTCACCACAAAGTTTCATTTCCAGAGCCAGCAGCCTATTACCAAAAAAAGACGAAAGGGGGAGACTTGTGGAAATGCCTGCTTTGTTTGTTATTTCCTCGGCTCCCTTGTATTACAGGGTATCAGCCTGCGTTCAGCTTTTCGGGATTGTTTTTGCTGAATTTTCAAATGCTGCCATGACCTGAATGAGAAATGTCTCCTATTCGCCTGCCCTGAAAAGAGCATCTATGATGAAGAAGTGTGGTACGTTTGTCTTTTTCACCCTTGCGGGGGAACAGGAGAAAACATTTATCACCACTCTCCTGCGTGCAGATAAGGTGTCTCTATTTATTCAGAGTGGAAGAGATAAACCCTGAATGAAGCATTGTGGGGCAAAGGGAGAGAGGGAAAGAGAAAGAGAAAGAGAGAGAGATGGTTGAAAGAGGGAAAGGACAAGGAAGCAGCTTGGTTTTCAATTGCCTGTGTGTCCATGTGAGCAGATGGCATCTATTGGAAAACCATCCCTGCTCAGTCAGGAGACTGGAGGCTGACCCCATGCTCTAACCCCCTTCCAGCCACCACTGCTCCCACACAGCAGTCGCCTTTCCTGCCACCACATGCCCCCCTGCCCGCACTAATCCATTCCCACTATGACTCTGTTTGTATAATGTTATTTAATGGGAATAATCCCCAGGAGATGGAGCAATCCTAAAGTACAGTAGGTCTTGCGCTCAAGGGAGGCGGAAGATGCCAGGGGCTGCAAATAAAAGGACGATTTAGAGAGACAACAAGGCAATACAGTGGTCTGTTGAGGGCCGCGCCAGGGACTGAGAGATACAGAACTGCACAGGAGATTCAACAGGGACATGAATAGTGCTTCTGTCTCCTTGTCCTCCACAAGAGAGACAAGACAGAAAGGAGGGGGGGCGGTGGGCGAGAGGGGAGGAAACAAACAGAAGGCAATGCTCACTAGCCTACTATTTGTGTCCTCTCAGATGTTGATGTACAGGCTACTGTCCAGAGGTGAGGAACACAGCTCATGTGCTCATCCCTCACTGAAATTGCCTGTGTATGGGGGGGGGGGACAGACGGCTCCTTGTGAGGTGACCGGGCAGATGCTGTGGCCGCAATGCTCCTGAGATGAAATGCATGGTTTAGAGAAGAGCACGTCTACAGGGGCTTTTATCCACAGACACACACACACAGCTGTTGAGTTTAACAGTAGAGCAAGTTTTCAGCCCCGCCAGGCGTGACTACAACTACCGAGAGTCTCAACGGCACGTTTCATCAGTTCAGTACAGTAACACAGCTGTGCAGACTTTAAGTGTTCAGAAAGCTACAGTGGGTTTTTTTGTCTGCATTGTTGACAGAGAAAAGAAAAGAAAAAGAAAGCTACAGTCCTTCCCAGTGACCACGCCGTGATTGTTATGATGCTCCGGGGCGGCTTTGTTTGCAGCGTATTTCCGGGGCATGTAGCAGGTAAGAACTACACTTCAGAGCAGCAGAGTAAAAGCGCTTCATAAAACAATACAACGGCGTTCCTGGCCACGGTTTCCGCTTCCATGCCCTATCGAGGCGCATGATAGCCTATCAAAACTTTACTGCTCGTATTCACAATAGAATTGGAAGTAGTGCTGTTAAACGCCGGAGTAAATAGTCCCAATCCCACTTTGGACGGGATGCAGCTTCCCCACGAAACTCACCTTGGAGGAGAAGGAGCGAAGAGAGTGGAGTTCCACACAGCGAACAGCCCAGACACTGAAGAACAGTCCGTGATGAAATTATATAAAAACAAATAAGTCCGAAAGCAAGTTCACATGTTACTCTGCCCACTCGTCCTGTGAGGGCTTTCAGAAAGGCACTATACTCCGGAGAAAGACAACAAAAAAAACACCAGCTACACTTGGTTTGACCGAATTGTCAATTCCTGTTGAAAGGAGGCACAGGCACAAGTCCTTCACAAAAGAGTCTCCGCTCAGGATATCTGGGACTTTCTCCACGCCCAGGTGCCGAGTCACATGGTCATTTCCAGGTGTGTGTGCGCGCGCGTCAGTGCGTGTGCGCGAGTGCGTCTCCGGGAGCCACGGCTCAGTTTGTTTTTTTTGCAGGGACACACCTGTGGGATCCGTTCACGCGTCCGCCGCCTTGACTGTCATCGCGTTTGGAGATCGGGAGGTTGTACAGAGGGAGGAGAGAAACGGGAAAGAGAGGCAGGGAAGGGAGGGAGGGAGGGAGGAGAGAGAGGGAGAGGGAGAGAGAGAGAGAAGCGCGCGCTGAAGGAGAACCGACGCGGCCGGGCACGGAGAGGAATTATTCTCCTCCCACTCCGCTCTGCTCTCACCGCCGGCAAAGCCTCAGTGTAGTGTGTGTATGTAGACAACAAGCTGCAAGTAGTAGCTGTACAAGTTGCTGTTCGCCAACGCACCGAAATATTTGGGCGGTGGGAACGGTGAGGCTGCAGCCCCGCGCTGCGGTTTCGGAGTGAGGTCCGGATCCAACAACAGGAGGGTCGAATGGGAGCGGGCGGTTCCGGGTCATTCCGGGCAGGACAATGAATATTTACAGTCGGTGGTTTTGGTTTTCGTGAACGCTCCCGCCCCCAGCAACCACCGTAGTACAATATAGCCTCCACTGTTACATAATTCTGTCAGGACCCACCACCACAACAACATTTAAAAAAAAAACTGATGTTTTCCCTACGAAGCACGAGGAGACAGCCCCATGAAATAACACGTCAGTTAACTTGTTGATCCATGACAAGTTTACGTGGCCTTGGGAGAAGCTTAAAAGGTCAGTTCACCCAGATCACAAAACTGAAAACATTTTCAAACTCATCCCGTGGGGGCTAGGATACAGATAGTTTTGCAGTTTTTTCTCTTTTTTTCTCCTTTTTTTGCAGACAATTTAAAAACATGGTGTGGGTAAGGCTGTACTGCTGAGCCGAGACATTTGCCACCAAAATAACACTTTTCCACCACACTTGTCATTGTAAAAGCATAGGTGTTAGTAATGACTGTTCCCTCAATACAACGTGGCCCACATCCATTATGCAAGGACCAGGAAACAGAAGGAACTAAATGGAAGAAAGTCATTATAACTTATTTTTTACTTTGTCAGATCAAAAATGTTTAACAAAAGGTGGGAAATGCCCATGCAGGCACAGGGCTGTGTTTTCTGTTTGTTTGTTTGTTTGTTTGTGTGTATGTATATTTTACTATTGATACACTAGTTTGCCCACACACTAAGGTTTATTCATGTCTGGCTTGTGTGTAATTATAGAATGCAAATTCCTCCTCAGGTCTGCAGCTCCACCTCCTCATGAACAATACAGAGGACATGACCTCACTGACCAAGCAGCTACAGCCATTTCGTCGGAGGTGTTCAAAACAATTAGAAACATGGCATTTGAAAATAGCTCAGAGCACATGTCTATCCAGACACCATGTCACATTTACTCTGGATGATCTACAGCCATCACTGTGGAAAGCTTTTATGTTGTCTTTGAAAGGATAAACGGTATTCCCAGAGGAAACCGTGTGTCAGTTACCCTGACAAAGACACACTGCTGCTGAGTTTTTTCTTTTTAAATGTCATTTCTTGATCCTTTGAGCATCGGCAATAAGTCTCCATTCACTTCCACTGTATTGGATTGGCAGCGGGAGTTTTAACAGCATTATCCTTAAACAAATAAAATCAACATCTTAGACCTGTATCAGAAACTCCCTCTGTCTTGCTTGACTCTTAATTATGGTGTAAACTAAACTTATCACTGTGGCCTTGTCTCTTTGTTGCACAATGCAATTACGATGATTCACAGTGCTCAGTAAAGTATGTTGCATTGGTCTCTTCCTGTGTCTTTAACATTCAGGTTTTATTTTTAAGTTGTGTGATCTTAAAGACTACCAATAACTGTAAATGAGCTGTCACTATAAGCTCTACGTGCAAAACATTAGCTGTATTTTAAGTGACTGAATGTAATTGCGTTTTCCCAGTCAATTAAACAACAAAATAAAACATAAATAAACCATCAGTATTTCATGGAAATGAACACAGATTAGTGTGAAAGGGAATTCGAGGATATTGATTGGTTTAAAAATATTTTCAAACGCAACCACCCCTCAGTTATTTATATTTCACTGAGCCCCATTTGACTATCTTGTCCTTACAAAAACTATATTAGTAGTCATTGTAACACAAATTATTGGTGCACGCGCTGTACCTTGGCTTCTGAATCGTTAATCACAAGATGTATAATTTTGCAGCTCTTACATCTAGAAAAGTTTAATCATCTTTCACTGTCATGTGAATATGCAACAACCTTTGAATCAAACCATATGTTTTAGGTTTTTGTGCAGTTTTTGCAGTTTCCTGACACATTCATGCAGAAGGACGCTAAAAGTTTCTTTGATTTCAGATAGGGGCCGTATGTGTGCTACTCAAGTTTGTTTCTCTCTATCCCCATCCAAGAGGTTATATGAATAGCTTGTTTTTTTTTGCCTTTAAGCCTAATATCAGATAATGCTACGATTTGGCAGACTGAGTTTTGTGACTCCAAGTCATGCCTTCTTGTGTGGTTCTGTGTCAGTTTTATTAGTGATTTATGGGCATGCAAATGAGGCTGTCTGTTTGTGGAGATGTGCTGCCTTTGCCCAGTGGGCCCTGGAGCGGAGACTGGAGACTGAGTGGGTGTGAGTCAGTCCCTAACTGCTGACACAGGCACGGCGTTGGCAGAGATTCACAGAGCAAGATGGGGAGATGGCCTTCACAGGTCCTCACATTGACTGATGAGATCAAGGAGAAAGTAGGCCAAGCCAAACAAGTGTCAGGCAAACAGACACCCAGAGATAGAGTGAGAGAGACAAACACTCCCCAATCACAAATAGAGCTGGGGGAGTGGAAAGTGGCGGCATAGAGCCAGGTTGTTTCGGGTCTGAGTTCAATATGTCCAAACCTGTTTGTCTAAAGAGTAATGAGGCTGCTGAGTCTTGGAACATGCTAGCCCAGGGGATGTCAGTAGCCAGGAAAGGCCAAGTCAAGCTCTCTAAATTCACTAAAGTGGAATAGAAGTTCACTTTGTCCTATTAGATAGCCTGAGTGTGATGACATTTTGATCAATGCTCTTATACCTTCGCTCAGCTCGCCTTTATGTTGCTTGAATAGTGATGATCTGTTATCATGCTGGTGTCAAACAGTGCCATTTGTCATGTAGTGTCCCTCAGCTGATCCAGGCTGTAAAATGTTTGACTATCACCATATTATACAACCTTATTTATGATACAGCATTTCAGTTGTCCATAATGATATAGCGGCCTTATCAGATTCAAGGTTCAGAGTTCAGTCCATTTGCCATGTGGTTAGACTGCCCTCTATAGGTGGCAGCTTGTATAGTTTATAGAGCGTCAACCTCATTTGTAACAAAGAGGAACTACAGTATGTAGCTGTGTAGGACATTTAATCAATTGTTTATAATACACTGTAATATGGCTGTATACAGCAATAAGGACGTTTTTATGAATTCTGTGTTGTCAAGAATTAAAGCGTCTTCTATTTTAACGTCTTGTATATATATCTTCTATGCACATAACACATTGGCATTTTACATTCATCATCTGTTTAGTGTCTCCAGGGGGAGTTGTTAGCTGTTGCAAACACTTCCTTCTGCTTACAGTCACAATATTGTGTTACTCAATATTTGTAGGCTGCTTACAGATGGTAAACAGGGATGCTTAATGTAAAATTTGTTTTACTGTATGTCATACATCTACTTTGAGTAATACGCCTGCAATCCAAGACAACAATACAGTTAACAAATGGGTAAATAAACAGCAAACAGTTACATATATCAGCAAAATATGTCATACTGTATGTCTTGTACATGAGGCATTGAGCTATGACTTGTTTCAGAATTGTTTCCTGTGATTAAGTAAATAGTTTGCATTTTCACAGATGTTGTTTTGAATTAATTATGAGCATATAATCTCATATAATATGGGATTGTAAGATAAGTAGATGGTTATCACAGGCAGACAACATCAGCAATTTAATTAGACAGAGGCATATCTGAGCACCATCAGTAAGTCATCACCAATTCTATTACTGCAAAAGATAACTTAAGTAGATTTTGCACATTAGAAGTATAGTAGGATTAAAGTTGAGGAGGTATTTTGGAAATGTTTCCACATCTGATTTATGTAGTCTTGATGCATGCATTTCTCACTAAGAAATACAGGACCAGAGATGTATGCTATAAATACCATACACCAGTTGGTCTTAGCTTTCATAGGAAAAGATATTATAGCATCAACACTGCATGCATTTTACAGATATCAACACCGGGGATGAATATGCCATGTGAGTCTCCTGTTAGATGCATCTAATCACATGTTCAGCAAAGATAGATGTTATATTATTATTCTAAACATTTTCACAGTCACGGCTTTTTGCTCTTGCATCGTCTTCCCTTTATCAGCAGTTGGACAACACCATGTAGTAGCAAAGATTCAGCGGGATTATATGGAGTAGACACAGGAAACTGTTGTGGGTGTGAATGTGAAGGTGTGAAGGAAAACTCAACGGGGAGGTCATGTAAAACGCAAGCGTAAGGAACACTTTGATTTGAATGGCTTCCTGACCTAGCCAAGTGTGCCTCCAGCTGTCAATATGACTTACACATAATTTCAGAGGAAGGGAGGGATGTGTGAACAACTGAGCTATGGCTACTGTATCCAGAGCACAGATCCTCCACAAAGGCATGTGCGACAAGGCGACATCAGGTTTGGCATAAAACGGACAGACAGGCTTATGGTGCCATTCTGACTCAGTCTGGGAATAACCGCAAGCTGGGAATAGCAGGGTGGCAGCAGTGTGTGGGTTGGTGTGAACAGTCTGCAAGCATGTGTGTATGTGTGTCCGCATGTGTGTTGGAGACAGAGAGAGAATATTTGAATTTGAAGATTGACATTTAAAGATGCAAATTGGGAAAGAGAACATATTACGGATTCATGTAAATATATATACATACAGTAGGCCTATGTATGTTTATACATACAGGGTATACATATTTAAACTGTATATATAGTACATAGTTGTGTGGTATTACAGAGTAAAACTAAGATACACTTTGTCTCTGACCTTGAAGTTTGGGGAGGAAACTAAAAGGCACCATGAGCGACATTTGTCTTCTTTTATCAGATGTCCCCTTGCAGTGGCTGAGCTGTCACTTTACCCAAGAAAAATGTCATTGTTTCCCCCTCTCTGTTCATAACACAATCTAATCACAGTTTACCCAGCTCATCCTGTATTGTCCAGGTGGCCCCACTCTGAGAGGGAACAGAGGGACTCTCAGCATCTATAAATGTCCTTAACCAGGCTGATGTGATGTTGCCCAGATTACACAAGGGTCTGTGTATGTACACACACACACACACACACACACACACACACACACACACACACACACTGGCTTGTACACATGTTTACACAGTGTGTAACATATCCTTTCCCTATTGAGTCACTGATCAGTAACTCAAAGAGGTTGTGTGTCCTTCACAAGGTCTGTAAAAGTGTGATTATAGGGAGAAAGCTGAACTGTGTGGTCTAAGCTGGATCAGCCTTGTTGGCACACACACAGTCCACAGACTTAACTGACAAGCTTACATTTCCCTAACCCAAAACAGTCTTACTTAACCCACTATGAGCTGCTCTACATAGAGTATGTTGGGTTAGATCATGACCTGAGTATGACAGTGTTTTTTGTGTCATTTTTTGTGCCTTGTGATTGATAGTTCAGGGGGAAAATATCTCTCAGCCTGCTTGAGGACTATAGGCTGCCCACTGAGCCCCTTTTGGTTGGCATGGCGTAATGTGGGCTGCCCAGCAGCCTGCGCTGAATGGCAGAAACAGCTAAGCCATCTGTTACACTCTATTTTCATCTCTCTGCCTACCAGCAGGGAGAGCCACAGCCCGAAGGGATTGCAACTATTCTCACAGACTCTTTTTGTTCAACAGGTCAAGTCTAAGCCCTGCAGTCAGGGACCACCAAACCAGACCTCACTTTTGGCCCAGGTGATTACAAAACCCCACACCGCGCTTGACTGGGCAGAGCTGCTGATAAACGGGAAAATACTAATACAAAAAAGTAATCAGGTGCCTCGGAGAATTAGAAGAGCTTATTACTGTCACAGTTGTTAAATGACCATAGCCCAATGTGTCCTCAAAGGCTTTTTAAGCCAGGTTAAATGGATCATCTTGTGAATTGAACTCTGTCCATGTAATGTGTTTCTTGGGTTGAGAAAAGAGAAATTTGGGCTTTCCAGGTGAGGATGAAACAGAGGCTGGCAGGATTCATTTGAGATTACTTGGCGCAAACATGGTGTAATCCCCTTATCTGCGTACTTACCTGTCCCTGACAGTGATCCAAGCCTACCTCTACGAGCCTCATTGGCCTGACATTCTGG
Source organism: Trachurus japonicus (assembly GCF_045865225.1). NCBI lineage: Eukaryota > Metazoa > Chordata > Actinopteri > Carangiformes > Carangidae > Trachurus > Trachurus japonicus. The sequence continues at coordinate 10,530,026 of NC_140912.1, read as the reverse complement.
CAGCAGCAAATCCCTGTCTAATGTGTCAGCCCAGGCAGCTTTAACACCTGGCACGCCAATGCTTATCTGCTGAGCACCCAAAAGCACCTGCATTATCCCACTGAAGCTTCACAACAAGTGAAAGGGGTTCTAATATCCACACAGTGAAATTACAGTCTGTGTCATACCACAAACACACAGTGTGCAAAGTGTATACCATTAGTAAGGGCTTATGACCAAATGAAAATACACATGCAGAATCAGACAGTCCTCGTTTCTCCCCTCCCTGTCCCGGCAGCTGTCTCCGAGAGGATATTACTTCTGATAAATCTGTCTCATTATTTTAAATGAACGCATGGTCTAGCCCCTGCTACTTTAACGGGGTTACATTCCTCTTCCACCCATCATCTTAGGACCTTCACTAAAACTTTACAGTTGACCCTTTGAGCCAAACCAATGATCAAAAATGATCAAGAATTTCCTGCTGTGGTCCCCAGACCTATTCTTCTTAAATAGAAGTTCTGTATCAGCTGTGTGCACTATTAGGCCTAACATTGTTCAGAAACTGTACTTGTTAATCTTGGCAGCCTTTTTTTTTAGCGCACCCCTGAACACATACGGATCTGTAACCTTTAGAAGGGTGTGATAATAGTGAAATGAGAGGAACCACCAGTCATCACTGCTGACAACAATACATCTCATGCTTCTTTCTAACGGATATTAAATATTCAAAGTCATATGCTTTCATTGCTGATCTCTGGCACAGTGCCTGAAATTAAAGGGTTTTTGTAAACAGGCAATATGTGTAAAGGAATATTATGAAAGGAGTTTAAAAAAGGTTCCCACACTGTTCACTAAACAGTTGCTTCCACCACACAGAAATAACCTAACCAAAGACCCTACCCAATTAACCTTCCATTGAGCCCTAGGGTCAAATTTTGTTGACTCAGACTCTCTGCACTACAGTTATTACAGGCACACAGAAGCTATTGCTTTTGTATTGACATTATATAGACAAGTCGACATTAAAATATATTTTCAGATGTAACACATAGCATGTTTTATAACAGTAATGATGATAATAATAATAATGATTGTATAAAAAAGTAACAGTAGACAGTGTTGTTGGTATTTGTGTGACACTTCATAATAAACAACCACAGTATAAAAATAAACATTAACATTGTTAATTACATCAATTCACCTTAATTACCTCGGCGGCTTCAGTTACAGTCATACTACTGAGTACATTCTATGATAACGATCCTAATGATATTGATTCTCATTTCAGAAGAACACCATGAGGAGTGTGGATAATGTTTCAATTGCGTCGGTTTTCACATGATTTCGACAGAATTTTAAACATGTTTTGTTTATTAGGGTTGGCTCCATAAGCCCTATATGGTTGGCTCTCTCGAGTGGGGCTGCAGAAATAGTTAGGCTAGACCTTGACTACAGTGACATCTGGTGGTGGTTCACTAGCATAGCATCGTCGACGGAGAAATCATGAGCAGCAGCTTGTTTTCCATCCTATTGAAATTAATTACGAGCTCGTTACTTATTGTAGATAGCCTATATGGGCGCGCGCAGGTTGAACACTGAATGATTGCGTTTTATCCAGTCAGTTACCCCCAAAACAGCGATCTGCGATTTGAAATTCGGTCACGTGGGCCGCCGTAGACTGTCGCTTGGTAGTACTCAATATCATTACGTCCTCAAAACAAAACCATCATGTTTTGGGGCAGTTTACATTCTACAGTATACATGTACAATGTACAAGTGTAAGTAAACGTGAAGAAATTGTACGTTCGGGTGGGTATGGTATGACAACGAATGAATGAGACGTTTGATCCCATGATGCATTGCGACATGGTTGGAAATTCATTAAAAACCTAAAACAGGCAAACACAACTACCAAACGCTACCGTGCGCAAGAGACATAGAGGGGTTTACGGAATAGATGTGATCTGCAAACGTTTTGGTCGTTTGAAACTTATGATGCAGCACCACAACTAAACATGCTCTGTAGCAGAGTCAGATCCCGTACCCTATGACTACACATTTAGCTTTGCGCAGTGGCAGTATCGTAGCCTATGAGGTTTATCCGAGGCGCGATTATTGCTAGTTGAAAACTTTACCCAATACCCCGCCTAGACGACTTGAAATATAGTCGGCGACGGCAATTTTTGACGGTCTCTAAGGAGACTGATGTTGCTGTTACAAGAAAAAATCAAAGTAGACTAGAACAAGTAGTACGACGAGATGGTGAACGTATCACGTCATTACGTATGTGATGTGACGACATTCGACGAGCTACGGAGGGGCGTGTACAAGTGAATTCAAATTAAATCGATTGTCCGCTTATCAATAGTGGATAAAATGTATGATGATGAATAATATTATACCTTTGTGGTAATAAATGCCCTATATATTTGTATTATTTATCTAAATTTTCAAAGTAACTAGTTCAATTTAGTAATGGCGAGATTAAGCTTCATGAAGCATTGAAGCTTTTCATCAAATTGGTTCATTCAAGGGCAAAGCTTCTTGGGGCTTCAGTTGCTCTACCAGGCCATCTCCTGGCCAAACAGAATTAAACAGGAAAAAATATTGCAATGATATTATTAGTGGTCTGTATGTATCTTGAACATTTTACTGGTTTATAGGCGATTTGAGTTCAGTATAAGGGAAAGTGGGAATGGGGGTGAGGACAATGAATATCTGTGTTAACGTGGGTTATGGGGCAGTGAATGTGCTTGTTGAACTTGTGGAATCATTTTTTATTCAAAATGTGCAGTGTGCAAAATATGCAGTGTGCAATTGCACAGTAAAACACCTTAGAGGGAACAGTGGTCTCAAACATTTCTCTATAAAATGTAGTGGCATGAAATTTAAATACTCATCAAGTACTTCAAAGAATACTTGATAGCTAAGAATTTAAAAAGCTAGTCTTGTCTCCCTAGACTACTTCTACACCTTAACCTTAATTTCCCAAAAATTGAGCACAATCTCAGCCTGTTTTTTTTAGGGTGTGAATATGCACTGTAAAACCCTAACACAGGGCTGTGCAGATGTTTGAGACCCTCCCCCTGCAATGTAGTTAAACTATCTTTGCGCAGTGGCAGTATCGTAGCCCATGAGGTTTATCCGAGGCGCGATTATTGCTAGTTGAAAACTTTACCCAATACCCCGCCTAGACGACTTGAAATATAGTCGGCGACGGCAATTTTTGACAGTCTCTAAGGAGACTACTTCTGTTAAAGTTAAGAACTAAACCATGGATAAGAAAATGAAGAAAGTCTTAGTCAGAGGGGCGTGTACTTGTGAATTCAAATGAAGTCGATTGTACAGTATGCAGCAATATCAATAGTGTGTAAAATGTATAATGATGAGAATGATATAATAACTTTGTGATAATAAATGCCCTTTAAATTTTGTATTATTCATCTAAATTTGCAGAATTGCTTCTACACTTTGACTGACCTTAATTTCCCAAACATTGAGCACAATCTCAGCCTGTTTTTTTAGGGTGTGAATATGCACTGTAAAACCCTAACACAGGGCTGTGCAGATGTTTGAGACCCTCCCCCTGCAATGTAGTTAAACTATCTTTGCGCAGTGGCAGTATCGTAGCCTATGAGGTTTATCCGAGGCGCGATTATTGCTAGTTGAAAACTTTACCCAATACCCCGCCTAGACGACTTGAAATATAGTCGGCGACGGCAATTTTTGACAGTCTCTAAGGAGACTGATACTTCTGTTAAAGTGAAGAACTAAACCATGGATAAGAAAATGAAGAAAGTCTTAGTCAGAGGGGCGTGTACTTGTGAATTCAAATGAAGTCGATTGTACAGTATGCAGCAATATCAATAGTGTGTAAAATGTATAATGATGAGAATGATATAATAACTTTGTGATAATAAATGCCCTTTATATTTTATTATTCATCTAAATTTGCAGACTTGCTTCTACACTTTGACTGACCTTAAAGTGAAATTCCGGCGTAAGTGTAAACCATGGTCAAACACACCGTAACACCGAGTTAGACCCCCCCCTCGAGAGATCAATTTGCCCGACCGCTACATTCACGAGATCCACCAACTTCAGCAAATACCGCATTATCGCCACACACGGCGCTGTCCGGATCCACTGTCTGACCGCAACCAAAACGCCACCATTTGCCCAAAATAATGCTCAGAACTGCACCAAATGTCATCAATAGTACACACAGGGTCCCAGCACGTAGTACGAGTTGTCAAACATCTGCTAGCTTTGCCTGTTTTCTTTAGCAAGGAGATGCAACTCAACTCACCTACTTCTCCCCGGGAGCCGCTCGTTGGTGAGGAAGCCCTGACGAGTCGATCACCGAGTGCACCGGAGTTCCGCAGCTCTTAAAAATGCTCATTTGCGCCTATATCGTGGCCAGCACTCGATAATAATAGTTATAAAGTGATATGCAAGATTAAAAAAAAAAAACTCTGATTGTATTTCCATGAGGTAATTGTTGATTGAGCTGCGGAACTCCGGTGCACTCGGTGATCGACTCGTCAGGGCTTCCTCACCAACGAGCGGCTCCCGGAGGAGAAGTAGGTGAGTTGAGTTGCATCTCCTTGCTAAAGAAAACAGGCAAAGCTAGCAGATGTTTGACAACTCGTACTACGTGCTGGGACCCTGTGTGTACTATTGATGACATTTGGTGCAGTTCTGAGCATTATTTTGGGCAAATGGTGGCGTTTTGGTTGCGGTCAGACAGTGGATCCGGACAGCGCCGTGTGTGGCGATAATGCGGTATTTGCTGAAGTTGGTGGATCTCGTGAATGTAGCGGTCGGGCAAATTGATCTCTCGAGGGGGGGTCTAACTCGGTGTTATGGTGTGTTTGACCATGGTTTACACTTACGCCGGAATTTCACTTTAATTTCCCAAACATTGAGCACAATCTCAGCCTGGTTTTTTTTAGGGTGTGAATATGCACTGTAAAACCCTAACACAGGGCTGTGCAGATGTTTGAGACCCTCCCCCTGCAATGTAGCTAAACTATCTTTGCGCAGTGGCAGTATCGTAGCCCATGAGGTTTATCCGAGGCGCGATTATTGCTAGTTGAAAACTTTACCCAATACCCCGCCTAGACGACTTGAAATATAGTCGGCGACGGCAATTTTTGACAGTCTCTAAGGAGACTGATACTTCTGTTAAAGTTAAGAACTAAACCATGGATAAGAAAATGAAGAAAGTCTTAGTCAGAGGGGCGTGTACTTGTGAATTCAAATGAAGTCGATTATACAGTATGCAGTAATATCAATAGTGTGTAAAATGTATAATGATGAGAATGATATAATAACTTTGTGATAATAAATGCCCTTTAAATTTTGTATTATTCATCTAAATTTGCAGAATTGCTTCTACACTTTGACTGACCTTAATTTCCCAAACATTGAGCACAATCTCAGCATGGTTTTTTTTAGGGTGTGAATATGCACTGTAAAACCCTAACACAGGGCTGTGCAGATGTTTGAGACCCTCCCCCTGCAATGTAGCTAAACTATCTTTGCGCAGTGGCAGTATCGTAGCCCATGAGGTTTATCCGAGGCGCGATTATTGCTAGTTGAAAACTTTACCCAATACCCCGCCTAGACGACTTGAAATATAGTCGGCGACGGCAATTTTTGACAGTCTCTAAGGAGACTGATACTTCTGTGAAAGTGAAGAACTAAACCATGGATTAGAAAATGAAGAAAGTCGTAGTCAGAGGGGCGTGTACTTGTGAATTCAAATGAAGTTGATTGTACAGTATGCAGCAATATCAATAGTGTGTAAAATGTATAATGATGAGAATGATATAATAACTTTGTGATAATAAACGCCCTTTATATTTTGTATTATTCATCTAAATTTGCAGAATTGCTTCTACACTTTGACTGACCTTAATTTCCCAAACATTGAGCACAATCTCAGCCTGTTTTCTTTAGGGTGTGAATATGCACTGTAAAACCCTAACACAGGGCTGTGCAGATGTTTGAGACCCTCCCCCTGCAATGTAGCTAATCTATCTTTGCGCAGTGGCAGTATCGTAGCCCATGAGGTTTATCCGAGGCGCGATTATTGCTAGTTGAAAACTTTACCCAATACCCCGCCTAGACGACTTGAAATATAGTCGGCAACGGCAATTTTTGACAGTCTCTAAGGAGACTGATACTTCTGTTAAAGTTAAGAACTAAACCATGGATAAGAAAATGAGGTCATTATGTATGGTGATGTCACAGCATTCAAAAAACCAGGGTCAGAGGGGCGTGTACTTGTGAATTCAAATGAAGTCGATTATACAGTATGCAGCAATATCAATAGTGTGTAAAATGTATAATGATGAGAATGATATAATAACTTTGTGATAATAAATGCCCTTTAAATTTTGTATTATTCATCTAAATTTGCAGAATTGCTTCTACACTTTGACTGACCTTAATTTCCCAAACATTGAGCACAATCTCAGCCTGTTTTTTTAGGGTGTGAATATGCACTGTAAAACCCTAACACAGGGCTGTGCAGATGTTTGAGACCCTCCCCCTGCAATGTAGCTAAACTATCTTTGCGCAGTGGCAGTATCGTAGCCCATGAGGTTTATCCGAGGCGCGATTATTGCTAGTTGAAAACTTTACCCAATACCCCGCCTAGACGACTTGAAATATAGTCGGCGACGGCAATTTTTGACAGTCTCTAAGGAGACTGATACTTCTGTTAAAGTGAAGAACTAAACCATGGATAAGAAAATGAAGAAAGTCTTAGTCAGAGGGGCGTTGTACTTGTGAATTCAAATGAAGTCGATTGTACAGTATGCAGCAATATCAATAGTGTGTAAAATGTATAATGATGAGAATGATATAATAACTTTGTGATAATAAATGCCCTTTATATTTTATTATTCATCTAAATTTGCAGACTTGCTTCTACACTTTGACTGACCTTAATTTCCCAAACATTGAGCACAATCTCAGCCTGGTTTTTTTTAGGGTGTGAATATGCACTGTAAAACCCTAACACAGGGCTGTGCAGATGTTTGAGACCCTCCCCCTGCAATGTAGCTAAACTATCTTTGCGCAGTGGCAGTATCGTAGCCCATGAGGTTTATCCGAGGCGCGATTATTGCTAGTTGAAAACTTTACCCAATACCCCGCCTAGACGACTTGAAATATAGTCGGCGACGGCAATTTTTGACAGTCTCTAAGGAGACTGATACTTCTGTTAAAGTGAAGAACTAAACCATGGATAAGAAAATGAAGAAAGTCTTAGTCAGAGGGGCGTGTACTTGTGAATTCAAATGAAGTCGATTGTACAGTATGCAGCAATATCAATAGTGTGTAAAATGTATAATGATGAGAATGATATAATAACTTTGTGATAATAAATGCCCTTTATATTTTATTATTCATCTAAATTTGCAGACTTGCTTCTACACTTTGACTGACCTTAATTTCCCAAACATTGAGCACAATCTCAGCCTGGTTTTTTTTAGGGTGTGAATATGCACTGTAAAACCCTAACACAGGGCTGTGCAGATGTTTGAGACCCTCCCCCTGCAATGTAGCTAAACTATCTTTGCGCAGTGGCAGTATCGTAGCCCATGAGGTTTATCCGAGGCGCGATTATTGCTAGTTGAAAACTTTACCCAATACCCCGCCTAGACGACTTGAAATATAGTCGGCGACGGCAATTTTTGACAGTCTCTAAGGAGACTGATACTTCTGTTAAAGTGAAGAACTAAACCATGGATAAGAAAATGAAGAAAGTCTTAGTCAGAGGGGCGTGTACTTGTGAATTCAAATGAAGTCGATTATACAGTATGCAGCAATATCAATAGTGTGTAAAATGTATAATGATGAGAATGATATAATAACTTTGTGATAATAAATGCCCTTTATATTTTGTATTATTCATCTAAATTTGCAGAATTGCTTCTACACTTTGACTGACCTTAATTTCCCAAACATTGAGCACAATCTCAGCCTGTTTTTTTAGGGTGTGAATATGCACTGTAAAACCCTAACACAGGGCTGTGCAGATGTTTGAGACCCTCCCCCTGCAATGTAGTTAAACTATCTTTGCGCAGTGGCAGTATCGTAGCCCATGAGGTTTATCCGAGGCGCGATTATTGCTAGTTGAAAACTTTACCCAATACCCCGCCTAGACGACTTGAAATATAGTCGGCGACGGCAATTTTTGACAGTCTCTAAGGAGACTGATACTTCTGTTAAAGTGAAGAACTAAACCATGGATAAGAAAATGAAGAAAGGCCCAATTCCAATCCGACCCCTCACGGACTCACTGACTTAGAGGCGCGTTCACGGGAAGTCCGTGAGTGTGTGAGGGCTGTTCCGTTGTCAGATCATCAAGTCAGTGAGTCAGTGAATGAGCCCTTACTGCCCCCTTACCGTAAGTCAGCACCGATGCTGACTTTGGGTAGGGGAATTACCCACAGTTCATAGCGTTGTGAAGTCAAACCATAACACATGGGGTGCAGTCGGAACGCAAGTGTTAAAACAAAAAGAAATTAACACACGTAGTCAGAGAGAGCTCCGCCAGTCTCTTTATTGTTAATGGACAGGAGCCAAAAAAAAAGGAATAGCCTACATAAAAAGAAAAGAAGAAGTTTACTGTCAGTGTTAACGTGCAGTTTGTGATTATTGATGATAATTTGATCAGATCTGATCCAGGAATATTTTGTTTTGAGTCCGCCTCCCTCGCACACCTTGTGCGTATTGAAATTACAGTAAATTTATCGGTCCAAGGGCGGAGTTAAAAACATTTTGTTGTCAAGGTAACGTGTGGTGAGAGTGTGTAAGTGCTGTTCCATTCATGTTTACAGCATCTGGACCCTCACAGACTCTCACACTCTGTCACTTAGAGCTGACGTCACTTTAGTCAGTGAGGGTTCAGGGCTTGAGTCTTTAGGGGGCGGATTGGAATTGGGGGAAAGTCTTAGTCAGAGGGGCGTGTACTTGTGAATTCAAATGAAGTCGATTGTACAGTATGCAGCAATATCAATAGTGTGTAAAATGTATAATGATGAGAATGATATAATAACTTTGTGATAATAAATGCCCTTTATATTTTATTATTCATCTAAATTTGCAGACTTGCTTCTACACTTTGACTGACCTTAATTTCCCAAACATTGAGCACAATCTCAGCCTGGTTTTTTTTAGGGTGTGAATATGCACTGTAAAACCCTAACACAGGGCTGTGCAGATGTTTGAGACCCTCCCCCTGCAATGTAGCTAAACTATCTTTGCGCAGTGGCAGTATCGTAGCCCATGAGGTTTATCCGAGGCGCGATTATTGCTAGTTGAAAACTTTACCCAATACCCCGCCTAGACGACTTGAAATATAGTCGGCGACGGCAATTTTTGACAGTCTCTAAGGAGACTGATACCTCTGTTAAAGTTAAGAACTAAACCATGGATAAGAAAATGAGGTCATTATGTATGGTGATGTCACAGCATTCAAAAAACCAGGGTCAGAGGGGCATGTACTTGTGAATTCAAATGAAGTCGATTATACAGTATGCAGCAATATCAATAGTGTGTAAAATGTATAATGATGAGAATGATATAATAACTTTGTGATAATAAATGCCCTTTATATTTTGTATTATTCATCTAAATTTGCAGACTTGCTTCTACACTTTGACTGACCTTAATTTCCCAAAAATTGAGCACAATCTCAGCCTGTTTTTTTTAGGGTGTGAATATGCACTGTAAAACCATAACACAGGGCTGTGCAGATGTTTGAGACCCTCCCCCTGCAATGTCGCTAAACTATCTTTGCGCAGTGGCAGTATCGTAGCCCATGAGGTTTATCCGAGGCGCGATTATTGCTAGTTGAAAACTTTACCCAATACCTCGCCTAGACGACTTGAAATATAGTCGGCGACGGCAATTTTTGACAGTCTCTAAGGAGACTGATACTTCTGTTAAAGTGAAGAACTAAACCATGGATAAGAAAATGAAGAAAGTCTTAGTCAGAGGGGCGTGTACTTGTGAATTCAAATGAAGTCGATTGTACAGTATGCAGCAATATCAATAGTGTGTAAAATGTATAATGATGAGAATGATATAATAACTTTGTGATAATAAATGCCCTTTATATTTTATTATTCATCTAAATTTGCAGACTTGCTTCTACACTTTGACTGACCTTAATTTCCCAAACATTGAGCACAATCTCAGCCTGGTTTTTTTTAGGGTGTGAATATGCACTGTAAAACCCTAACACAGGGCTGTGCAGATGTTTGAGACCCTCCCCCTGCAATGTAGCTAAACTATCTTTGCGCAGTGGCAGTATCGTAGCCCATGAGGTTTATCCGAGGCGCGATTATTGCTAGTTGAAAACTTTACCCAATACCCCGCCTAGACGACTTGAAATATAGTCGGCAACGGCAATTTTTGACAGTCTCTAAGGAGACTGATACTTCTGTTAAAGTTAAGAACTAAACCATGGATAAGAAAATGAGGTCATTATGTATGGTGATGTCACAGCATTCAAAAAACCAGGGTCAGAGGGGCGTGTACTTGTGAATTCAAATGAAGTCGATTATACAGTATGCAGCAATATCAATAGTGTGTAAAATGTATAATGATATAATAACTTTGTGATAATAAATGCCCTTTATATTTTATATTATTCATCTAAATTTGCAGAATTGCTTCTACACTTTGACTGACCTTAATTTCCCAAACATTGAGCACAATCTCAGCCTGTTTTTTTAGGGTGTGAATATGCACTGTAAAACCCTAACACAGGGCTGTGCAGATGTTTGAGACCCTCCCCCTGCAATGTAGCTAAACTATCTTTGCGCAGTGGCAGTATCGTAGCCCATGAGGTTTATCCGAGGCGCGATTATTGCTAGTTGAAAACTTTACCCAATACCCCGCCTAGACGACTTGAAATATAGTCGGCGACGGCAATTTTTGACAGTCTCTAAGGAGACTGATACTTCTGTTAAAGTGAAGAACTAAACCATGGATAAGAAAATGAAGAAAGTCTTAGTCAGAGGGGCGTGTACTTGTGAATTCAAATGAAGTCGATTGTACAGTATGCAGCAATATCAATAGTGTGTAAAATGTATAATGATGAGAATGATATAATAACTTTGTGATAATAAATGCCCTTTATATTTTATATTATTCATCTAAATTTGCAGACTTGCTTCTACACTTTGACTGACCTTAATTTCCCAAACATTGAGCACAATCTCAGCCTGTTTTTTTAGGGTGTGAATATGCACTGTAAAACCCTAACACAGGGCTGTGCAGATGTTTGAGACCCTCCCCCTGCAATGTAGTTAAACTATCTTTGCGCAGTGGCAGTATCGTAGCCCATGAGGTTTATCCGAGGCGCGATTATTGCTAGTTGAAAACTTTACCCAATACCCCGCCTAGACGACTTGAAATATAGTCGGCGACGGCAATTTTTGACAGTCTCTAAGGAGACTGATACTTCTGTTAAAGTGAAGAACTAAACCATGGATAAGAAAATGAAGAAAGTCTTAGTCAGAGGGGCGTGTACTTGTGAATTCAAATGAAGTCGATTGTACAGTATGCAGCAATATCAATAGTGTGTAAAATGTATAATGATGAGAATGATATAATAACTTTGTGATAATAAATGCCCTTTATATTTTATTATTCATCTAAATTTGCAGACTTGCTTCTACACTTTGACTGACCTTAATTTCCCAAACATTGAGCACAATCTCAGCCTGGTTTTTTTTAGGGTGTGAATATGCACTGTAAAACCCTAACACAGGGCTGTGCAGATGTTTGAGACCCTCCCCCTGCAATGTAGCTAAACTATCCTTGCGCAGTGGCAGTATCGTAGCCCATGAGGTTTATCCGAGGCGCGATTATTGCTAGTTGAAAACTTTACCCAATACCCCGCCTAGACGACTTGAAATATAGTCGGCGACGGCAATTTTTGACAGTCTCTAAGGAGACTGATACTTCTGTTAAAGTTAAGAACTAAACCATGGATAAGAAAATGAAGAAAGTCTTAGTCAGAGGGGCGTGTACTTGTGAATTCAAATGAAGTCGATTATACAGTATGCAGCAATATCAATAGTGTGTAAAATGTATAATGATGAGAATGATATAATAACTTTGTGATAATAAATGCCCTTTATATTTTGTATTACTCATCTAAATTTGCAGAATTGCTTCTACACTTTGACTGACCTTAATTTCCCAAACATTGAGCACAATCTCAGCCTGTTTTTTTAGGGTGTGAATATGCACTGTAAAACCCTAACACAGGGCTGTGCAGATGTTTGAGACCCTCCCCTGCAATGTAGTTAAACTATCTTTGCGCAGTGGCAGTATCGTAGCTATGAGGTTTATCCGAGGCGCGATTATTGCTAGTTGAAAACTTTACCCAATACCCCGCCTAGACGACTTGAAATATAGTCGGCGACGGCAATTTTTGACAGTCTCTAAGGAGACTGATACTTCTGTTAAAGTGAAGAACTAAACCATGGATAAGAAAATGAAGAAAGTCTTAGTCAGAGGGGCGTGTACTTGTGAATTCAAATGAAGTCGATTGTACAGTATGCAGCAATATCAATAGTGTGTAAAATGTATAATGATGAGAATGATATAATAACTTTGTGATAATAAATGCCCTTTATATTTTATTATTCATCTAAATTTGCAGACTTGCTTCTACACTTTGACTGACCTTAATTTCCCAAAAATTGAGCACAATCTCAGCCTGTTTTTTTTAGGGTGTGAATATGCACTGTAAAACCCTAACACAGGGCTGTGCAGATGTTTGAGACCCTCCCCCTGCAATGTAGCTAAACTATCTTTGCGCAGTGGCAGTATCGTAGCCCATGAGGTTTATCCGAGGCGCGATTATTGCTAGTTGAAAACTTTACCCAATACCCCGCCTAGACGACTTGAAATATAGTCGGCGACGGCAATTTTTGACAGTCTCTAAGGAGACTGATACTTCTGTTAAAGTTAAGAACTAAACCATGGATAAGAAAATGAGGTCATTATGTATGGTGATGTCACAGCATTCAAAAAACCAGGGTCAGAGGGGCGTGTACTTGTGAATTCAAATGAAGTCGATTATACAGTATGCAGCAATATCAATAGTGTGTAAAATGTATAATGATGAGAATGATATAATAACTTTGTGATAATAAATGCCCTTTAAATTTTGTATTATTCATCTAAATTTGCAGAATTGCTTCTACACTTTGACTGACCTTAATTTCCCAAACATTGAGCACAATCTCAGCCTGTTTTTTTAGGGTGTGAATATGCACTGTAAAACCCTAACACAGGGCTGTGCAGATGTTTGAGACCCTCCCCCTGCAATGTAGCTAAACTATCTTTGCGCAGTGGCAGTATCGTAGCCCATGAGGTTTATCCGAGGCGCGATTATTGCTAGTTGAAAACTTTACCCAATACCCCGCCTAGACGACTTGAAATATAGTCGGCGACGGCAATTTTTGACAGTCTCTAAGGAGACTGATACTTCTGTTAAAGTGAAGAACTAAACCATGGATAAGAAAATGAAGAAAGTCTTAGTCAGAGGGGCGTGTACTTGTGAATTCAAATGAAGTCGATTGTACAGTATGCAGCAATATCAATAGTGTGTAAAATGTATAATGATGAGAATGATATAATAACTTTGTGATAATAAATGCCCTTTATATTTTATATTATTCATCTAAATTTGCAGACTTGCTTCTACACTTTGATTGACCTTAATTTCCCAAAAATTGAGCACAATCTCAGCCTGTTTTTTTTAGGGTGTGAATATGCACTGTAAAACCCTAACACAGGGCTGTGCAGATGTTTGAGACCCTCCCCCTGCAATGTAGTTAAACTATCTTTGCGCAGTGGCAGTATCGTAGCCCATGAGGTTTATCCGAGGCGCGATTATTGCTAGTTGAAAACTTTACCCAATACCCCGCCTAGACGACTTGAAATATAGTCGGCGACGGCAATTTTTGACAGTCTCTAAGGAGACTGATACTTCTGTTAAAGTGAAGAACTAAACCATGGATAAGAAAATGAAGAAAGTCTTAGTCAGAGGGGCGTGTACTTGTGAATTCAAATGAAGTCGATTGTACAGTATGCAGCAATATCAATAGTGTGTAAAATGTATAATGATGAGAATGATATAATAACTTTGTGATAATAAATGCCCTTTATATTTTGTATTATTCATCTAAATTTGCAGACTTGCTTCTACACTTTGACTGACCTTAATTTCCCAAAAATTGAGCACAATCTCAGCCTGTTTTTTTTAGGGTGTGAATATGCACTGTAAAACCCTAACACAGGGCTGTGCAGATGTTTGAGACCCTCCCCCTGCAATGTAGCTAAACTATCTTTGCGCAGTGGCAGTATCGTAGCCCATGAGGTTTATCCGAGGCGCGATTATTGCTAGTTGAAAACTTTACCCAATACCCCGCCTAGACGACTTGAAATATAGTCGGCGACGGCAATTTTTGACAGTCTCTAAGGAGACTGATACTTCTGTTAAAGTTAAGAACTAAACCATGGATAAGAAAATGAGGTCATTATGTATGGTGATGTCACAGCATTCAAAAAACCAGGGTCAGAGGGGCGTGTACTTGTGAATTCAAATGAAGTCGATTATACAGTATGCAGCAATATCAATAGTGTGTAAAATGTATAATGATGAGAATGATATAATAACTTTGTGATAATAAATGCCCTTTATATTTTATATTATTCATCTAAATTTGCAGACTTGCTTCTACACTTTGACTGACCTTAATTTCCCAAACATTGAGCACAATCTCAGCCTGTTTTTTTTAGGGTGTGAATATGCACTGTAAAACCCTAACACAGGGCTGTGCAGATGTTTGAGACCCTCCCCCTGCAATGTAGCTAAACTATCTTTGCGCAGTGGCAGTATCGTAGCCCATGAGGTTTATCCGAGGCGCGATTATTGCTAGTTGAAAACTTTACCCAATACCCCGCCTAGACGACTTGAAATATAGTCGGCGACGGCAATTTTTGACAGTCTCTAAGGAGACTGATACTTCTGTGAAAGTGAAGAACTAAACCATGGATTAGAAAATGAAGAAAGTCGTAGTCAGAGGGGCGTGTACTTGTGAATTCAAATGAAGTCGATTGTACAGTATGCAGCAATATCAATAGTGTGTAAAATGTATAATGATGAGAATGATATAATAACTTTGTGATAATAAATGCCCTTTATATTTTATATTATTCATCTAAATTTGCAGACTTGCTTCTACACTTTGACTGACCTTAATTTCCCAAAAATTGAGCACAATCTCAGCCTGTTTTTTTAGGGTGTGAATATGCACTGTAAAACCCTAACACAGGGCTGTGCAGATGTTTGAGACCCTCCCCCTGCAATGTAGCTAAACTATCTTTGCGCAGTGGCAGTATCGTAGCCCATGAGGTTTATCCGAGGCGCGATTATTGCTAGTTGAAAACTTTACCCAATACCCCGCCTAGACGACTTGAAATATAGTCGGCGACGGCAATTTTTGACAGTCTCTAAGGAGACTGATACTTCTGTTAAAGTGAAGAACTAAACCATGGATAAGAAAATGAAGAAAGTCTTAGTCAGAGGGGCGTGTACTTGTGAATTCAAATGAAGTCGATTGTACAGTATGCAGCAATATCAATAGTGTGTAAAATGTATAATGATGAGAATGATATAATAACTTTGTGATAATAAATGCCCTTTATATTTTGTATTGTTCATCTAAATTTGCAGACTTGCTTCTACACTTTGACTGACCTTAATTTCCCAAAAATTGAGCACAATCTCAGCCTGTTTTTAGGGTGTGAATATGCACTGTAAAACCCTAACACAGGGCTGTGCAGATGTTTGAGACCCTCCCCCTGCAATGTAGCTAAACTATCTTTGCGCAGTGGCAGTATCGTAGCCCATGAGGTTTATCCGAGGCGCGATTATTGCTAGTTGAAAACTTTACC